>NC_134236.1:189000797-189624963 GCF_965152275.1 Natator depressus
AGCAACTACAGTACGCAAGAGTAAAAGCACATATAAGGGCTCTAAATTTTCCTAAAAATAAAGCAATTAACTTATTGCCAGAATTCGGCAAGCAATCGTGACAGACTACCCTGAGCAGAAAGTAGAAGTCGTGATCCCTGACCCTCGACCAACACAAAAGAGGCAGCGCTAGCACAATACCTGCTGTCAGCAACTAAATTATTTTTATACAGGAATTTTTATCTCTATTGTACAAACAAGTATGTGTCTGTGCTGACTTGTTAAGCAATCCACTTGTATGTTGAATACGATTTTTCTCCCTGCTACCAGTCACACTGCTCTAAGATCAGTAGAAATACATACTCTTTGAAGCTCCTCAAATGTTTTAGTTAAAAGGACAGCAGTTGTTTTCAAAGAGCCAAGACTATCTTTATCAGAATTTAATTTTTCCTTATTGATTTTTTCTAACATAACACAAATTTAACATAGGACAATATATAGTTTATTACACAATATTACAGCCTGTAAAGAATTCCGCAGGAAGTAAGATTCTTTTTTCTTTTTTTTTAATACAAACAACTAATTTGCAGAGAATGAGGATGTGACATTACTGTGTTTCCTGTGAACAAAACAATTTTTTAAATAATATTACTGATAAATAAATGGTCGAAAGCCATTGATTACACCGAAGCAGTAAATGTATCATACATATTATGTGAACTGGCTTTAGTGCAATCCTTAGCTGATCATTATTTTTTCTCCAAAAAGAAATAAACTCAATGGCCAATACACTACAAAACTAACATGGCAGTGTCTGATACATCAGCTGTGATGTTGATAGTATAGCCAGGTTGCATTTTATTTGATGGCAAATTAATTGCTATAATTTTTGCTGGGCGGTTGGGTTTTGGGGTTTTTTTTTGTTTTTTGGGGGGGCGGGGGGGTTGTTTCTTGCATTTTGTACTTCATTGCCTTCTACATCAACTGAGCAAATAATGAACATGAAATTAGAAATTAGAAATTGTTTCCTCATGGGTAATGTGCTAGAACTTGAGCTTATTAAAAGAAAGAAGACTAAGATATATAGTTATAGATATAGATACACACACATACACAGTGCCAAGGTTCTTCAGGTCCCTGCTATTCAACAATAATTTCATTCTTTATGTGGTTAGAGGTTTTTAATCAGAAAAGTGGTTTAGATAAAGCTAAGATTAAATTGTAGGTGTGATTGTTCAGCATTTATGTTGAGAACAAGGAGGATGCAAACAAAAACTCATTGTTTTTGACTGGACAAATCTCCCCAGGTAACTCTTCATCAATGTACATGTTCAGTATTCCAGTGTGAATTCAACGACTGAAGCTGATTCAGCCCTAAATAACACACTGACAACACCTACTTGTAAAGGCTCAGTTTAGCAGTGAAGTTGCTTCCCTTGCCACAACAGTTATTTCACAGAAAGATTAAGCTTGATCATTTCCTTGATGTTCATGTAGTTATTACTCTGTGTGTGTGTGTGTGTGTGCGTGCGTGTCTATCACACTAATCTTGGTATTTTATATTTTTAGTAAAACACAAAAACCTAATCGCAGGCTGGTTTATATGCACCCATCCAATATGGAAGGGTGTTGTTTTACAGCAACCTGTTCAAGTAAAACTTCCAATAGAATTGCATCAGACAAGCTCACATGGGTCTCCAGAGGGAGCAGAGAGAAGAAACACTTCTGTGCATTATCTGCAAACCTAGAACTCAACAGCTTTTTGGCAGCCAATTTGTTTCAAGTGTTTTGTTTCAGGAAACGTGTATTTTTCTTTGTATGTTTCATGGATTTACTACAACTGGTTCTGACAGCTGCTGATTCTGTTAAATGAACACATTATTAAAAATCCTCTAACATCCCCAAGCTGAGACATATACATTTTAATGGCATTTAAATTGTGAACCTGTAAGAATGTGCAAATGAAACCTGTGTGAATACTAACTCAGTTACTCTGGATTTAAAGCCTTGCTTGATTTTTACAGTAGGGGTAAAGGAGACTGAAGCTGACTGCATATGTTGATTATATTTCCTTTGTTACAATCAAGTATAGATAGAGACATTTAAAAAAGGAAAGCAAAATAAACAATCTCAAGTAGTAAAAATAAGTGAGGGCTAATACTTTGAAAAAGAAAATACTCCAATTATTGACATATTTCCAAATAATTCCATTCTATGTCATATATGCAATCTCTGTGTATTTTGTGGGCGGAGGGTTTGGAGAGGGTTGGGAGGGGTGAAGGAGAAAATCAGTTATTTGAAATGAGGCAGGAAAAAAGTGGATGTTTTCATTTTGCCTTAGATCAAAGGAAAACAAGAATGGAATCTGTGGCATATTGAACATTTTTCCACCGCTGTCTTTCACACTAGGCCATCTAAGTTTTATACAATTCCCCAGACTAGCTGCATATTAAGCTTGCTGTGTATAGCTTTATTATCGTGTGGTAGTATGGGAACATTAATATTCCTGTGTTGCCTCTGACAGGACATTTACATGTGCCCATCTGAGCTCACACCTGAGAGCTGCTCCAAGGTACAGTAACTGTGCTCCTATTGTAAAGGCAAATGAAGAACACAAATTCCCTGCTGGGATCAGGGCTGCCCTCACCACACCCCACACCTCAAACCTTTCCCTTGCCAACATAACTCAATGCCACCTCAGAATGATGAATGAGCTGAAGCACCAGCACCAAGTACTAACCCTCTAAGAGCAGCAAAAGCCTCTCTGAAATATTTTTAAAATGCACAGTGAGTGCCGCTGGCCAATAAAGTTTGGGGAGCAAACTCCAGTGAACCCAATACAGAATACATTGCATACTAACACTGATTAGAAATACGGGATGATGTTTATAAGGCTTCAAAATGGGTTTGGCATAAAGCAGACTGGCTTTAATAATGAAGGTACTTTTTATTTCAGATTTGCCTTTGGTCTCTGTTTATGTTAAAAGCTGCAGTCTTAGGCCCTGCTGCTCCATGCATTTATGCACATGTGTAGCTTTATGCATGTGAGCCCTGACTTCAGTGAGACAACTCACCGCGCATAAAATTAACACCAACTACTTGCAGAATCAGATCTTAAAGGCCAAGTTACATTTAGTAGAAATTCATTTTGTGATAGAAAACAATTCTGGCAGCAACAATATGGTTTGTGGATAAATTGATTAGGCTATTGTTTTAAAAACTATGTAGCAAATCACAACGGTAAATTTACTGAAATGGACCACAGTGGGCCCAATCCTGCTCCCAATCAGGTCCAATGTTCTGTATATTCAGATTAAATATGCTTATTTCCCCTGGGGGAAAAGCATTGAATTTTATGACCATGTTACAAATAACAATACAGGTCTTAATCTATTAAATTATATGATCTGGACATAGTTTATGAACTTCAGCAATACCCCTCAAATTGACACACACAATAAAAACCTCCTAGATGGAAAACTGTTTTGAAAATGTGCTCCAAGTTAAAAAATAAAAATCCCTTGTAATAACAACACTGCTGGCATAGCCATGACCCAAATGAAATCTGAACAAGCAGAAAGGTACTAAAGATCCTCAGTGATTAGATCCCATGCTAAAAAAGTGGCAATGTGCCAAGCAATGTCCAGCTTGATGTTAAATGCCTTTTATTGCACAAAGCTGGTACTATTGGATATAAAAGCAGACTGGAGATTGGGGTGAATTTTGTCAAAAAATTTCTTTATATAATAAACAGTGCGAGCAGACAAACAAATGGAGATTGAATTCCCACAGCCTGACAGTCTCTCAAGTCTCCTTAATTGTCTTTATTACTTGAATTGAATAAAAAGGGAATTCAAGTTCTCAGGGTTGCATGTACAAAATTGTGTAATGCTAAAAGATTTCCTTCTCTTTTAAATTTACATTACAAAATTATGGAAATCTTTAGGAAAGAATCTACTTCTCCCCTGTAATCTAATGTTAAGATCTTTTACTTACACTTTCTCCCCCTCACCACCCAGCTCCCATATTTCAGTCTTTATTGTTCAGTCTGGCTACAGAGGGCGTACATTTATTAAGTATATTATTTTCAAAGCTTGTAGCGTTTAATGTTAATCTGCACCTTTTTCATATCTGCTAAATTTAATGCTTGCTAGGCTGGCTCTTCAACCACAAATATTTTGTATCCAGCTATATTTCAGTCCATGGTGAGCTTAACAATTAAATGTCACATATAATAGAAGAAAGAATGCAAAACATATTTCTAGTCCTCTAAGCCAAAGGATACGATTTGCAGAAGACAAGAAATGGCGCAATTTAAGGAATTATAACACTTTTGATGCCTCCCTGGAATAATCATGCTGAATCACAAGGAAACTTTCTACACTCTGCTTCTGTTCTTGAAATGAACACATATTTGTGTTTCCAATAAAAGGCTATTTTTACATTAACAGCAGGGAACAGAAAAACTAACAATCTCCACCTCATACAAGGGATGATCTTGATATCACATGGATGCTTCTTCAAAACTGTTATTTATAAAAAGGCAACAAGGAAAATGCACAAACAGTTTAATCTTTTATGTGTCACTGAAAGAGTAACAACTTTTGGATCGCCTACGTTTTTAACATTTTTTTCCCTCCTAGAAGTAAATTTCTCAGCCATACAGGCCACTGTGTTTAATTAAGCTTTCAAAAGTCCTCTGACAATGCCAACAATTGAAAGACACTTCTGTAGCTCAATCATGCAATCATTGTGACAGTTCTATTTACAATTTGTCTTAAAGAGACTTTCTCTGACATTGTACTTTAACAAAACATCCAAGCTGCCAGTTCACAACCTTTCTCTGTCTTATTTACAAATACAGCTTGTACGCAGGACTGAGAATCTCATAATCATGAGTCTTTGGATAGTGCCCTCACAAATTTTCCATCTTGTAACTATTTTGTCCAGCCCATTACTATCTGCTATGAAGCTTTGTTTTGAACAATTACAGTTAAAATTTTAGCCATTTTAGTATATTTAAGCTTCTTCTGTCTCATTGTTTAGATGCAAGGCTAACTATTCAGTTGATCAGCCAATGATTTTTATCCAGAACAAAATAAAATAATAATAAGGAAATGCAATTTAAGCATCACAGAATTACAACAGTAATTGCTAATAGTGTACTAAGAGAATTTCTGTGGCATATAGACAAGTCAAAGAAATTCTATTCTGAGAATTCTAATAGTTAAATGTACTTAGTCCATCAGTTAGTATCATACTAGGTTCATTTTCCATTTGATTATTCAATGGAAACGTATTTCTTACATTTGTTTTCCTTATGTTGGATTTGTATCTAACTGGCGATTGGAGAAAACAGATGCAGGCACTCAAAGTGAACTTCTCTCTCTCTCTCTCTCTATTTGTATATACACTATATAAAGCTATACAATCATAATTATAAATGAGAATATATGTAACATTCCAGTGAGATAAATATGAAGTGTAGTAGTAGTTAAAATGCCTTTCCCTCCCCCCCCAAAAATAATCTTTCATTAATGTATACAGCTTTATATATTCAACAAGCATCAAAACCTAACACCAATGGACTATAAATATTTCTTTTCCCTTTTCAGTAAGTGAACAGCAGTTTTACATTCACTGATATCTTGGTACTTCAGTTAATATTTTCCTCTATTGTAAAATAAGAGACTGGATAACTAAACCCCTGCCGTAGCACTCACTGCAAATCACAAGACTGCTGGTATCTGGTGGTGAGTGTTTGACACACATATTGATGAAAGCTGCCTCATTGGACCCACACAACATATCCTATTAATTTTCATTAAATTCATGACATTTCTGCCATTGCACTGGATCGTCACTCAAAATTTTATATCAAGCCAAAGAGAGAGAGATACACACACATACACAGAACAGCTATGTGTGGATGTGTGTATCTATATTTTATGTATATGCATGCATATTGTACATGTACACACATACTATTATAAGCATTCCTTTATCTGGAAAATGGTTAGGATGAAGAGATGCCTAGAGACAGTTAAAATATACATCATTTCACTGTACATTTGAGTGACTGCCTTTCTTGTAGTTGGGTGCATTGATCCCTAAGCATTACTTATCTTAGGAAGATGGTCTCTTATTATAATGCACCAAATTATTGACTGTAAAATGACACACAAAGCAGGTACTATAAATATATCTAACCTAGAACACTACAGTAACCTCTTTCTGAAGAATACTTAACTGGCTGCATTTTTTACATTGTTATTAAATATATTTTCTGGACTTTTATCATGAAGAATTGGTTCATTCAGCTTCTTATCATTTATCCCTATTTTTTAAATTACATATTCACATATCTTTTGCATTCTTGTGATTATTGTTTCCTTTCTACTTTTGCAAAAAGGAACACAGATATAAAATATGGGAATTAGTAACTGCCATTCTGAGATTCACTTCAGGGACCCCCAAAATACCTGAACTCCACAACTTATTCAATGACCCTGACTGTTAATTTCACTGACGGACACTGGAAATCATTGGTGTGATCATTCCAGCTATTGACATATTACTTTGTGATATGACAAAACTGTCTCTTGGTTAACTAATTCCAGTGTGGAAACATATTAAATAAAAATTAAAGGAACAGTATAAGAGCTCATAATTATCCGTTCATGAAAGCTTTACCTCACCTGAGTCACATCACTTGTGCACCCACTGGAGAGCTTGTATATATTTTTCCTTTGAAAACAATTAGAAGCTGATCTTACATTCCTTCCATACCCAAAACTCCCATTGATTCCAGCTGGAGCTTTGAATGTGTAAGAAATATAGACAGTATTGGACTTCTGGTATGTGTCAGTTTTAAACATAATTGCACAGAAATCTCTCTGCACAGGAGACATGAAAAGAACTGGAGCTAGATCTTGCAGTCCTTACTTACAAGAGTAATCTCTACTTCTGTGTGTAGTCCTATTGACTTTCATGGAACTACTTTTCTGAGTAAAGACTATCTGCACACATATGATTTATGTGCATGTGAAAGGTTTTCAGGATCAGGTCCTTAGTTTTTTTTTGTCTGTTGTATACTGTACATATCCCGAATTCAGTCCTTAGCTTACTGAACCATTTAGAAGAACAAGGGACAGTTAAAAACATATTATTCTTCTAATTAGCAACACCATTACATCCTTCAGGGCCAAATTCTGCCCACTTAACTAATGCTAGGAATCTAATTAATGGTAACCACCCTATATATATGAGTAAAGCAGGCAGGCTTTGGCTCACATGGTTCAACAACTGTAATAGTAGAATTCTAAACTAAAGCAAATAATTCTAAACTCCTCAGTGTGGTTGTATCTTAGACTGAATGGCCTATTTGAGACCATGGCAAGAAGTGTGGTTTTAATTCTTGCTTGACAGATACTGTGTTTTGTCTTTTAAACAGAGCCGTTCAATATGTAAATACGATGTTACATCACACAAGTGTTACTCCATATTTGGTGATTTAGCATGGCTTCAGATCTCTGAAGACTACAAATCCCTTCCGCTAGGCTCTTGCTTCATTAATCATGCCCTACACTTCTGTTCATTTTCCTTGAAATCACAGACAGCACATGGAAATGGTCACTGCCATATACTACTCTGGAAAAAAACTCTTTAACCTACATGTCACAGAAGTTGAATGTGCTGGAAAATTTAAGCCATCTTTCAAAATGCAGCTTGCCAGTAAGTTGACCCTATATATGTGTGTGCGTGTGTGTGTATATATATATATATATACTATTACTACAAAGCTTTCAAAAAACATAAATGCCACATTTGATTTTAATGATTGGTTGGAGGAAAAAAATATCACATTGAATCCTGCAGTGCCTACTGACCTATTATGGTTGAACTGTGTGGCCATGGTAAGTCAAAGACAAGATCCAGTATATCATGTGATTACATACAGTACTTTTGCTAATACTGAACTACCCTTTAGGCTATTAAAATAGAGGTATAAGTGATGTCTTATCCTAACTGATGTTTCCATAAAACTAGATCAGGCATTGGTTGATTTTAATATGCTACAGCACTACATATTTATAATTATATTTTAAGTATAATTTAATACCAAGCAATGGGTGGTGTTCATATTTACTTTCAGGATTTTAGAAACTAACTGACTTGTTAGCCTTCCAGTATTTCTCTGATTTTCTTTTTCATATTAAGTTCAATTATTTTAACCTCAGCCACTGAGACATTCACATAGTTAGTGTCTTTCCAATTAAAAATTTATCATAGGAAATGACATTATTTACTTTTTTAAATTACATTTATATATTGTTTGTTGTGCAAAACAGAACTCAGTCTTGGACATTTGTACGGGTGACATGTGGTTGTGTAAACCACAAACAAAATCAAGATACATCTGTCAAAACCACATCAGAGACAAGAGAGAGCACAGAGAAGCATTTATCATTTGGCTGAGGAGGCAGGCTGCAGACAGCGGCCTTTCCTGTCAAACCAACCTTTTGAAATTTCCAACATGCCCTTAAACTTTTCGAATAAGCATGTCTGTGCGCTTCAGCAACTGCCCTCTCTACTCTGGCCTGGCCAGTCGAAAATGGCATCTTAAAGTCAAGGTCGGTGGTGTCACTTTGCCATGGGGCTGTGTTTAATTACAGTCCATACGCTGACAGCCAATATGGATCCAAGGCTAGCTGATGCTCAGTTAACTCTTTCACCCCTGAGTTAACAAAAGACTGTAAAGCTAGTTCTTGTATAACACAGCAGAGTGTAAAATATACATATATGGAATTAAGATAGACAACACACAAGGAGACAGCTTCTGTACTATATACAATTAAGAAAACAGAATCCCAGCAAACCCTGTTGAAAATACACATGAGCATTGCATGGGCCTGTTGATGCTATAACTACTCAGTTTGTGTACTTAATATGAACTGAAACGCAGAGTATTTAACACATTGGCTGTCATGGTGATTAGAACGGAAAAACAGACACAGCACTTCACAACTACAGTTTGACTGAACATGGAAATAAACTTGTAAATGCTTCTCCTTGCTTTAATTTACCTGCTATATGTTCCTGTTTAGGGCAGATTCCTCTAGATGACGTTGATAAACAATCGTCATCCTCTGGTGTGACCTGGATGCCAACCTCCACAGGATTGGATGCTTTTTTCAGCTCACTTGGTGAGGGTGAAGGTGGCTTATCCACAGCCTTCTCTAAGCAGAGACTGCCATTGCATTGTTTCCGTTTGTGCTCAATAAAAATAAGAATGTCCCCCAATGGGAAGTTCATCTGACACTGGCCACAAGTAAGGAGGTCATGATCCCCTTCTGGAGCTCCCAACGTGCCATGCTCTGGTTCATCATCAGTAAGAATGGCTTCAAGAGGTTCGGCTGCAGTTTAAGAAACAAAAGGAGAAACATTAGACCTCTTGTGAAAAGAAGGGGAAGGTGGAGAGAGAGAAAATCATGTTGTTGAGCCCTCTGTTCATGGATGCTACACCGAGTTTTGAATATTTATAGGATGAAAAAATTAAACCTGCATTACGTGAACAGATAGCACATTATCAGTCCAACAAGAAGCAAATGTAGTTATCGATGTTGATAGGGAATATATTTCGAGAAAGCAGCTGTAATATGCAGAACTGTCAGAATGGAACCTGCAATCTTATCTATATTCCTGGATTTAGACAAAGTTCTAATTTGAATGAATGATTTAATAGTAAAAATTAAAATAACAGCTGTGAAAAAAATTATTGTGAGACAACTATGGTATCATGAAGAAAAGCCAATACTGACCTTTGTTGCCAGAGGTATTATTTATGTTTATGTATTTATGACTGAAGTGTGTGTGTGTGTGTGTGTGTGTGTGTGTGTGCACGCACACGTAATGTATGACTTGGTCATGGAATAGCTATATATTGATGACCAAGTCATACGTTTTGAAATGTTGAACTGTGAGTTAGGTGTATGCGTGTGTGTGCATGCAAATACATGAACATACACATTAAAAGCCACATAGATCATGCATGCACACATACGCACAGGGGCTACATAGCCCTGTACTGTGTGTGTATGTACGTATGTTTATATATTTATATTATATTCCATTTAAAAATTGAAAACTTGTGAACTAATCATGGGAAAAAAGACAAAATTAATAAATAAGGAAACTAAATAGCAATACTTTTTAGATACCTCCCAGATATTAAAGAAATATCAAATTCACTGGCAATTCTACTTAGACACATTAACTAAACAGGATACTTTTGCATACTTAAGAAAATAAGCCAATTAGTTTTTTTTGTTTTGTTTTTTTCATTCTGAAAAAAGGAATGCCTAAATTATTCTAAATATGTTAGCAATTGTGGTCTTCATCATATATAAATCAGTATGGTCAACTGAATGCCACATTTCATAACAACGGTGAAAAGACCTTTCTTTACACTTGAAATACCCTGCCTAATGTTGTCAAAGTTGACTAATTTTCTGAATGAGCTCCAAAAAGCTTCATTATGAGACTATTTCTACACACATAGTCGTCAGTGGATTGTATAACAAGGCAGACATGCCTTTCTTTTCTGTTTGCTTTTTTTAACTTTGTACTGAAATATCTTAGCAATATGTATGCAGCATTCATCACTTTAACCTTGCAAGGAAAAAAAACCTGTTGGTATTTCTCTCCCTATGCAACATAATACATATACTAACAACAACAACAACCACCAAAATGAGCTGACACTACAAAACATAAAATGCCTCAAAATGTTGCCAGTAAATGAAAGTGAGACCCAATACAACTCTTAAACAGTTAATCAGTCTGACCTTCTTTAGCGAGCCTCCAATTTCACATTTAATGAACTTAAAGCCACAGAGAATCAAAAAATAGATTTTAATTTGACTGCAGAATATTGGAACAGATTTTGATAAAGTGCAAAAATCCAGTGAACTCAGGTTAAATTTATTTCAACCCTACCTAGGCTGAATATTGAGGAGGAAGATCTGGAGTAGCTCCCAGTTGTGCTGTGTAAAATAATATTGAAAGAGCACCTTACCGTACCTTAGCTCCAACTAGGACACACTGATACATTCCATAATTTCTTGCCTCTAGTGCTACTCCTAATTTAACATAAGGTCAACTACAGGAATATGAAGGTTATATTCATATTAATAAAAACAATATCTTAATCATTTGGGTTTTCTTCTAATCTTACTGACCAAAAGATAATACACAACATGCATTTACACTTTTCTGGCATAGAAAAAGAAACAGGAATGTTTCTGAAATGTCTGTCTATGTCATTTTCTCAAGTAACAACTGTTTGCATTTGCACAAAGTGAGTAACTGAATATGGAAGTCATTCCATCAGATTCTTTCTACAAAAAAGGTTTTTTTGTGTTAAGCAGTAATTGTAACTTTTAGTTTACTAACTCAAAGTAGCAAAATATTTTTTAAAATTGATATTCTCCTTATAACTGTTTTGACTGGAACCTAGCACAATAATTACTCAATTGTAATATTTATTCGTTGGCCTGATTTGTTTCTGAAATTGTCAATATTACTCAGCAATGAAAGAGAATATTGTGCTCAGATACCAGACAGTTAAAAGTAATGCGAAACAAAAACAGACTTTGCTAAAGACTGTACTGACTGGGCTGATTTACAATCAAAACCAGGAAATGAAGTGGGAATTCAGAGGCTGCTGATTACACCTCCACATTTCACCTAATTAATTTTATAGGAGGCAAAGTTCTCGAAAATAACAAGATGATCAAATGTACAGATATAAAACCTGTAACCTCAACATTTTCTATGCTCTTAAGGTAAATTATTGCTAATTAACAAGAATTATATACTAATGTATGAAATACCTCTGGCAACGTGTTCGTTACAAAACGTTTGGCTCCCGATGCTCTGAGAGAAAGCAAAATGTAGTTTTATTATTTCTGCTGTTTAAAAAAAAAAAACCAGGTGCACAAAGAAAATTTGAAAATACAATTCACCTGGCCTGGCCACTGATTTGCAGTGTACCTCTTTTAATTCTGGGGCAATCACAAGCTCCTTCCTGGGTATCTAATCATTCCATGTATGTTTTTAATGCAAAATGCTCTTCCATTAACATGTATTTCTACAAGAACAACAAGGAGTCTGCTGGCACCTTCAAGACTAACAGATTTATTTGGGCATAAGCTTTCCTGGGTAAAAACCCCACTTCTCCAGATGCATGTATTTCTAGCCTCTCTCTCGCCCTTCCCCCATTCCCCACCAACATCCACCAAAATAACACCACCTTCTGTATCAAGTTCAATGGATTTTTGTCTCAAAAGAAGTGTGAGGGACGCAATGGAAGAAAAAGCACCAGTTCTGCGTTACCAAGAGTGGGGGGTTGGCGGGGGGAGAAATGTATCCGTATAGAGTCAGCAAGACAGAGAGGTCTAAATGCCCCAGCAGCAGACAGGGCTGTGTCCAGCTGAGAAGACAAAAAAGAAAAGCAGGGGAGAAAGAGAGTGACGGGCTAGTCCAAGTTTGCCTTCAAGTGTGTCCTGGGATTGTCTTACAGTCTAAGGGAACAAATGATGGCTAATAATGTGGGCAAGTGGCCGGTGTTTTAAAGCCGAGAGAAAGCGGGAGCGCGTGAGGGAAGGAAGGAAAGAAAAAGAGGGGAGAGCGAACTTGGAGAGGACTGAGCAGGCACAATGGGAGCAGCGTGGATCGGAAGCCTAGTGCAAACACGTGCGAGCCAGCAAGGTGCCGTCTCCCCTTTCGGCTGGGGCCGAGCTCAGCTCGGCTCCCGCTTCTCCACCCCAGCCCCCACCCCCCGCTCATGAGGATTGCCTTTGCCTCGGATGGGCCTGTAGCGAGACCCGACCCGCTTGGGGGGGAGACAAACAAAAGCAGATGTGTCCAAGTAAGCCAAACAAACACAAAGTCACAGATGAGAAGGTGCCACTCGGCTCCCCCTTCGAAAGAGTGTTTCAAGCTTTTTTTTTTCTGGGGGGGGGGGGTGTCGTTTGCTTTCCAGGCGCTACAGCATCGTGCAAAGCTACGACTAGACAGAAGGGATCCCAGCCAGCCCAGCGCCGCCTGGAAAGGCTCCCGAGCCCGTCTGTGACCCCCACGGCTTGATCGGCCGTCGGGGTAGTGAGGGGAAATGAAGGGCCAACTTGCTAGTCCTCGCGATCCTCGGAAATCGTTTGCTGCTCTGAGCGGACGGGAACGGCGTTAAAACAAACATTACAGGGAGAAACTGGGTCTTTTCTCCAGTGTGGGGTCTACGGGCTGCGTTCCTGCTTCCTCACCAGCCATAAAGCAAGGCAAAATTAAGAACAAAGAAAGGGGGAGGGGGGAGAAAGAAAGGGGGGAAAGGGGGGGAAGAGAGAAAGAAAGAAAACCCGCCCTCCCTCCTTCCTAAACGAGAACGCTGAGAATTAAAGACGTGGTGAAACTGATCAGGTTCAAGTTCGTTGGGCTTTTTTGATCTTGTTCTGCCTCCTAGCGACTGAATCTCACATGCAAACCTATCGTTAACCAATTTTTTTTAAATCCAACTCCAACACATCTCGCCCCCCCTCCCCAAGTCCCCCAAATCTCACAGGGAGAAATGTACCGAATGGCAATTACACTGCCAGCAAAAAAAAATTTAATAACTTAAATATGTATCTGTATATTACATATGGAATTGCCAAGTCAGGGGGAAACCCTGCACGACTGGGGAAGGATTTGGGGATGGAAATCTAATCTTTCAATTATTCTGTGACAAGTGAGTCTAACACACACGCACACACAAACCCTAAGGATGAATGCACTCTGGTATATGCATTTTTAAAAGTAACATAGGTTACTAGTGTCGGCACCAGTTTCGGCAGGTCGTGGAGGAATGGGGTGGAGGGGGGTGGGTTCCTGCAACATGTTCTGGAAGAGATAGCACCTCCAGAAATGTGACAGTTATGTTGCAATACATAACATAACACAACGTTTTGCATTTCAAAAAGCTCTTAGAACTGTAGCAAATGACTGAAACAATGAGGGGTGGAGGGAAGAGAATCTTAAGGTATCTAAAAGAAAACTTTCGCAAGCAAATGTTTTGGCTTCCCCTGCCTTTACGGGAACTGTTTTATCCAAAGCGTTAACATTCTCCAACGGACTATGTGCAAATCTTGCTCCAAATATCTATGCATCTGAGTGGGGAAATTGCATTGTAAACTTTTACAGAGCGCGGGGGGGGGGGGGGTTGTTTGCAGACAGAGAAATTGCACTGAAACAAACGGTCCCTGAGAGGGGAGAAAAACACCTGGAATACTGGGGGGAAATAAAATACAAGCGTGCATCTTTTTGCTTTCCCACCGCCCAAAAAATAAAATATTTCCTCTCGTCTTCCCTCCCACCCGCTCCAGATCCGAGTTCCCTTTTGTTGTGTATGCAGCGACCTTGCTTACCTTGCATTCAGCTTTTGTGTTTTGTTGGGGGGGGGGGGAGAAGTGGAAGAAGGGGAGGATTTTTGTGACGAATAGTGTATTTTTAAAATGTCCCCGGGAGCGTATTTTTTTAATTTGATCGTGACAGTGACGATAGTTGGTTGGTTTGGGGTTTTGTTTTTCTCTGTGTGTGTGTGTGTGTGTGTGTGCTTTGCTTGGGTTTGCTCTTGTCTCTGCTTGTTGGCAGGAGGCTCCCCGCACACGCGGTGCTTGTAAACATTCAGACACGAGATTTTTCCCAATCAAAATCCACTTCCACTTTTTTTGAAAATCTTCCAAAAAATAGTAAGCGAGAGAGGAGGGAATTCCTCTCGCTCGCTCGCTCTGCCCCGTGCAGCCGAGCCAAGCAGCCCAAGTTCGCAGGCAGGAGTTGGGGGCAGTGGGGGAGGAGGGGAGGAGTGGGGGGAAGGCTGGCATGAGTCGGTTGGCGGGGGGGAAGGTCCGATTGTGGCGGAGCCCCGGGGAAAGCCAACGATGGCTCCGGGCAGCACAAACAGCCGCTGCTGCCTTTTTTGCCCTTTCGCCGCGGAGGGAAAAGAGGCGCAGGAGAGAGCGGGACAAACACCCCACGCCTGGGAGCGGAAACAAAAGGGGGGACATTGCCCCCCCCCCGGTACGCAACAAGGTCTCGCTCGGGAGATATGGAGATCTGGCTATAACCGCGCGCCCCAAGACTTTTCTCTTCACTCCACTGGACCCTAATCTCTTGTCTGTCTGTCTGTCTGTGCGTCCAATGTCCAGTCTGTCTTTCCTGCAGGGATTTCTTTACACTCCCCCCACCCCCGCACGGACAAATTCTGCTGTTTTCCCAAGTCACACTGGCACAATTCGAAAAACGCAAATCAAAGCGAGAGGGGGGATGAAAAAGAAAAAGAAGGAAGAGAGAGTGAGTGAGAAGGGGGCATGCTCCAGGAGCAAAGAAAAGAAAAGTGATCGAGGTGATTTAATTAGAGAGAGACCGAGACGGGGGGGAAATCCGAGCCAAGATTTAGTGCATTTCCACCCCTCTCGCCCGCTTTTTCCGCTGCTCTGAAATAAAATAACCCGCGCGAAGGAGGCACAGAAATAAATGCACGTTGCTCGCTGGGTTACTTACGCGAAAATTCCCGCTTGCTTAAGTGCTGGGGTTTGCCTTGCTTGCGGCGAGACATGGTGGGTTGGTGGCTGCGGTGGCTTGTGAGCCGCTCGGTTCACATCGGGAGAGCCGGGTGAGAAAGGAAGGAGACTCCAGAGAAAATATCTTCATCAATGTCTTTTGACATCCAAAATAAATTAGAAATAATACAAAGATGGCGCAGGGAAGATGAATTGTGGGATAGCAGTCATGGCTTTTTTTTTTTTTTTTTTTTTTGTGCAAGAAAAAAAGAGAGAGAGAGGGAGAGAGAGAGAGAAGGAGAGAGAGAGATGAAAAAAATGGCAAAAGCCCCCCTGAGCTGCAAGTTCAAGTGCGGACGTGACGTCCCTGCGAACTTGAACGTCAGGAGCCTGGATGGACAGAGACATACAAAACATGGGCAGGGCAAGCTGGAGAGAGGGGGAGGAGGGAAGAGGAAGGCAACACCAATGGACACTCATCAGGGGCTGGACATGAAAAAGAGACCAGGACAAGCCAATGGACAGTGATCGCAGGGGGGAGAGGGGAGGGGGAAGCGGGAGGGGGGTGCACTAGACACCAGGCGCACGCTGCTTCGCGGAGTAGGGGGGTTGGGGTGGAGGGGAAAGGAGCTGGGCACGCGGTGCAGAAGTGGCCGCAGAGGAGTGAGTGCAGAAGGCAAACACAGGAGTGGCCAGGAGGGGAGGGGGAAATAATAAATAAATAAAACCCGCGGCACACACACACGCACGCACACCCCGCGCTGAAAAACGAAGAGAGGCTTGCCCAGGTGAAATGCGATGGGATGCTCCCAGGAGGGGGAGGCACGGCAGGTAGTCTGGGAGCCCACCCGAGAGGCAAAGCCAGGGGATTCAAAACTTTCCACCGCCGCACGAGCAAAGCCCCGAGAAGCAGTGACAGGCCCTGGCAGGCAGCACAAAGGGAGAGAGCGGGCAAGGGGACGGACAGAGGAAAGTTTGCGCTTGGAGCAGCCGGGGGAGAGGCGGCCAGGGCCAGCCTCCTTCCTTTCAGGCCGGAGAGGGGAGAGAGGAGACGAGTTTCAGAGTCAAGTAGAAAAGAGGCAGAGGATGAGAAGCAGAGAAGGCAAAGGGAAGGCGGTGGAACTTTATACCCCCCCGCCCCGCACCCAGCAGTCCAAAAACAAATAAAATAAAAACAGCCCCGGCAGCCTGCAAAGCCACGCCGGGCTCTGAGATGTAACGAGCAGTGACCGTGTCTAATAAAACTAACGAAACGGGAGCGCAGGAAGCGCAAACCACAGCTACGCTACTGGCGAGAAGCAGGGCGAGCCGAGCCGAGCCAATGGTCAGAGGGGGCAAAGCGAAGCGGCGGGAGTTGGGGCCGAGGAGGCAGCGGCCGCAGCGTGGGTTGTAACTTACCGGGGACACACACACATTCCCCCAGGGCGGGATCGGGTTGCGAGAAGGGATAAGCGTGAGAGGAGGAAGAGAGCGTTTGTGGCAAGTGCTCCGCAGAAGGGTTACAAAGCGTGTGCCGCGGCAGGGCAGCGAGGTGGCGAGCCCGCGCCCGGAGCGCACGCCCCGGCCGGCTCCCCGGCGGAGAACGCCGAGAGAGGGACAGAGAGAAAAGAGGTGCAAAGGAGGGAAGAAGTGGATCTAGCACAGGAAGGGGAAAGAAGAAGCTTGCTGTGACTGTAAGAAATATTTTAACACGCAAAACTGTAATAATGACGTTACCCAGGGAGAGCCGGGGGTGGGGGGGGTGGAAATCCTTCAGTTTGTTCACAGAAGCAGCAGGGAATGCAAGTGGTCGGGGCTGTCCCTGAATTCTCAGCCGCTTCCGATCGGACGGCTCCTTTTGTGTGTGCGTGAATGTGTGAGCAGTGCACGCGCTGGGTTATAAGCGCCCTTTGGGGAGAGTCTGTGGAGAAATTAGAGGAGACCTGTTGGAAACAAGACCCTGTCTCTTTAATGGAAAAACACACACACACGCTGCTGTTGTCACAGGTCTGTTTCATTCTGGTGTGGGATACTTTCAGTTTCACGTCAACGGTACAGCAATAGCACCCCCTACAATCTGAAGTTTATTCGCAAACATCCCTTAAAGCCTCAACTTCCTCCAGCATCGCTGCTGCTTTCCCGGGCTGTCTAGACCAGGCGAGGAGTGAGGGGAAGTGAGGCAGGTAGGGTGTGTGTGCCAGGCGGCTTCAAAGGGACTGATCAAGAGCTGCAGGTGAATCCATCGAACTACTTAGAGGTGATCTCTCCCCTGTCATGAAGCGCAATAGCCTCCTCCTCAAGATCTGTTTTATTATTGCACTTTCCTTATCATCGTACTCCTCAGCCAAGAGGTGTCGGTTGTGCACTTTAACTTGCTTTTGTTTGGTTTTTATACACACACACACACACACACACACACTTTACCACAGTTTTATGGTCCAGCTTCATTTTATAGCTACCTACAGCGAGAGAGATGCAACTGCTAATCCTGCTTTCACACTCTAGCTTCCGCGGGTAAAGTTTTAACCCTATTAAAACGAGTGTGTTCCTATAACGCGCAGAGGAGTAAGTGATTCTGAAAGGGAAAAGGAAGGGTTGATGCTCACCACTATGAGGGTGTTTCTCTCCCCCCCCCCCCATGTAAATAAAAAATGAATCCCCAAAGCCTGTGAAGACGCAGGATTCATTTGCAGTAAGGCTCTGTAACCACCTACCTGACACGATTTCCTCTTTTTCATGGGCTCTTCGGAGTAGGTCAGCATCTGTCTTACGCCACTATCTATTTTTGTCTTGCTCCTATTTAAATAGACTCCTTCGAGCTATAAATGAATCTAATTTCTCTGCTTTGGGGGGGGGGGGAAGTATGGGGAAGCGGACAGGCAGAAAGTAAATAGTATTCTGTATGAGGGTTTTTTAAAATAAAAATAACTTCAGGTGACAATAGCAACCTGCCTCATTCTTTTGGTATCACACTGCAATTCAGAGGTGGTACTTCTGTATCTAAACATACGTTCCTTTACAGAACGTATATAAATAGGCGTGTGTGTACTTGTAGATACATATGTGATTTGATTTATATATAATAGCGTGTATAAAGCTTTTCAAGGTGGCTGCAGTGTAAAAAGTAATGACTTTATTATCCCTGAAAGGTTCTGTGGTTCATACTTAACAGTCTTCTGAATTACAATTCATTACGCAGTTGTGCGCTCTCTAAAGCCAACCTACCATCAGAATACCTATCTGTGGTTATTTCCAATAAATAACCGGCAACATTTTATTGATTTTCTTTTTAGAACCATAGGAAATTAAGCACTTAGTTACAACTAGATCTGTTTTATTATTGCACTATGCGTTAGATTCCAGAGGTGACTTCCTAAACCACATCTTAAAACATACATTAAAAAGCCAATTTTACAGATGCTTTTGTGAGTGGCAGCTAGACGGTTTCCACCATTAGCATATACTTGATTTCAGCATCATAAAATCCTCGATTTCAATGGAAAGTCTTTCCCCCTAAAACAATATTTCATCTCGTCTGGATTGTAATTAATATTGGCATTTGATCACAATTGCGTTTCTCTCTCTTTTCTCCCCATCACTTTGCATAGCCATGTGATTTCAGCAAGGTAACTAAACTCAAGAAAGAAAAGGAGTCAGGAGACATTTTTTAAATATTATATCACCACAAATTAACGATGCAGGCGGATTTTGGGAGGTAGGAGGAGTGAAAGGGGTAGTTTAACTAGAACACGTGGGGACAACATAACTATTACAATCCTTGATGTGACGCTTGATGGGTAATAAATTATGACAATGTTAAAAATATTTTCTGGCAGTCCAGTTAACTGCGTTTGGGGTTGTAAAGCCTTTACTGATTCCTTTTATGCCTTGTAATTATGGTCCATGGGCTCTCCCTAAACCGTTTGGTGTAATGTGTGTAAACTCTTAGCTAATAGACCTTTTTTGAGCGCAAGGACTTTTCTCAGCACTTCCTGCAATATATATTCTGTCTCTGATGGCTGTATTTAATGGCCAAGTCCTGGTTTATGCTTTATAATGTGTTGACAAGTTTTCTAACAGACTTTCTGAAATAATGCACATATATTCAGGTCGGTTAGAAACTCCACAGTATTTTTAGAGTCGAGTAGATCTATATCCTAATGCACTGAGAGAGAGTGTAAATCATACAGGATTTCATAGCCCTTTCAGTAGTTTTCTGTATGAAGTATGAGCAGCGTGGCCTCCAGACGTAACCTTTTAGAAAAAAAGACAGTGCTTTTATTTTATGGTGTAAAGTGCTTTTAGCTTCAGGGCTCTGAACGTGAATGTGGTCAACAAACAGCTCCTGCAAGGGATCTTAATACAGCCACGGTACTAGTGCTGGGGAATTGTCTGGTTGGGATTCAGGTTGGAACGGGTTAAAGGTCCATCTCGATGGAAATGACAAGATTAAAATACACTAGGCACTGTCTGCCTTTAGAGCCAACACCTTTATTGACTTAAAATACATAAATAAACACATATAATCTGTTCCTGCCTATTGAATCTGGAGACCAGACTTTTCTGGTATCTGTAATCCCCTTTCAGAGGTGCATGCCACCATCTACATGTGACCTACTTATTCTGTGATCTGCACCTGGTCCTGAGACACTACTAAAAAATTTTTAAAAACCCAACACCCCCCTGGCCCCCACCACAAAATCCAACATGTCACAATAACTTAAGGGACTAACACTTAAACCCTACCAAAGCAAAGCTGTTCACGCTCAGAGTTTAAATGCCAAATGGACACAGGGGATCTAACCCCAAATATAGTCTCTAACCCTATTTTAGGTGGGTTTGCCTCTGAAAAAGACCTGAGGATCTCTCCAAGGTGGGCCGGGGGACGGGTGGACGGGAAGTGTCTTTGGTAATGCTGTGTAGCTTGTCACGCCAATGAAGTTTCATTGAACTGAACTGAAACATTGAAATCCTACCCTTAATTCACCCTGCTGACTGTGCCCATGTTTTTGCAGCAAATGTTAGTAAGTTCACCCACATACCCCCTAAGCACAGACGCCTGGGCGAGGACACAAAAGGCAGTTTTACTCAGATGGACCTGGTTCCTGCAAGGTGCTGAGCACTCTGGCTGCAGTCCTTCAAACCATTTTAATGCATGCTTAACTTTAGAGAGACAAGGTGGCGAGATAATGTCTTATATTGGACGAACTTCTGTTGCTGAGCAAGAGAAGCTGGTCCACTAAAAGATATTGCCTCACCCACCTTGTTTCTCTAATATCCTGGGACCCACAGGGCTACAACTATACTACTTAACTTTAAGCAGATAATAGTCCCACAGTGGTTGAGTTGACTTCATTGGGACTGTCCATGTGCTTAAAGAAGATAAGCGTGTGCTTAAATGCTTTGCAGGATCAGGCCACCATGCAGAACTGAGCCATAGGTACATTTACTCATCTTTGTCTATTTAGGGACTCATTTTAGGACTTTCAGTGAAGTCAATGGAAAAACTCCCCTTAAACAAAACCATGCCCTATTTTAATTAATGGTAGGGGGGTTATAATGTAGTTTTGTTTGTTTTGTGATATACATTAGAAAGGAGATGGGAGCAAAGACATTGTACCCTATCTATAGCTCCTTTGCACCCTATGCAATGTTATTATTTTGTACAGTACTTTATCTAATCAGCATTTCGAAAGTGCCTGTCACCAATTTGTTAGTCTCTAAGGTGCCACAAGTACTCCTGTTCTTTTTTCATAGTATCTGGGTACTTTTAAAGCATCTTAGCCTTTTTCGCACCTATTGTTAAGTCAATAGTGAGCCAATTAACAAAGGAAGCGAGTGAACATGGTACTTTACAACTGTTAAAAATAGGTGATAGTTGCATTAGAAATGCTGAGAAATTAGAGAGGGGCAAAACCCAAAAAACACGCAGTAACACCCCTTCTCCTTATTGTTTTATTTATGTTATAATTTTGTAAAAAGCATCCAGGGCTAATTAAGAAAGGGAGCTTCTTCGGTGAAGTAGTGGACAGGGCACTATCACTGGAAGTCAGGAATTCTGACTTCTGTTGCCGGGTCTGATGTTGACTTGCTGTCCAGTCTCAGTTGGGGTCTCTAGGTCCTATAATTAATAATAATGCTTATTCTACAAAATAAATACTTATTAAATAAATAGTACTTATTTTTACTATTAAAACACACACACATACACACCCCTTCTTCTAAGAGCTTAGTCTATGGTCTTGATTTCCCAACTTCTTGCACAAGGCTCTCATGTGCACCACACTCTGCCCAGATGCTACATGTTGCAGGATCAGGGCCTAAAGATGTGAAGGAATACTGTACAGTTAATAAACCATGGTCTTAATCCTGCTTTCTTTACACCCATTCACTGAATGGAAGACTGGGGTGCACAGTGAGTGCAGCAGCAGCAGGCCCCAAGAGTCCTATGCAAATGTTATTGTTTTTAGGCTTCACCTGAATTACTACAATCTATACATTGTATGAGACACTTCTGCTGACATCATATTACATCATTAGGATCAAACACAATGTCAAGGGAGCTATTACAAAATGGCACCAAGCTCCCCTTGCATTCAGCAGGAGTTTTGCGTAAATAGACATAGTCCATTATATAGCAGGATAAGGTAAAAAATATTTCCCTGGGCCTTGTTGATCTGCGGGTGAATCAGGCCAGATACAATGTAAGTGGAACACCTACAGTACAAAACTAACTCTCAGTGAAGTCAATGGAATTATAAATTCTAGAAATATTATTAATACTCTCCTTCCACAGTAAGGAACACTGATATATTTTTTTACAATAAAATTACAAAGTTAGTTCTGGATCCTGCAAAAGCTTACTACCAGGCAAAGCATGCAGTAGTAAACATTTGCAGGATCACAAGCGTATGTACTAATTGTTAGGCTATAAGATTTTCATTGTAAGTTCCTCAAGCACCTGGGCCCCTGGGTGAAATCCTGGCTCCAGTGAAGTCAATGGGGTCAGGATTTCAGCCTGTGTTCCTATTTGTACAGCATCCAGCACAATGGAGCCCTGATCCTCTGGGTGCTATTGAAAATTAATGTTAAATAGCACTAATAAAGTTAATCATAAATCAGCCTTTCAACATTATATAACTTTGCTTTTTCAAACTTTAAAAAAAAATGTGGGTGTGGGTATATGCACACACATGTGCAGGGAAGTCACCAATGATGGTAAAGACAGAAGAAATGCTATTAAAATTTCTTTTTTATCAAACATTTGGTTTTATCTACAGCATGATTTTATTCTATGCTCCTCCGGCCCCTAAAGATATTTGTAAATCTTTTGTACAAAAAATGTTTTTAAACATTTTAAAATCATATCCGCTCCAACATTTTGTATACCAGCTTTCAACCCAACATTATTTCAAACAAATGGGAGTTTAAAACCTCTTAAAATTTGGGTTTATAATATAAATGCTGACAGACTCTTAATCATAGCACCACTGCCAGCTACTGTCATAATGAAATAGCTGAGTTTTCATAACTATAGAAGCACAATAGTTAAGGTCTGTCAGTGTTTCTGTTATAACCCCCAACTTTAAGAGGTTATATCTTGGTAGTTTAAATTGTAGTGAGCTGAAACTTGGGATACAAACTGTCAGACCATATGTGAAATTGTTTTACAAATAATTTGGCTAACCAGTTTTTTGGTTTACAGAGCATCACAGCATGATTTGTAATGGTTTCAGACACTTTTTTTTTCTTTTACCCACATTGAGCCTATGAATTTGTTTTCTAACAGAAACTTCATAGGCAGTTAGGACTTTGTTTGGAATGCAACTTTTTGTTATGATGAAAATTTGTACTGGCTTCAGAGTATAGGTATAAGTTAAAACTGTGACACCATCAAAGGGGTTATTGTGAATGGATACATGAATTTATACATTCAGATGTACATACAGAAGGAGGGAACGAATGTGAAAGAGAAATCTTAGTTATATCTATCATAAAAGAGAGACTTCTAAGCATGCTGGATAAAGAATGTAAGTGGCTTGCATAAGAGGAAATGAAATCTCATAAAACTTATCCACTTTGTACATCAATTACATTGTGCTATATTCCAAGGATAGCATCTCTCAGACCAATTTATAACATAGTGCCAAAGAGGGCAGGTGCTCACTGAGCCAACAATCTGAAATATATTTCTGGCACAATACCTACTGTGAGTAGGTCAACTTGATCATCTATACATATGGCAAGGATAGCGAGGACCAGGGATATATCCCAGACAGCACTGGTCACTTTGTTTATCTATGTTAACAATTTCCTAGAATCTTTTGATCTTCTTGTATTTCCTGAACATATGGAAGTAAGTCCCAGATATACCTTGGCATTAGGACAATCATCATGTGCAGAGCCCAATACCTTTTGGGCATTTTGAAACATTTTTGCAATGGTTGAGGTATTTGACTTTGAACACTGAGTATATACATAACTTGTATTGCTTTTTGTTATAAGGAGTTTTACTGTGAATTACTCACAGTAATATTTTTATTTTTCATTTATAAACCTCTGTCTCCTAGGGTGATTTTTATCTCGGTAATTTCAAATCACATCATGCTTAAACTCTACATACAGATGGCTAGTTTTGGTGAAGATTTTTTTTTAAAACCCTTGTGATAAAGCCAGCTGACAATGAAACTACATATGGACAAGGACTGCCAGACCAAGATAAGATTTTTTTTGAAAGATGAGCTGCAAAAATTTAACAACAACATCCTGTTCCAGGGCCAGACCATGCAACCCTTCAATACACGGATCCTCTGTTGGAGATTCCCCAAACAATTACAAAATATGGGCCTAACCCTGCAGTCCTGACTGAGGAACATTCCTATAGATTTCAGTGGGAGTTTTGCCCCCAGGTCAAGAGTCAGACTGTAGCTCTGGGTTCTACATTTGTAGCATTTAAAATGTATACATAATTCTAAAACTAAATATTATAAAGTCAGTTCCTCCTTTGCTTATCTGCCAAGACGTATGATCAGGATCATGGCCCTCTTGTACATTGTTCTTGACCTGCTCATGTAACTCCACTTGACATCAACTCCACTGCTGATCAAGAATAGTATACAGCCCTATCTTTTTGCCTTGCAAAACTGATGATAACAACTACTAAGAGCTTGGTCCTGAAGTCATTGTGCACTCAGGCCCCAATTCAGCCGCGTACCTAAGCACATACCTAACATGGAGAATGGAGAATGTATGCAAGTATTTTTCTCCATTAGGTTTCTGACTTTAGCTGCTAAATGGGAGGATTTTCCTAACTAGCACATAGTATAGCTAGCACAATTATTACCAACTACTATAAAGAGATCTTGCCCAATATAACAGCAAAACCAGAGCCATAACAGGTACACAAATTGCACCCAAAGTGGGAACGAACAGTAGGTCAACTTTTCTTTAAATGTGCAGTGGGCCACCAAGCTGATGACATTGACAATCCTTAAGCCTGGCACACCTTGTAACTTTAAGAAGAGACAGTAGCAGTAGTAGAAATCCAACAGTACCTAACATTTGACTCCCACATTTCACACATAGGCATTCTGGTAAAAACTGGACTTTATTTACTGGTTCCAATCACATGATCTGGGTCGGTGTGACAAAGGTGAGACCCCAGCCACATGGAAGGGGTGAGTAACCACTGACAACAATTGCTATACCATTACATCTACTGCTCCACATGCGCACTTACTCCTGCTACAGCGTAATAATAAATCCCAAGGTCAAAGATGGCTAGCACAATGGAACAGCATGTGGAACTGTTAACACTGGTCCTGACATCCCCACTCTCCAACTACAACATCCCCCTCCTGCCCTGTTTCAGAGGATAGAAGGTAGGAGAGCTGAGTCAACACTGAGCAAGGCCTGAGCTACCCAGTAAAACATGTGGTGCAATTACTGATCACCGGATTAATTATCTGCTCACCAGAAATTCTGTATGAATTGGCTATTCCTAGCCACAAGGAGTAGCCCTGCATATGACAACACATGCTCAGGCATGTGGGCGGTTGAGACATAACTAGCTCCTGTGGGGAAACAGAGAACCCTGTACTAGTCAGGAGTAAGAAGAGGAGGAACTGATTTTCAACTATTTTGTTTTAAAATATAAAGTCATCTGTATCCTCTTCTGCACTAAGGAGCTGGATCTTAAACAGCTTTTTTCAAATTCTTTTGTAGGGTGACAAAAATCATTCAGTTATCCCAAGCTCCAAATGCAAGTTTCAGCAAACAAAAGCCAAAAAGTTCTTCAGCTGCACAGGGCGGGGACAAGATTTGAGGATGCCATCTTGTGTACTGTAGAGCCCAGGTCTGGGACGGGGGTGGGGCTCCCTGTGTGTCCTTGCACGGCTATGTTTGGGTGGCAGGCCTGGGCAAAAGTGTGGGAGGAAAGGATTGCTTCTTCCAATAAACCTTATGGATCTACCCAATGTGGAGAAAGTCTACTCGGGCTTGGTACAGCATGACAAGAGTTTTGGCCATGACCCAGAAAAAACACTTAAGCATGTGCTTATCTTAATGCACACAAGCAGTATTTACATACTTAAAATTAAGCATGTGTTGGATTGGGGCCTTAGCTCGATGTTAATATGCCTTTATTCACCTGATTTTTAAAGCTTAGTGTTTCAGTGATTTAAAATAACATTGTGTTGAAATGTAGAACACATATGGCCAGCCTATACATGATTTTTTAAAGTGTTAATCTTTAAGGCCACAGTTAGTTTATAGAGTGGTAGAAGAGAAACACACACATTTCTCAGAGTTTAAAATATATTGTGCCAAAATCTAGACCGTAACCAGAGAATTAGTTATAGCTATGAGTTGAGACCTTTCTTCTGAATTAAAAAAAAAGTTTGAAAAAGTAGCTGCAAAGATATTATTCATACTATATAATATTTTTCTGTGCAATACTAATGTCAGCTGCTTTTTATGTACAAAGTTACATATGAAATAATAGAATGCTTGCAATAATAATTTTAATGTGCCTTTCTAGAGGCAGAATAAAATACGGATATGTAGCCTAATGTTGCACAGAAGGATGTGGCAGCAAAGTATAATATGATTGATGGTGAATAATGTGATAAGAGCATCTTTCCCTGATCAGTTTGGACAGTTATGTCACCATTTCTTATTGATAGTACATATAATTTTTACTATATAGATGAATTCTGACTGCAGTGAAAAGGATGCCTCAGCCATTAGTCTGAATAAGATTGTATTTGAATCAAATAATACAAAAGTTTACTGCATAATATTACACAGAAAGCTGATGTACAGTGAGAATAATATGGTTAACTGTGTTACTTATATGCTAACTATTGTTCTGTGAGTAATTGTATCCTAGCATTTAAGAAAGCAATGTCAATTAAATACAAAAACTGCACTAAATATAATTTTAAAGTTTAGATTTCATCATACTAAAACAAGTAAATTCACAGTTAAGGCTGTCACTCTAGCTTTACCTGGCAGCATTGTATGTAGGTATTGCGGCTTATATATCAGCACGTACATACCGTGGTGAGGGGTGTTATAGAAAAACCTAAGAGAAATATGGAATATATACCATTTCTCACAATCAGTCTTTAGACATAACTCCTCACTGAAATCAGGGAGGAGTTCACTCTTAAAATGAATGGCACGTATGGCCCAGTAAAATCAGCCATCCAGTACTCTAAAGCCCCTTGAAAAAGACAATAAAAACTGCACCTTAGCACAAGCAGGGGTGGGGAGTTAAAGACCTAATGGCCATGTAATTAATCTATCATCCAGAACTAAAGATGTTTGAACTTATGCAGCAATGGATGTTCTTTCTACAAAGAAGGCCAAAAGTGTCTGAGAAACAAGGTG
Source organism: Natator depressus (assembly GCF_965152275.1). Lineage (NCBI taxonomy): Eukaryota > Metazoa > Chordata > Testudines > Cheloniidae > Natator > Natator depressus. Next base: position 189,028,241 of record NC_134236.1, read on the forward strand.
TATCTGAGTCAGCCTTAGTACTCAGAGCCAATAAAAATGAAACTATTCTCTATTGAGACCTAATTAGCTTTTATATTCAAAGTTGTACTGCATATTTTTACCGTTGCTTATGAGTGGGACTAAAAAAATATATGTACCGTAGCACTATACTTTTTAAGTGTCTATTGAATGCGTTTTCCATTCTCCAAGGATTGCCTTCTTCCTTAGATGCATACATTCAGCAAATATGGCGAGGCTAATTATTTCCCCTCAAATGACAAGTGCTTTTCTACAACAATTTTCATAGCATCATGGACCGTGGGTCTTCAGCCTTGTAACTTTCAAAATACTCCCTTCGAATCCTAAAATGAAAAAACGTTTGGTAAATAAATTTCATGCCATGGACTTTACAAGGAATAGACTTGTATCAGAGCCACTGTTCATGTATAATACTGTTTCATTTTTTTAAAGGAGGATATATATTTTTCGGTTACCTTTCCTGACTGTAAAGCAATCACAGAAAACTACAGGAGGTACCATAAATATGCAAATTACTGAGAGATAACTGGTTTCAGTGGTTCCGCCTTCAAGTAGTAGGAAACATGAGCGTGCTGGAGCTCTTCATTCCAAGTAATTTGTATGTTTGTGGTGCCCCCTGCTGCACTCACAAGTTGTCCAGGAAAAGGAGAGCAAAATCTTGAAGCATTCAAACATGGGTAAATATACAGATATTACAGCAGTGTCCACTGGCATTGCTATAGTTAAAGGTCTGCCTGCATTTCCATTATCAGCTCTCTTTTTCAGAGGTTCAGAATTCAGCTATAAATATTTGCTCTGGGCAAAACCTTAACAAGATTTTAGCAGGGGAAGGATTGATTTATTTATCCTTTTTTTTTTAAATTTACTAATTTTCTTACAAATATCTGGATTTACTGTCTCCCTCTCTCTCTCTCTCTCTCTCTTATTTGTTCATATATATTATATTATTTTCTTACAAAGTGTAGTATTTCACCTTATACACCAGGTACTCAAAAACTTCTGACAGTTTGATATCACGTTTTTCTAATTACAAATCTATTTGATATCTCCCTATCCTGATGAACTCATCTTAAAGGTTCTCAGAGATGTAGATTAGTATAAGGAATGTAACGTTCTTTTTCTGTGTTATGTACCTACTCATAAAATCTGGCTATATTTGCATATGGCTCTATAATCACATTGCCATGAAAACAAAATATAAAACCCTATCTTTTCTAATTCAGATTTTGACTGGTTCACTTTAGTCATTTGCTCCTGTACTGAAGAGAAATTTAAATCAAGTATATAATTCATTTTTAAAAATTTACAAACATACATTTAGAAGTTAAAACATGGAAAAGAAAAAATCTTATGACTTTCAGATGATTCCCCCTCTCCCCTCCCCCCCCCCGTTATTACCTTAAAAATGGCTTTGTTTGTTAAAGTGAATTTTTGCAGGTCATGAGTCCAGAAGGTGGACTAAGTATTCTAGTATTTTTTAAAACATATCTAAATGATGTAACTAAGTTATAAGTGTAGGGAATTGGCTACAGTAGATGGGCACTAACTTTATTACAAATATCTATCTTAACATTGTGGTGATTCCATATCATGGAATAACATGATACAATTAAAGACCCATGACAGTCTATTAAATACACCATATGCATTTTAAAAATTGCCTGGAAATGTGTTCACACGACAGAGTCTAATGGTTCAGAAGGAGCTCTTACTCTTTTTCAAATAATAAAAATTGTTATAGACCAGTCTATCATGTCATTGCTCACCAATTTCTATGAGAATAATTTTATGTTTTTGTTTAAATGCTACAGCAAAGGGAAAAGAGAGAGAATTTAAACCACAAAAACTACATGTAATTCAGATCCTTAAATTTTAAGCCACAAAGGGAAGAAAATTGAAAGAGCAGGCTGGTATTCTATACTTAAGGTGGCTCCCATTTTGCTTCAGTATAGCAGAAGTCTCAGAATCATATGTGATGCTATTCAGTAATATATTGCAACAGATAGGCACTAGAGAGTGAGTTAAGAGTGACAACCTGGAATTCCAGCCTTACCTCTGATTTTCCTTGTCTCTGTGGGTTTAAGCCTGATATTCAAGGCTATTTAGTGTAGCTAGATAGATAGACTTTTCTGGGTGTTGGAGTGGTGGTGACAGCATTATCCATATAGAATGAATTTGAATTATAGATAAAGCTACTAACAGTAATAATTATTACTATTACTTTCCATTACTGAAAACTTCAAATAAGTCTCCTGAACTATATTTGAGGGATTTTTTCCCATGCTAACTCCAGGGTTGATTGCTGGAAAAGGTTGACTGTTAGAGAAAGAAAACCAGTGCACTACACAGCAGTTGGGAATCGAAGGCCCTCTTTACCAGAACCCCTGCCATACAAATACTGTCACTCACCTTCCAGACACTCAGTACAACCATTCAATCTATTGAATCAAGAGACTGTTTGATCTTATCTGCATCTGTGAGCTGACTGTCAACCTGCTTAGGCTGCATATTAAATCATCTATAGTAGCTGTATCAAGCTGGGATGATCTGTTAATTCTAAATTTATTAACCCTTGGAGTGCAGTCATCATGTTTAATCTAGTGTAGCCAGCATTTATTTTACAAGACTAAATCCTTCTTTAAGATATGGCTGTGCTGTAGGTTAAAGAATCATTAATGTGCAAGACATAATTATAATTGGAAAGAACTCACTTTGATCTTGAAAAGCCACTGCCATCACTACAATTCCAAACAGACATGGGTATGTTTGCTTCAGTATAAATGTTGTGTTCACCTGATGAAATTTTCTTGTGGAGAGAGTTTTGTCTGAGAAAATTACAGGAGAAAAGAATGGCCCTCAACAACATTTTGGTTGTGCTTGTCCCATCAGGATGATTTAATAATCAAAGGACCACACCAGAATGCTCTGCACAGAATGCTGAACTGAAGGCACAGGCACACTGTACCACACACCAACCATCCTTGCTAACTCAAACTTCTGCCACCAAGATCTGACTTCAAAGATTTGCAGTAGCCATTAGGACTCCTTTTCAGTCTATTGCATGACTCACTAGTAGTGTAGTTCTCTCTATATATAAACTGCATATGTTAATCTGATTGTTATACACACATGTCTCTCCCTCTCTCTCTCTATCTATTATACTGGCACATTGCTGATGTTATCAACATATTCACGGCTTTTATTTCAAGCACAAACTGCTAGGCATGCTTCCTTTTTTGGTAATCACGTGCCTTATATCTCTCTAATGTAGCCTAATAACAATTTTAGCATTCAGATGAAGCGATTTCATTCTGTGACTGCCTTTTCTATTAGATTTGATTTTGAGAAGCCCCAGTGGGTGCCTCCGAGGCAGAGATCTATCTGTGAGGCTGCAACCGATTCAATAGCAGCCTGAGCTAACCTTGACCTTTCCCTAGACCCTGCTCCATCTGGTGCCAGCCTGTTCCCCCCCCCCCCTTCTTCTTGCTTCATAGTCAACATTGATCAAGGCAGAATCGAGCGCCTCGTCTCCCTCCAAGGGCTGGGCAGTCTCGGAAAGGACAGCACATTTCAATCTATGGAAATGATCAAGCCTCTTATGCAATCATAAACCCACATAGAGGTTTGTGATTTGATGTTTCATTCAACCCCCGTCCGCCCCCCCCCCCCCAGCCGGAATGTATAAGCTATAAAACAACGGCTTTCCCCAGCACCTGGAAATTATAAAGCCCGCTACTTACACAGATTGAACGCTTCACAATTTGATTTGATTTGATTTTTTTTTCAACTCACTGGATTTTTTTTTAATCCAAGATAAAAAAAAATGCATGAAGAAGCCTTAGCAAACCAGCTTTCAGATGAGGCTCATTTCCCTTACATCAAACACACACACAAGCATCGAAACCAATCTGAACACTGTGTCGAGCTCTATTTCTCTGCATACAGTTTAAGACAATTTTGCGTCCCCTTTAGAGTAGTTTAAAAGAAAGAGACAGGCAACTGGGTGTGATACTTTGAATTGATCTTCCTGTAAAGCCACTTCTCTCTATTCCCCACCCTTCCCTCCCAGAGTTCACGGCTATTTTATTTTCTAAATCACATATTACATTGATCGTCCTTTCTCCAGCATACTTCCCCCCCCCCCCCCCCCCCCCGTCTTGATCGGGGCTGGGAGGTTTAGAGTCTGGGGGCGAAAGGGAAAGATCACGTGGGTAGCCCATGGACAGCAGCAGCAGCTCAAAGGAAATTGACTGACTGGCCGCTTGGGCGCATTTCAATATATGGAAATGACCAGAGGCTTCTGCAATAAATCAGCACTCAACACTTTGTCATTTCTGTAGTTCTGCTTCATTTTCTTATTTTCTTCTCCACGCAGAAGCTTGATTTCTTGCATTTCACATCTCCCCACCCAAACCTCCCATCTCTGCTTTTGCCTGGATCACCTTTAACTGGAAACATCCTGTCGATTTTTTCCTTTATTCTGAAAATAAGAATAAAAATACAACTCGTGAATGGCTGTTGGGCTGATGTTAGTGGTTGGATTTCTTTGAGATTTCCCCTTTCCATCAGGAATTACTCAGTTATATTGTCATATAGCTATAAATCCACAGAGAAAGGGGGAACCCCTCCTTTCCTACAAATGCTTATTGAAGATTTCAGAGTAACAGCCGTGTTAGTCTGTATTTGCAAAAAGAAAAGGAGTACTTGTGGCACCTTAGAGACTAACCAATTTATTTGAGCATGAGCTTTCGTGAGCTACAGCTCACTTCATCGGATGCATCCGATGAAGTGAGCTGTAGCTCACGAAAGCTCATGCTCAAATAAATTGGTTAGTCTCTAAGGTGCCACAAGTACTCCTTTTCTTTTTGCTTATTGAAGAGTTTACCCTGCAAACTTGAATCTACAGTCCCCCTTGTTATATTTTGCAGGGGACGTTTCCCCGAACCCACACACGTTTTATTGAAGAATTTATCTTGCATTTTTTTTTGGGGGGGGGGCTTCCTTGCAGCTTGGGCTTGTTCTCCAGAAGTCCCTACTGCATTAGTCTCACTACACCTGGTGCAACACAATCAACAGAATAAAAAAGCAGCTACTCTGTGTAACTTCTCTAAAGCAAACAAACCAGCGTCTCAGCCCTGAGTTTTGTTGTTGTTGTTGTTTTGTTTTTGGAAACGGCGTTTCTTCCCCCTGTATTTCATGTGATTGCAGCTGTTTTAATGATTCAACTTGGTTTATGTTTCTTCCTCCTTTTTGCTCCTGGCTTTGTGCACAGTAGGCATGCAGAGGGTCAGTGGTCATCACTCTATAAAGCTCAGAATCTAATTAATTGTATTAAAGGGGAGAATTTATTTATGCAATATGACAGCTTGTGTAACTAACCCTTTCTGTGACGCTGGGAAATATACATGTGAGCCAAATTCAGCCCTGGTGGAAGCAGGTGCACTCATTTACCCCAGGGCAAAATTTGGCCCGTCATCTCCAACTGTAGCTCACTCCCTCTAAAAAACACACCTCTCTTTTGATCCTCTCAGCATCTTGTTTTTGTAACCAGGATAAACTGGGTGTGGTTCTTTCCCCTCTCTGTTTGTTCTGTGCACACTTCTGAGTCTACCAGACAAATCAAAGACACCTTCCTTAATGATAACTGGGATTTTAATTACAAAACAATTAGACTTCATAAGAAACCAGGTCAAAAGGTCCCTGAATTTTCCTTTCACTTGAACAGTGGGTACTGTTATGTTATATATGTTGGCATACATACATGTATATATTTTTCCTTACTATTCTCCTACCTGAAAATTACATTATTAAATCTAATACAACTTCCTTAAGATCAAAGAAAAATTTGTAACAGAAGTAATAATGTTAAGCTATCTTTGTTTGTTTGCCAGTCATTTTTGCATTGTGAACTACATTTTTAATAATATCCATAATGGATTTTATGGTTTAGATACATTGTGTATCCATGTGTTAATATCCCCATGTCCCTTAATTACCCAGACAATGTTTATTTCATTTACAATTAATAACTTTATGTTTCTTCCTAAGAATTTCAATATAATCATGTTCATCTCATACCATTAGTTTTTATATTTTTCCATATTAGAGAGATATAATCTCATACACATATATACCACATACATCAGGAGCAGTTATATAACAATTGCTCACCCACACTTTTGGGTGTGTAAGCAATGGAGAAATGAAATGGACAAACAGATGACAGTACATAGGTCTATGACAGACATACTATTTAATGAAAAAAGTGTCTGAAAATATGTTTCTTTTTGTTTTGAGGAATTTGTTTTGATTTAGGTCTATAGATAGTAAAAAAAAGGCAGAAACTGTGAATTACACTGAATGTAATTTTTTATCACTTTAGTATTACACTTTCTCTCTGCGATGTTACAAAGATTTAGAACATTTTCAAAACTTTCAGATCTAAGCTGTCTTATGAAGTCTAAGGTTTGTTTGGAAGACCTGCCAGCACATGCCAGCTAAAAATGAGTGTCAATTAATAGTAATAAAAAAAACCTTCCTTATTTCTATACTCATGTAATTTAACAGGTTTTGAGAAAACCACTGAAGCAGTGGTGAGAATTTTCCAATATATGCAGTACTAACAGTTTTCACTGTAAAGCACCAAAGCTTCCCAAAATAGAACTGTTGAATATTTCTTTACTTCCCTCTATGCCAACCTATGCTTATTATTATACACTTAAATAAAGAATATTCATCTCTTACAAAAACACATTTGTTCTGCCAAGTAAGCAGCCAGCTGAAACAGACTCTTAAATCTAGACCGTTACAGTTGCTATGCTATGTGGTTTGTGTCCTCCAGAATTAGAAATATTTTTAAATAAGAAATTGATGAGAATTTTTAACAAAACATTTTCAACTCCTTCAGACAGATAATTAAACTACGCTTGTCCTAAGACTACAGCAGCATTTGTAAACTCTTGTTTTTCTGCTCTACTTGAGAAATCGTGTAGCCTCTGCAGAAATTCCTGAGTGTGGTTTATTTTTTAAAAAAGCATATTGTACTGATTAATAATATGTGAAGTAGCTAAAAAAACCAATTTGAGATATGAATTGCCATCTGTTCAAATGGGGGGAAAACAGAAAGTAACTGAATATATTTTCTCACCGTTTTTTAATAGTAGCATGAACAACATTCCAGAATATTATAAACTTTTCACTCTATTATATACATTTGTATAGTTCATCTAGTCTTTGGTCAGTGCTTTGTTTACATTCTTAAATTATTTTTCTTTAATTATCTACATATGTCCTCTTATAAAACTCCATTCCATTAAATAGTGTGCCCTTTTTGATTTCAGGGATTAAGGATCAGATCCTGCTTCCCAGTTGAAATTCAATTCACCTCTGTATGGAGAGCTAAATCCACCAACTATGCACCACTTAAGACCTCAAAATAAGGTTAAAGTGGGACTGAAGTGGGACCTTGTGATAGCTCACTGCGCAGGAGTGACTAATACTAATACCTAGTTCTGACACAGTACTTATTAGTAGATATCAAAATACTTTACAGAAGAGATCAGTATCATTATCCCCATTTTTACAGATGGGTAAACAGAGGCACAGAGCAGGGGAGTGACTAGCCCAAAGTCACCAGCAGGCCAGCAACGGAACCAGAAATAGAATCCAGGACTCCTGAGTCCCAGTCCAGTGCTCTATCCACTAGACCACACTGCCTCAATGAATGTCACATGTCTGTTCCGTACCTATAAACTCCCAAGGACCTCAATGAGAGTTTGGGGTGGGTACACAAAGAAATCTAGGACCAAAGACTAGAAGTCCTGTGGCTACAGTAGTAGAAATGCTTCCCAGTGCTTCGGTGCTTCATTTTCTGCAATGGCCTATATTGTAAGATGTATCTTGCCAGAGACATATGAGAGTAATCTGCAGTAGACCATTTGGGGAATATCATTCATCCAGGCAATTGCCCCTCCCACTTACCTGGGTTTGCCCCACTAGTGCTAGGCATAAAGAAGCAAAATAAATACATTTTCTTTCTATTTAGGTGTACTTTCCTTCTGCTGTTCCCCAGTCCCACCTACCTAATAGCCCCAGAGCTTTTGAACTCATTTATTTTCTGTTTCCTGCCCACCCGCTGCTCTGCTAATGTGTCCCAAACACTTTGCTCCTGCCAGTTACAGAAACCAAAGCACTCAGGACCTTCTGGAGTGTCACAGGGCCATTGCTATAGACAAGGAAAATAAACAGGCTCTGGAGCACTGAGGACGCATATCCAGGACTTGATGAGAAGCAATTCAATTTGTAGGGACCAGGAGCACAGGGACAATTCAAAAGCAAGAGGGGGTTAGAAGCACTTACAAGGGGGGTGAGTGTGACTCATGATGGTTCATTCTCACAACCTGATCACACCTGGGGTATTTTCTCCTTCTGATTCTCATGTGTTTAATGGTGTTACTGGAGAGTGCCACCATGCCTCACGGGGGGGGGGGGGGGAGAGAGTCTGCATGCTATAGTTTATACTAACCAATTTATTTGAGCATAAGCTTTCGTGAGCTACAGCTCACTTCATCGGATGCATACTGTGGAAATTGCAGAAGACATTATATACACAGAGACCATGAAACAATACCTCCTCCCACCCCACTCTCCTGCTGGTAATAGCTTATCTAAAGTGATCACTCTCCTTACAGGTTTCAGAGTAACAGCCGTGTTAGTCTGTATTCGCAAAAAGAAAAGGAGTACTTGTGGCACCTTAGAGACTAACCAATTTATTTGAGCATAAGCTTTCGTGAGCTACAGCTCACTTCATCGGATGCATACTGTGGAAACTGCAGAAGACATTATATACACAGAGACCATGAAACAATACCTCATCCCACCCCACTCTCCTGCTGGTAATAGCTTATCTAAAGTGATCACTCTCCTTACAATGTGTATGATAATCAAGTTGGGCCATTTCCAGCACAAATCCAGGTTTTCTCACCCTCCGCCCACCCCACACACAAACTCACTCTCCTGCTGGAATAGCCCATCCAAAGTGACCACTCTCCCTACAATGTGCATGATAATCAAGGTGGGCCATTTCCAGCACAAATCCAGGTTTTCTCACCCCCTCCACACACACACACACAAACTCACTCTCCTGCTGGTAATAGCTCATCCAAACTGACCACTCTCCTTACAATGTGTATGATAATCAAGGTGGGCCATTTCCAGCATAAATCCAAGTTTAACCAGAACGTCTGGGGGGGGGGGAGGGGGTAGGAAAAAACAAGGGGAAATAGGCTACCTTGCATAATGACTTAGCCACTCCTAAGTCATTATGCAAGGTAGCCTATTTCCCCTTGTTTTTTCCTACCCCCCCCCCCCCGACGTTCTGGTTAAACTTGGATTTATGCTGGAAATGGCACACCTTGATTATCATACACATTGTAAGGAGAGTGGTCAGTTTGGATGAGCTATTACCAGCAGGAGAGTGAGTTTGGGGGGGGGTGAGAAAAACCTGGATTTGTGCTGGAAATGGCCCACCTTGATTTTCATACACATTGTAAAGAGAGTGGTCACTTTGGATGGGCTATTACCAGCAGGAGAGTGAGTTTGTGTGTGGGGTGGGCAGAGGGTGAGAAAACCTGGATTTGTGCTGGAAATGGCCCAACTTGATTATCATACACATTGTAAGGAGAGTGATCACTTTAGATAAGCTATTACCAGCAGGAGAGTGGGGTGGGAGGAGGTATTGTTTCATGGTCTCTGTGTATATAATGTCTTCTGCAGTTTCCACAGTATGCATCCGATGAAGTGAGCTGTAGCTCACGAAAGCTTATGCTCAAATAAATTGGTTAGTCTCTAAGGTGCCACAAGTACTCCTTTTCTTTTTGTGAATACAGACTAACACGGCTGTTACTCTGAAACCTGTCATAGTTTATACTCTCTTTAGTTGTGCTCATCTCCCTGATGTTGCCCTCCTGATGCTTCCACTCTTTAACATTTACTTTCTAATTGCACCATTTAAAAAATTAAAAGGGGGGAATGGTTTCCTTTTGGGAGCCAATTCTCTTGGTCCATTGTAGCTGGGTGGGGAACATTTAAACTTAAATGAGACATAAGTAAAGAAGGGATCTAAACTGGCACAATTTACAAATGCAAATGTCATAAAAATGGGCTCCTTCCTGCCCTCCATGCCCTCCAATTTTTATTTCAAAACGTCCCTAGCAGGACTGCGAGGTAACAACAAATACCTCGAGATTTATCTGCAGCATATGAGAACTCATTGCGATGGCTGTATCACAGCACACACCTACGCATTCTACACTTCACATCCATATCACACCATAGTATTAAGATTCAAATCACCTGTCCTCCATAGCTAATAAAAATGAAATACATTAGTGGAATTTTGAATACTGCAGCTATGACAGGGTATGTCATGTCTTACATATGAAAAAATGATAGGATTGAATGATCAAAAAGTAGCTGCACATTTTCGTGGTAAAAGATTGTTCGGTTTCAAGGGGCATAATGCACACCTTGGGATGAGGTAAACCCGAACTCTTAAGCTAGCTCTTAAGGCTCCTAAGAGTGCACTATGAAGCAAACCTTCCTGAAAGAACTTACTGCTATTCTGAGAAACATTTTTATGAGGCTGTGGTGCGGTGGTCACCCCGCCATGCCTCAAAGGGCTTAAAACAGCCCTAAGAGAGGGCTGTAGCCGGAGGAAAGCTAGGCTGATTGGGGGAAGTAGCCACAGGTGGGGCCATGCCCCAATCGGGCCACATCTGGTCCTATAAGAGGGCTGTTAGCCAGGAGCTGAGAGAGACACTCTCTCTAGCTATGTGGTGAGAGGAGGACTTAGCTGCCTGGGAAGCAGAGCAGAGCAGAGCAGAGCAGAGCAGAGCAGAGCAGTACTGTACTGTACTGTACTGTACTGTACTGTACTGTACTGTACTGTACTGGGGAAGGGTAGAGGGAGCTGGGGAGCTCTAGCCTAGCAGAGCCCCAGGCTGAGGTAAAGGCCTATGAAAGGGTACTAAGGCTGTAGAAGAGCAGCCCAGACCTAGACAGAGGCAGCTGGTCTGCCCCCCTTGCTGATGAGTGGTACAGACTGCAGTCTGCCCCAGGGAGTGGGGGGGGGGCTAGATGATGACTGACAGTAGCCACTGAGGCAAGGGAGGGTTGGGGGTTCCTCTGAGAGGGAAGACCCAGACTAAGGGGGTACTGCCGGGGGCAGAACACTAATCTAGAAGGGCTACGGGGCCTGTGGCAGGCAAGACACCAACTGGCGGAGGGTGCTCCTGGCTGAAAAGAGCTAATTCCCTGGACAACCAGTAGGAGGTGCCGCAGCAGTGAGTTGTCACAGAGGCTTAAAGTTTTTTTTTACTTTTTGAGTTTTGCAATGTGAAGGCAAAACATGAGCTCTAGGACATAGCATTGTATTTTGAATAGTCTTTTCCTAATTCAGAAATTGTCACAATACAACAGCTAGGAGGTATTGCAAGTCCTTTGGAGGATAGGATTAAAATTCAAAATGATCTGGAGAAATGGTCTGAAGTAAATAGGATGAAATTTAATAAGGACAAATACAAAGTACTCCATTTTGGAAGGAACAATCAGTTGCACACATGGGAAATGGCTTCCTAGGAAGGAATACTGCGGAGAGGGATCTGGGGGTCATAATGGACCATAAGCTAAATGAGTCAACAGTGTAACACTATTGCAAAAAAGGCAAACATAATTCTGGGATGTATTAGCAGGAGTGTTGTAAGCAAGACACAAGAAGTAATTCTTCCGCTCTACTGGGTTCTGATTAGGCCTCAGCTGGAATATTGTGTCCAGTTCTGGGTGCCACACTTCAAGAAGGATGTGGACCAATTGGAGAGAGTCCAGACAAGAGCAACAAAAATGATTAAAGGTCTAGAAAATATGACCTATGAGGGAAGACTGAAAAAATTGGGTTTGTTTCTTCTGGAAAAGAGAAGACTGAGAGGGAACATACCTTTTTCAAGTATGTAAAAGGTTGTTACGAGGAGGAAGAAAAAATATTTTTTCCTAACCTCTAAGGATAGGACAAGAAGCAATGGACTTAAATTGCAGCAAAGGAGGTTTAGATTGGACATTAGGAAAAACTTCTTAACTGTCAGGGTGGTTAAGCACTGGAATAAATTGCCTGGGGAGGTTGCAGAATCTCAATCATTGGAGACTTTTAAGAGCAGGTTAGACAAACACCTGTCAGGAATAGTCTAGATAATTAGTCTTGCCATGAGTGCAGGGGACTGGATTAGATGACCTCTCAAGGTCCCTTCCAGTCCTATGATTATCATACCAGAGTTTACTAGTATTATTGCAATAAGAGTTTCAGTATTTCCATTCTAAAGCCTCTAACTTAAGTAACACTAGGCTGTTAAGAGGGTAGTTGTAGGGTGTTTTTTTTGTTTGTTTTTTTTTGTAGTGGACTGGGGGGAAGGTGATCACTGTCCTTTTTAGAATTATAGGAATGTGAAACCAAATGCTTTTTTCTTTATGCTCTTATAAATGGCGCTCTTCCCCCCACAACAAACTGAATTTTTTCAGGTAATTGGTTCGCAATGCAAACTAATTTCTGTGTGTGCGATTAAAACAGCTGATTGATTGAAGTCATGCAGGGCTGCTGCAGATACGCAAAAATTCCATGCACAGTGTATCCTGTCATGACTAAAGCCATGCAGGTGCACATCCCCTCCCAGCTGGTTCTCAAACTGTGGTCTATGAACAACTGGTGGACCATGGAACACTTCTGGGTAGTCTGTGCAGCTGCTTCTGTCACAGTGACAAAGCATTCATCAGCCTTGAAGCAATGATACTTCCGGGTGGCTGTGACTGAGGCCAAGACATGTAGACTTCCAGAGAAGAAATTCTGAACCAGGCAGTTGAACACTTCACATTAAAGTGAAGGTGGTTTCCAGCATGTACTCATTATTATTTTTTTTCATATAAGCAAGTACTATTGCAACAGAGAAGGCATTGGGCTGGAAGATGTGGTCCACAGCGTGAATAAGTCTGAGGGCAAGTGTGAGTGCATGCCCAGGCATGGTAGCTGATGTTACAAGATGGGCAGGGAAGCATACAGGATGGATATTATGGTGTGCATACATGACTACAGTATTGACATGATGATGGAGCATAACATCTCCTTATACATGCATTCTGAACAGTCCTTCTCTCCTGACAGGAGAGATTGTGATGGTTCAGAGGTGTCCACTAAAGATGCCAATGCTTGCATTAGCAATAGACCACAATTGCTCCAAAAAGAGCTGGTACCATTTTAAAGGAAAACCTGTGATTTAAAAGGTCACTAAGGGTATGATCCAAGTACACTGAAAAGAACATGAGTCTTTCCATTGACTTCAGTGGGCTTTGGATCGAGCCAAAGAAGGACTAGTTATGGGGACTATTAATGGGGTATATAGCCTTTGACCTCTGTCAGCAGGTCAAATTAACGGTGAGACAAAAAAAAGCCTGGGATTTGAAAAACCCCAACATTTGGGAAGTTCAGATCTGAACTTAAGAGCAGCCCCATCCCTGTTAGCCTAACCCAAACCCCAAATCTGAATACATGTAAACCTTAAAGAAATTCAGTTTGTACCTGAAATTTCTTTGTCCAAATAGCAACTAAATGGCATCTGACATGATGACTATTGGATGTTCTATGCAACATGGCCTGGGGATGTCAGTCCAATCCACAGCAAAGAGGAGCCGACATCACCAAGCCCACTATCCCAGCTGGTAGCCTTGATGGCAATCTCAGGGAGGAGGCAACTCTCACCTCACAGCTGATCCCTCAAAGACAGGTTGGAGGCACTGTGGGGTGGACATATGTGATTTGCTGCTGCCTTTGCTGCAGCTGTGGTATGGATAAAGAGAGGACATTATTCTCCAGGAATGTTCATCTGGCACCATTTACAAAAACTCACTCATTATAGAAGGAAGAGTCTCTGTAGTATGTGCTTTAAAAATTCTATAACTACAACAGATAATTGCTCTAAACAGTATGTGCCATGCAGGGAAACTGAGTTCATGACCCAGCTCCCTTAGCCACCATAAGCCAGGACTCCCACAGAGAAAACCTGTTTAGTTCACAGGGGTAAGAACTCCTTGTGATTCCTTCTGACTCTTTTAGAGGAAGAAACAAAGACTTCCAGAGGAAAAATTGTCCTGGTACCCTTTTAATGGAAAGACAAGCTGGCCTCATGCAGAGTCTTTTAGAAGGTAAATGGGAGCAGGAAGGATCTTGAAGGACAAAGCAACAAGTAGTTTTACCTGAAAATTGAAGTGTTGCAATAGACAGGCCTAAAGTTTGAAAGTGCACTCCCACTATCCAGAGAGCATGCCCATGGATCAGGGCGCACACATAATCCTAGGTGTATGTGCATCAGGTATTTTGAGAAAAACATTATGCTTATGCAAGAGTGGTGTGGGCACATTCACTTTTTTACAATGTGGGTTGCAGTAAGATTACGTGCAAGACAGAGTGAGTGAGGAATGTGTGATATCAAACTTCTCAATGATTTTACAATGCCTGGAGAGTATTTTGTTAAACTTTAAAAAATGTGCCATTGAAACAGCACCAACAGCCAAATACTAGCTCAGATTTGTGAGCACACATCACACACGTGCAATCAGTTATTGCCCAAGATAAATGAGAAGTCTAGATCATTTGAGATCAGAATTGGGCCCTCTGGAGTCTGGCTTAAACAGACAAAAGCCAGAAAAAAATTAAACGTGAAACTCCTTAAATTTTTCCACTCTGTTCCCATACTGTTGCTTGTGTGGCTCTCTACTTTGAGCCTTAACTAGTCAGGAGACAAAGTGGGTGAGGTAATCTTTTATTGGACCAACTTCTGTTGGTGAGAGAGACAAGCTTTCGATCTTACACAGACCATGTTTACACTAGCGACCTTACAGCGGCACTGCTCCATCTTTGTAAGATCGCTTGTTTAGCCACTCTGTGCTGATGGGAGAGAGCTCTCCCATCGACATAATAAAACCACCTCAATGAGCGGCGATAGCACCGCTTATGCCAGCGAAACTTGTCGCTCAGGGAATGGTGTTTTTTCACACTACTGACCAATATAAGTTTTGCCAACATGAGTAATATGTAGCTATGGCCACAGAGCTCTTTTTCAGGTCTGGAAAACAGCATGACAGCATGATAGCTAAATACAGGGTGGAACAGATTGTTTAACATAAGTAGTTAACACATTTCAACGGACTTCCATTCACAGGGGAGAAATGAGGGGGCAGGGGAGAGGTGGGAGGGGCGGTTAGTGGGTTACAGATTGTTTGTATAAACCATAAATCCAGAGTCTCTATTCAGTCCATGATTTAGTGTCTAGCAATGTTTTATGAATTTAAGCTCTCAGGCTTGTCTTTTGAAAATACTGTGCAGGTTTCCTATGAGGATGGACAGGTCAGATACAGAGTGATCGCTCTGTGAAAAGTGTTCACCCACAAGTGGTAGGGTGTTTTTGTCTTATCATTTTCCTGTGAGTTCATTTGAGTGTGGTAGTGTCAAGCCTACATAGGATGAGTTATAATATATAGACTTTCAGTCTAAACTCAGAATTTCCTGGCTTGGATTTCATTGGTTTAAAACAACCCCCTGTCCAACACGGACACACCACACAACCCCCCCCCCCTTTTTTTTTTTAAATATACTTTTGTGTTTGATGTAACATTATTACTGAATAGTCATACTTTTAAATACTGCCTCTAAGGTATATTTACAGTACCTCATGGGAGAAAGCATTGGTTTCTTCTCTAGCAACAAACCTTCAATTATTTACACCATTTTATACGTTTCATAATTTGCATCTGAAACTAAGGATTAGTTAATTCACACAATGTGTCTAGTTCAAATCACATGAACACAAACAGGGGTTCCTTTCTTTCTGAAATTCAAGTGTATCTTCCACTGAATGTATAGGCATGTCTCTCCATGAAAGCAAATGTCATTCACTGAGTCATCTTAGCAATAAATTTTTTATTTTTTTTTTTCTTGAGGAGTTCTAAGCATTCACTGGCTGCATTTCCTAAGTTGTTGCATTCAGCTTCATAAACCACATTCCTACTTAAACCGAAAGGAAGATTCAGAAATGTTTCACTTGTGGCAAAAGGAGTAAGAGAATGACTGCCAGACACCACCTCACATATTTATTTTGTCTTTTGATAAGTAGAGGATTCTTTCAAAATAATTGAAGAGTTGTTTCTTTTTTTTAAAAGACCTGGACCATCAAATAAAGAAGTCTATAAATCTCACTTTTGTCATTTTTCCTCTCATTTTGGAGAAAGTGGGTGCTTTAGACGTTTTTCCTTCACTTAACTAAATGCTACATGTTCTCTGGGTGGGGAGAAAAAACCCTTCATTTCAAAGGTCATAGAATAAATTCTACGTTCAACTTTATAATGGTGAGTTTACAAAGCTGAATACTCATCAGCAATTTTAACATAAGAAACCCCTGCTTTTACCAGCGTTTCCAGGCACCAACTTATATAGTGGGGATCTGTAGGTAACAATTACTCCAGAGACAGCCATGACTGTAAGTAAACACTTAAGAAGGCCTAGACCTGGAGAGTATTTCAATTTGTTTGTAGCCAGTCATGAACACACAATCACCTATTGAAAGTGTCTGGCTTCAAGTGCAGACAGATGGAGAGCACAGAGGTTAGTACAGCCAGGCCTTGGATTGACCTTTGGAGAGGAATTAAATCAGTCTGACCTCGTTGTGAGGCCTAAATTATAACCATAGAACCCCAAATAATGCATCTTTAATACACCACTACTCTCTTTTTATCAGCTTTCTTACCTTGGGGGTGTATTGCTCACTAACTACTAATGTTAAATTGGAGCTATTTATGTTTGCAGTTTTGACCTTAGTGGTCATTGCATCATATTTTTCATGAAAAACGTATTTGCAAAACAGAGGTTTTTGTTTGCTTGAGCATGAAATAAAATTGGATAGGAAAAAAGCCCCCTTCAACAAAGGGCACAGAATACAATATTTATATCATATATTTATATCATACCAAGCTTTACAACTAACTAAGGCCACATCACACATGCAGTTTGGGAAACTGAACTGTGTCAGGTTAACTAGATTTTTGAAGGCTTAGAAACAGAAACGTCGTCTTAAGACTTTTATGTTTATTTCAGTGTTCTGGGAGATTTTTTTTAATACAGATAAGAGGAGGATGCACATGACACAAGTAACTAAGGCTTGTTTACAATAATATTTCCATTTTAAAATCCAACTCTCATCCGGTGCAAATCAGCATTGCTCCACTGTACACCAGTTTTCACCATCATCTGACCCCCATCTTTGAAAGGTTTACTAATAAACCCTAAGCATGCCCCAGGAGGAAACTTGGAATGCAAATCTTAGTCCAGGAGTGTATCTTTTACGACAAATTTTCAAACACATTTATTCTGGCTATTTTTAAGGCCACATTTTTAATGTAAAATAACTTCAGGAAATTTGAGTTACTCTTTGGCTTTCATGAATCAAAATCAGGGGTTTGTTTGTTTTAACTATGAGGAGAGGAAGGATGGTTCAGTGCTAGCCTTGGACTCTGGAGACCTAGAGTAAATTCCCTGCTCTGCCACAAACTTCCTGTGTAACACTGGGCAAGTCCCTTGGTCTCTCTGTGCTAGTGTTCCCTGTCTAATTGTCCCTTCCCACCTCACAAGGGTGTTGTGAGGATAAATCCATTAAAAATTCTGAGGTGCTCTGATACTACAATAATGGGAGTCATACAATACATTTTAAGTTTTATTTGTTTCTCATGTGCCAGACTGCCATATATATATAGCTGCATAGCTTGATGTCCTCTGTTTATTCTCAAAACAGGTGTAACATGGGCAGCAGCAACACAAGCTTCCCTACTCTGTCCCACCAACATGCCTCCATTTTGTCCCAAAGGGCCCACTTGGGAGCTAAAAAGGGTCCACCAGGGCATGGGTGGCGGATGAACCCCTGCTTTGGGAAGGCTAGTCCACGAAGACACCCCCAACCCCTGCTGCATGCCAGAGCCCCAAACCCTCCCAGTAACAGGAGGAGTCCTGAGCGGGGGGCCCCCCCACGACTGGAGAAGCTCCGTAGCCTACCCACCCAAGCCACAGTGGGCCGGCCCCCTCAAGCACCAGTCCAGTCCCAGCCACACAGAACCAATCCACTGCCCTCCCCCCGAGCCACCGGGCTGACCCTCCTCTCCCCTCCCGCCCACCTCCCCAGCTGGCTACGCTGGGCCAAGCCGCCGGTCCGAGCTACCGGCCAGGCCAAGCACCAGGCTGAGCTGCCCCCTGGATGGGACGGAATAGGCCCTGGCCCCATGACTGGCGCGCTGAGCCACCGGCCCCCCTGAGTCAGCCATGCCTGGTCAGCCTCTTTCCCGCACCTCCCCCCCCGCCCCCGTGCCCAGGCAGCCCAAGCACATGGAGCTGCCTCACTCCCCAGCCAGACCCTCCCACCCACTGCTGGCTCCCCGTGTTCTCTCCTCACTCTCCCACCCCCAAGGAGGAGGGACAGGGCAAGCAGCGGCAGGCAGGCAGCAGCTGATGGTGGGGGCCAAGGGGAAGGGGCAGGGCCACCGTGGCCCAGGTGTCCAGTGGTGGGTCAGCAGCAGCTGCGCCTATTATACCCACCACCCAGGGTCCAGGAGGTCACTCACTGTTGTGGGCTCTGCTGATACCATCAATAGGAGTGCCAATCAGTTCCATTTGTGATGGGGAAATCTGTCCTCTAGGAACAGGACCAAGACCACCAAACACATTTCACATCAGCCACTGCATAACTATCAGAAAGTAATGACTTTTGGTCACTATCACTTGGGCCATATAAAAATGGTGAAATTCATTTCCATCGTAAGACTACTCCATGATGGGATGATTGCCCCCATTCTGTGCAATGGCTCAGAGATCAAACCAATCATCATTTGCACTGGTGTCAAGCGGGGCTGTGTCATTGTTCCAACACTCTTCTCCATTTACCTTGCTGTGGTCCTGATTCTCATCTGTGACCGCCTTCCGGATGGAATCGGGATTGAGTATCGTATGGATGGTCAATTCCTCAATCTCCAACATCTCCAAACAAAATCTAAGATCATGGTATCACTGACCTTCAGTATGCAGATGACTGTCATTCTCGCACACACAGAGGCCGACCTGCAAAGTACCCTAAATCTTTTTGCAGATGGCTATCACAGCATGGGTCTCGCTCGCTCAACATCAGGAAAACCAAGGTACTCTACCAGCCCTCATCTTCACAAAATATTCTTTGCACTCCACAAATCACCATCAGTGGAGAACCCCTGGAAAATGTGGACCATTTTCCATACCTTGTCAGCCACCTCTCCCAAACAGCCAGCATTGACACAGAAATTGAATACAGGATCCGCTCTGCCAGCACATCCTTTGGAAGACTACTCAAACAAGTCTTCAATTATAGTGATCTGCAAACATGCATCAAGATCTTGGTTTACAAGGCAGTTGTCATCCCCACCCTTCTCTTTGGGTGTGAGACCTGGGTAACCTACAGACGACATCTCAAGCGGCTGGAGTGGTTCCAGCAGCGCTGCCTCAGGAGAATTCTCAGGATCAGCTGGGAAGACTGACACACTAACATCAGCATTCTCTCTGCAGCCAACATCAGCAGTATAGAAGCACAGGTCATGAAACACCAGCTCCGCTCGGCTAGCCAGCATGTACGTATGCCTGACACTCACCTCCCAAAGCAAGTACTCTTCTCTCAGTTAAGTCAGGGAAGAAGTGCTCGTGTAGGGCAGTGGAAGCGTTTCAAAGACATATTGAATGTACACCTTAAAAAGGAAGGCATCAGCCCAACACACTGGGAGGATTCAGTGCACCACACCATACACCACACCACAGCTCACTTTGAGGAGAACAGACGTGCTCATGAGACAGAGAAGTGACAAAGGAGGAAAAAAGGGCACAACAGTCCAGCCAACAACTATGTCTGCTCCAAGATTACACATGTCACTTCTGTGGGAAAATCTGCAGGGCACGAATTGGGCTCATCAGCCACTTAAAAGACCACCAATGAGCCCCCTTCATCCTCGCATCGAGGGATAGCCAAAGAAGAAGAAAGATAAAAATGGTAACCTAGGCCCAGATTGTCTCATTCCCCTACTTATATCCTTCCACCCTGGGAAAATCCATGATACAGGCTCTTGGGGGAGAAAACTGTGATGTTTCCTTCACCTATTCCAATGGAAGTGGTACAGAGTTCAGCCCCCAAGGCCTGTGGATGCCTCAAGTTCTGTGCAGACATGGAGACTTTGCCGGAGACATAGCGCTATCCTGCTGCCCCACCAGCTGTGCAGCTTTTGGAGCTGTGCTGTTTGGACTCTCAGCCTGTGACTGCCCCAGAAGCCCCCATACGGGTTAGTTTCACAGTGCAGAATGTGCTCTGCAGGAAAGCTATCTCTAAGGTGTATTCAGTTTCCTGCAGATTCCTCGGGCAGTTATAAGAGGCAATGCCATCCCACACCCCTCAGGCAGTTCCCACAGATGACTCTCCATGGGGATCCAGTGAAGAGGGATGTGGGGGCTGCAAGTGCAGCTTCCCATTCTGTGACGGCAGGAATAGACCCAAACACCATGGAGCCCTCTGCACAAGGGATTTGGGAGAATGGTTCCTCTCAAGAGAGAAAAGGCTGTGTCCCATAACTACTGTAAGCCAGCAAAGTCCCAGAAAGTAGATTTGATTTAAACAACAGTGTGGGAGGTAATTAGCACAAACGACAGTTTAATAACTTTTAATATAGGTGAGTGATATTCAAAAATTTGATTCTGAGCTGACTTCTGCAGTAGCTTTTTTCCCGGGGACGGTAGCTTTGCATACCACTGTGTGTTTGCCTAGATGTGGATTTACAGGTTATGCTGCTGTCAGGCCCTCTGGTTTTCAACTCATATCGACATTCACTTGTCAGTACACGCCTGACCAAGTTGCAGTCCAGATTAGGAAACACACATCTTTCTAGTTCTGTTCTCAGTGCTGAGCTTCATGCCACTCCAACTCACACTGCTTCCTGGTAAAAATTTGATTAGAAGCAACATGAAATGTCATCCGGGTGGCCCCTGGGAGGTTGGACCCAAAAATAACAGCCAAAAAAAGCAGCCTTTTGATTAAACCTTCAATTGCCAAAAATACACACGCACACAAAACACTGCAAGTCAGAAATCCTAAGTATAAGTCTGTCTTGTTTGCACTGAAGTCAATGGGTCTCTTGCCATTGGCTTCAATGGCAGCAGAAGCAGGTTCCTTGAGCCCTATTCTTATCTCACACCTGTTTTACATTGATGTAACTCCATTGACTTCTGTGATGTGACTCTGGATTTACACCAGCATAACTGAGAGCAGAATCAGGCCCTATATATACGGCACAGGAACAGTTGATCTGTTGGATAGGTAACAAGCATTTTCTAATATTCTAAATATATCCTGTGCTCCCTCCTGAGTTTTCTGGGCTGGAAAGAGCTAAGCGCAGCCTGTCCAACCCTTCGGAGTAGGGAACACTGCTCTGGATGACCCAGAAACACCAACCATGGGCTCCAAGGGGAACCATGTCCAGCTCCATGTAAAAGAATGAGATAGGGGCTTTTGAGTGGGGGATGATCCTGAATGAAACATTCCCCGATACACACTTCTATAGAAATGTACACCTAACTAAATATACACCTAAAATGTGTACCTAAATATACACTTCACTCCCTTTGGCAAATCTACACTGCAGCCGTTGAGATCAGTACTTTCCTGGGGAGTTTTGCCTCTTTACCACAGGATGAGGCTGTAAAATTAGTTTGTTTATACTGCTATGGCCAATCTAATGTTATTAGCCATATTTCTTTTGAAAACAAGGCATAAAATGAGCTAGCAAGAGCTAGTATGGTGGGGCGGGGGGGGGGGGGGGGTTGGTTCATTTGGTTTTTGGTTTTGCTTCAGAGAATCAATACAGGGATGGCTGTATTTTCTCAGCGTCTCCTGAACTGGCAGCCCCACTTGTGTACTCCCACTTTTCCTATCCCAAGTTCAAACCCGGAGTTGAAGAAGTGTATAATAAATTGGGGGGTGGGGAAGGAGTTTCTATAATGCATTTCAAGGATTACCAAGTCAATTATTGAGAGGGTATTTGGAAAGTGAGAGAAATAAAAAGAAAGAGTCACACATTGCATGCTAGGGCACATCCAATTCAAGCAGTGAGTTAGAATTCTCTCTATGGCATACACTGTGCATACATGTAGCCTGCAAGCCCACAGCAATTCAAAATAATATTTTGGTCAGCCAATGTGGACCCCAAATATACAGCAGTTTAAGACCAGGATTGCGAGAGGCAGACATCTGCAGAAATTAGAAAGGCATTCTAAGGCTATTATTTAACATTCTACATATGTGAGATACCGAATGAAAGAATGAGAATTATCTTGAAATCCCTGCTAAATCATGCCCTGCTTTCTCAAGACAATCTCAAGCTTTAGTAGTTCAGACAGATTCTCTAGCTGACAATTAATATTAATGGGTAGATTTCACAATGTGGCATTATCACACTGTGAGATGGGTGGGCATACCATCTGGGTTTTGGCAGGTATTAGATGTAATCAAAGGGATTACTTGGCTCAGAGAGAAATAGAAAACCTTGGGTTTGTTTAGTCTCTTTCCTCTTTTGTTTGGATGCAGCTCTAGGTGTGCTTAACTATTTTCCCCTTGTCCTTTGTTTGTTGCGATGAGCATTTCTGAGTTTACATGGGAAATGAGAGGCATATATACCAACCCAATTGGATTAGTTTGATTCTGGAACAATTTGTCTGTTGTCCTCGCCCTTTCTTTCACTGTCTATTGTTTCAGAATTGATGTTCAGGGTCCCATTTCTAAATGCTTTACGAGGTTAAACAGAGTATTTAAACTCCAAAAGCATTAAGGTGGGGGGGGGGGGAAGCTTCCAAGTCTAACTGAATTGGGGTTCTGGTGGAGAATGGGTTGCACATACACATACAAGCTGATTTAGGTAAGCCAGTGTCACCATTTTTAGTCCTGTTCTTTTTGCAAAGCAACGTGTGTCTCAACAAAACTTTCTCAGTGGGGGGGAACCACACACACACGGCAACAAAACACACCGGTGAGGATCAGCAGTGCAATTAGGGGGAGGTTAAGCTTTAAACTTTGCAAGAACTCCATTGATTTGGCAAACCCTTCCTTATTTCTCCAGTCGGCACACCGGCTGATTGTAACTAAGTAATCCTCATCAATCTGCAGTAATGCAGGGCCATGTTTATTGCTGCAGTAGTTAAGTTGTTGTTAATTTTACACTAAACGGTTGTTATGATGATGAATGAGAAGCTGGGGCTGCTACCCAGGGGACTTCAGCCCATGCAGCCAACAAAGGGAGGTGAGGAAGGTGGAAACCAAGGAGGTGGCTCTGCAACTTTTTTGTAGGGTCTAAAATAAATAAAAAAGAATTGAGATGATCTTATGGTTTGTATTTGGGATGAGAGGTGCTATGTAAATGTGGTTGGGACTGGGGGAGTGGGGGGGGGGGGGATGAAGGCAGAGTATTTCCACCCCCCCACCCCAAGTCCAAACTCACCCAGGAGATCATGGGCTCCGGGCACAAATGGGTTAACATAATTTCTGCTTAAGAGACCCTGTGCTCTCGATTCCTTTGGACCGAAGGGTAAACACTGTTGTATGCTGCTACTGGTAGGAAACACATCCTAAAAACTAATTCCTAGTGCCCGTTCAATCCTGTCCAACCCCAGGCACGCTTCTCCGGCCTCCAGTCCTCCCCCATTTCTCCTCCCCCTTCCCTTCTCCCCACACTTCTCCCGCCCTTCGCCCCACTTCTTCCCCCCCCCCCCCCCGTAGCTGTCCCAGCCTGGGGAGCTGGCTGAGCTGATCTGCGTTCTGAGCCCCCCTCTGGCCTCGCCCAGGCCCAGCTCGGCTGAGCGCATGGAGCGAGGCGCGTGACAACGGCTAAGGCCTTCCCCGGGGGGAGGCTTGACCGCCTCACCGGGAGAAGGAGGAGGCCAGCAGCCGCTTTTTCAGCGCCGCTGGCTTGGCGTCTGCAGGCAGCTGGCGCCATCGTGAGGACAAATCCCAGTACTGCAGGCGCCGAACCTGTTGACTGTAAAACTCTGCTGCTTTAAGAAACAAGCCAGCCCCGCATCCTTAGAGGCAGGCTCAGAAACTCAGTGAGTGGGAGGGGGAAGGAATTGGGATAAATCCTTCAAGCGACACAGGAGAGAAACACCTACAAAGAAGCAGACACATTAAAAGACAGGTTTCCAAAACAGCTGTGCTCCCATTGAGGCATCAACTTGTATTTAGGTGGCAAAATCAGAGCTCTGAGCTTTTGAAGATCTAGCCCCAAACACCTCTGTCAGTGGGGGGTTGGGTTATTTGGTGGGCAGCAGATATTTAAATACTACTCTGACCTTTGGGGAGTTTTCCTCTAACAACAAGGACAGCATCAGGATGGGGGAAAGGGGGAATAAATACTCTCAGAAGCAGAGCCAGCCTGCAGGCTTATCTACAGGGGAAAGTATTTCCAACATACGTTTTTCTGCAGGAATTATACTGCTGTAACGATACGGAAACTGCAGCCACATCACTTTGTTTATGCTAGGTTTCAGAGTAGCAGCCGTGTTAGTCTGTATCTGCAAAAAGAAAAGGAGTACTTGTGGCACCTTAGAGACTAAAAAATTTATTTGAGCATAAGCATCTGATGAAGTGAGCTGTAGCTCACGAAAGCTTATGCTCAAATAAATTTGTTAGTCTCTAAGGTGCCACAAGTACACCTGTTCTTTCTGTTTATGCTGACTTCCCTCGCATGAGTCACATCTCTGTGCTTTTTCCTGGCTGATGATATCCTATGGCTCAATATTCTGCGGCTAGACTCAGTATACTCTGCGGGTTTTCTTGTGGCCCACTGTGTGATACCTACTGGGATCTACTAGAAATCTGGGACTTGGAGTCAAACTCACAAACTCCCATGATTCCTTTCCCAGTGTAGATAAACCATTAGTAAGGCGAGCAGAGTTGGTTAGGGCGCAACAATAGCTGTAGCAAATCAAAGCCCAGTTCCATAGGCAGAAAGCAAACAAAGCCCAAATTCCCATCACCACCATAGCAGAGTCCCTCTCCTTTGGAAACCTCACAGGAGCTTCACTGCTTAGGGTTCTGCATATGGTGGGGGCTGTCGCTGGGAACATTTGTATAGAGGCCCTGTGTGAAGTCCATTATCGGTCTGGATTCGTCCTAACAGATTATTTGGGGCACAGAAGGCTTTATGTGTTATGTGCAAGAATATTAAAGCTATCAGTGCAGTTTCCCATGCCAGGTAACAAGATTGCTGGAGTGATAAATAATTGGGATTGTGGCAAGTTAAGTTGCATTTCCTTGCATTTTGTAAGTATGGTTACGGGCATGAATGTACAATTTTTCCAGTCATTATCAGTTGTCTGGGTCAGGTGGCATTGCATTTCCATTTTGTGTCAGCCTCAAATTGATCAAGAAGAACAAAATGTGGCAATTTGAGCTGTGAGGCCTTGGGGGCGGAGATAATGACAGAGTCCAGGATCTGCAGAGGTCCCCAACAGATGTTCAAGGACCAGCTCCCAACTGGTGAAATTAGAGGCCAAAGTCAGAATTTGAGCATTCTTAGTTTACCATATATTCTTTTCCCCCCTCCTTCCTCTGTGTGTATTTTTGTGTGTTCACGAAAGGCTTGGAAAAAGAAATCCTCTGTTTATCCATGGCATAGGTACAAAAGTGACAGCAGCGGTGCAAGCTTCCCCCACGTTATCCAACCAATACAGTTCAGTGCTGACCCAGACAGAACTCATCTAAGAGTGAAGTAATAGCTTTTCCCTGTTAAAGACGTATCCTCTGCTTGAACTACCAACAAGAGCCAAGTGTGGGGATGGTTTTGTGGCTTGGATACTGCACAGTGTCAGAGGTAACAAGTGTCAGTTTTTAGCACCTTGTTAAAACCAGCCTTTGAGCCTCATGAAACCCATAATTTCTGCTACCCCTTAATTCAGAAGGAGCCTGGGAGTGTAAAGCTTTAATTCTAAAAAGGTACATCGGTTGCCTTTTTTCCTCATAAAGCCCGCCTTGAAAACATACACTGGCATCACGAGGGTTGAAAATCTGATCCTGGTTTGCCTAAAGATTACAATTGACTCCTAACAGATGCCCAGGCCCAAGCATGGCTTTTGGAGTCTATGAAAATGTCCCTCATTTCTGAGGAGGATCCAAGAACCAGATCAGTTCACAGCCATTAAGACTACCGCTGATAGCTCTATGGCCAAGTAAACTCTCTCCCAGCCAGTTGGCTTGGTTCCAATGCCCAGCAGTCAGTGTGAGCTCAGTCACTAGGAAGCACAGCTCACTATCATTAGAGTCAGTGTAGTCTAGTGGATAGGATACAGAACTAAAAACAAGGGACTCCTAATCCTGGTTCTAACCCCAACTCCCTCAGTGACCTTTGTCAAGACAGTAAGATTTCTACCTTAGCTTCCCTCTTGCTGGAGCAAGACTATGGAAATTACTACCAAATAGAACAAAAATTACCATTAATCTCCCCACTTTCCAAGCTAAATGCAAGTCTCACCTGTTAGCCTAAGAGTAGTACCCTTCTTGACACCAACACTTGCACATTCCAAAAGCATTAAGAATAATACCTAGCTCCTGTATATCACTATAGCACTTTTCATCAAAGTGCTTTAGAAAGGAGGTCAGTATCCTTCTCCCTGTTTTACAGAAGGGGGAACTGAGGCACAGAGAAGGGAAGTAATGTGTCCAAGGCCAGTGGCAGAGCGGGGAAGAGAACCCAGGTCTCCCAAATCCCATTAAACAAACCTTAACAACATGATGTTGCCAGCAAGGACATAAAAGAGAGAGAGAGCCTGTTCTTGCTCTTGCGAGGTACTCCACTCCTACCGTGAGGGGTGCCAATGTAAGAACCCAGAGATAGAGCTAGTTCTGTTCCTGCCTCTGCCACTGATTTCCTGTGTAACTTCAGGCCAGTTCTTTAGAAGCCAATGGGAATTTTGACACTTGATTTCACGAGAGCAGGAGAAGGCTCTTAATTGCTCTCTCTGTCTCAGATTCCCATCTACACAATGGGTATTATAATACTTCCCCACCTCACCTGGGGGTTGCCAAGCTAAACTCATCAGTGTTTGTGAGGTGCTCAGATATTATGGGGAAGAGTGTCATAGAAACCCTATGAATGAAAAAATAAAGAGGGGTAGAAATCATCAGAATGCACATAATAGGTCACCAGCTAGGAGCCTAGTGTCCCCCCAACCACCAATTTATCAGACAACTGTCCCTTTCAAGCCTTTTTAAAAAACATTTGTAACTCTGTGGGACTCCAGCACAGGCAGCTGGGCTCCAGTTCCACAGCAGGAGGCTGTCTTAGGGTTGCCAGGTGTCTGGTTTTTGACTGAAACACCAGGTCGAAAAGAGACACTGGTGGCTCTGATCAGCACAGCTGACTGGGCCGTTAAAAGTCCGGTCGGCGGCACAGGGAGGCAGGCAGGCTCCCTGGCCAGCTCCATGTGGCTCCTAGGAAGCGGCCAGCATGTCCAGCTCCCAGGCAGAGGGGAGGCCACAGGGGCTCTGCACGCTGCCCCTACCCCAAGTGCCGCCACCGCAGCTCCCATTGCCCGGGAACTGCAGCCAATGGGAGCTGCGGGGGTGGCACCTGCTGGGGCAGGGGGGGAGCGTACAGAGTCTCCTGGCTATGCCTCCACCTAAGAGCCGAACATGCTGGCTGCTTCCTGGGAGCTGTCTGAGGTCAGCACTACCCACCCCAAGCCTTCTTCCGCTCCCCAATCCCCAGCTCACAATCCCTCCCGCACCCAAACTCTTTCCCAGAGCCCAGAACCCACCACCCTCCCATGCCCCAGCCCCATGCCCCTGCCTGGAGCCCCCTCCTGCACCCTGCACCCCTCATTTCTGACCCCACCCCAGAACCTGCACCCCTGGCCCACAGCCTATAATCCCTCCCACACCCCAATCTCCTGCACCAGCCTAGAGCCCCCTCCCACACTCTGACCCCCCTTGGCCCCAATGTGGAGCCCCCCCTCCTGCACCCAAAACCCCTTATCCCCAGAGCCCACACCCCAAGCCGGAGCCTTCACCCCCTCCCACACCCCAGCCCCCTGCCCCAGCCCATTGAAAATGAGTGAGTGAGCAAGGGTGGGGGACAGTGAGCGAGGGAGCGAGGATGGGAGGATGGATGGAGTGAGTGAGCGATGGGGCCTCAGAGAAGGGGCAGGACAGGGGGCGGGGCAAGGGTGTTTGGTTTTCTGCTATTAGAAAGTTGGCAACTCTAGGCTGCGTGCATGCTGAGAAGTTCATTTAAAGAGATACACAAACGTATACACATTTTCATGTCTACGGTGAGTCGGTTACATTTTTTACAACCCAAAGAATCATCTCGCTAACCCTCTCCAGGTTCTCCAGGCCAGCCCTATACATAGTGATGTGATCACAGTAGGCAGGAAACACTTATGTTGGAAAAATTATTGTGCAGGCCCACGCAAAATACTAAGACTGGTTCTGAAAGCTCAATAGCCCATCAGCAATCCTTTGAGCAATCAAGTTCCCCTCCTATATACTCCTCAAAAGGGGAGTCTACTTTCAGAGTAACCGCTAAAATCCAGACTGGGTAGGCAAGATCCACAGGTCTGAGATTAACAGGTGACGGATGAAAAGCATCAGCACGTGTCAGATGGGTAAAGCACTCCATCAGCCAGCCCTTTTACCACCCTCACCAGCAATGGCCTATGTGTTTTTAATACTCCCGGAGGAATGACAACATTTTGACTTCTGCAATTATTTTTGATAGCCACAAATTTGAAATGACCTGTTATGTCCCTTTAAAGAAGGACTGAAATGTATTTTAAAATCCCAGACATGGGAACCTTTTAGTGCATGCCCAGTGTACAAGTGCAAAGCCTCCAGCACGTGTGAAGGTTAATAAAGTACACAAAAAAATATGTAGACTAAATTGCAACTACTTGGCTACTTTGTGCTTGTATGCAGAGCCCCCGGTATGAGGTAAAAGTGCACCACCTTGGGGAGAACACCAGAGGCACTGTGCCTCACAGACACACACGTCCCTCCCTATTGCATGGACAGGGGGTGTAATAATTTGCAAGATCCCACTCTAAGGTGTAGCCAGCTAACCATCTGCATGGTTCCATTTGTCCACTTTCGGGGGAGCATCTGACATGCAGACCCTGCGCTCTCTTGAGCCCCAGAGCTGTTATTAATTATTATGAATTAGGAGCCCTTGGCATGGACCAGGTCCCCATTGTGCTAGGTGCTCAAAACAAAGATGGTCCCTGCCTCGAAGAGTTTACAATCTAAGTGATGCAGGAGTCCTGTTCAACGGGTGAAGTGGAGAATCCTTCCCTCCTTCCTTCCTTCTGTTTTAGGACTATCTGCAATCCAACCTACTGTAAACAGATAAGCACATAGTCAGTCCTTGCATTAATAATTAGTAAATAATAAAGTAGTTGAAAATTAGTTTTTCTTCTACTGAACCTGAGAGGACCTGTGTTCAGCATTGTTCATTTTCCCTAGTTCAGTTGCTAACCCCAAAAGCAATGCAAGGAATGCAGCTCTCTGCTCTGTTTAGGCACTCACCATGTCCTGAAATGCAGCAGAACAAATACAGAGCCCCTATCCTACCTTCCACTGAATCTTTCAAATGCATTTAGCTGTATGCTATCTACACTGCTTTATTTTGTTATTAAGAGGAGAGACAGCATGATGTAGTGATTAAATGTGGTTAAGTGTTGAGTTAAGATATGGCATTGACCTGCAATACGACTTTGGGCAATTTACTCAATTGTGCAGCGCCTCACTTTCCTAATCCGTAAAATTATTATTCATATTGTTGTCCATGGCAGTTTACAGACATTGCTGTGCATTGGCACTTTTGTGCTATGCAGACATGTATGAAGATAGAGGGCCCAATTCATCGCTACCCTATGATCATTTTGCACTGGCTAAGCTTCTCCCCAGAAATAACCCCAGTGCATGATGCTTCTGTGCCCCAATGCAAGAGCCTCTGGGAAGGGGGACATTCAGTGTGTGCCTGGGTGTCCCTATGCCTCAGGTATTCATTAGCTGCTGCAAGGCCCATAGAGCCATGACAACCGGGGCACGGGTTAGGGTCTCTTTCATGGCAATCTGACCTGCCCCTGGGCCAGAATGGCCAATGGAAGCCTCAGGATAGGGGAGCACAAGCTGCCTCCTTTGGCCCCTGCACTGGAACAGGGAATGAACTGGGGCCAAGGTCCATGCCCAAAAAAGTCTACAGTCCAAATTAGATGTGAAGATACAGACAAAGGAAGGGGGAAAGGAGAGCACCATCAAACCAAAGTGACTAAGCAATTATGCTTGGCACACATCTTGTTGCTGGGGGTAATAATACCCCTCTACCTGACATGAGTGCTAAGAGGCTTAATTCATGGATGCTTATAAAGCGCATTGACATCTGCAGATGGAAGGCCTTCCAGGCATGCACAACATTTGTATTATTAAAACATATAAAAACCAGTTCACAGATAAGTGTGTTCAGAAACTAAAGGGCCCGATTCTCCACTGTCTGTCACCTTGGGTCGTTGATTACACCTGAGCAGCTGAGAATCGCAGATTTACACCCACTTTGCACTAGTGTAAATAGCTAATACAGAAGGTGCAAGGCAACAGAGAATCTGGCCCAGTGTGTCTTATCCAGGCTATCTGCCAGTCATCAGTTGTTTCTCCCAGTGTCTTATGTTCCCTTTCAATAGCATCTAAGCCATGGAACAAGGTATGGCAATATAGCCCCGTCACATACTTTCATCTATAGTATAGACACACAGACAATAAGGAAAGGGTGGCTAGTAAGTGACCTCTCAGATTATTTAGAAAGGTCCCAGTGTACTTTTGTGCAATTTTCTTCTCACTTCACTGTTCCCTCTTTGTGTGAAATGGCAGGTAACGTGAGCAGGAGCAGTGTGCAAATTGATTTGGAGCCGATCGATGACTTGGTGTTCGGCTCTGGCCAGCTGCTGTGTCACTGATTGCCTCCAAATCGATTCACACACCATTCCTGCTCAGCACACCTGCCATTTCAGATGGAGAGGGAACAATGAAGTGAGAAGAAAATTACGTATTTTTTAGACACCCTTGCCCCCCTCTACTTCCATCCTCAACAGAAGCAGAGGGACCTGGAGATCTTTTGCTGTTATTTGTAGAAAGCTCCAGGAGATAAATTAGCAGAAAAAAGAGAGATCATAGACTCCTAGGCATGTGACGAGAACGGCCTACAACAGAGCTCAGGAAGCCAAAACTGCTGCCTGCAATGGATCTTCATAACGGAGGTGTGGTAGCAGAAATATGAAGTTGGAGTCTCAGCTTCTCCATTGCCATCAAAGAAACTAGGCTGATTTACAACAGCCAAGAATCTGACCCATAGAGTACATAAGGCTCAATTCATCACTGCCTTGCACCTCACCTAATCATTTACACCTGTGCAGAATGAGTGTACAGCCATTCCCGTGTGGTAGCGTTTTACAGTTACCTTGTAACACTGTTGGTGACAACACAAGACAAAAGACAGTGGAGTCTCAAGCCCACAGTCTGCATACATGTTGTCCAAGAGTCTATCTAATACCCTGTTCTAGCTCAGAAAGGAGTTGCAGAGGTGTGCCTCTGGCACTGCTTACACTTATCCAGATCAGGGCGGATGAGTCGATGAGTCTGGTCACCCACCAGGACACTGGCCCTTCTGGAACACAATAATTTGGCTGGTGGAGCCTTCAGGAACAGGCATGTGTTGCTGCTCTGGGCTGGAGGATGGCTGCAGCTTTTCTTCTCTGAAACTAGGCAGGTGCAGATCTCCTGGTCAGCTCCTCTTAGCATTAGCGAGGATGGTGAAAGGTCATCTTTCAGGTCTGCAATGGCTAGCTGACATGTTCCTCTCAGGCTGGGACCCAGTGTGACTGCTGCTCTCCTCCTGATAGCAGGGCTGGTTTTCCCCAGGTCAGGGGTTTGTTGCAGCCAGAGTTTGGTGTGGCTGCTATAGCAGTGCTCTCTTTCCTCTCAATATGGCTCCTGCAAACTCCACTCTGAGTCTGGAGCGGTCACAGGCTATTCACCTATCTTGCTTCAACGCTCTTTTCCTACTGCTAGTGCATCGTGTGAGGTTGCACTTAAAAGCTGCTGCTCAAGTCCTGAACTGAGGAAGATTATCTAAAAAAAAAAAACCAAACTCCTCTCAATTCCAGTGCTTGTTTTTGCAAATTCACAATAGTACATAGACTATATTTCGCTCTGTACATTTTCAAAGTATTGAACAAACATTGGGTAACATTTTCAAAAGCATCTACATTACTTAGGAGCCTAATTCCCATTTTCAAAAGTAATCTGGGAATAAGTTAGGAGCCTAAATTCCACTGACTTTCAATAAGACTTAGGTTCCTAAGTGCCTTCAGCCAAGATTTTTAAAGGTATTTAGGCACTTAACTTCCTTCAATTCACTTTTTAAAATGGGACCTAGGCATCTAAATCAGTTTGGTGCTTCTGAAAATTTTACATTAATTAATTTCCACAACATCCCTGGAAAAACAGACAGACATAAAGGGCAACGTTTTCAGATACATTCACTAATTTTGTGTGCCTCAGTTTTCAGGTTTTCAACTTGGGATGCTTTGTCTCTGATTTTCAGGAGTGTTCAAGATTTCTAGCAAGCTGCAGACCCCCAGCACCCATGAAAATTAGGCCTGGGGAGCCATTTTTCCAAAGTACGGAGTATCCACAATTGGGAGCTGTATTTTCCAAACAGCTCAGTTCCCATCTTACCACCTAAATGAAGTGGCCAGATTTTCAACATTGCCAGCAACCAACAGAACCACGGAGACTGCAGGGTGCTGAGTGTTTTTGCAAATCTGGACACTTATTTAGGTGTCTAGATTGGAGCTACTGCGTGCTGCTGAACACTTTTGAAAACTTGGCTGTTAGGTGGTTCAAGATGGACACCCCAAAAATGGAAGTAGCCAAACTTAGTAAATGCTTCTGAAAAACTGACTGCCTGTGACTTGCCCAAGGCAGCAATATAGCTTGAATTAGAATACCTGAATATTTGGCTTCAAGCCCTGCCTTCCAGTCCCCTGGCCCATGTAAGACAGCTGTTCTGGTGGGCTTCTACACTCCAAGAGGCATAGGAAAAGTTCACTCTGCAAACAAGCTGTTATTTATTGCTTTGGCTTGTGGTAGGTCTGCTTGCTGTTGTCATATTGGACAAGTCTCTTCTCTGCCCATGAGAGCATTAGTGTCAGAAATGCTGCCAGTAGGCAAGAGTGCCAATGAAAAGAATGACTTTTGGGGAGTCACACAGGCCTCAGTTCATCGGTGGAATGGATGGTTTCAGACTCTTTTTAGAAGATGGTCGGTTTACACATGTGTTTGGAGGTCATTAGGGATTTCTCTCTGGCCCTGCCTTCAGTCCCTTTGCCCATTGCTCTGATTATTTCACCCTACTCTTTTAAATCCCTCCTGCCGCTTACCCGTTTCACCACATCAATTACACGCTTCTTGTCCTCAGCTTCAAGGCCCATCACAACCTCACCCCTCCCTACTTATCCACAGTTGTCTCTTATCATATCACCCCAGCCTCCTCAGCTCTGCCACTGGTGCCAGCCTTGTCCTCGCATTTATCAGCATCACACAAACGTCCCACGCCGCCTTCTTCTTCACTACCCCATGTGCATGGAATGCCCTCCTGAAACTGAGCTGTAAGGCACTATTCTATGCTCCTTCATTTTCTTCCTCCAGACCCCGTTTTTCTGTGATGCCTGCAAGAAACAGGCCAAGTAATAATGGAGAGAATGTTGGCATCCTGGGTTCAGCTGATATGTATTAATTTAATTTTAAAAATTAAAGGACAAGTCTTTCAACAGTGATTAGTGAGTCAGGGGATCTCAATTTTGGGGTGACCAGCTTGAGAAATGTGCTGAGTGCCTACCTTTTGAAAAAATCCGGCTACTTTAAGATATCTCTAGTTGGGCACCCCGAAACTGCTGCACCCAAAATCACTGTTGAAAAACCACAGCTATCACAGATATTTTTAAAAGTATAAACTTTATAAAAATTGTACTTATTTTGTGTGGATCCTTTTCCTTTACCTCTTGTTATGTTGCTTACGTTCTTAGGCCCTGACTCCACAAACATTTAAGCATACACTTAGCTTTATGCACGAGACAAGTCCCATTGAACTCAATGTGTAAAGCTGAGCACATGCTCACGTGTTTGGAGGGTTGGAACCTTAGATACTAAGCTCTTTGGGACAGAGGCCATGTCTTCCTGTGTGTGTGAGCAGTGCCTAGCAAATTGTGGGTGCTACTGGAACACAATAAATAAATAAGAATTGGGCCCACTATGAGTGCTTAACAAACAAATAATAATAATAATAATCCCTAATGATCAACATTATCTTTAGTGGTTCTCAAAAATGGGTTGTAGGCTCATGATTTCAACCTTCACAAAGTCCCATGTATGTGTAAGCTTTGAAAGGGTTTACTCTTTCAAGGCAATTCTTCCTCTGGGTTTTCTTTGAGCTTTGTGAATGGCAGCAGAGGAGGGGCCAGAAGAGACTGACACACAGCAGCCATTTTGGAAGGAGGTTGACAGATTCTGACAGAAAGACTCTTAGGGATTCTGACACAAAGGGCTGACTGGGAGCCTAACGGTTCTGTTTCCAGGAGGCAGGGCCGTCCTTAGGATTTATGGGGCCCTACGCAGTATTATTAGACTATGCCCGATGGCTGCCCAGGCTCACAGCCTGGGGGCGGGAGGGATGAGGCAGCGAAGGATACTGAGCCGCCCAGCCTGCCTCACGGTGGCGGAGAGTCACAGTTCCCCACAGAGAGCCCCGTACCCTCTCCCTCACGCAGAATGCACAGTGCCGACGCATTCGGCTCTGTGAATACGTCCCCTGCCTAAGGAGACTGCAGTGCGCTCTGGGTGTGCAGGAGCCGACCCACTCTTCCCTGCTGTCATGGGCGGTGGGTGAAGCTGCTGCTTGGGGAGGCTAGCTCCCCAGCCCACCTGTGGCTCCACCCATGCTCCACTCCTGCTCTGCCCCCCCTCTGCCCAGGCCCCGCCTTCTCCCCACGGTCTCCCTCCTCTCTTCCCTCCCGCACCCTGCTCACCCCCTTCCAGCCAAATCCCTGAACCCAAATGAAGCAAATGACATTTGAAAAAAACACTCTTTTGCAATTTCTTTCTAAAGAAAATGGAGCATGTTTTCCACTGCATGCCAGAAGGTGAAGACTGGACATGCAGAAGGTACCTAATTAAAAGCATTAAACTTGGGAATAAAAAATGTCAATCACAGGTTTTCTGATATACCCTGAAGTTTGTCAGAGATTTATTTGCAAAAACTTTGTAGTAAGGGCTGTCTTGCTGAATACAACATTAAATATTATGGAATGCATGATGCAGCTCTTCACTGTTTTACATTTTCTTAATCAGTATTTCTAAGCTGATTTTATATTTTAAATGTGCTCTTAAACTTTCATAAAGTGATCATCCCAGATTACTACATATTTAACTCACTGAAACAAAGACATTCTTTTAAATTTATCATTCACAGAGGTTTAGTGTGTTCATAACAACGTTCATTGCTTTTAAAAAAAGGGAACGCTAATTTACTTTGTGTGATTTCCATAACAATGAACATGTTTATGAAATTTCACCAACTTTAAAAAATATGTTTCCAAAGATTTTAGGCATAACAGAGGATTTTATATCTTACTAAGGTACTGATTTTGCTAGAGGATTCTCTTAAAACTAGTTAATCAAATAGTCAGAAGTAAAGAAAGGGAAACTCGTTTGTCCAGTTATCTGGCAGGAAAGGGGTATGGTCTTTTTAAGGGCCCTTTCCAAAGATTTTTTAGAGATGTGATTTTATCATCTTCAGTAAGACATTAATGAAATATTTTTAAAGCAAATTTTAAACTAAGGTCCTGTAGACTAACATGTTCTGAGTGGTTTCAGAGTAGCAGCCGTGTTAGTCTGTATTTGCAAAAAGAAAAGGAGTACTTGTGGCACCTTAGCGACTAACAAATTTATTTGAGCATAAGCTTTCGTGAGCTACAGCTCACTTCATCTGATGCATTCATGTTCTGAGTGAATATTACAGTAATGCACAACTGTTTTTGTCAGTAAATTCAGAAACTGACAGTATATACCTGGGGGTTGGCAAATGCCTGTTAAATGGATTCATTACCACTTGAATGGCTCTTTAACAGTTTCAGTGTTGTGCTAATAGGTCTGGCAGCCTTGAAAGCTATTTCACTTTTAAGTTACTAGATCCCCTCCAGAGTAAGAGTAATCAGGCTGCAGCAGCTAGCTGTGGGAGCCTGCAGGAAGGGTCAGAACAGGGATAGGAAGAGGCAGAAGGGTGGACACTAAGACCCAGGAGTCCCCCAAATTTTTGGGTGCCCTACACTGCTTATATTGTGTATGCCTAAGGACAGCCCTGCCAGTAGGGTACTACTGTGTGCAGGTACCGGATTCGTCCTTGCCCCATGGGTGCTCAACCCCCACTCTACCCCAGGGTCCATCCCCACTCCACCCCTTCCCTCAAGCCTCCACCCTGCCTCTTCCCGCTACCTCTTCCCACCCATTTCCGCCCCCTTCCCATAGCGCCTCCTGCACTCCGCAGAACAGCTGATTGTGGCAGGCGGGAGGCACTGGGAGGGAGGGGGAGGAGTTGATTGGCAGGGCCACTGATGGGTGGGAGGCGCTGTGCGGCAGAGGGAGGAGCTGGCTGCCGGTGGGTGCTTAGCCCTGGAGCACCCATGGACTCGGCGCCTATGCCACTATGCATAACAAATGGACATGGCACCAGACCCTCCCTGCAAAATCTCAGATATATCTCCACTGCTAGAACAATAAACACCACCAGCCCCACAACATACTTTTTCCATGGATCCCACACATGCCTATCACACCTCCTGTGGTATACCTCATCCAGTGCACTACATGCCCCCAGAACAATTACATGGATAACACCAGGCAATCTCTACACTCTCAAATGAACTCACACAGGAAAGGTTTCAGAGTAACAGCCGTGTTAGTCTGTATTTGCAAAAAGAAAAGGAGTACTTGTGGCACCT
The DNA here is from genome assembly GCF_965152275.1 of Natator depressus. NCBI lineage: Eukaryota > Metazoa > Chordata > Testudines > Cheloniidae > Natator > Natator depressus. The sequence continues at coordinate 189,065,493 of NC_134236.1, forward strand.
TAGAGACTAACCAATTTTTTGAAAAAAGGTATTTTTTCATGCTTTGTGTGTATAAAAGATCTTCTACACTTTCCACAGTATGCATCTGATGAAGTGAGCTGTAGCTCACGAAAGCTTATGCTCAAATAAATTGGTTAGTCTCTAAGGTGCCACAAGTACTCCTTTTCTTTTCACACAGGAAAATGATAAAAAACAAAAACACCTTATCACCTGTGGGTGACCATGTTTCACAAAGCGATCATTCCCTATCTGATGTATCAGTCCGCATCCTCAAAGGAAACCTGCACAACACTTTCAAAAGATGAGCCTGGAAGCTTAAATTCATTGCTCTGCTAGATACATCATGGACTGAACAGAGACACTTGATTTATGGCTGATTACAACTATCTGTAGTGCACTAAACCCTCTTTTTGTCCTGTGACTTCAGAAATGTTAACGGGCCACTCCACCTCAAATAGTCCCTTACAATATGTGCTAACTACTTATGCTAAACAATCTGTACCATCTTGTATTTAGCTGTGATGTCTGAGTAGCTTTCCCAGACCTGCAGAAGAGCTCAATATGGCTCAAAAGCTTGTCTCTGTCTCCAGCAGAAGTTGGTCCAATAAGAGTTATTTGTGGGTATTATATGTTAATGTAAATTTTATTTTTAAAAGACATTTAGTCCAGCCAGCCGAGAAACATTTCACCTCATCTATAGCCACAATTGGAGGCTGAGAACTGCACATCTGGGAAAGATACTATCTTCTCCAAACCTAAGGATGAGGAGGGTTACAGGTGTGCAAATATGACTGTTCATAGATTTGCCACGACTCCATTGACATGGTATAGGGAAAGGTAGTATGTTGAGCACTGATGTGAATGCCAAATTAATATACTAGTTTCTAACTGGGCCCAAACATCCTACATGCTTTGTGCTAGACTTTGGATTTAGTTAGCATGTTTGATAAATAATGTATTGGTTCAACAGTATTTTTGTTATGCACTCCACAGAAGAGCCATTTATACTCTGTGATGTTCCAAGCACTACTTTCTGTGTGTTGTTTTTTGCTTCTGGTACCAGAAAGGAGATAGTCCCTCCAAAATGAAACAAAAGTATCTTTCTAAAGTTATTTGGAACTTTAATATTGTAACAGAAAATAGATCCCTTTTTAAATTATTAATCCCATCAAATAATGTTGTTTTGAGTTTATGTTGAATTCAGTTCAAAACAAGGTTCAGAGTGAAAAAGGTTCATTTTATGCAACAGAAGAAAGCAAATCTGGCTAGCTAGATTAGAAAGGCTTGTTAAACAGAAGGATCTGGCAATCTCCTAAGGGAGACATGGGTCATCAAAAGTATCTCCGTGCATTTTTTCTGAGTCTAGAGAGGAGGAGAGCCTGGTGGACTGGCAACCTTCCACAACCAGCACCCTCTTGCACAATCCTGCTACATTCAGAAGGAGGGAACAGGCTGCCAGCAACCTCTACCCAAAAAATATCCGCTGCGATAGAGCCTGGTGGCTGTCTCTACCTCCGGTGCATCTTGTAATATGCAGATTTAGAATGTAATGGGACATCAAAAATAAATTCCTGTGCAGTCCTACTTTTGTTGTGAAGACAGAGTAAGACAGAGCTGTCTGTAAAGATGAAGGCTGTCCCTCAGAAGGGAAAGGAATCTGTGAGGACTTTCAGACAGCATGTTGAAAAACAGCATGCATCAGAAATCAGTTTTGTTTTGAGTACTGAGCAAAAAAAGAAGACATTTTAGTTTTAATATTAGAGTGGAACTGAGTTTTCATTTGTTAATTTTAAATAACAATAAAATTGTATAATGCAGAAATCTCTCTCTATTGACATGCCTCTATGTATACCACATATCTATTTCTCTGTTAGGCCAGACCTATGCACAAACATTGTACTGCTTTAATTAAACCAGTACAGTTAAAGTGCTGGATGCAGTTGTACGGATATCTGTTTAGCTATCCTGTAGGAAAGGGGAATAAGCTATACTGGTATAGGGTGCCTCCATCTAGATATAGGTGCATCCACACTAGGGGTTATCTCTATTTAACAATTTTGGTAGAAAAATCACACCACTAACCAAAAAAATTAAACCAGTATAAAAACTCTGCAGATCAGGCCTCAGAGATGAGCAAATAATTAGAAAAAATAATCTGCTTAATGAATTTAGCCCTTTTCTGCTTGTAGAATGCCAATGAGCAATCGCAAGTTCCTTGAATGTATTCATAATTCAACTTTACTTAATGATTTTTCGTTAGATATTTTTCTTCCTCCATGTACTGATCATGAACAGTTTACTCTAGGTATCTGATACTTTATGTACTGCTACTACATAGCACTTGCATCATGCTTTCCGTTTTCAAAATAATGTACAAACCGTGATTAGGAATTGCTCAATATTTGAAAGTGACGTTTAGCTCTCATTGGTCACATAAGTCACATGGTATCTTTCTATTCATAGAATCATAGAATATCAGGGTTGGAAGGGACCTCAGGAGGTCATCTACTCCAACCCCTTGCTCAAAGCAGGACCAATCCCCAACTAAATCATCCCAGACAGGGCTTTGTCAAGCCTGATCTTAAAAACTTCTAAGGAAGGAGATTCCACCACCTCCCTAGGTAACGCATTCCAGTGCTTCACCACCCTCGAGTGAAAAAGCTTTTCCTAATATCCAACCTAAACCTCCCCCACTGCAACTTGAGACCATTACTCCTCGTTCTGTCATCTGCTACCACTGAGAACAGTCTAGAGCCATCCTCTTTGGAACCCCCTTTCAGGTAGCTGAAAGCAACTATCAAATCCCCCCTCATTCTTCTCTTCCGCAGACTAAACAATCCCAGTTCCCTCAGCCTCTCCTCATAAGTCATGTGTTCCAGTCCCCTAATCATTTTTGTTGCCCTCCACTGGACGCTTTCCAATTTTTTCACATCCTTCTTGTAGTGTGGGGCCCAAAACTGGACACAGATGAGGCCTCACCAATGTCGAATAGAGGGGAACGATCACGTCTCTCGATCTGCTGGCAATTCCCTTACTTATAATCCCAAAATGCCATTGGCCTTCTTGGCAACAAGGGCACACTGTTGAATCATATCCAGCTTCTCGTCCACTGTAACCCCTAAGTCCTTTTCGGCAGAACTGCTGCCTAGCCATTCGGTCCCTAGTCTGTAGTGGTGCATGGGATTCTTCCGTCCTAAGTGCAGGACTCTGCACTTGTTCTTGTTGAACCTCATCAAATTTCTTTTGGCCCAATCCTCTAATTTGTCTAGGTCCCTCTGTATCCTGTCCCTACCCTCCAGCGTATCTACCTCTCCTCCCAGTTTAGTGTCATCTGCAAACTTGCTGATTCCCTCAATGAATTAGAGTAATTGATAGGGCTTGAATGATGTCAATCCATTGCTTAAAGTTATGTACATGTTTAAGTATGTTGTTGAACTGGCACCCATATGAGCACACATATGGCTATTTTGTCCATATATCTTTTCTTATATGGCTTCATCACCATAGTACAGGGGTCGGAAACCTTTGAGAAGTGGCATGCCGAGTCTTCATTAATTTAAGGTTTACAGGGACCCCCCGACAGAACCCCAGACTGGCAGCGGGCTGAGCGGAGCTGGAGGCCAAGACCCTGGCTGGCAGGGGGCCAGACCAGCAGCGAGGTGAGCGGGGCCGGCAGCTGGTATCCCACGCCAGCACCAGGCTAAGCGGGCCTGATGGCCGGGACCCCGTCTGGCAAGGGGCTGGCGGCTGGAACCCCAGACCGTCAGCAGACTGAGCGGCTCACCTGCTGCCGGTCTGGGGTTCCGCAAGCTCCTGCCAGCCAGGGTCCCGGCCACCGGCCCTGCTCAGCCCGCTGCCAGCCAGGGGTTCTGTTCACCCAGGCCGGCAGCAGGCTGAGTGGGGCCAGTGGCCAAGACCCCGGCTGGCAAAGGGCCGGCGGCTGGAACTCCAGACCGTCAGCAGGCTGAGCAGGGCTAGCGGACAGAACCCCAGACCAACGGTGGGCTGAGCGGCTCAGCCCACTGCCGGTCTGGGGTTCCGTCCGCCAGCTCCAGCCATCCAGGGTCCCGGCCACCAGCCCCACTCAGCCTGCTGCTGGCCGGGGGTTCTGTTCACCCAGGTAGGCAGAGGGCTGAGTGGGGCCGGCGGCCGGGACCCCCAGTAAATATTGGCTTGCGTGCCACGTTTGGCATGCGTGCTGCAGGTTGCCAACCCCTGCCATAGTATTTAAGTGGCTTTTACCAGAAAATATCCATTTTTCGTCTACAATCATAAGAAACAAAAGCACATGGAATCGACAGTACACAACCAGGTCATTCTTTTCTGCCATCTAAAGAGTATATATGAGGAATACACTTTTCAAACTTGGGAACCTAAAGTTGGGCATCTGAGCACTCAGATTTGCATATAGGCATCTAGCACATACTTGATTTCCCAAGTGCTCATTTATGCCTGAAATGCAAGATTTGAGGCATTTCATTTAGAAAACCAGATTTGAAAATTAAACCCATAGCATCTGACATAAAAATGTTCATGTCACCACAAGCTACATACATGTTAATAATGTGCACAGACTTTTTTGGGGGGGGGAGGAATCTAAAGATTAGGAACAGATGTCAGGAGTGCAAAGATCATAAGCATGATAGATCCTGCCACAGTATATTTCCTAACACAATATAACTACAAACATATGTAATGAAACTGCTGGCTTATTACTGGTTACTGTTCTTGTTCTCCTGAAAGACCTGGAGGGGAAAGTGTTGGGCCACATGACATTTTGGACATTTTAGATCAGCAGAGGCTAGAAGGGGAAGTATCCTCCCAGAAACACAGAGAATCAGAAACAGGGAGAGAGGCACAAAGCTTGTGTCTTGAGCAGTATGCTGAAGGCAGTAGCTTGGAAGCTGGCCATGAAAGGGAGTCAGGCAGCAGGCCCCAACAGATGGCCTCGAATAGAGCCAGGACAGCTGGAGCTAGGAGGAGCGGCCCGTAAAGAGTTTCAGGAAGCAGATGACAAGAGCTCCAAAGTCTGATCTGGAGTTGGAGAGCTAGCAGCAGAAGTAAAATCCTATCTGACTGAAGCCTGTACACAAGACAAGCTGCCTTACCAACCACAATGTGGAAATGACCTTAACATGATGACCAGGTGATGTCCAGACAGCTGGAGGTGGAGCAAGACTAGGCCTGAGAGACCAAGGATCTAAGATTATTTTAATCAGAAGTGTCAAACTCATAGCCAGTGGAATAAATTCAGCCTGTGTGACATATTTTGGGGCCTACATGGTGTATTCAGATTCTGTAGCTTCTCAACTATTTAAAAAAAATGTTTCCAGTTCTCATGAATGTGAAGAAAAGCTTATAAACATGAGTACAGTGTAAACCAATGCAGTGATGTCTACCTGAGTCACATACAGCCCGAAGGAAGTACTGAGAGGTGTAAACTCCTCCAGCTACTTTGGAATGTTTACACCTAAGCCTAAGGATACTTTAGACATCAACATTAACTATTTCTTTGCTGGTCATTTGAGCAGAGGGAGTGGGAAAGCAGTGGCCCCCTCCAGGGGGTGGAATTTGGGATTTGCTATCGGGAAATAAGAAGAAAGAAGGAAAAAAAAGATAAAGACAGAGAAGAGAGAAAGAAGCAGAGAAAGGTGGATGGGGAAGGAAATGAAACAAAGGGGGGGAAATGCAGTGGTCCTAAAAGGCAGCATATTTTCCTACTGAATGCAACAGCAAGACACTGAACAAATAGTAAATACCTAAAAACTTAGTTGTTTCCTAAAGGCCATAACTCACCGTTGATTTTTGTGAGCCCCGTCCATTGACATCAGAGGCAGTTCCTCTGTGGACTGAGGGGAGAATAGAGTCCTTAGTTTATACCCCACCTCACAGATCATAAGTAAAAATGGAAGTTGGTCTTCTCCACTGGATGAGTTTGACACAACTGATTTAGAGAGATCTTGGAGTTACTAAACCCATGGAAATCTGGGGTGTCCTCCTGTTGTGTCCTATCATTAGACTGCTGCTTGGGTGAAGTTCAGAAATTTTCTGTACCTTTCTCTTCTCTAATTGCTAACTACCAAGACTTGTAGCTAGGATATTTGCACCCTTTCTTTTCTGCCAATTCTAGTCAAGAAGTCTCCTTCATTTATTAGATGTGTGTGAGTGTTTAGTGGAAACCCACCAAAGGCTAAAGCCTGTACCATCTAGGAGTCTGGAATGTCTACAATACATGTCTCTGAACTCACAGGGCACATATCATGCTACCAAACATCTAAAAGCAATTGGTGTACCACAGCACTGGAATTGAACTTGAGCTGCTAGCCCTCGTTAAAAACACACTTTTTTTTTAAAAAGACATACCCACAGCGAAGATGGGGAGGGGAGGAAAGGGAAGAAGGAGAGAAGCACTGTCAGACACATATTCAAGAATCATTAGTATGGATTGTTTAATTAAGTTACGTCATTTTTACATTATTTCTTAATTAGACAGTATTGAGCCGGTTTTGCTACTTTTAGCAATCAAGTTAAAAAAGCAAAAGAATAAAACAAAAGCAAATTCAGGTGAAACATGCAATTTACATTCTAAAAACTAAACTATTTGGGGTTTAGATAGTGAAAAATGTAGCTATTTTTGCTGTTAATGACATTTATGACTGGAATGAATTAACGTGCATCATCATTTGCATAATGTAAATTGTTCTCCACCATTCAGAGGTCTGCACATGCTCAGACCTCAGAGTGAAGGACTGTTTCATACCATTACTAAGGAGAAGGACCTCTGGAAGCTCAGAGCTCCTGGGGCCAAGTATGGGAAACAGAAAATTGTGATGTGGACTTTTCCAGAATGCCTTTCTACCAAAAATTCATTGAGTTTCTTGGAGAAGAAACTCCAAGAAATTGGGGTGGAAATTGGGTTTAAATGGGATTTAGAATTCTACTCTTGGGGTTGTTCATGTTTAACCCTAAAAGTACTCTCCCAACTAATAATACCTCTGTTCAGAAGGAGGTACAAATACTTTGTTATTTTAAAGCCACTTCCACCTTAGGATCTCAAAGCACTTTACAAACATTAATGAATTAAGCCTTGAAACATTATTCTCAGCTTTCAGAGAGGGGCATCTACGACAATGTGTCCAACATCACAAAGCAACTGTGTGGTAAAGCAGGAAACAAGACCCAGATCTCTTGATTCCTGTTCCTATCCTGCTGCTTCTTTTCACAGTGCAGTATTAATGTGAACACCTACACAGTCTGACAAAAGCTGAGTGACATGAGTTGGGGATGATCAGTCTGGATTTGCAGTGACAGCAACAAGATGTATGTCTGATCCCCACTCTCTAGGAATCCAGGGAGGCAGTGGGGGTAGGAAAGTACACAGGAAAATCTAACAGCACAGGGTAAAGGTCAAACTGTGTGTGACAGATAGTTCTGGGGTAGGGAAACTGAAAGATTTTGTGATTCTTGTTTAAAAGCCCACAGAACAGGGAGAACAAATCCTATAATTTCAACAACTTCAGACCTTGAAAAACACACACACGTTTGGTTTCCTCCAGAGACTGCTCTAACGTATGCTACTCCACTGCAATGGCTCCCTGGCAGCAGTGGTATAGTGATCACTCAGAGCTTAAGGTGCTTGCAAGAGCTCTGCTTTATTCTGTGTCTGGTTGGAACTGACTGTTCTGCTGAGCATAGCAACAAGAGCTTCACAGCACCCGCCCAGACTTCTCTGTCTGGGAAACTCAGTCTTAATGACACAGCCCCGAAGACCACAGCACTATTCCACAACATGCTCCACTCACGCAACTTTCCTTCCTCAATATGCCCACTTCAGCTGTGCGGAGGGCGTGACATACAGTCTCAATGTCTCCCTGGTGACCCAGTCCACCACCTCTCTGTGCCAAAATCTAGCACACTAGCTGTAAAATCCAGGATAGAATCCAAACCTTCACAAAATCCATCTTAGTGGCTAAGGAACCTCCAGGCTGCATCTCTCTTTTACCTGGACTTTACTCACAAGTGCTGTATTTGTATTGCCCATTTTTTTCCTCCTAATCTTTCTAGATTGCCTTATACTTCTTACAAAGCTCACTCCATGCACCTGTAAGCAGAGTCAGGATGAGCTCCATCCTGACATCTGGTGGTGAGTTGTGGCAAGTTGTGGAAAAGAACTTCAGGGGCTGATCTCATTTGCATAGGCACACCCACCCTGCCTAGCATGAGCCCATGGCTGCCCAAATGATCACTTTGGCTGCTGTGGGATCTCCAGTTTCTCTGTTATTGGGGCAGGAAGAATAAATTGTTATTATCCTGATTATGTGAATCAAGGACAGTGGAACTGTACTTGGCCTTTTGTTATGATGGAGGGACTCGCCATCAACTAAGTAGCACTTGCTAGGCAAGGGACATGGGTTCCAAAACTCAGTGAATGCAGAGAGGTTGGGGATAGGTATTAATATGTGGTAGTATGCCCTGCCTCCTGTGGGGGCCTTGCATGCTAATTGCACTTTCTCCTCTCTCCACTGTGGAACATCAGAGCTATTTTTGATTCTATTAGCAGTCTAGTTATAGGCTGCTGAGCTGAATTCACTTTGGGCCAATGGTTCACAAGCACTGAGGCTCCCCTACTACAAGCTGAAATCACAAAAGAGCTAAACTTACTAAGAGCTGAAATCACTGAGTGTTGTATTGTGTTAACTGAAGATATATTGCAGAGCAGTTTGTGGGGACAGCTGGAGAGGCTCATGGGATGGTGAGCAGAGCAGAGTGGCTCTTGAAGCGGAACAGTTCTTGGGGATGGCTGAAGCAGCTCATGGGGGTGGCTGGCAGAGCAGAGCGATTTGTGGGACAGCTGGTGGAGCAGAGCGGAGCCCCATGGAGAGGTTGGGCAATTGGCTTTGGACCATGTAAGGTGTCCCTTAAACCTTCCCCCCCCCCCAATCTCCACCCAGGTTGGGAGGTAAAACTCTGCAGATAAACTTTCCAACTCTGGTGCTGCACTGACCAGGGACAGAGACTTTTGGGTTGTTGGACTTTTGGGACTTTGGGTGACTTTGGGTTGCTGGACTCAAGAACCAAAGGGAAAGGACATGCCCCAATTTGCTTGGGGGTGTTTTTTTTGCTCATGGGTTGTGTTATGAATCCTGTTGGTGGTGTCTTCCCAACATAATGCCACATTGTTTCTCTCTGTTATTAAAAGACTTTTGCTACACTCAGACTCTATGCTTGTGAGAGGGGAAGTATTGCCTCTTAGAGGCGCTCAGTGGGGGTGGTATATATTTGTCCTAGGTCACTGGGTGGGGGCTCGAGCCAGTTTTGCACTGTGTTATTGGAATGGAACCCCTAGATATTGAACCAGGCCCTTGTTGCTGCTAACTCTGATGGGCAGAAGGGTTACACACCAAAGAAGTTGTTGGAGCAGACCTTCTTGACCCTCTCCCAGTTGCCCTTTTCTTGGTCCCTGCTTACCTCCTCCTCCTTTATATTTTGTCCTCAACTTCTTTCTAATCACTGTCACACAATGCTGCCTCCAAAGGGCCAATCCAGCAGCACAGCATGGCACCAGCAGAGATAAGCAGTAGCAGTGACTACAACAAGGGCGGATGATAACAATTATAAGCCAGTTTTATAGATGGAGAGTTGTATAAATGGACTATGTCACAACTGTACTAAAGAGCTGGATATACTCATGCAATAAAAGTGAACCATTACCTCACTTGTCTGTAATGAGGTAAGCATTATCTTGTGGACACAAAATTTGAATATCTTCATGTAGAGTCACCCTAATACACACTATTCCTTATAATTTTCCTTCCAAATAGGACATTTAATTTTATTTTTCAAAGGTAGTAATTAGTAATAAGACTTTCATCAATGTATAGTCTATTTTCCAGCATTGTCTATACTCAGGGATCTCTATTACTGCAGAAAACATATCTATTTTTACCTCTCATTTCAGGACAGGTGTAGCTGTCATTTAAATAACTTTAATTAAGATGGATCCATTGTGATTTCAGTGTAGTTTTTGTCTGAGCTTGATAAATTTATCACAGACAGCCTTAACAATACATAACGAGTTATATCTGCACTTTCTGCAAGTGTATGCAATTAATTTCCTATTTGTGAAAGGTAATGGAAAATGAAATATTGTTGCTTTTTTAATGCAGAGGCAGGTGTAATGAATGGGCTCTGGCAAACAGTAGTCAAAATATGTTGACCTGCATCTGGAAATCTCACCTCCCTCCCCACCCCACCCCCAACAAGTTTTAGAGCCGAGGATAATGTAGGGCTAAATTTTATAATTGTACTATAAGAATTGATGTAAACCTTGATTTCATTCTGCCAGCGATCCCATTTGAATAGCAGAAAGGAATGTCGCTCTGGGACTATGAGATTCTGTTTTCCCATATGCATTACAATTAGGACCTGTTATAAAGTTTAGTTAATAAGAGACAGGATTTTGTATTGTGTCTATGTTAATTAGATTAAAGGAGTGTTGAATGCCTGAGCACAATGTAAACTGTTTTTGACCACAAGATTTAGTGAAGTTTAATTTCTGTCTTCTCTGTGAGAGACTGTGTCAGTGAGGAATGCATGCATCAGGAAAAGATAAGGTGTGAAGGCCATTGTTATAGCCAGATGGTGAAGGAAGAAGGAGTGAAGAGATGTAAGGACACCAGAAAATTATCAATGCGCATCCATAATGAAGGCAGGGCAGAATGACGACCCTGAGGGGAAGGCTGGCACCCCTAAAGACAATTGATTAAATCGAAACCAGGACAGGATGACCCTTTCAAAGGTGTTTTGAAATGTTAACACCAATCAAGGAGTAACAGGTCAGAAACTGACACGGCAAAATCCATAGACTTCAACAGAGAAAAAAGACTATAAGAACAGGAAAAGGAGTACTTGTGGCACCTTAGAGACTAACTAATTTATTTGAGCATAAGCTTTCGTGAGCTACAGCTCACTTCATTGGATGCATTCAGTGGAAAATACAGTGGGGAGATTTATATACATAGAGAACATGAAACAATGGGTGTTACCATACACACTGTAAGGAGAGTGATCACTTAAGGTGAGCTATTACCAGCAGGAGAGCAGGGGGGAGGGCGGGACATACCTTTTGTAGTGATAATCGAGGTGGGCCATTATCAGCAGTTGACAAGAACGGCTGAGGAACAGTGAGGGGTGGGGGAATAAACATGGGGAAATAGTTTTACTTTGTGTAATGACCCATCCACTCCCAGTCTCTATTCAAGCCTAAGTTAATTGTATCCAGTTTAGGCTTGAATAGAGACTGGGAGTTTAGGTTTGAATAGAGATTGGGAGTGGAGGGTCATTACACAAAGTAAAACTATTTCCTTAGTATTCCCAGAAGGGAACCAGATTTTCAACAGAAGTCAGGCTCTCAAAAGCTAGGTAAAAGCCCTGGCTGTGGATGAGGCTACCAACAGCTCCCACTTCCTCCATAATCACCCCATTACATGAGAAGAGGATGCTTATATACTACCCTTCTTCCCAACATACCTTGCTGTGGAGGCCTACAAATCCCAATAGCCCCTTGAACTATATTTCCAGGGAATCCTTCTGAATGAGAGAGGAGCCTTGTGCTACCCACATGTCAGGGCTCCAGGCCTGGGCTTTCGACAGAGTCAAAAGCTTGGCCTCTCTCTCAAACTACCACCCTAGGATTATTTCGTCAGCTCAGGGGTTGTCTCTTGTTCCCCTGGGCTCTGTCTTTGCAGTATAAACCCTGGCATAGGGGAGTATGGCCTCAGGGACTTCTCTCCTCAGTCTTAAAGGGCTACTATATCCCTATTAGAGTCCTCAACAAAGCTACCAGCAAAAGGTCTCAACTGCCTATATACCTGGATAGAAAACCCCTTGTATTCCCAGATACCAGCACACAGGATATGTGATCTGCTGGAGCAGGGAAGTCAGAGAGCTCCCTGGGCCTTTTATGTGGGCAATGAAGTCCCCTCCCTGGAAACAAACTCCAGATCAGTTTATTGCCTTCTGGTCTCACCGCTGCAATTGAATGGCCCATTATCAACAGCTCATATAGGGGCACAAAGGAGAGGAGTCAATCCCTTACCCCTTATTAAGGCAAGCAGCTCTGTTACGACAGATAGCTTCTCAATGAGGGTGTTACAACAGTATGATTATGTATAAGGTCATATTTAGAAATTAAGAGAGCTCATTTTCAGGAAGTGCTTGTTGAGAGGGGGCTATAAATGTGGAGGAAGGAATAAAACCTGAATGTTTCACAGTCCTGACTTTTTCTCTTTAAGCTCATGGGATGGCTGCCCTCTTGACCAGCACACCAAGGACTGAAGCAGGGGCTTCCAGAGCTCAAACCATGAGCTGCTACATCCTGAGCAAAAAAGCCAAGCTCCATGATCCGCTTTGAGGGCAACATGGAATACACACTCACCAGTAGGTTCTACTCGCACACAGAACGTGCATCAGAAGTGAGTCAGCTCCTGAAGGTATGTGAAATCAGAAACAAAGAGTGGGGGAAGGAAGACAGGGACACAATAATCATGGCAGCATGCTCCCTGATCCCTATCCCCAAGCAGATGGGCCCGAAAGGGGATGTGTTTAGCACTTAGATGTTTAGCACTTAGTCCATTTTTTCCACAGGACTCCTGTCTTATTCAGTGCCCAGGATGGATCTGCTCTGGGGATGAATCAGTGTTGTGTAGTAAAGCAGACTGTTGACTGTAAGATCCCTGCCTTATTTGTTGCAGAAGTAGGAAGGTGTGTGAGGAATGAGGCAGGGGCTGGCAGAAAGAGAAAGAATGGTCTCCTGGTTAAGGCAGTTGAATGCTGCCCTGAAGAACTGGATTCTATCCTTGCCTATGCCACAGAGTTCCCACGGGATGCTAGGCAAGTCACTTAAAGTCACAGCATTACAGAGGTGGTTACAAATTGTGTGTTCCTCATTTGTCTGGGTGCCTGACTTCAGACCCAAGAGTCTGATATGCAGAACTGCTTGGGCACTCACAACTGCAACTGAAGTCAATGTGCTTTGAACATATAAAGTACTAAGTACTCTGAAAAATCAGGTCCTAGGCACCTCAAATTGAACATCCAAAATGAGTGGCTACTTCTGACCTTAATTTCTCTGTGCCTCACCTCCCCATCTGTAAAATAGGGATAATAGCACCCCCTCACCGCACTGGGGTGTTGCAAAGATAAATTCATTAATGTTTGGGAAGCATTCAGAGACTATTGTGATGAGCACCATATAGTAGATACATAAGGAAAACAAAAGTGGAGCAGACAATGCACAGTGGTGTCCCTGCAGCAAAGCTGATAAAAGGATTACCAAGACATATTTTGAAGGACTGGGATATCTTCTAGGCACGTTGCATCTGGAAATAGATAAAAGAATCCAGCCAGTCACACACCTGCCTCACGAGAGTGCCCATTGCCTTATGAGAAAAAATAATGGGAGCAATAAAGCAAATGGGAAAAGAAGGCACCATGGCTAATGTCACAGAGCCCGCAAGCTGGATAAGCAGCATGGGAGCCAGCGAGAAGCCAGGCAAGCTGCACATTTTTGTAGATCAAGCAATTTAAAGAAAGCACTAAAAAGAGATATTGCTACCAAGTGCCTACAACTGAAGGAATATTACCTGACCTGGCAAAAGCAAAAATATTCTCAGTACTTGATGCCAAAGACTGATATTGGCAAGTGCTTCTGGATAAGGAAAGCACCTACTTCACCACATTCTGGACACCAGCAGGTAGATACTGATGGTTGAGAATGCTGTTTGGACTCAAACCTGTGGTAGAAATATATCAATACTGCAGCTAAACATACTAGCAGGACTTGAAGGGAACAGCATCATAGATGATGACATTGTGGTGTACAGAAACAGTGACAGCATGGCAGAAGCTTTGGCAGATCACAAGCACAACCTCATCTGCCTGCTAGAAAGAGCCAAGGAAGTACATCTAAAAATAAATAAGAGATGGGGCTGGGAGAATCACTCCTACAAAAGAGAGAGCTGGTAGCTTTGTGTCAAGGTCCCTGTTACCGACAGAAGAAAGATATTTAAAAGGAATGTCTTGTAGCTGTGTTTGCATGTGAAAAATTCCACCAGTATGTTCAAGGATGGGAAGCCATGCAAGTAGAAAGTGACCATTAACTACTAGACAACACTTTTTAAACGCCACTGCTTGCTAGTGGCCCCAAACTGCCTTCAGCCCATGCTACTGAAACTGCAGTTGTAACTTAGACCATATGCTGCAAGAAAGAGACTGAGATATACTTAATGGACTTCTTATCCAGAGCAGACTTGTCACACGAAAATATGGCAACTGAACAAGAATCAGAAGCTCAACCTGATAGAAATATGGAAAACACAGAAAGACAGAGAAAGCATCAACCAAGCCAGTTATGTGCCAGTTTTAAGAATCTGAGAACAGACTAGACAAGACAGAAATTTACAGGTGTTCACACCCATCTTTCTGTCAGGATGGCCATCCACCAGGGGAGAAACCACACCCACTTCTTAAGAATACTGGCACTATTGAGACAAATCGAGCATCCCAGACACCATCTCATATAAAAGCAGTCAAATCATAACACCCAGATCATTAACAACAGAAATTCTCTCAAGAATACATCAGAGCCAGGGCCGGCTCCAAGCACCAGCGAAGCAAGCAGGTGCCTGGGGTGGCACATGAAAAGGGGTGGCAGGATGTCGGGCTCTGGGGCGGCAATCCGTCCCCGGCGGCGGTGGGAATTCGGCGGCCGCTCCGTCGCAGCGAATTTAGCGCTCGGCAGCAATCCGGCGGCGCGGACGCGACCCTTCTTCGGTCGCTGGCGGCAATTTGGCGGCCGCACCATCACTCCGCCTCCATGTTTGGCGGGCAGGATTCCGCCTCCCCGTTCAGCAGCAAGTTTGGGGTTTTTTTGCCGCTTGGGGCAGCAAAAACGCTGGAGCTGGCCCTGATCAGAGCTATTCTGAATAGAAGCCTGTATCTAGAAAACCAGAGACTCTGTATACTGACCAGATTTGACCAAGTTATCAGAGACCTGGTAAGCAGTTGAAATATCTGTGTGTAGGCCAAGCAGCCAAAAGAGATCATGAAAATACACAGTATTCCCAATAGACCTTGGAGCAAAGTAGCAATGGATCTTTTCATGCAAACCACACAAACTGCATCATTATTGTAGACTACTTTTCAGAATTCTGGGAACTAGACCAATTATTAGACACTACCACAGCAATCATCATAGAAAAAGCAATGAAGTATTGCAGCAGGCATGGTGTCCCAAACTGTGTAGCTTGAGACAACAGATCCCACTTCACTCGCAGTGAGTTTGTGCAATTTACCCATGAATAGAATTTCTGTCAAATTATATCATCACCATACCACAGCCAGTGACATGTCAACATCAAATTGGCATTTAAAATTGCTAAAACTATTAAATAAAGCTGCAAAAAGCAAAGATAAGAAAACATTTCTCACTACTATCACTGGTTGAGTGTCCAGGAGTACAGTAGGACACCATGGCTATATGCCACCCTCATAATCAGTGGGTGAGATGCCCTCAGTTAAAGAGGAAGTTAAGTCTTCAGCCAGCATTTCACAATGTTTCCCCCTTAACACCATCATCACTTGGGTTGAGTTTTGGCCATTTGCTCGTTATTCATATGTTTTTCTTATTCAGGCAAATGTGGTGATGGCTCTGTCCTCCTTTGTCTAAAGATGTAGACTGGTTCTTGTCAATGTTTTCCTGGCACTGAAGCCCATAATGTCTCAGGACCTGCCCTAGAAGTCTGACATATATATTGAAAACTACTCATTTCCAAAACACTTTGACACTTTCAGGCAGGAACCACAAAAGGTCCCATCCTTTCAACAGCTTGCAAAAGTAACCCTAGATGGAAAGTCAACAGAAAAAAAAAACCAGATGTCTTCCAACATAAACATTTAGTGGAACTATCAAGATGAAATTAATGCATATGATGGGACTCTATACAAAGGATATGAGGTCGTAATAGCACAGTGTGATGTTGAAAATAATGGCTAAGCATAACCCACAGTGCTCATCTGAATACAGAATAGTGTTAAAACAGAGCCAGACATATCTTATACTGATCAGATATGATGCTCTCATTAAAAATAAGGTATCCAAGTGTGAAATCTGCAGTAAACACAGAAGTTAGAATGGAAAAGAACCACAGAAACTACATGAGATTCATGCTTGCCTTTGGTCCAAGATTGGTGCAGAGCTATTAGAATTAAAAAGGAAAGATTAACTTTTATTATTGGACCACTACTCATATTTTTTTTTCAAATTGAGCTGTTGTACAACACATCAAGTAAAGTTAAATTCAATCAATATCTATCATCTCAAGTAAAAAAGAATACATACTTTGTTTAATTTGAAGAAATTATGAGAAACTTTCTGGTAAGGGCAGTCGTTTTGTAAGCAGGTGACATAAGGGCTGATTCCATACACATACACGACTTCTCTGCTGCTCACACAATGAGTCATAAGGTAGTCTCCCCGCAGTTCTTAAGGACTGAGGAGAGAGGGAGATTACAACCTGTTCTGCACTTCAGTCTCAGACCCTGCACTTGAGGCAGCAAGCCCCAAACACCTTCCTGAGACCACTTCCTCTTTTGTGGTAAAACAAAATTTCTGCTTCTCTCTTCCTTCCTCCTTCTCTGGGACAGAGCAAGAGTAAAGTGGGCTGGAAACAGCCACAGTCTTTAAAATGCTTCCTCTTCTACACAGGAGAAAGTAGAGCTTTTAAACTAGCAACAACAACACAGAGATCCTGTCTTTACTGGGATTTTTTTGCACTGCTGTAGCTATGCTGATACAGCTCTACCAATGCAAATGTGGTTTGCCCTAGTGTAGCTTACCCCAGTCACTCCCAAAGTTAGTTGAACAGGGCAAGCTGCATTTTACCCCAATATAGTGTGTCTCCATTAATTACACCAGTGTACTTTTCCCTTGTCTAGACAAGTTTGCAGTCTTTAAACTAAACAGTCTTATCCTGAAGTTAGTTGCGTCATCTTTCTGAGAAGGCAACCATCTCCAGTCCAGTCACTAGGATGCTTAGCTACTCCCAGCTCCTTGCTTCCTGAACATGATCTTCAGAAAATGACTACCCTCCTTTCATGAATGCTGTAATCTGCAGTGAAACAGTTAACAATCTTGACATTTATATTCTGGATAGGCTTCAGAGTGAACAGCCCATTTGTTTCTCAGAGCTTCAAGCTTCTTTGTTGTCATCGCTGTGTCAATTTACAATCAGTTCACATTTTTTCAGAGTATCTTCACAAGCATAAGGGCTTACGGTAAATGGATTTTGCCAGCGGAGAAGCCAACAGCCCTTAATGTTTAAAAAAAGGAATGCTTAGATTCTGGATCACAAGATGGCAGCCACCAGGGAAGTTCTTCTTGTGTACTAAGGCCCTGTATGAAAAATCCTTATTATACTTTGTGACAGGGACTATCTTTCTGTTCTGTGTTTGTACAATGCCCAGCACAATGGCATCGTGGAAGGCTCCTACGAGCTATTACGATAAATATATATATATATATTTTAAAAGTTGTACATATCCACTAACCCTCTTTTTGAATTGATAATCAGTTTTGTTTTCCTTTCCCCCACTTTCCAAGCTCAACATCTTACATTAAGTGAATAGACTAATGACTCAGCAAATTTTATTTTAAAAAATAAGTCATTTTTGAATTATCAGGGTGCAAAAAGATATGGAAATTATCAAACATCTGTTTTATTATTTATACAGTACCATGAAGTGTACATAGTGCTTTCCAGAGAAGTACGAAAGACATGTTCCTGACCCCAAGGATCTTACAGTTTAATTCAGACATGCCACTGTGGGAGCTAGGTCACAGTGTATGGGATGGACAAAGGACACAAAAGTGATAGATCATGAGCTTTGCTTATGCTGCATATACTTCTGAGTTCCTTTTTTGGGAGTGGGACCTCATGTTTTTGGTTTTTATTTACATCTCAAGTCATAAACTCCTACAAACAGGAGGATTGTAATGAAAAGATTGATGGATTCTTAGTTCTAGTAGAACAAAACCTGTCAGTAAAATTCTTTGTCAGATTATAAGGACATTAGGGAGAAGTAGGGGAAATATTTCATTAATTTTTATTTCCGCAATTTGTGTAACATTCATCTTCAGGAAGTATGATAAGTTACACAAACACACACAGTTGTCCACCTAAAATTTAGTCATTTTGAAACTCACATGCTGCTATGTTACCGCCACAAATATAGAAGAATAATGTTGGCAGAGTGTCAGTGGGTAATATAAGATGTGTTGAGAGCAAACAAGGAAGGCAAGTAATCAAAGTGTTTATGTGACTTGAGTGAAGGGGGGGAAATGGCAATTTCATTTCAAATACATCTAGAACTTTCTCATTAGGCCATGAAACTCACAGGTATTAATCATGAAAATAAATGTTCCTTGACCTTAGGTACAACACAGTTCTTACACAAGAGAAATGACCAATACAACTCTTTCTCTCATCAAATTACTGAAGATGAAATGCATTTTAAAACAATATCCTAGGTGGATTATACATTTAGACGAGACTTTTGTAAGGACCCCATTTATTATTTTGAAAAGCAATGCAAGTTACTGCCAATAATTAAGCACAGTCCTGTTCATGTCTCACTTATTTTATAGGCTTTGGAGCTGAGGATTCTATGGTTAATAGCCAGTCACCCTATTGTTGACTTGAATTTATCTTTGAAAAAGTTTGGATAGCTGCAAAATGAATCAGCGGTAATATCAGATGGTGTCTTTCAGAAAGGTTTGGTGCTTTTTTATGCTAGTCTATGGGGGTGGGGGTGGCAATAAGGAGGAAACACAAGGATTTTATATCTGTTATTTTGATTTGGTAATAGGGCTGAGACACTAAGACAAAGGCCCCGATCCTGCAAGCATTTACATACACGCTCACTTTTATGTACATGAGTAACACACTGAAACCATAAAGAAGTGGAAAGTCATTTTCGACCCACCAGTTAATGAGGTTTGACTTCAGTTGGAATACTCACGTGTGTAAAGCTACACAGCTGTGTATTTGCTGGATTGGGGCAACATGTAGTTCATGTACTGATTAATGTGCCATGCCTACCTCCCCCACTGAAGTCAATGGGACTCCATGCAGACATAGCCTTCCATCCACAGCCTACATGGTGCCTTAGCCCTGGTCTACACTAGGACTTTAGGTCGAATTTAGCAGCATTAAATCGATGTAAACCTGCACCCGTCCACACGATGAAGCCCTTTATTTCGACTTAAAGGGCTCTTAAAATCGATTTCCTTACTCCACCCCTGACAAGTGGATTAGCGCTTAAATCGGCCTTGCCGGGTCGAATTTGGGGTACTGTGGACACAATTCGACGGTATTGGCCTCCGGGAGCTATCCCAGAGTGCTCCATTTTGACTGCTCTGGACAGCACTCTCAACTCAGATGCACTAGCCAGGTAGACAGGAAAAGAACCGCGAACTTTTGAATCTCATTTCCTGTTTGGCCAGCGTGGCAAGCTGCAGGTGACCATGCAGAGCTCATCAGCAGAGGTGACCATGATGGAGTCTCAGAATCGCAAAAGAGCTCCAGCATGGACCGAACGGGAGGTACGGGATCTGATCGCTGTATGGGGAGAGGAATCCGTGCTATCAGAACTCCGTTCCAGTTTTCGAAATGCCAAAACCTTTGTCAAGATCTCCCAGGGCATGAAGGACAGAGGCCATAACAGGGACCCGAAGCAGTGCCACATGAAACTGAAGGAGCTGAGGCAAGCCTACCAGAAAACCAGAGAGGCGAACGGCCGCTCCGGGTCAGAGCCCCAAACATGCCGCTTCTATGATGAGCTGCATGCCATTTTAGGGGGTTCAGCCACCACTACCCCAGCCGTGTTGTTTGACTCCTTCAATGGAGATGGAGGCAATATGGAAGCAGGTTTTGGGGACGAAGAAGATGATGATGATGACGAGGTTGTAGATAGCTCACAGCAAGCAAGCGGAGAAACCGGTTTTCCCGACAGCCAGGAACTGTTTCTCACCCTGGACCTGGAGCCAGTACCCCCTGAACCCACCCAAGGCTGCCTCCTGGACCCAGCAGGCGGAGAAGGGACCTCCGGTGAGTGTACCTTTTAAAATACTATACATGGTTTAAAAGCAAGCATGTGAAAGGATTACTTTGCCCTGGCATTCGCGGCTCTCCTGGATATACTCCCAAAGCCTTTGCAAAAGGTTTCTGGGGAGGGCAGACTTATTGCGTCCTTCATGGTAGGACACTTTACCACTCCAGGCCAGTAACACGTACTCGGGAATCATTGTACAACAAAGCATTGCAGTGTATGTTTGCTGGCGTTCAAGCAACATCCGTTCGTGTGTTATCCTCAGGAGAGTGAGATATAATCCATGGTCACCTGGTTGAAATAGGGTGCTTTTCTTCAGGGGACACTCAGAGGAGCCCATTCCTGCTGGGCTGTTTGCCTGCAGCTGAACAGAAATGTTCCCCGCTGTTAGCCACAGGGAGGGGGGAGGGTTGAGGGGGTAGCCACGCGGTGGGGGGAGGCAAAATGCGACCTTGTAACGAAAGCACATGTGCTATGTATGTAATGTTAACAGCAAGGTTTACCCTGAAAGAGTGTAGCCAGTGTTTTATAAAATGTGTCTTTTTAAATACCGCTGTCCCTTTTCTTTTCTCCACCAGCTGCATGTGTTTCAATGATCACAGGATCTTCTCCTTCCCAGAGGCTAGTGAAGATTAGAAAGAAAAAAAAACGCACTCGAGATGAAATGTTCTCTGAGCTCATGCTGTCCTCCCACA
This sequence comes from Natator depressus, assembly GCF_965152275.1. Lineage (NCBI taxonomy): Eukaryota > Metazoa > Chordata > Testudines > Cheloniidae > Natator > Natator depressus. The sequence continues at coordinate 189,086,354 of NC_134236.1, forward strand.
CTGACAGAGCACAGACGAATGCGTGGAGGCAAATAATGTCAGACTGCAGGAAAGCACAAAATGACCAGGAGGAGAGGTGGCGGGCTGAAGAGAGTAAGTGGCGGGCTGAAGAGAGTAAGTGGCGGGCTGAAGAGAGGGCTGAAGCTCGAATGTGGCGACAGCGTGATGAGAGGAGGCAGGATTCAATGCTGAGGCTGCTGGAGGACCAAACCAGTATGCTCCAGTGTATGGTTGAGCTGCAGCAAAGGCAGCTGGAGCACAGACTGCCACTACAGCCCCTGTGTAACCAACCGCCCTCCTCCCCAAGTTCCATAGCCTCCACACCCAGACGCCCAAGAACGCGGTGGGGTGGCCACCGGCCAACCAGCCACTCCACCACAGAGGATTGCCCCAAAAAAAGAAGGCTGTCATTCAATAAATTTTAAAGTTGTAAACTTTTAAAGTGCTGTGTGGCATTTTCCTTCCCTCCTCCACCACCCCTCCTGGGCTACCTTGGTAGTCATCCCCCTATTTGTCTGATGAATGAATAAAGAATGCATGAATGTGAAGCAGCAATGACTTTATTGCCTCTGCAAGAGGTGATCAAAGGGAGGAGGGGAGGGTGGTTAGCTTACAAGGAAGTAGAGTGAACCAAGGGGCGGGGGGGTTTCATCAAGGAGAAACAAACAGAACTTTCACACCGTAGCCTGGCCAGTCATGAAACTGGTTTTCAAAGCCTCTCTGATGCGTACCGCACCCTCCTGTGCTCTTCTAACTGCCCTGGTGTCTGGCTGCGCGTAACCAGCAGCCAGGCGATTTGCCTCAACCTCCCACCCCGCCATAAACGTCCCCCCCTTACTCTCACAGATATTGTGGAGCACACAGCAAGCAGTAATAACAGTGGGAATATTGGTTTCGCTGAGGTCTAACCGAGTCAGTAAACTGCGCCAGCGCGCCTTTAAACGTCCAAATGCACATTCTACCACCATTCTGCACTTGCTCAGCCTGTAGTTGAACAGCTCCTGACTGCTGTCCAGGCTGCCTGTGTACGGCTTCATGAGCCATGGCATTAAGGGGTAGGCTGGGTCCCCAAGGATACATATAGGCATTTCAACATCACCAACAGTTATTTTCTGGTCTGGGAATAAAGTCCCTTCTTGAAGCTTTTGAAACAGACCAGAGTTCCTGAAGATGCGAGCGTCATGTACCTTTCCCGGCCATCCCACGTTGATGTTGGTGAAACGTCCCTTGTGATCCACCAGAGCTTGCAGCACTACTGAAAAGTACCCCTTGCGGTTTATGTACTCGCCGGCTTGGTGCTCCGGTGCCAAGATAGGGATATGGGTTCCGTCTATGGCCCCACCACAGTTAGGGAATCCCATTGCAGCAAAGCCATCCACTATGACCTGCACATTTCCCAAGGTCACTACCCTTGATATCAGCAGATCTTTGATTGCGTGGGCTACTTGCATCACAGCAGCCCCCACAGTAGATTTGCCCACTCCAAATTGATTCCCAACTGACCGGTAGCTGTCTGGCGTTGCAAGCTTCCACAGGGCTATCGCCACTCGCTTCTCAACTGTGAGGGCTGCTCTCATCTTGGTATTCATGCGCTTCAGGGCAGGGGAAAGCAAGTCACAAAGTTCCATGAAAGTGCCCTTACGCATGCGAAAGTTTCGCAGCCACTGGGAATCGTCCCAGACCTGCAACACTATGCGGTCCCACCAGTCTGTACTTGTTTCCCGAGCCCAGAATCGGCATTCCACAGCATGAACCTGCCCCATTAGCACCATTATGCATGCATTGGCAGGGCCCATGCTTTCAGAGAAATCTGTGTCCATGTCCTGATCACTCACGTGACCGCGCTGACGTCGCCTCCTCGCCCGGTAGCGCTTTGCCAGGTTCTGGTGCTGCATATACTGCTGGATAATGCGTGTGGTGTTTAATGTGCTCCTAATTGCCAAAGTGAGCTGAGCGGACTCCATGCTTGCCTTGGTATGGCGTCCGCACAGAAAAAAGGCGCGGAATGATTGTCTGCCGTTGCTCTGACGGAGGGAGGGGCGACTGACGACACGGCTTACAGGGTTGGCTTCAGGAGGCTAAAATCCACAAAGGGGGTAGCTTTACATCAAGGAGTAGTTCAGGCAGGACTTCACGGAGGGTTCCAATAAGAAATGGTGCACCTAAGTTATTGTTCTTATTGGAACAAGGAGGTTAGCCTGGCCTCTGATTGATACATGGCTAGATCTACCTCGCTGCACCTTCTCTGTGAGTGACTGCAGTGTGACCTAGAGGAATGAGTCCCCTAGACAGGGGAGGAGGCAAATGATTACAAAACAAATCTGGTCTATTTCTTGTTTTGATCCACTCCATCTATCTTTTACATCTTTGGCTGGCAGCAGACGGTGCAGAAGGACTGCAAGCCATCCACATCTCATGGCTGCTCGGCAGAAGATGGTACAGTACGACTGCTAGCCATCCTCATCTCTTGCCTGCCTGGCAGAAGATGGCACAGTACGATTGCTAGCCATCTTCATCTCTTGCCTGCCCGGCAGAAGATGGTACAATACGATTGCTAGCCATCGTCATCTCTTGCCTGCCCGGCAGAAGATGGTACAATACGACTGCTAGCAATCCGTATTGCCTGCCTGCTCACCATTAGACGGTTCAATACGACTGACTGCAGGACTAAAGAGAATGACCTGGTCAAGTCACCAAAAATTTAGTCCCTGCGCCCATGTCTGCCCAGGCGCTCCCAGCCGACGTGGCCAGGAGCACCTCGGACATGACGAGGACGGCTATCAGTCATACTGCACCGTCTGCTGCCAGAAGGCAATGGGTTGCTGCTACTGTGTAGCAATGCCGTACCGCGTCTGCCAGCACCCAGGAGACATACGGTGACGGTTACCTGAGCGGGCTCCATGCTTGCGGTGGTATGGCGTCCGCACAGGTAACTCAGGAAAAAAGGCGCGAAACGATTGTCTGCCCTTGCCTTCACAGAGGGAGGGAGGGAACGGGGGCCGGACAATATGTACCCAGAACCACCCGCGACAATGTTTTAGCCCAATCAGAGTGCTCCATTGTGACTGCTCTGGACAGCACTCTCAACTCAGATGCACGATTGTTTGCCGTTGCTCTGACGCAGGGAGGGGCGACTGAGGACACGGCTTACAGGGTTGACTTCACGGAGGGTTCCAATAAGAAATGGTGCACCTAAGTTATTGTTCTTATTGGAACAAGGAGGTTAGCCTGGCCTCTGATTGATACATGGCTAGATCTACCTCGCTGCACCTTCTCTGTGAGTGACTGCAGTGTGACCTAGAGGAATGAGTCCCCTAGACAGGGGAGGAGGCAAATGAGTACAAAACAAATCTGGTCTATTTCTTGTTTTGATCCACTCCATCTATCTTTTACATCTTTGGCTGGCAGCAGACGGTGCAGAAGGACATATTGCCTGCCTGCTCACCATAAGACGGTTCAATAGGACTGACTGCCGGACTAAAGAGAATGACCTGGTCAAGTCACTAAAAATTTAGTCCCTGCGCCCATGTCTGCCCAGGCGCTCCTGATCAACCTCACACAGGCGACCAGGAGTACCTCGGACATGACGAGGACGGCTACCAGTCGTATTGTACCGTCTGCTGCCACAAGGCAATGGGTTGCTGCTACTGTGTAGCAATGCCGTGCCGCGTCTGCCAGCACCCAGGAGACATACGGTGACGGTTACCTGAGCGGGCTCCATGCTTGCGGTGGTATGGCGTCCGCACAGGTAACTCAGGAAAAAAGGCGCGAAACAATTGTCTGCCCTTGCTTTCACGGAGGGAGGGAGGGAAGGGGGGGACTGACGATATGTACCCAGAACCACCCGCGACAATGTTTCAGCCCCATCAGGCATTGGGATCTCAACCCAGAATTCCAATGGGCAGCGGAGACTGCGGGAACTGTGGGATAGCTACCCACAGTGCAACGCTCCGGAAGTCGACTCTAGCCTCGGTACTGTGGAAGCACTCCGCCGAGTTAATGCACTTAATGCACTTCTGTGGGGACACACACACTCGAATATATAAAACCGATTTCTAAAAAACCGACTTCTATAAATTCGACCTTATTCCGTAGTGTAGACATACCCTTAGCTTGTCAAAATCTTGAGAGCTCATCTCCTGAACTCTTGGCTGCTCTCCCCATTCCAGGATTGCCAACCCCCAAGCCTTCAACAATCATGAGTCAGGCCCTGCAAAAATCATGAGATTTAAAAAAAAATAAATTTTACATTTTTATTTAGTTCCTCACTTTTGAACTGTTGGGCAAAAATCTGGCCCTGGTGAAGTCAATGGCAAAACTCCCATTAAGAAAAGGAGTATTTGTGGCACCTTAGAGACTAACCAATTTTTTGACTTCAGTGAGGTCAGGATTTTATACTTAGGGTATATTTGTGACATGTTTTCAAGATTTTTCTCCTCAGTTATGAGGGCGAGAAATGTATTGTTTTTTAAATGAAAACTGAGGTTATCACATAATCCCATGACACCAGGAGCTGGACACTAAATATAGGAAGATTTGTAATGAAATCATAAAAGTTGGTAACAATGCCAGTCTAAAACTCATTTGATTGTAGTCTAATTAGGCTGAAGTATCGTGCATACAAGATATCCAGAACAGTAGATATTTTGCCTTTTTAAAATGTTTTCAAATATTTCTTAAATACATTAGACCAAGTTCTACTTTCAGATACACCATTGTAAATACGGAGTAACTCTAAAGAAGCAAAGGTATTCAGATATGCAGTGGTGCAACTCAGAGGAGCATTTGGCCTGTATGGTATAAATACAAAGTGGATGTTTTAACAAAGATGATAAATCCATGTCTGAAAGTTTCAATTCAAGGGTTTCTCTAAAACCACAGCTTCTATATGAACAGGTTAGTAAATATGGCATAGTTTATAATTAGGTCTTATTCGTGGTCAAGTCAATTGCAACAATTCAGCTGCTCTGTAACAATGTCTTTAATTTTAACTCAAGCAAATAAAACTAGTTCCTTGCCACTTTGTGTCCTAATCCCATCAACTCCCATAAATAAACCAGGTTGAGTCAGCTCAGTACTTTGATGGGAGGCCTCCAAGGAACATTTAGGGCTTGATCCAAATCCCACCGAAGTGAATGGAAGCATCTTCTTTGACTGTATAGGATTTTGGCTCAGGTCCCTAGATGAGTGCTTCAGGTACTGATAGTAGTGATAAAGTAAGTGACACTCCTCTATGGGAAAAAATGCCCCAACGTGATGTATACGGAAATGATGATGATGATGTCATCAGCTTTCTAGCAAGATGTTAAGTTGAGGCCAGGACTGCTTGCAGTGATAATAACAATAAATACCTAGATTATATAAATTAAAGTTTACATGCACTTTTCAAAAGATTAGCAGTTGTCACAGAGTGTGGGGGAGTCCAGGGCCTGCACCCCTCTTCCTGGGATTCACTGTGACTCTCAGCCAGCCAGTAAAATGGAAGGTTTATTGGACAATAGGAACACAGTCTAAAACAGAGCTTGTGGGTACAACCAGGACCCCTCAGTCAAGTCCTTCTGGGGGGCAGGGAGCTTAGACCCCAGCCCTGGGGTTCCCTGCGTTCCACCACCCAGCACCAAACTGAAACCAAAATCCCCCGAGCAGGCTCTCTCCTGCAGCCTTTGTCCAGTTTCCCGGGAAGATGTGTTACCTCCCGCTCCCCCTCCTGGCTCAGGTTACAGGCTCTCAGGTCTCCCATCCCCAGTGAAACTCTCCTGCCACATTCCCAGCTCAACATTCCCCCCCCTCCCTGCTGCATCACATCTCTCCCCTCTTCGAGACTGAACTGAGCGGGGTTACTCTGACCAGTGACCTGGGGAAGTTCAGGGCCCCCTCTCCGGAACAACGCATCCGCTATCATGTTGGCACTTCCCTTCACATGGACCACATCCAGGTCACCCTGCAGGAGCAGGCTCCACCTCAGGAGTTTGGCGTTGGCTCCTTTCATCTGGTGCAGCTAGGTCAGGGGAGAGTGGTCGGTGTGCACGGTGAAGTGTAGCCCGAAGAGATAGGGCTCTAGTTTCTTGAGGGCCCACACCATGGTCAGGCATTCCTTCTCGATGGCAGCATAGTGTTGCTCCCGGAGTAGCAACTTCTTGCTCAGGTACACGATGGGGTGTCTCTCCCCTTTTCATCCTCCTGCATTAACACCACCCCCAGTCCCGTGTCAGAGGCGTCGGTGAACACCATAAAGGGCTTGTCAAAGTCTGGGTTTGCCAGAACTGGGCCACTGACCAGAGCCCCCTTCAGCGCCCAGAATGGCATTGAGCTTCCGATAGTCCACACAGAACCGGATCGACCCGTCCTTTTTGGGGACTAGCACCACTGGCGAGACCCAAAGGCTGGCAGATGGCTGGATCACCCCCAAAGCCAGCATGTCCCTGACCTCTCTTTCCAGGTCCTGAGCAGTTTTCCTTGTGACTTGGAAGAGGGAGCATCTTATCGGCGGGAGCGATCCTGTCTGCACCCGGTGGACAGTCAGATTAGTGCATCCAGGCTGGTTGGAAAACAGCTGTCGGTATGGATGCAGCACCCCCCTGATCTCAGCTTGCTGGGCAGGGGTTAGCTGATCCGAGAGGGGAATTGTTTCCAGGGGTGAACCAGCTCTGGTCCCAGGGAATAGATCTACTAAAGGGTCATCTCCCTGCTCCTCCCAATGTCCACACACGGCCAACACCACATTCCCCCTGGCGTAATATGGCTTCATCATATTCACATGGTACACCCATCGGTGGTGCACCTGGTTAGACAGCTCCACCACATAGTTTACCTCATTTAGCTGCTTGACAACCTTGAAAGGGCCCTCCCAGGCGGCCTGTAGTTTGTTCTTTCTCACGGGGATGAAAACCATCACCGGACCCCCGGTGGCATAGGCACGGGCCCGCGCCATGCGGTCATACCAGACCTTCTGCTTCTTCTGGGCTCTGGCCAGATTCTCCCTGGCCAGGCCCATGAGTTCAGCAAGTCTCTCTCGGAAGATCAGAACATACTCCACCACTGACTCTCCATTGGGAGTGGCCTTCCCCTCCCATTCGTCTCTCATCAGGTCCAGGGGGCCCCTTACCCTCCTTCCATATAACAGTTTGAAAGGTGAAAATCCAGTAGACTCCTGGGGTACCTCCCTGTACGCGAACAACAGGTGAGGTAAGTATTTGTCCCAATCTTGTGGGTGCTGGTTCATAAAGGTTTTCAGCATCATCTTTAGTGTCCCATTGAACCTCTCCACCAGCCCATTGGACTGGGGGTGATAAGCTGAGGCCCAGTTATGCTGGACCCCACATTTCTCCCACAAGCACTGGAGCAGGGCCAACATGAAGTTGGATCCTTGGTCTGTCAAGACTTTCTTGGGGAACCCCACTCGGCTGAAAATGGTCAGGAGCGCATCTGCCACAATGTCTGCTTCAATGGAAGCTAAGGGCACTGCCTCGGGGTAACGGGTGGCAAAATCTACCACCACCAGAATGTATTTCTTCCCCGACCGGGTCGTCTTGCTGAGAGGTCCCACTATGTCCATGGCCACCTTCTGGAAAGGCTCCTCTATGATGGGCAAAGTTTTCAAAGCCGCTTTCCCCTTGTCCGGGCCTTCCCCACTCTCTGATGGGGTCACAGGATCGGCAATACTGCTGGACCGTGGTAAAGACCCCGGGCCAGTAAAAGTTCTGCAGCAACCTCTGCCGGGTGTGCCGGATTCCCTGGTGCCCTGAGAGGGGGATGTCATGGGCCAGGTACAGGAGCTTGCGGCGATACTTCTGGGGTACCACCAGCTGCCTCCTGATCCCACAGGACTCCACTTCCCCTGGGGGAGCCCATTCTCAGTACAGGAACCCCTTCTCCCACAGGAACCTCTCCTGGCAACCTTTCCTCATGGTCCGTACCACACTGAGGTCGGCCAGGTCCCTGAGCTTCCGCAAGGAGGGATCTTTCTGCAACTTGGCCTGGAACTCAGGGGCTGGGGAAGGGATGGAGCCCGGTTCCCCCTCATTGGCCGGGTCTGAGGCCACAGCCTCTCTGAGCCATGCCCCTCGGTGCTCCCTCCCCACCAGGGTAGGGTCCGGTGCCTCTGGTGTGGCACCCTCCCCAAGATCAGGGCGCAGTGCCCCTCGCCGGCTCTGGCTATGGGTCACAACCAGGGCGGTCTGGGGGTTGCTTGGCCAGTCCTCTAGGTCCCCCCCATCAAAACCTCAGTGGGCAAATGGTGGTGCACCCCCATGTCCTTGGGGCCTTCCTTGGCCCCCCATTTCAGGTTTACCCTTGCCCCGGGCACCTTGAATGGGGTCTCGCCCACCCCCGTCAGAGTCAGGTAGGTGTTGGGCACCACCCGATCTGGGGCCACCACCTCGGGCCGGGCCAGCGTCACCTCCGCGCCCGTATCCCAGTATCCATTGACCTTCCTCCCATCCACCTCTAGGGGAACAAGGCACTCTCTCCAGAGGGACAGCCCCACGCCCACCCTGTAAACTGAGAACCCTAAGTCCAGAGAATCCAGCCCTCTGGCGGAGCTGGCCTGGGGTACTCTTCCCTCCTGAGCAGGTGGTAAGCTGGCAGCCCCCCTTTCCTGGGCCATCTGCCCCTCGTCCAGCTGGGTCCCTACCCAGTTAACCCTGGGTAGGTTGGGTCTGCTCAGACTGTCCCTGAGCCTGGGGCACTGGGTCCGTATGTGGCCTCTCTGGCCACAGTGATAGCAGCTCAGGTCACGTTGGTCCCCTCGAGCAGGTCGGATGGTCCTGACACCAGGCATTCCCCTTGGGAGGGGGTTCTCCATATTTCTCCGCTGGGAGGTCCCATGGTGACTCTCTCTCTGCATCATGGGGGGCCTGTTCTTTTGGGACTCCTCCCGGCTACCCCTGACCGACTGTTCACAAACTCGTTGGCCAGCTGCCCTGCATGCTGTGGGTTCTCTAGCTTTTTGTCCACCAACCATAGCCTCAGGTCAGAAGGGCACTGTTCATACAGTTGCTCCAATACAATTAGGTCAAGCATGTCCTCTTTAGCTTGGGCCCCAGCTGTCCACTTGCGGGCATATCCCTGCATTCGGTTGACCAGTTGTAGGTATGTGACCTCAGGCATTTTACACTGACTCCGGAACCTTTTCCGGTACATCTCGGGGGTCAGCCCAAACTCATGGAGCAGGGCCTTTTTAAACAGTTCATAGTCCCCTGCCTCTGCCCCTTTCATTCAGCTGTACACCTCCACGGCTTTGGGGTCCAGTAAGGGGGTGAGAAACTGGAGCCTGTCTGCAGTGTCAACCCTGTGCATCTCACAGGCATTCTCAAAGGCCGTCAGGAAGCTATCTATGTCCTCCCCCTCCTTAAGCTGGACCAGGAAGCACTTATCAAAGCTCCTTGCAGTCTTGGGTCCCCCTCACTCACCGCAGCCGGGGCCCCACTGCTCCTCAGCCTGGCCAGCTCCAGTTCATGCTGTCTCTGCTTCTCTTCATGCTGCCTCTGTTTCTCCTTCTCCTCCTGCTCATGCTGACGTTGCTTCTCCTCATGCTGATGCTGCTTTTCATGATCCTCCAGCTCCCTCATTTTCATCTCCCTCTCCCGTTCCAGTCACCTCCGCTGCAGGGATGGGGAGCTCTGCCGGGAGGATCCCCTGCTGGCTGCCGGGGTCAGGGTGCCCTCGGTATTCGCTGGGCTTCCCCCAACCCCTCCCCCAGGCATAGGTAGGAAGGGTCTCGGGATGTCCTCGGCAGCAGTCTGACCCCTCCCAGCCCAGTCAGGCCCCAGGGCCCACGCTCCATCCACCAGGCGGCTTCCCTCAGGGACAGGGATCGGGTCATCCAAGCGATCCCTCTCCTCCAACTGGGCAATCAGCTGTTCCTTGGTGGACCTCCCAATGCGCAGCCCCCTCTGCCTGCACAGTTCCACCAGGTCACTCTTAAGGCATTTAGCATACATCTCCCCGCTGGCCACTCGCAGGCCTGTGCAGCTTTCCACGGTTTCCAGGAAGAACCCCTAGAGTGCCAGTTCTTCTTGAGGTCACAACCTCTTTGCCAGGGTTGAGCTGCAGACTTCTCCGCCCCTGGGACCGCTCGCTGCAATCCCCCAGGGGACCGTGTTACTGCAAAAGTCCTTCTCTCTGGTCACACACTCCCAGGGGTTAACTGCCCCCTGAAACCGTCTCTCTTTGAATCTTCAGCATGCCTGGTCCCCGTCAATCCCCCTTCGTTTTACTGTTCCCCTGTCACTTACTGCAGGAAGCGCCGTTCACAGGGTGCAGTAGATCCCACCACTACCACCAGTTGTCACGGAGTGTTGGGGAGTCCAGGGCCTGCACCCCTCTTCCTGGGATTCACTGTGACTCTCAGCCAGCCAGTAAAATGGAAGGTTTATTGGACAATAGGAACACAGTCTAAAACAGAGCTTGTGGGTACAACCAGGACCCCTCAGTCAAGTCCTTCTGGGGGGCAGGGAGCTTAGACCCCAGCCCTGGGGTTCCCTGCATTCCACCACCCAGCACCAAACTGAAACCAACCCCCCTCCCCCCAGCAGGCTCTCTCCTGCAGCCTTTGTCCAGTTTCCCGGGAAGATGTGTTACCTCCCGCTCCCCCTCCTGGCTCAGGTTACAGGCTCTCAGGTCTCCCATCCCCAGTGAAACTCCCCTGCCACATTCCCAGGTCAACACTCCCCCCTCCCTGCTGCATCACATCTCCCCCCTCCCTGCTGCATCACAGCAATACTATCCTAGCTAAATTCCAACTGGGGTATTTATATTTTACTCTCTCCAAATTCTCCCTGTCATCACACCTGTATCTCTTCCTGGCCTAAATTGCTGCATAGCACTGCTGTGCACCATTAAACAGTTGCTTTCTTTCAACTGGGTATTAGGTGACGGGCTCATTCTATCCAGTTTGTAAAGTACTTTGGGATGAAAAAGCACTATAGAACTGAAGACTCATTATCACGAAAGAACATAGCAATGATATTGATCTTCCTGGCCCTTTCGTTAGTGTTTTTAGCCATGTTGCATTGGCTGTATTAAGGGAATGGTCAAGAAAAATTAATAAGGAAACAAAAGAAACACTATAGCCAAAATCCCCCATAACGTAAGATTGTTCAGCTATGGGTGTGTCATAAATATAAAGGGAAGGGTAAACACCTTTAAAATCCCTCCTGGCCAGAGGAAAAATCCTTTCACCTGTAAAGGGTTAAGAAGCTAGGATAACCTCACTGGCAGCTGACCAAAATAAACAATGAGAAGACAAGATACTTTCAAAAGCTGGGAGGAGGGAGAAAAACAAAGAGTCTGTGTCTGTCTGTGCGATGCTTTTCCCGGGGACAGAACAGAAATGGAGTCTTAGAATTTAGTAAATAATCTAGCTAGATATGTGTTAGATTATGATTTCTTTAAATGGCTGAGAAATTAAGCTGTGCTGAATAGAATGGATATTCCTGTCTCTGTGTCTTTTTGTAACTTAAGGTTTTCCCTAGAGGGATTCTCTGTTTTGAATCTAATTACCCTGTAAGGTATTTACCATCCTGATTTTACAGAGGTGATTCTTTTTTACTTTTTACTTCTATTAAAAGTCTTCTTGTAAGGAAACTGAATGCTTTTTCATTGTTCTTAAGATCCAAGGGTTTGGGTCTGTGGTCACCTATGCAAACTGGTGAGGATTTTTACCAAACCTTCCCCAGGAAGTGGGGTGCAACGGTTGGGAGGATTTGGGGGGGAAAGACGTTTCCAAACAACGCTTTCCTAATAAATAAACCCAGATAACCGTTTGGTGGTGGCAGTGGAAGTCCAAGGGCAAAGGGTAAAATAGTTTGTACCTTGGGGAAGTTTTAACCTAAGCTGGTAAAAGTAAGCTTAGGAGGTTTTCATGCAGGTCCCCACATCTGTACCCTAGAGTTCAGAGTGGGGAAGGAACCTTGACATGCACAGGGTGCATGAAACTTCATGATGAACTCTTAAGAGCAAACTGTCAGAGCAAGCTATATGATGAACTATAATTAATTCTAAAGCTAATTCATATGCCTGTGCAGTACTAAAATCTAAAGTTGCTATTCCTAAAGGATTTCTATTTTTGTTAACACTTTAACTAAAGACAAAAAAATGTAAAAGACATTAAAACTATTATCTGTTGCTAAATTACATAGTATATGGAATGTAAATGTGATCAGAGCACACTTAAATTCTTATAACAATAAACTACTCTGTTTTCCTCCCCCCTGACATTTACAAAATTCATTTGGAAGAGCAGGATATACCTTACAGAGATTAGTGATAAATCATGTATTTTTAATGAATATCAATAGGAGAAACCCCATGACATAGCCCACCATCTAATTTGATTAAACTGTGCTTAAGGCAACACTACTTCTCTGGCTAGGGAATAGTTCTATAATGACTTTGTGAGCATTATTGCAGGCTGTTTTAATGATTTAATGAACTACCTCTATATTTAGTTCAATAGCCTTAAAATGATTAGTGTTTAAGAAAAATTAGCTCACTTTGATTTGATTCTAGTTGATGGTAAGTTTAAATAACCTAACCCTTCAAAACACAGTGGAAATTTTTTTCCCCTAGAATCATAGCCAGCTAACTGCTAGAAAACATTATGGCAATCATTAATAACAGTTCATTTATGTTTAGCTACAGTACATGGGATGACATATTCATCCCACAAGATGGGCTGCAGTAACATATATTATATTGTATTTTATAATTTTCCTCCGTATTTTTCATGTGAAAAATGAAGAAAAGAACAATCACTGTCTGCCTATTTAATGTGAAAAATATTATTCATCCTTAGGCCACACACACTCAGAATTTTAACTTGGGGGTCCCAAGCACATTTCCTCTTTCCAGTGACACCTGTGAAGAAACTTCCCAGTGAGGAAAAGAAGGGTCTCCAAAAGACCTTATTTGGCTGACTTGGCAGGGAGGCCACTAGGTGTATAATGATTCGCTTGTCAGGCACTGTGATATAAGAATATGCTTTGTTGACTGGCATCTCCAGCATGTAAAAAGACATCATCCCAGGGAAGTGAAAAATTGAAAAACTGTCTCAGTAAGCAAAATAGCCTTGTCATACAAGCATATTTTATTTCAGTACGATTACTCCTAGTACCATTACTCCTGTTACTATTACTGCTGCAAGGCAATGTGGCCAATTGGCTAAAGGACTAGCCTGAGAGCTAGGTTCAATTCCCAGCTCTGCCAGTGACCTTGGTCAAGTCATGTCACTGCTCCATGCCTTCGTTTCCCCATCTGAAATATTAGAATAATGAGACTGACCTCCTTCGTAAAGACCTTTCAGGTCTATGGATGAAAAGTGCTATATTATATTATTATTACCACAGAAACACTGCAGGAGTGAGAAGACCTAACATACACCTAGCATATTTTCTAAGAAGTTGAGTCTTTATCTTAAACTTAACCATAAAAATATCTTTAAAAACTAAGTTAATTTGTCCAACTCATGCCACAAGGTACACTCTTTTGGAAGCCATTCCCACTTGAAGCCTAAGGCCTCCAACAGAGCCTGTGAGATGTAACTTCCACTGAAAAGCAAACCACTACCATAGGAAACTGGGCATCTGAGTGCACACAAGCACCTTTTCTCAATGGTCTTTTGTAACTTAGTCATGTGACATTGTGGCAATACTGTAATAATTCAGTATGATAGTGCGCTATGTGACTTTCTGGGAGACTGCTAGCTCTTTTATAGGTCCCTTCATTTACTCCCCTATTTTTTTTTTCCTTTTTAGCCATCATCTAGATGTTTTCTTCATCTGTTGCTCTAGTACGAGAGATGTACTGAGCTGTTTTATATACTCTGTATTTTGGAGCAAATTCTTGCCCCACTGAAGTAAAGGCAGAAATCCCATTGACTTCACTAGAACAGGATTCCGCCCTAAGCACAGGCTTGTTATGGTCTTCCTGGTGCTGTCATTCTTTTACTTTATTTTTCAGAAAATGTTGTTCTGCTTCACATTCTCAACTTCTTGAACAGGGATAAATGCTAATAGGAAGTACACACAGAAACTGAGATAATTTACCTCTAAATCATTAACAGCTTTCAAGTTGGAATATACACTGAGTATGTTGGGGTGGAAAGATCTCTGTCACCAGTGAGCCGTATGTATCTGGTACTGTTGAAAACTGCTCCGGTCATCTAATTTCCCAAACAAATGGGCATACAAACCATTTATATTTTGTTGTGGTCTTAGAAACAGACCAGATTCTGCTGCTGTTAGATTACACAAGCGGCAATGCTTGCACATGGAAGTTTGCAGTTTTATGACCCAGCTTTAGATCTTCTCACAGCCATGCTCCAGAAACAGGTCCTGGATGTGTGGTAACACACCCCCTCTTTGGAGGTCACCATGGGTGGGATGATACATCCTTTCCCCCCACCTCTTTCATATACAGCATGATATGTGTGCCTCAGGATCAGAGGCAAACATAGACAACACTCCAGACTCTAGGCCTTATAGACTTCAGCCATTGGTGGGTTTGCAGTAAACACGCAAACATCTACTAATAAGAAAAGGGGCTTTATTACGACTGGCAGTAAAGAAAAGATGCAAATAATCTAGGTGCAAAGGGCCAGATTCACCACTGGCATAAATTCCTGTTACTGTGTTGATGTCAGTGCAGTTGCATCAGCTGACACAAACTGTGAATTTAAGCCAAAATCCTAGAGGCCCAGTCTGACTCTAACTGAAGGACAATAGAAGTTTTCCATTGACTTTAATGGGAGCAAGATCAGGCCCTTAGGTAGAGTAGCTTCTAAATAAACCCCTCTGGCCAGGCAGTATCCCAATATGATATCCCTGCATCAAATTACCATTGTCCCTCGGTTCTGGTGCCCAAGGTGCTTATCCTTTTCCCTCAGCTGCTGCCACCTGACTACTTCTCCATAGGTTTTGACTGTTCGGCCTAACATGCCCTACTTGCAGCAGCTGGGCTGCCTTCCCTCAGCCTAGCTCTACATAAAACCATCTTGTGGTGGGCCTATTCCACCCCACCACAGGTCTGATCATCTCATTCCACTGAGTTCCTTTCCTCTTTCTGAGTATTGCACCAGCTCGTGGTCACTTCCCCAGTCTTACAGGGGCTGCTCCATCTGCCCCCAGGCTTAACCAGCTACTACCTATCAGGCCCTGTAGCCTGGCCTCATCTCTGCATCTGAGCTTCCAGGCCACTGCCTCCAGTCACCTGCTCATACACTGCCTTCTCTCTGTCCTCTCCGAATCACTATTCCTGTTCACTAGAGACATCACATTGCCTCCTATTGGCGAGCTAGTCACTTGGGTCCCTCCTCCTCCTTATCTGACTTGTAAGGAATCATCATCACCTTCTCTGCTGACAGATTTGATCAATGTCAGGCTTCATTTTTCACTCTGCAAGAATGACATATGCCTTAGAGCACATGTTGGAAACTGGAATGTCCGTTCTGCAGGATCGTCCAACTTTTCACAATTTGTTTTTGCTCCAAATCGGAATGAAAAGCCAAAATTTCCTGAAAAATAAAAATTCTGAAAAAAATTTAAGATTTGAAACTACTGAAATGTTTCCTTTCAATAATGTCAGATTGTTTTGTTTCAGTAATGTCAAAGGCTTTGTTTTGAGAAAGTTGAAACAATATAATATGAAATAATACATATATATGGTATTATATTAAATATAAACATGCAATATATTACCATTCATATTTTACTATAATATTAAAGTCAAAATCAAATGAATCAAAATGATAAAGTTTAAATTAAATATTTTTACCTTATAAAAATGAAACAAGAAAGTCATTGAAATCAGAATATACTTATGACAATTTTTATTTTGACTAACTGCATTTTCCAAAGGAAAACCATTCCATCAAAAATTTTCATCTCTAATGTGCTTGAAATGTGTATAATTGACAAAGTTTCTAAGCACAGTTTTGATCACAGCCAATCACAATCTCTTCACAAGTCCTTGCCCTCTAGACCATCCTAAACGGGTGAGGGTATCCAATAATAAGCCCAAAGGTTCATGACAGTATATTAACCCTATCTGATATTTATCTCTAGTCATTCCTGGGAGTTTCCTGTGAGCTTAATATCATTCATTTCAATGGACAGTAGCACTCTGGAAAGACAAGCCTTTGATAGAAAAGAAGTCACATATGGAAAATCGTGTGAGAGGCTGACTACCTCAAGCTATTTGGTAACTAGAGAAGTTCATGAAGCAACAACTCTAGTTCTTTATCTCAGCAGCATGGTAACAAAATGCACACGTAGGCTTTGATCCTGCCCAGTGCAGGTGTGAAGAACTGCATGTTTACCTACACGGCAGAAAGGGACGAGCAGGAAAGGTTGCAGAGGGGAGCATTCTGTGTTAATAAGAGCACTGCATCATGGCCACCAAATTACATCTAGTAGCAGGAGGTTCAAAAGGAAAAAAGTGCTACTAGCTGGGATTACCCACGGCTGAACATAGCCCATGGTCTTCCAATAAGGAGAAACCATCAGAACACAAAAAGGCTAATAAAAATTAAAGTTAGCTCTGACACTCATTTACAACTAACACAGAATATGTGCTATCCCCATCACACATTTTCTCCAGCAAATAATACATATTTTTCCAAACACTCTGATGTGCACTTTGCCAAAGTTCGCTGCTAGTGTAAAAATATTTTCACTCCTCCCATATATTTAAGCCCATCCCTTATTTTGGATTTTTGATTCATAATTCCTCTAATATTATAATTGCTTCATTTGCCCTTAACATATTTACACAAAGCCTGTACCAAAGAGTTCAGGCACTTCATGTGAAGGAGAAGCATTTCGATCCTACACTCATTCCAGCATTCCTCATTTTTCCAGCTCATTTCACTCCTTTACTCCTGTTTTATGTATATTGAACTCCGATCTCATCTTAGCTGTGCCACCACAGTTACACTACGTCTAACTTGAAAAATATATTTTAGCTTAAAGTCTTTTCGTTTACACAACCCTTCAAATTTTTTTTTTTTTTGGCAAGTATCCTACTCTTAAACGCCAAGTGCTGATCTTATTGTCCCCTGCCCCTCCTCCCAGCACTTAGAAATACATGATTTTGGGGCGCCTGTTTGCACACGAATGCTCATTGTTTTCCAGGATTACAGTGAAACCTGCCTTTGAACTAATTTTTTCTCTTGATTGATAGCTGCTGCAATGTGTCTGCAGTATAGCTCTCAAACGCATATATTTCAAGCACTGACTGCCCCGAACCTACTCTGTGGATATACTTGATTAATGTAAGGCTTTATTTTTCAGTCAGCAAGAATTACATGTATCTCAAACATGGTTTCTAAGTGCATTTCTGACCGCAAGGAATCCAGCTCTTCTAGCAAGGGTCCAACTGTAGAAATCAAACCTTCTGGTACAGCTTGATAAAACATACTTTTTTAAAATGCAGGGTTCTTGATAGCTAGCTTTCCTTTGGCTGTCCATACGTTATCACAAAATTGTCTCCATCAGGGGCTGTGTGCACTCCACCCTTAGCAAGGGGAGCAAGGAGTCTTATGTGGGGGAGAAAAAATGCCCACCCTGTTCCAAAGGGAGTGTGTGGAGGGCAGGACTTAGAACAAGGCCTTACTAAGAAAGTGCTTTAAGGGGGATCAGACTCTGCTCTGGGTATGGGCTCTACCTATGGAGCCAAAGGGCACTGAGGGTGGGAGACTCTGAGCTCAGTCTGCTGTTGACTCATGGGACTGTTGTAATGTCCCCTGTAGAACCAGGTGCAGTTGTTGGGAGTTAACTCCTTTGGGGGTCTGGAATAAAACTTTGCTCAGTAGCTGCTCCTGTGTTGTGACTCGCTGTAGGAATTCCAAAGACACCCGGACCCTGGTCCCACTGCTCCCAAAGTCCCCTCTCAGACATCAGTAACTGTATGTCCATCAGATATATTAAAGAAGCATTCAAGACCTAATTGTCATAAAGCCAAGGTGCTCACAGGCTTTATTTCCAGTGGCGGTGGCTGTATGGTACATGTAAAGCAGGCTGCATCCACACTGCAAAGTGTAGCTACACACAGCAGTGAAAGGCTCTGGCAAAGGGGAGGTAGCCCTTTCCCTGCTGCTTCCCCCCCGCCAGAGCCTTTCTCTGCAGAGGGAAAAGGCTCTGGCTGGAGGGAAACAGCAGGACACTACACTGCTAGCAATAGCAGGGTAGACGAGGGAGGCATTGCTTGGGCAGATAGAGAGCTGTGTAGGGTACAAGCCGTAAGGTTCTGGAGTGTCTTTACTTTACTCACCTAAGTCATGCCTCACTGCTTACCCTGCTATTTACACCTGTGCTAGTGGGGAATGCAGTGTCAGTACTCTATACGCTGCCATAAGTGTAGACATAGTCACAATGTGGCCCACTTCTTAATAGAGAGAATGTCTTGAGGATCATCTCCCCTCCCATTCACAATGGTGCAGACCACCTCCCATCCCAATCACAACTGCATAACATCCCTCTGGCAATTGCTCTGGGGGAGAAGTAACATTAGAAAAGTACGTAATATATTTGTAGGTGTCTTGGATACAAAGCTAGCATCTGGAAACAAAAAAAAGGAGCCAGCTGCATATAACCAGTCAGCTCTCCATGGTCTCTTCTGCGGACCACTGACATCTATGGGATACAGATTGGGAACTCGTGCCATAAGGCAAGGCCCACGTGTGATTTTTGAGTGCATTTACTGCAATAGTGTATGTACACTGGGTATTGGCATGTGAAATTAATTTAAACCTATTTGTCCACATAAATGCCTGATCTGTGCATACAGTTGTGACATTTGCACGTACAAAAGTAGGTACCCAAATGACTGCACAGCTGTGCATGGATCTCAGGTTTCACTTTATGACTATCAGGCCCTCAGCATTTTAATCCCTTATGATTCATGATGTTTCAGGTTGTTCAGGGATGGTTAAAGACTGAATGAAACTCATTCCACCAAAACACCTTTTGTCTCTTTTCTTCCACTCCATTTAAAGAGAGTTTTCCTCCCATCTTTCCTTTCCTCACCCTGTCAAACTCTCTTCCTCCCAGCTCCCACATGAACTTGTATCATCCTCATGCTCCTGAGTGCCTGATTTTCCCTTTAAATGATCCAGACCAAACCTGTTACCCAGTTCCTGAGGACAGCCGAAAATGAACAGAGTATAGTTGCAGTCAGCCATGCGCTATATCACCACCTGCTGGTCTGCCTTCAGTTTCACCAGTGAGCCGAGCCCCTTTGTCCGCAGAACCCAGGATCCAAGGGTCTTGTCTTAATTTACCACTTCGTATTTTAAAGACTGTACTAGCCATTAGCCAGTTCAGTAACATACCCACAGCTTTTTCCAGATAACACACTTATCTTTTATGCTTTCTGGCACCATTATTAGTCTCATTTTCTCTGCAGGAGCCTTAGTAAGTCTTCATACGTAGCCAAAACAGCTTTTTTATTCTGCTTCCTCTTTCTAGTAAAACATTGTTCTGAAAAGTAATGGATGCAATATATCTTGTCTTACAGTTTTTGTCTTGCTACAATATTTTCTTTAGGACTATTTTGATAGAGAAATAGAACTTTAAAGTGGTAAGATAAAAGTCTTCCTGAGGATTACGTTATGTAAGTACTGGAGAATGTCTGAGTTAATCACGGAGTCAGTGGGTATCGATCAAGATCAAGATATGTCTGCACAGATATTGCTGCCTGAGATCCTAAAAGAAAGAATGTGGTTAGTTTAAACCAGGGAGGAATCTACTGATTTAGCAATTACTTACATACCTCAGAACATGATCTGGGAGTCGCTGGTGGGATCACTTTGCAGGAAAGTGGGCAGGAGCTGATGGCTCCTGGAGAGAGTGGTAATTTTCCTGCTCCATATTTTGGCCTTGTACCTAAAAAAATACATGGCTTGAGGACACCTAACCTAAGGTCAGCATAATTTCCAGTATTAAACAGTTACAGCTGTTGGAGATTTCCTAATTCCAGCTTACAGGAGGCTGTGAAATTGCTTGTTTAAATTCATGAAGATCCAGGGATATAAATGTGGATTTAAAAAACTGTAAAAATTGCACTGGACTGTACAGGCTAAAATTGTGACTTTGTGTATTTCAGTGGAATTACAACAGGACTGTCCTTGTATTATGATGTGTTTCCCATTGCTTTTAAACAGAATCACACATAGAGAAGGACCCAGGAATAAAGAAAAATAAGAGAAAAATGTATTCTTTCAATGCTGACCTATTTTGTTCAGGTCATCTTCAATTACTTCTTGTTGGCCAGACAAGCAAACCTGTTATTTGACAATGTACCATGATCCAAGATAATAAACATTATCATGCTGGGGTCATGAGAAAATGGCCAAGGGTACAGTTTGCTAACCTTCACCAGATAATTTTTCACAGTTATCATCTAAGCTCTGTAAAAGCACAAAAGATATCTTATCTTGGAGCTCAGTTTATTATAAGGTGTGGGTGAGAATCCCTATAAAAGCACTTACTAAGTAACTGTTGCGTGTTCTTCTGCACAGAAAGTCAAATCAGTAAGACATCTTTTTGATACTGTAAGACTCAGGAATAAAAAGACAGCCTCCTACAGGAGAGGGAGCACATTATTTATCATTCCACTCTGCCTTTCCCTTCCTTGCCACCCATCTGCTCTCGCCACAAAAAAGGCTTAACTGCTTCATTTGCTATTTTATTTTTATTTTTTTTACACATTAGTTACTCCAGATTAATATTCCACATAATGTTACTTGAAAATAGAGATGAGCCTGAGCCAAGAAATTCAGATCTAGATCCAAATTTTCCCATCATTGTGGCGTGTTTCAATTCAGGATTTTGATCTGGGGCTAGCTGGGAAATTTTGACTCATCTCTGAATGTCCCAAAAGTTCACAGATGTCAAATTAGAGTTTTCAATTCAGTCCATCTATGACATGAAATACTAACTGTCCTCGGTTTCATTATGGACAAAATAATAAGCTAAATTCACATTCACTTCTAGTGTAACTCCGTAGACTTCAAGATTGATATACACTGCTCACTTCCTGTCTTTCTCTGAATGTTCTTGACAGTCCAAGATTTTGTCATCCACAAGATTATGTGTTTTAAATAGAGACCAATAGGCCTCAGGGATGTTTATAGCTAAATTGAAGTGTAGCCTTGCAATAAAGTTCTACACTGTCTTGGAACAGAATAGCAAAACTCCTAGGCCAGATTGTCATTTACTCTAAGGCCTCTTTACATCACTCTAGCAGTCACCCCTTTCACTGCTTGCACGTACATTAATATACATGAAAACCAGGCCCACTGAATCATTTTTTGAGACCTCATAAGTATTATTGAAGAGCCAAAATTAGCATGGCAAATTTCATTACTGGCTGAAATTAAAGTAGGAAACTGTTAATGGAGAGTTGTATGCTGAGTTTTCTTCACAGTTCTGCTGTTCTCTACAAGCACACAGCACATCCTTATTATAGTCATTATTGCTAATTCTTTGTATGGTGATAGTGTAAACACTGTTGGCGGGGGGCAGGATCGAACCTGGGACCTCTGAAGCTTAGTGTATGAACCTCTACAGCATTAGCTAAAAACCAACTGGCTGTTAGTGAAGGCTGTAGAGCAGACTCATTTCTACCTCTCTCTCTAAGTGGTCTTGGTGCCACTAAATGGGATAGAACACGACACCCAGGAGGTGTGTGGGTTACAATAGCGCCCAAGGGTCTCAGTCAGGATTAAGGCCCCATTGTGCTGTGCACTGTACAAACATAGAAGAGAGACAATCCTTGCCCTGAAGACTGTTTACAAAATGTAAGTAATGGGGCCAGTGCTCTGAGCTCCCTCCACTTCCGTCAAGGTAAATGGGAGTTGGGGATGCTCAGCCCTTCACAGGAGGCACTTTGCACCTCACTTTGGGACAACAGTACATCATCAGATCATTTAGGGCTCCTTATCTCACTGCAGTTTCACAAATCGGGGTTAATTCTTTGTAATGGGTCACTTCTATCTGTATGGGTTATTCTCTTGTTGTAACAGGCTTTTCAGTAGTGTTGGGAACCAATGGAAGTTTCAGTTACTCTTGTATCAATTTTCGTAAAACGGAAGTTCATAATTCTGCTCTATAGTGAGTTTGAAACAAGCTCTCTGTAATTATAATATTTTGTGGCGCTGTAGCTCGCATTACCAAGACAGCGTGGATTGCGTGAATTTACCATTGACTGTAGACTTCCTGGATGTACTGCTTATTTGATGCAGTGCTGCTGCATTTTCTGCATTTTCACTTATTTCCTGTTTAGATTCGGTAATGATAAATAATTAATTCTTAGAGTCTATGGCAATCATATTTCTTATGTTAATGAAAATTGTCAGGGACACCACTTCAAATGTGCACAGTAATTGGTAGTTAGATGCCTAACTACCTGATCTGCAATAGAGTGACCAGATAGCCAGTGTGAAAAATTGGGACAGTGGTGGGGGCATGGTAATAGGCACCTGTATAAGAAAAAGCCCCAAATATCAGAACTGTCCCTATAAAATCAGGACATCTGGTCACCCTAATCTGCACATGCAAATCCACACTTCCTAAGCAAACAAAAACTTATGCCCCCAAATATGTGAAGTCAGTGCGGGTTGAGAGTGCTCAGCCGTTTGCAGGAGGCACTTGACATCTCTCCATATCAGGCCTTAAAATACTTCTGAAATTTCCCCTCTCAGAAGTAATTAGTTTATACAACCCTTAGCTCCAAATCATCCTGTGGCTGGAGTTGATAATTTAAGTCCTTAAGTGACATGTTTTCAAAATGACCTCAGGCCTCCTTCTAAAGTTACACATATTTTTTAGTTTCAGAGGGGTAGCCGTGTTAGTCTGTATCAGCAAAAACAATGAGGAGTCCTTGTGGCACCTTAGAAACTAACAAATTTATTTGGGCATAAGCTTTCGTGGGCTATAACCAACTTCATCAGATGCATGGAATGAAAAATACAGTAGGCATATACAGCACATGAAAAGATGGGATTCGCCTTACCAAGTTGTGGGGGGTCAATGCTAATGAGGCCAATTCAATCAGGGTAGATAGGGCCCATTCCCAAAAGTTGACAAGAAGGGGTGAATATCAAGAGAGGGAAAATTACTTTTTGTAGTGACCCAGCCACTACCAGGCCTAATTTGATGGTGTCAAGTTGGCAAATTAATTCCAGTTGTGCAGTTTCTCGTTGAAGTCTGTTTTTGAAGTATTTTTGTTGAAGAATGGCCACTTTTAAGTCTGTTATTGAGTGTCCAGGGAGTCTGAAGTGCTCTCCTACTGGTTTTTGAATGTTACAATTCTTCATGTCTGATTTGTGTCCATTTATTCTTTGGCGTAGAGACTGTCTGGTTTGGCCAATGTACATGGCAAAGGGGCATTGCTGGCACATGGGCATATATCACATTGGTAGATGTGCAGGTGAACCAGCCCCTGACGGTGTGGCTGACGTGGTTAGGTCCTATGGTGGTGTCCTTTGAAAAGATATGTGGACAGAGTTGGCAACGGGGTTTGTTGCAGGGATTGGTTTCAGGATTAGTGTTTCTGTTGTATGGTGTGTAGTTGCTGGTGAGTATTTGCTTCAGGTTGGGGGGCTGTCTGTAAGCGAGGACTGGCCTGTCTCCCAAGATCTGAGAGAGTGAAGGATCGTCCTTCAGGATAGGTTGTAGATCCTTGATGATGCGCTGGAGAAGTTTTAGTTGGGGGCTATAGGTGATGGCTGGTGGCGTTCTGTTACTTTCTTTGTTGGGCTTGTCCTGTAGTCGGTGACTTCTGGGTACTCTTCTGGCTCTGTCAATCTGTTTCTTCACTTCCCCAGGTGGGTACTGTAGTTTTAAGAATGCTTGATAGAGATCCTGTAGGTGTTTGTCTCTGTCTGAGGGATTGGAGCAAATGCAGTTGTATCTTCGGGCTTGGCTGTGGACAGTGGATCATGTGATGTGGTCTGGATGAAAGCTGGAGGCATGTTGGTGAGTATAGCAGTCAGTAGGTTTCCAGTATAGTGTGGTGTTTATGTGACCATCACTTATTTGTACTGTAGTGTCCAGGAAGTGGATCTCTTACAGTTTTTGGGCATCTAAGTATTTGTGAACCCAGAACACCGAGGTTTGTGCATGCTGATGAGGTTGTTAGACATCTAACTATGTAGACAAAGGGATCTTTATTTAGGGCCTGATCCAAAGCCCAGGGACATCAATGAGAGTCTTTCCTTTGACATCAACGAGCTGTGGATAAGATCAATCATCACAAAATCTAAACTGGAAGTAAGTGGAAAGCCATGGTCATTTGTGCTGCCACACAGTGATGAGTTAGCAGTATATCCAGGAACTCCACAGCCAATGGTAAATTCAAGCAATCCAAGGCATCTCAGTAATGCCAGCTACAGCTCAATAAAACAATTACAGAGAGACAGCTGTACTGTTTCAAACTCACTATCACTTATAGAACAGAATCACACCATGAACTTCAGTGATAAGAAAAGTGATAAGACAGCAGCTAAAATCACCAATAGTTCATGGCGCCACAGGAAAGTGCCTCTCTCTCTCTCTCTAATATCCTGGGACCGACATGGCTTCAACTACACTGCATACAACAAGAGCATAACACAGACAGAGGGAAGTGACTGTTTAGAGAGAATGAATGTAGACTTGTGAAACTGCAGTTTGCCATAAGTGGAGAAACCTAGGTTAATTTCAAGAACAGACTAAAAATCTTTCAGCCAAACTTACACCTGAGGCCTCATTCCCACTGTCTTGCTTCTTGTGTAGTCATTTAGACCCAGCATTTAAATACGTGCTTACCTTTAAGCACACAAGTTGTTCCACTGAAGACTACTTATTTGCTTAAAGGTAAGTACACATGTAAGTGCTTTATTCGATCATGGCTCAGCACCTAGCAGAATTGAGCCCTAAACTAGCCAGATGTGCAAACTGTGGAAGTGATGCCTAGGTTAGGGTACTAGCAAAAAGGACCGGAGACTCACAAAAAGTAGCTGTGCAATAAAAAAGCTCTCTGATTGAATCAATTGAAGCATTTAATCTGATCCAGTTCTGTGCAGCAACCATACATATCTGTCTCAAAATATGTCCATTTCACAATGCAAAAAAAAACCAAAAAACCCACAGCTTATGGCCTTTACATTGTTAAATATCTTAACAGTATATGCCAGTAAATGTATTCTCCATATGAAAATATTTCAAGTGTTATTTTTTTCAATTGCTACTGAAGATAGATTCATATTTTTAAAAACTCAGTGCAATGAATTACCATTTGTCTTGAGACACCCACTGATTCGTACTGAAGTAAATCTGCACTGGAACCACACACCTGGGCGTCACCTGACCCAAAACAAACTGGCAATCTTTGTATTTATATCCTGCTGCAGTCAACCTGAAGGAGCACCATCTGGTGAAAGGAAGTACAAAATAACCATGAAATGGAGGAGGATTTTTTTTTTATGCAGCAGTCAGTAATCCTGCAAATGATCACATTAGGTGGAAAAAAGGAGGTCTTAGGGCAGCATCCTAGAGTGTGTCTGCTCATGCACCGAGCCATGGAAGAGCCCTATATGTCTCATCTCTGCATTTTCTACAGTAAACATACATACACCACAGTATATTTTTCATCTAGTCATTTAAAAAAAAAAAGTTTATCTTAATTGTAATTCCTTTTTCATTTGTCTGTGTTTTATTTCAATTCTATTCTAGCTACTGGTCTGGATAGATTATACTTAATGGCTTTCCCCGTTATATTTTCAGGTTTTCATTTTTTAAAGTCCTTTGTTTGGTTTTTTGTTCTCATTTTGACTCAACTCCCTTTTCAAGTTTTAATCCCTTGGGCCTGATTCTCTACAGCCTTGCAACTTGGGTGACTATTTACAGCTGTGCAAAGTGAATATAGAGTACCCAATGACCTGGTGCTAACATTCGGATTTGGTAATGTTTTGCACCCACTTTTCATAGGTATAATTGACTACACAAGATGCAAGGCAATGGAGTATAAGGCTTTAACATTTTCTTTACATCTTAAACTATTTTCGGGTCAGATCCTCAGCTGCTGTATTAGTCGCCCCCTAGTTACACCTTACAACTTCTGTTGCTTTTCTTACCAACCCTCATGTTCCACCGCACTTACTCAAATGTGTAAAATAACAGAATCTGGGTTGGAATAAAAGTGGATTTTTTTTAAACACGATGGTAACGTTTTAAAATCTGAGTGTAGACAGGGAAAGTCATAGTTTTAACACATTTTAGCTGAATGAGGTGAACCCCTAGGTGAGGGAGAGAAAAATGAAAACATACATGCAAGAGAGAACTATATGATCTCAGATAAGATTTTAAAGGAGAAATACAGATCATACACTCATGCTCCACAATACTAATGACTATACACATGAATCATCTTACATATATATGGTTACCTGATCTACTCATATGGGCAATATCTAGTCAGTATTTTGTTCTCTAGCTAGAACAAAAAATAGTATGAATACCTTGATGCTGCATGTGTTCTGACTCCTGTAAATAAGATGTGGCTCCAGTGAAGTCATTGAGATCATAGAATCATAGAATATCAGGGTTGGAAGGGACCTCAGGAGGTCATCTAGTCCCACCCCCTGCTCAAAGCAGGACCAATCCCCAACTAATCATCCCAGCCAGGGCTTTGTCAAGCCTGACCTTAAAAACCTCTAAGGAAGGAGATTCCACCACCTCCCTAGGTAACCCATTCCAGTGCTTCACCACCCTCCTAGTGAAAAAGTTTTTCCTAATATCCAGCCTAAATCTCCCCCACTGCAACTTGAGACCATTACTCCTTGTTCTGTCATCTGCTACCACTGAGAACAGTCTAGATCCATCCTCTTTGGAACACCCTTTCAGGTAGTTGAAAGCACTTCTCAAATCCCCCCTTATTCTTCTCTTCTGCAGACTAAATAATCCCAGTACCCTGAGCTTCTCCTCATAAGTCATGTGTTCCAGCCCTCTAATCATTTTTGTTGCCCTCTGTTGGACTCTTTCCAATTTTTCCACATCCTTCTTTTAGTGTAGGGCCCAAAACTGGACACAGTACTCCAGATGAGGCCTCACCAATGCCGAAGAGAGGGGAATGATCACGTCATTCGATCTGCTCATAATGCTCCTATTTATACAGCCCCAAATGCCATTAGCCTTCTTGGCAACAAGGGCACACTGTTGACTCATATCCAGCTTCTCGTCCACTGTAACCCCTAGGTCCTTTTCTGCAGAACTGCTGCCTAGCCACTAGGTCCCTAGTCTGTAGCAGTGCATGGGATTCTTCCATCCTAATTGCAGGACTCTGCACTTGTCCTTGTTGAACCTCAACCTTGTTGATTACACCAGTATAAATCTGTTTTCAGAACAGACTCAGACTTCTTATGTATAGCTACCATACAGTGGCAACAGGAGGTGGTGACAATTCATACAGCTGACAGTGGCCTCCAAAATGTTCTTCCTGGATCTTTCTCCTGCCTCTTCTCTCTAGGCAGCAAAAGGCTGGGATCATCAGTCAAATCTGCACACATTACAATGAAGCCATCAAACTGGTATGGATGAATGCAAATTTGTAACCAAACTGTTAAACTTTTTCATTAATTGATGCACTCTGGATAAACCTTACATCAGGTCAGATAGATAAAGTCCACAAAAGGAGAAATTATATTAGTCTGTGAACCAATTTTGATATTCCATCTGTTGTATTTGCATTGGCTAAAGGCTCTGTCCACTCAGGCAATTTATTTTATGGTCTACTTTTCATTTGTCTGAAAAAGCAAGGATGCCCCCTTTTGACAACTTTAAATGTTTTCCCTATAATACCAGGAGAGAGAGCAGTAGGTATATTTTCTTTTAAAAAAACAATGTTGTTTGCTTAGCAAACATTCTATTCCCCCAGCAGATTAGGATTTAATCTCCAGGTTTCTTAAAACCATATGGAGAACTTTGCCAGTTAAGATGCACATAAAGAGGAAATTGTCTAAAATTACTTGTGGCAGGTAACAAGGACTATAAAAACACTCTCTCAAATCAGTGAAGAGACAAAAAACGTGTTGGGAGATAGGGCATCCTGTGATTAATAGATAATGGGCCAATGCTGCTCTCTGGTATATCTATGTATCAGAGGGGTAGCCATGTTAGTCTTTATCCACAAAAACAACAAGGAGTCCGATAGCACCTTAAAGACTAACAGATTTATTTGGGCATAAGTTTTCGTGGGTAAAAAACCCCACTTCTTCAGATGCATGACTCTGCATTGTTTTTCTGGTATGTCTATGTAAATTCTGTTCTTAGTTACACATCTGGTTGTCTACAATGGAGTTATTAGGGTCAAATAAATGTAGCCCCCTCTTCACCTATGCAAGGTGTAATGAAACATCTGAAGGAGCTACTCCAGCATCTCCATCAAAGCTTGTAGCATTTGTCCTGTTGATGACAAAGAGTGGAAGCTGTGGGCTGCTTTGGGTCCAAATATGAAGATACTTAAAAGTCGTTTTACACCTCTGAAATTTTCATAATATTGTACCTAGTTTATAATCACAATTGAATATATACTGAATCTGAAGCCAATTTTGAACACAAAAATCTCTGCAAAGTTCAAATCCATTTAACCCTTATCCAAAGAACAGAATGTTTGTGAAAAGCCTTGTAATATCCCTTGAGCCTTAATTGGGTGTGGACTTGCCCAGGTCCATAACTGTTTCTCCAGGGGAGACCATAGTATCTAGGGTACTTTTGCCATCCCTTCCTGCTCCTACCATGCATCCATCTTCTGTTCTAGGCCCATGCCATTGAGGGGCTAGTATAACTCCCATTGTTCCCCAGGCTGGCTTGAACCAATTTCATTTAAACAAGCCCTCTGTACAAGGCTCACAGGGCTGCAACTTAGTTTTCCAGCTAAGACTCATGGCAGCTAATATTTATTTAAATTAAGATCCAAAAATTGTCGTAAATAAATTAACACAAATTATAGTAATTTAGCGACTTTCATCTAGAAGAATTCCAAAGAGATTTACAAAGTGATTACAAGGTAGTTTGTACAGAACCTCGCACCTAGCATCCTGAATCTGAGTCAGGAGACCTTGGGTTCTGTTCACAATCCCAGCTCTACCGCTGTTGTGTACCCTTAGGCAAGTCAATTCATCTCTCTGTTCCAGTTTCCCCACCTGTAAAATGAGGTTAATTATACTTACCTTCCTTTGTAAACCACATAAAGATTTATGGATAAAAAGCACTATATTAGAACTAAGTATTATTGTATGAAAATGCAACCGTTTCTAGAGAAAAACACAGCAGCTGTTTAACAATGGGTAGCAACGCTACAAAACCATTTTATGATAGAAAGTGCAGAATCCTTTGGCCAATTGAAATAAAGGGAATTGTAGCAAGCAGAATGGAAAAACTGAAACTAGACTTTGGTCAGTCACCAGGGCTAACATCCCTACATTTTTACTACAGTTTCACATCTACTTGGCCTCCATACACAGCTGTAATTCATCATTACTGATCCTGAAGTTCTTACTCTACCCTTACTCAGTCCTACCTCAGGCAAAGTCAATGGGACTTTTGCCGGAATAACTAAGGAAGGATTGCAGGAATTGGCCCGTTATTTATTATTTTTTATCTAGATCCTTAAGAGTCCATATCACACACTGCACCTGCATACAGCCAGCCGGGGGAGAACTCCCCCAGCACAGGCCCACTCATTAGGCCTGCCACGGGCAGCATCCTGGGTGCAGAGCCAGGAGGGGGGTAGGAGCTGTGCAGCGCTGCATACATCCTGCTGGGGGCTGCTTCAGCCCCCACGGCAGCCCAGAATTGGGAGGGTGCAAAGTTGTCTTGGGGTTCCCAAAAGGCATATCACAAAATCTAATTCTATACTTTTTATCCTAAAGAAATGAAGTCTCCTTTTGCAGTGCTCGAAGAGAGTAAAAATAACTTCACTGTTGCTTCCTGGCTTTTTAATTTCAAGTCAATCGGGTGGGTTTCCTGGGCCAGCAATTCCACCTACAATATTGTTTTTGAGGTGCATTGCTGCGTTCACCAGGGTCACTATGACCTGTTGCAATACAGCTACTACATTTTCAAAGAGTTGCATGGGTATTTAGCCACACATGTCCCATTAAAGTCAAATGGTCTTAGATCAAAAAATCATTGTGTGTCTAATTACCCGTGCAACTCCTGAAGAAATTTTAAGAGACTACATTTACGTTATATTCTCACTTTTCCCTTAACGCAGCCAAAGATTTATCAACCCATTTCTTTCTTGAGCAAACTAAGTTTTCATGCAGTGTATTAGCACATCATTCACTACTAGCACTGGCCTTGACAATTTTTCACTATGAGCATTGGCCTCCCAATTTAAAAATTCTACCCTTCGCTGTGCTAGGTATCTTGGTCTAGATCATCAGCTGGTGTAAATTGTCAATGGAACCATGCTGATTTACACCAGCTGAGGATCTGGCCCATTATTTCTAAACAAGGAAGAGACTTAACAAAAAATAACCAAATTCTCTATCCTGTCTAACATTTATCCAAACAGAGTGTCATTATAATAGCCCACATCCAACGGCGCTGCTTCTTCCAAGTGCTGTATCAGCACAAATATCAGGTGAAACCTGGTGACAGAAAATTAATTCAGACCCTTTCCCAGAGGTATTTTCTGTGTTGTCATTGTAAGGAATCGTTGTCTGCTTAAACAGAGAAGTATTTGCTATTCTGTGAGCATATTAAGGTCCTGCAGTTAAAGGAAGTCACCTTTGCTAAAGGTTCTCTATCCATCATCTAAGGGTCAGATCCTATATGGCCCAAAGCATAACCTGAGAAATGCTGAGTGCCCTCCTCTGCAAATTTCAGTTAAAACAAATAAGCACTCGGTCTCTTTTAGGATCAGGTTCTAACATACAAATATGACTGGCTAAATCCAACATCCACAAAAACCAAACGTCAGAGTTCATTGTTTATTTACTTTACCTTGATTTGATTTAATTTATAGTTAGATTTTTTAAAATGTCTCTTCCAATGCTCTAGACCACAGGTTCTCAAACTGGGGGGCATGCCAGGGGGAAGAGGGGTTGAGACGCTTTAGGGGGAAAAAAAAGAACTGAGCACATTTTACCCACAGCAATAAATAACTAACAAAGCTGATTCCTCCCGACAGATCAGGTCCTCAGGTGGCGCTGTGCATTCTGACGGATTTCTGGTAAGCTTGCCTAGCATCATACAAAGTCATTGCCCTCTATACATTAATCCGTTTACTATGATGCGGTGTACATATTTAATTGTAAGCACTGACCACAACCAGAGTTTTGCTTTTTCTCTTATTACAGTGGATCCTTGGCTCTGTTTGAATCAATGCCTTACTGTTTTTAATAGTTAGTAAGAGTTGCATGTTGATTTTTTTTCAGTATACGTACTTGTGTAGCAGAGGTGGGGGGAATAAACTACTACAGACACACAGACGGGGGATACGATCAAATCAGTTTGAGAACCACTCATCTAGACTCATCTACTAACATTATAAAAATATATATAGGAAGTAGGCTCTAGAGTTCCTAAATAGGAAGGTCCTCCTAAAATCCCACAGCTTAAAAACCCTCAGCGTTTCAAAACAAGCCTTTCCCATCAACCTCACCCACTTTTCATCCCCCTTGCTCCCTAATATACCGGAGAGCTTTAGTTGTAATGAAACCTGGAGGAAATAAATTCAGGTTAACTGTAATTCCAATCTCGATGTAGACTCATACCACCCCAGCAGGGCATTCGTCTTTGTGGTTTTCGGTTTAGACCTATCTTTAATTCCTAGTTCTACAGGTCCTTTTTTTTTTTTTTTGGTCTTCCTTGTGCTACCCAGGCCTTTAACAACTTATAGTGGTTTGTATTTGTTCCCTCCCTTCCCTAATACTGCTATAAGAGGTTTGTGACGGGTTGGATCACAGAAACCCCCTTGTGACTGCCAGCTGATGTGCCAAGACTACTTCTGCTCCTGCTTTCCCTGCCAGCTTGAGACTCCAGCACCCTGTCTTGCTGAGCCAGACACGCCAGTCTGCTCCAACACAGACCCAGGGTCTCAACCACGTACCCCAAAGCTGCAGACTTAGCTGAAAGCAATTTAAGAAGTGTTCCTGTCTTTAACACACAGATGCCCAACTCCCAATGGGTCCAAACCCCAAATAAATCAATTTTGCCCTGTATAAAGCTTATACAGGGTAAACTCTTAAATTGTTTGCCCTCTATAACACTGATAGAGAGATATGCACAGCTGTTTGCCCCCCCTCCTCTCCTCGCCTCCAGGTACTAATACATACTCTGGGTTAATTAATAAGTAAAAAATGATTTTATTAAATACAGAAAGTAGGATTTAAGTGATTCCAAGTAGTAACAGACAGAACAAAGTGAATTACCAAGCAAAATAAAACAAAACACTCAAGTCTAAACCTATTACAGTAGGAAAACTGAATACAGATGAAATCTCACCCTCAGAGATGTTTCAATAAGTTTCTATCACAGACTGGACGCCTTCCTAGTCTGGGCCCAATCCTTTCCCCTAGTACAGTCCTTGTTCCAGCTCAGGTGGTAGCTAGGGGATTTCTCATGATGGCTGCCCACTTTGTTCTGTTCCACCCACTTATATATATATATCTTTTGCATAAGGCGGGAATCCTTTGTCCCTCTGGGTTCCCACTCTTCCTTCTCAATGGAAAAGCACCAGGTTAAAGATGGATTCCAGTTCAGGTGATATGATCACATGTCACTGTAAGACTTCATTACCCACTTGCCAGCCCACAGGTATACAGGAAGACTTACAAGTAAAACAGAGCCATCTACAGATAATTGTCCTGGTTAATGGGAGCCATTAAGATTCCAAACCACCATTAATGGCCCACACTTTGCATAACTATAATAGGACCTCAGAGTTCTATTTCATATTTCTAGTTTCAGATACAAGAATGATACATTTATACACATAGAATGACCACACATAGTATAGAATCATAGAATATCAGGGTTGGAAGGGACCTCAGGAGGTCATCTAGTCCAACCCCCTGCTCAAAGCAGGACCAATCCCCAATTAAATCATCCCAGACAGGGCTTTGTCAAGCCTGACCTTAAAAATTTCTAAGGAAGGAGATTCTACCACCTCCCTAGGTAACGCATTCCAGTGTTTCACCACCCTCCTAGTGAAAAAGTTTTTCCTAATATCCAACCTAAACCTCCCCCACTGCAACTTGAGACCATTACTCCTTGTCCTGTCATCTTCTACCACTGAGAATAGTCTAGATCCATCCTCTTTGGAACCCCCTTTCAGGTAGTTGAAAGCAGCTATCAAATCCCCCCTCATTCTTCTCTTCTGCAGACTAAATAATCCCAGTTCCCTCAGCCTCTCCTCATAAGTCATGTGTTCCAGACCCCTAATCATTTTTGTTGCCCTTCGCTGGACTCTCTCCAATTTATCCACATCCTTCTTGTAGTGTGGGGCCCAAAACTGGACACAGTACTCCAGATGAGGCCTCACCAATGTCGAATAGAGGGGAAAGATCACGTCCCTCGATCTGCTGGCTATGCCCCTACTTATACATCCCAAAATGCCATTGGCCTTCTTGGCAACAAGGGCACACTGTTGACTCATATCCAGCTTCTCGTCCACTGTCACCCCTAGGTCCTTTTCCGCAGAACTGCTGCCTAGCCATTCGGTCCCTAGTCTGTAGCGGTGCATTGGATTCTTCCGTCCTAAGTGCAGGACCCTGCACTTATCCTTGTTGAACCTCATCAGATTTCTTTTGGCCCAATCCTCCAATTTGTCTAGGTCCCTCTGTATCCTATCCCTACCTGCCACCGTATCTACCACTCCTCCTAGTTTAGTATCATCTGCAAATTTGCTGAGAGTGCAATCCACACCATCCTCCAGATCATTTATGAAGATATTGAACAAAACCGGCCCCAGGACCGACCCTTGAGGCACTCCACTTGATACCGGCTGCCAACTAGACATGGAGCCATTGATCACTACCCGTTGAGCCTGACAATCTAGCCAACTTTCTACCCATCTTATAGTGCATTCATCCAGCCCATACTTCTTTAACTTGCTGACAAGAACACTGTGGGAGACCGTGTCAAAAGCTTTGCTAAAGTCAAGAAACAATACATCCACTGCTTCCCTTCATCCACAGAACCAGTAATCTCATCATAGAAGGCGATAAGATTAGTCAGGCATGACCTTCCCTTGGTGAATCCATGCTGACTGTTCCTGATCACTTTCCTCTCGTGTAAGTGCTTCAGGATAGATTCCTTGAGGACCTGCTCCATGATTTTTCCGGGGACTGAGGTGAGGCTGACTGGCCTGTAGTTCCCAGGATTCTCCTTCTTCCCTTTTTTAAAGATTGGCACTACATTAGCCTTTTTCCAGTCATCTGGGACTTCCCCCGTTCGCCACGAGTTTTCAAAGATAATGGCCAATGGCTCTGCAATCACAGCCGCCAATTCCTTTAGCACTCTCGGATGCAATGCATCTGGCCCCATGGACTTGTGCACGTCCAGCTTTTCTAAATAGTCCCGAACCACCTCTTTCTCCACAGAGGGCTGGCCACCTACTCCCCATGCTGTGTTGCCCAGCGCAGCAGTCTGGGAGCTGACCTTGTTCGTGAAGACAGAGGCAAAGAAAGCATTGAGTACATTAGCTTTTTCCACATCCTCTGTCACTAGGTTGCCTCCCTCATTCAGTAAGGGGCCCACACTTTCCTTGGCTTTCTTCTTGTTGCCAACATACCTGAAGAAACCCTTCTTGTTACTCTTAACATCTCTTGCTAGCTGCAGCTCCAGGTGTGATTTGGCTCTCCTGATTTCATTCCTACATGCCCGAGCAATATTTTTATACTCTTCCCTGGTCATCTGTCCAATCTTCCACTTCTTGTAAGCTTCTTTTTTATGTTTAAGATCCACAAGGATTTCACCGTTAAGCCAAGCTGGTCACCTGCCATATTTACTATTCTTTCGACACATCGGGATGGTTTGTCCCTGTAACCTCAATAGGGATTCCTTGAAATACAGCCAGCTCTCCTGGACTCCTTTCCCCCTCATGTTATTCCCCCAGGGGATCCTACCCATCAGTTCCCTGAGGGAGTCAAAGTCTGCTTTCCTGAAGTCCAGGGTCCGTATTCTGCTGCTTCCCTTTCTTCCCTGTGTCAGGATCCTGAACTCGACCAACTCATGGTCACTGCCTCCCAGATTCCCATCCACTTTTGCTTCCCCTACTAATTCTTCCCGGTTTGTGAGCAGCAGGTCAAGAAAAGCTACCCCCCTAGTTGGCTCATCTAGCACTTGCACCAGGAAATTGTCCCCTACATTTTCCAAAAACTTCCTGGATTGTCTATGCACCGCTGTAGTGCTCTCTCAGCAGATATCAGGATGATTAAAGTCGCCCATGAGAACCAGGGCGTGCGATCTAGTAGCTTCTGCGAGTTGCCGGAAGAAAGCCTCATCCACCTCATCCCCTTACAAGAGACCTTTTGCATGAAGCATATTCCAGTTACATTATATTCACACTCATTAGCATATTTTTATAAAATCATATAGAGTGCAACATCATAAGGTTTTACCCTTCTCTTTCCTAAATATTGTTCACATTTATTCTTAGTTTGGTTTCTGGTTTCCTAAAGTAGGGCTATATTCAGAGATAATAATCACTTGATAGATTTAGAAAAGTAATTTAAATCATTTTAGCCTTTTTAGAGCTCCAAGAACATTCACTGCTATGCTTCTCTGACCACTCTTTTCATTATTAAGTAGTTTAGGGATGAAATTATTCTTTGATTTAGAGAATATTTTATTGGCAGCAAGTTCCAAGTAGATCCTTTCTTTTCATATTCAGTGTGTTTAGCATTCACTATCAGCTCTGGGATTTACTGCAAACTCAGAAAAGTCTGTTCTCATATTTTGCCAAAGATTAGAAATTTTAGGTTTTTCTATAGACATAATGAATTGGTTTCTAGAAATCGCTTTATCACAAATGAACTCCGCTTTGCTGAAATTAGGCTCATAATATTTTTAAAATTCTCAAGATCATCTAGTATCAAAGGGATTGAACCAGTCGCTGCGCAAGCAGCACTTACGATGACCCTCTGTTTACCAGAAAAGAAATTGTTACCTACCTCTCGTAACTGTTGTTCTTCAAGATGTGTTGCTCATGTCCATTCCAATTAGGTGTGTGTGCTTTGCATGCACGATTGTTGGAAGGTTTTTTCTCTAGCAGTACCCCTCGGGTCGGCTGTGGAGCCCCCTGGAGTGATGCCTTTATGGTGGTGAATATAGGTCCCTGCCAACCTGCTGCCTTCTCAGATCCTTCTTGCCGGAATACTCCAACAGAGGAGTAGGAGGGTGGATATTGGAATGGACATGAGCAACACATCTCGAAGAACAACAGTTACAAGAGGTAGGTAATCGTTTTTTCTTCAAGTGCTTGCTCATGTCCATTCCAATTAGGTGACTCCCAAGCTGTACTCTTGGAGGAGGGGTCAGAGTTCATCTGGTAGCAGATTGCAGCACTGCCCTGCCAAATGCTGCGTCATTTCTGGACTGTTGCAAAATTACATAATGTGAGGTTAAGGTATGGATAGAGGACCATGTGGCTGCTCTGCATATATCCTGAATGGGCACTTGAGCTAGGAAAGTGGAAGATGTAGAGTGCACCATCAATGTCGGGGACGGAATCTTG
This sequence comes from Natator depressus, assembly GCF_965152275.1. Classification (NCBI taxonomy): domain Eukaryota; kingdom Metazoa; phylum Chordata; order Testudines; family Cheloniidae; genus Natator; species Natator depressus. The sequence goes on from NC_134236.1 coordinate 189,123,077, forward strand.
GCCAAGTTTTAGCAAGTCCTGATGCATGGCGTGATCCAGGATGATATGTGTTGGGAGGAGATGGGAAGCCCTTTCATCCTCTCTGCAACAGCGATGAAGAGCTATGGGGACTTCCACGGTGTGTCTCACATCCAAGGAAAGCCAGGGTGCATTTCACATCCAAGGAATGAAGCATGTGATCTCTGCTATTGATATGTGGCTTGGGAAAAAACACTGGTAGGAAAAAATCCTGATTTATATGGAATTGAGAGACTACCTTGGGAGAAAACGCAGTGTGTGGGCATAGTTGCACCTTGTCTTTATAAAAGACAGTGTAAGGGGGCTCAGATGTCAGTGCCTTGAGTTCGGAGACCCTTCTGGCTGAGGTGATGGCCATGAGGAAAGCTACCTTCCAAGACAGGTAGAGCAAGGAACATGTCGCCATGGGCTCAAAGGGGGGGGTGTACCTATAAGCCTGGCAAGGTCTAGATTGAGGTCCCAGGGAGGAAGAGGCTGCCTCACCTGAGGATACAGTCTATCAAGCCCCTTGAGGAAGCAGCTTACCATTGGGTTTCCAAAGACCGACCTACCCTCCACCCCTGGGTGAAAAGCAGAGATGGTGGCGAAGTGAACCCTGATTGAAGAGGTCACCAACCCCTGCCATTTCAAGTCAAGCAGATAGTCCAAAATAAATGGGATCTACACTCGAGGTGCAGGAGTACCCTTCTGCATAGACCAAATCGATAACCGCTTCCACTTGGCGAGGTAAGTGGCTAGAGTAGAGGACTTCCTGCTTCTGAGAAGGACCTCCTGAACTGAGTCGGAGCACTGAAGTTCAGACTGGTTTAACCATGGAGCTTCTACGCCGTGAGGTGGAGGGACTCCAGGTTGGGATGTCTTTTGTGATGAGGTCCAGGAACAGGGGAAGGGCTAGGGGCCTGTCCACTGATAGGTCCAACAGCATGGTGAACCAGTGTTGGCAGGCCCATGCCGGTGCTATAAGGATCAACGAGGCCCTGTCCAGGCGGACTTTGAGGAGGACTCTGTGTATGAGAGGAAATGCATAGAGCAGGTGATTCACCCATGACAGGTGAAACGCGTCCGTGATGGAACCTGGGCTGTGGTTCAGGAAGGAGTAGCACTGAAACTTCCTGTTGCTCCGCATCGCGAATAGGTCCAAGTGAGGAAAGCCCCACCTCCGGAAGATGTCCAGGGCGATATCCACTCTGAGGGACCATTCGTGCCCATTGAATGAGTGCCTGAGCTGGTCTGCTAGCTCGTTCTGAGCTCCCGGCAGATATGACGCCTCCAGGTGGATGGAATGGGTGACGCAGAAGTCCCACAGGTTGAGGGCTTCCCAGAACAGGGGAGAAGAGTGAGCACCACCCTGTTTGTTTGTATATAGCATCGCTGTGGTGTTGTCCATCAGTACCGACACACAGTTGCCTTGAAGGTGAGCTTGGAACGCCTGGCATGCCAGATGGACCGCCCTCAACTCTCTGACATTGATATGCAGCGATAGTTCTGCCTGGGACCACATGCCCTGTGTCTTGATAGTGCCCAGATGTGCTCCCCACCCAAGTGCCAAGGCATCCGTGAATACCTAAGGGGCTGCCGAGAGCCCGAAAAGGAGCACCCTAAACTGGTAGTGCTGGGTGTTGACCACAAACTGGAGAAATCATCTGTGGGCCAGGATGATGGAGATGTGGAAGTATGAGTCCTTCAAGTCGAGGGTGGTGTACCAGTCCCTCAGATCAGGGAAGGAATGATGTAGGCCAGGGAGACCAAGCAAAACTTTTGCTTTCTTTATGAATACGCTGAAGTCTCGCAATTCTAGGATAGGTCGGAGCCCGCCCTTGGCCTTGGGGATGAGGATGTGTCGGGAGTAGAACTCTTTCCCCCTGAACTCCTGAAGAACCTCCTCCATCGCCCTGAGAGCAAGGAGCAATTGCACCTCCTGTAAAAGGAGTTGCTCATGAGAGGGGTCCCTGAAGAGGGCCGGGGAAGGGGGATGGGAGGGTGGGAACAGAATTGGATAGAATATCCCACCTCTACCATGCTCAATACCCAGCGATCTGAGATAATCTGGGCCCAGGCATGGGAGAAGTGGGACAGACGGTTCACAAATGGGGGAGAAGGATCCAGGAGATGGACTGGTGTTCTGTCCTCGGGCGCACCTTCAAAAATTAGGCTTAGGGCCAGGAGGCTGTTTGGACGAACCATGGCGCTGATCAGAGGATGATCTCAGTGGCCTCCTCCTGTTGTTCCTGCCCCTCCTTTTATTGAAGTCCTGCCTCATGCTCCCCGAATAGAAGCGCTGAGGAGGCTGGGGCTTGAAGGGCTTCCTCCGCAGAGCAGGCGTGTGGATTCCCAGGGACTTAAGGGTTGCCCTAGAATCCTTCAGACTGTGCAACTGTGAGTCTGTCTGCTCTGCAAAAAGACCAGCACAGTCAAAGGGGAGGTCCTGGATGGTATTCTGGACCTCCGTAGGAAGGCCTGACACCAGAAGCCATGAGCTTCTGCGCATAGTAATCGCAGTGGCCATGGTCCGTGCAACCAAGTCTGCTGAGTCCAGGGCCACTTGGAGGGAGGTCCGAGCCACCACCTTACCTTCCTGGAGTATTGTGGTGAACTCTGAACGGGAGTCCGCGGGCAACACCTCCAGGAACTTGGACAGGGAAGCCCAAGAGTTGTAACCAGACCGGCTAAGCAGTGCATGCTGATTGGCGATGCGAAGCTGGAGCCCCTGGTCGAATACACCTTGCGACTGAAGAGGTCCAGCTTCTTGGGCTCCTTGGTCTTCGGACTGGGACCCGGCTGTCCTTGCCACTTCTTGTGATTGGCAGCGTCCACCACCAATGTGCCCGCCTGGGGATGGGTGAAGAGGTGCTCATACCCCTTCTGTGGAACAAAATATTGGCGTTCTACCCCGCCAGCTGTTGGTGGGATAGAGGCTGGATTCTGCCAGAGCACCTTAGTTGTATTTACAATAGTCTTAATAAGAGGAAGGGCCACCCTAGAGGGCCCCTCAAGAGTCAGGATATCAACCATTGGGTGTGAATCCTCTGTGACCTCCTCAGCCTATAGGTTCAGGTTTTGTGCCACCCAGTGAAGGAGGTCCTGATGGGCCCTGGTGTCCATTGCTGGCAGAGAGGTAGTCATCCCTGCCACCACCTCATCAGGCGAGGAGGAGGAAGATGCCTGGGGAGGGATTGGGTCCTCTTGCCCTTCCAAATCTCCCTGATGGTCACCGGGGCAGTTTCAGGTGCATCAGCTATAGGTGTCCTTCTTTGCACCATGGGCGAGGAGACAACAGCTCCTGACTGAGGGTCGGATTGCCCCAGGTTTTCCTCTTGAGATGCAGCCTGCACTCCTGGATCCCTTGAGACTGATGTGGCCACCGAAGTCACCCTTGAGCCCAGTCCCTGGGTCTGATAGTAGGCCCATGGGGTCCAGAAGGGCCACTGCACTGGCCTCCGCCACTGGGGAGGCCACAACATCGTTGGCACCGGTTGGGGTGCATTGCTTTTCGAGTGGTGCCGGAAACAGTGCTGGGATCTAGAGCGGTACCAGCTCCTCCTGGAGGCGTAAGATTCCACCTCCGACTCAGAGGAATACTTAGATGCAGACCAAGGCAGAGCAGAACCCGATGGTGCCGGGGATCAGTGCTGCAGCAAGGATGAGCAATGACCCATCATCACCGGCTTGCCCCTATGTCTGATGGGGGCAGAGCTGTCATCAGTGCCGTCATTGTCAGAGCTGTCAATATAGGCACCGTGGTAGGTGGTGGTGTTGGGCATGTGCCAGCGGGCCCGGGGATTGAGCCGTTATGGCAATCAGATCCCGGGCCACTTCGAATGTGTCTGGTGTGGAAAGAAGATTGAGGTCTTCTCCCTCCAAGTCCTCCGGCACCGGAGAGTCCACCCACACTAGACTCGACGGCACCCCTGTCACGGCCAGAGTCAACGGCTGCGGGACTTGCAGGCCAGGTTTGGGGTGTCCCAACACAGGCCGCACCCCACTGGTGTGCCATGCCAGCGAGCGGCCCGTCCGCCTTCTTCTTCTTATGTGGCACTGGCAATTGTGAACAGTGCCTCAAGGTGGAGCTGGGCCTCAGGGCCGGAGAGTGGTGCCAATGCTCCTTACTGGAGTCCTTTCTCGGTACCAAGGGTTCCCGCACCGATGCTGCTGCGCTGCGCACCAAGGCTGCCGGTGCTGGCTCCAGCTGTGGGAGAAGTGCAGATTTCATTAGGAGGAGCTTCAGGCGAGAGTCCCTCTTCTTCTTTGTTCTGGGCTTAAAGCCCCTGCAAATCTTGCACCTATCCACCTGATGACCCTCCCCAAGGCGCTTGAGGCAGGAGTCATGCGGATCGCCACGTCGCATAGGCTTCAGGCACTTCTCACAGGGCTCAAAGCCCTGGGACCAAGGCATGCCCCGGTCCAGGGGAAAGGGAGTTGGGGAAAATCCCCCAGCTAAGTACTATTCAACTAATTAACACTAACGGGTAACTATTTACAACAACTATTCAAAGAAAGACCACTAAGTAGGCACTTGCAATACGGAAGACCGAGCTGCCCCAACAACCGTCACTGGCGGTAAGAAGGAACTGAGCAAGCGGCGGGTTGGCAGGGACCTATATACACTGCCATAAAGGCACGACTCTTGGGGGCTCCACAGCCGACCCGACAAATACTGCTAGAGAAAAAACTTTCTGACAATCATGCACGTTGCACGTGCACACCTAATTGGAATGGACATGAGCAAGCACTCGAAGAAGAACTTAAGGCTTATCTACTGACAGCCAGGAAACATTCACTAAAGTGGAAATTTGCAGTATAGCCATTGCACACAAGTATGCAGTTTGTAAAGGTAAAGTCTGAATAGTTCCCATGTTTTCATCTTTTTTTTCCCCCAAGTCCTATACATCAGGTTAGGGTGCTGACTTGAATGGGGTTAGTTACAGTAGAGTGTGGAATTAGAAAACCTACCAATTCTAAGTATAAGCAAACTTGACTAATTAACAATTTTTGTCATCTTCTTAGATACTTCATTGGTGGTGTACATATAGAGGGAGTGTAGAACGAATCCACATCAATTTCAGATCTAGGCATGAAGATATGGTGCCAGAGAAAAATGTCTCCCAACCTATATTTCTGAAAAAGAAAAGACATTAGATTTTTTTCCCAGGAGTTAAAATCTGAAACATTAAAAAAAAAATTTACTTATCTGCATCATGTATGAACAGCCCAACTTTAGATCTCTTTGCTGTGAAAGGGCTTGTGCACAGGACAACTGTACTTTTTGAGCTCTCTCTCTACTCTGCATCAGTTGTGAAAATCTAAACTGTCTCTAGAGGGATGGAACCGAATATGTGGTTGCTGAGATTCAAGGCAGCAAGTTAGTAGCTCCTGCTCTGTTTCTGTATTTACAGTAAATATTATTTTAATCCCAACCAATTGGAGAGGTTTTAAGAGAAAACTTTCTATAGCACTACAAAAGCTATACGAGGGGAAGACTTTTTTTAAAGATGCAAAGAAGAGGGACTTCCCATGTGAACACCTTGCCTTCATGTTATGGAATTTGCATTAATGACCAAGATATTTGACAAGTTGGCTCTCTTTTTCCTCTGATGAAAAACTGCATCTGTGGGTGTAATTTAGGTCTATTAGATGTCTCAGTACTTGATAGCGCTCTACTATTTTGACATCTAAAAATTTACCTAAATTGTGCCTGCAAGTATTGGCACCACTAAATTGTGGGCACAAACAGGGAGACTTATTTAAGGCCAGGATGAAAATCAGCCTGTATGTTTCTACTTTTACAATACTACAGATAAAGTCAAATCCTGTAGCCTATGAAAGGATCACAAAAGGCCTCAGAGCAGCAGAACCTCTGCAGTTCTGATGCTGGAAGCTCTCAGCTGTGAAGTCCATCCAGAGGCACTCTGCCCCTGCCATGCTGTACAGCGTAGTGTTTTGTAGTAACTCTCCATGCCACTGTGATCAGAGGCAATTTCAGGAAGCAACAGGTGTGCGGCAATTAGACCACATGCCAAAACCTCCCATGAAGGCAGCGATAGAGGCTGCAGATAATGCATCCTAAAGGTTGCAGTAGTAACAGCCATGGAAAAGCCCAACAATGGGCACTCTGAGGTTTGGAGAGCAGAAAAGCTTCCATTCTCCCACTGAGAACCCCTGCACTCTTCCCTCTTAATAAGCTTTGCACAGGGCTCAGTATTTGGCCCAAAGTGATTATAAAAATCATGGGGAAAACAAAGATGGATAATGTGTGATGATTACCGAGATCACAGTTCAGATCTTTAAATCGGGTGTTAACAGACAATCCCCAAGACTTGGAAAAGTGTTCAGGTTTTGAAGTACCTTTGGGTTCTCTTCAGCAAAAAATCATTCCAATAGAGAGTCACTTGTCTTATTCAGGGAATCATTGCAACCATTGATACTCAAACAGCTACAAGATGTATTTGTTATTATTCCCTTTTATTAGCACCCATTCCCATCGTCCACAGGTACCACTGCATACATTAAAAAAAGCAAATCAATGATCCATCAAGAGAAGGAAGCTGTGGTTTGACAAATAAGATATTGGTGTGGACATGGGCCACATCTGCTTGTAAATAAACAACACACCTTTTCCCTGTGCCATACATTCACCTACAGGACACATGGGGATACATGTCTGTTTTTATCCCCTCAGGCACAATTGCAGCATCATGTATTTTCAATGTATAGCAGTTTTCAGTTATCTTAAATTGACATAGTCCTTTATTTTCATGCCTATGTCCATGTGGCTCTTTTGCCAGAATTTGTTCTTCATTAGGGTGCATATGGATTTAGCTATGTAACTATCTTTAATCCCTGTAAATGCTGGCTGTTTGCACAAGTTATGTAGCAAAGACAGAAAAGTATGTACAAAAAGCAAGTGTTAAAGTGTGACTTTTTAATCTTGTACCTGTCCCCAGCCTCACACGATAATAAAACATCCCCAAAGCTTGTCAGAGGAGAACATAATTAAAAACAACTTTGTGCAAATTAATACTGTTCCCTAAATATCTGCAAAGAAAGAAATATTACTGTATAAAATAGCAAAGTGCAGAGCTGCAACAGACTTGCCTTTGAACAGTGAACTGAGCCATCCCAGGAGGTGCTACCATATCTAGTTCTCATCGATAAACAAGAGCTCCTTAAGGAAAAACAGAGTGCTTCAAAGATGGAAACCTTATCTACTGACAAATTCCTACTGCATCAAGAAAAAGATTACTTGAAAAATAATAATACAGTACATTGGAAAGCAATGTATAGGCATCTACACTGCAAACACCTCCCTTTTTATTACATTATCAGAGACAGCAAGTATATTAAGTGGAAGCTTTTAGATTAAATTGGAATTGTGTTACCTAAAAGAAATAAAAGCAAATATACATTATTTAACAGGATGTGGATGGAACAGAACAGTACAAATCTAAATGTGACGGACACACATACAGTAGGGATGCACTGAGTTATAGCACCTGAATTCTGTGGGCCCAATTCTCAGGTATATTAAGGCCACTTTACACCATTCTGGTAGTGTAAAGGAGTCTTAAAGTGAGAGTAAATTATATTTACACACCCTCTAATGCCCCCTTTGCATTGCTAGCACAGTGGAAAGTGACCTTAGTGTACATAAGAATTAGGCCCTATATTTCAGTAGTTCCCTACTTTCTTTTCCGTTGGAGCCCCTCACCCATTGTGAGAGATTGATAAATAGACCCACATTTGCCTGATTCTCCAGCATGTCATGACTGTACATCTTTCTGTCCATTCTCTCTCTCTCTCTCTCCAACCCCTTTCCATTCACATTTTCCCCCCCTTCTCCTCCTTGTTTTTCCTCTCTCTTTTGACTTCTCTTTTTATTTAATTTTATACTTTTCCTTGGTTGTAGGGGTTATTTTAGCTCCTCTCTCCTGATTGCTCCCTTTACTTGCTATGTCACTCACCAGAAGCCTACATATTCCTTGTGGATGGGGATCCACTGGAGCTCTGTGGAGATGGCATACAGGTCCTCCCAGCTGAATTATGTGTTGCAAGGACATAAAGCTTTGAACCTCTACGCTGCTTCCGAAGGTCTCAGTTTAGCCAAACACTGAAGTACATGCCTAACTTCAAGAACATAAGTGATCCCTCCATGTTGAGGAAAGCACTAAGGCATGTGCATAAATTTAAGCATGTGCTTAAGGGACTTTGCTGACCAAAGATGGGATTGTTCACATGCTTTAAGCAGCTTTATATGCATGAGCTGTTCCTATGACCAGCTGTATAGGGACAGCGCAGAAGAAATTGGGGTAGGTGGGTTTCAAAAAGCTGCTCACTGCTTTCCCCAAAGCAGCACATTTGCAGATGGCAGTCAGAGATTCATTAGCTCAATATGGTACTTCTGTGATTAGAAGTAGAGTGCAAAAGTTTAGGTTATTTAGCTTGGAATGGAGAAGTGCAAAGGGGATTTGACTGAGGAATTTAGAATTATGAAGACCATAGTGAAAACTGATTTGTCTTTCCTTTTTACAATGTTAAATAATACAAGAACAAGAAGACTTTTAATGAAGTTAACAGACAGCCCCAATAAAGGGGAATAGTGCTTTTTGCAATGCAAAGACAACCCATGGAATTCAATGCCTGGTAATTCAGACTATACTAGGGCTAGAGCTAAAAATCTGAGATAACAAAATTAACAGCTGTGCAAGCAAAAAAACCAACAACAGGATGTGAAATTTCTCCCTAGCACGATGCCTGAGATTCAGTATACCTGCAGGAATCATGGAGCAATGTGTCCCTTACGTATAGTTTATACCCATTGGCTAGATGCATTTTTGTCCTGCCTTCCTTTGGAGCACCAGGCTACTGCTAGAGGCAGGATACTAACTAGACCAGCGGTTCTCAACCCACGGGCCGCATACGGCCCAATTAGCACACAGCTGCGGCCCAGTTCAGCTGTGTGCTAAAGGCTGGCCTGTGTGCCGGCGTCCGCAGCGGGGGTCAGGGCAGCCAGTCAGCCCAGTGCAGCAGGGGGTCTGGGGCGGGCAGCCGGCTGGCCCAGCACGACGGAGGTCCAGGGTTGGGGCTGCTGGCCCACCCAGGGGGCCTGGGGCTGCCAGCTGGCCCCATGGAGTTCGGGGGTCTGGTGCAGCTGCACGGCAGGGGCTCGGGGCGGGTAGCCAGCCAGCCCGCCCCGCATGGTGGGGTCCAGAGTCAAGGTCCGGGCTGCCGCGGCAACTACCACCCAGCCCCTGCAGGCCAGGTAACACATTGTGTAATAAGTTGAGAAGCACTGAACTAGACTATATGAACCAATGGTCTGATCAAGACCCTGGTGGACAGGGTGGAGTATAACATACTATTAGGTCCCTTACTTGTAACTGAAAGAAGACACAGTGAAGGTGAACTGTGAAACTTTTATATAGTTGAAAGCACACAGAGGAGCTGCTTTCCTAGTTGTGTACAATGTGCACTCTGCCCCCTTGACCTCTGCTTACTAGTCATCAAGGCAACAGTGTTATGTTCATATATACAGATTTATATTTACAAACATGTAAAACAGCTTCAGAATATGCACATAAAACTATGTAACCACATAATCTTATTCTGTAACCTTTTCCTCCTTCCCTTGTCACATTGTTTAATGATAATTACACAGGAAATGCATCCCAATCATGTCTATCAGGAGTGGGAGCACAAAATGGAGGCAGACACAAAGGGACCAGCTGAAGTTTGTAGAGCCAGCCTACACTCTTTTGGTCCCCCTGCACCTCCCACATTGACTAGAAGTGTAAGTAGTAGGTGAATGCACACAGTAAACAACAACAAAAATTTTAAAAACCCAGAACAAATATGGAATTTATCTAATAAGATCTGAGGAAATCTTCTAGGTCAATGGGGCTCCACCTACACAAGTGTCCACCCACAGAGAGCTCATTGTGAGATGAGGACTATGTCTGAGACTGCCTGCAGGTCGCATCCTCCTGATCACACTGACTATGGGTCCAATTCCAGCTCAGTAAATTCATATCTAATTTTTATACAAGGAGCATTTATAAGAAGTTATCATTAGTGATTTAGTGTTTTACATTCAATCAGATACTTAGAAACTATTTTTTATTCTCCTGAAGCTTTCCTTTAAATCATGGGCCAGATCCTGAGCTGATGAAAACTGGCACAATTGCATTGATTTCCATAAAAAGAAAAAAGAAAAGGAGTACCTGTGGCACCTTAGAGACTAACCAGTTTATTTGAGCATGAGCTTTCGTGAGCTGTAGCTCACGAAAGCTCATGCTCAAATAAACTGGTTAGTCTCTAAGGTGCCACAAGTACTCCTTTTCTTTTTACGAATACAGACTAACACGGCTGTTACTCTGAAACCATTGATTTCCATGGAGCTCTGGTAATTTACACCAACTGAGGATCTGGTCCATGGTTTCCTCAAGGCACAAGAAACAACCAAGGTACAGCAGGAAGCCAGGGATTTGAGAGTTCCTCACCAGGAGTATGTCTGCACTGCAATGTAAACCCAGGATTAGTGGGATCCAGGGCTTGACTGTCCACACTCATTGGAGATCCCAGGTCTCAAACCAGGACCCCAGAACACACACTGCAGTAGGCAGACCTGAGTCCAACCAATCATATCCGAAACTATCGAGTGCCCTTCTGAAATATGGCCGCTCTAGCACTTTGTTCATGGTGTAGTGTGGGAAAACTTAACTGTCTCCCCGTCAGATCACCCCACATCACAGGAAGCTTTTGCAGCCTGCCAGCACATCTTGTCGAGCCATCATTTTGGTCTGTACACTCCCAGCAACCAGAGCCAGCAACATGGAGGAGTCACCATTTGAAGAATTTCTCTTGCTTGGGCTTTTACTCCTATTTCAGGAAACAGGAAGAGCTTAAATGAGATGCTGATGGACCTTTTGGTGGTGTTTTCTGACCCACAGAAGGAACCTGACAGAACTAATGATGGAGCAGGAGGAAGATATAGACATGGAAGACCCCAACTGACTGATGCTGCTCATGACTCTCAGAATAGCCACAGATGCCCCTGCATAGACTAGCACTTCCGGAGCAATGCTACAAGTGCAGACTGGTGGGATCACATCATCAAGTGGACCTGGGATGACCAGCAGTGGGTCCAGGACTTTCGCATGAAGAAAACTACATTTCTGGAGTTTTGTGAGCTGTTTGCCCTGACCCGCCAGCATCACAACGCACATATGAGGGCAGCCATATCAGACAAGAAGCGGGTTGCTATAAGCATTTGGAAGCTGGCTACTCCAGACTGCCACCGATCCATTGCTAACGAGTTTGATGTTGGAAAATCAACTGTAGGTAAAGTGGTGGCAGAGGTTCTGAAGACTGATAAGAGGTTACAATCTTAGTATATGACAAGAGACAAATACTGGAGAAAAAACAAACTTACAGCACTCTAGAAATAATGAATGCTAATGACATAATATAGAAATCCATCTCATGCACCAGTAAACTTCCCCTACATTTTCTAATATTGAGAAATACAAAGGTCACTGAATAGTTATGAGAATTCTAGTAATCAAGATCATATAAGTGTTCCACTCAGTTTCACAAATATTATCAAATTAATGTGAACTCCGACCCTCACACCTAAAGCTTCTCTCTGCATGTCCTGAAATAACTCATTTACTGAGTAACTAACCATTAAAAGCCCCCTTCCTATGCTCTTACCAGTTTTCCATTCTATTCTGGAGGTGTTCAATTGAACAGAGCTGGTTCCTGGGCTGTTGGGCAAGAAGATTTTAAAGATTGTCTACATAACCTATGTGTTGCAATGATTTTCAAGAACTGGTAGGGTCTGGGTTGAGGATTGCTGTTTAGATACCTTATGTGTGAAAGGAGCTGTATAATCCATCCTACTGTCATAAACCCAAAGCTAGCTATGCTAAAGGGAGGAGAGGTGGTAAAGAGAGATTTTCATCAAACTCCTGATTCTCTAATAATCAGTCCTAGCTTGCTCTTACTCTGAAGTGTATTGAGAGAGAGAGAGAGAGAGAGAGAGAGAGAGACTTCTCTTTTACAGGGCAGCACCACTTACCAGAGTTGAGCAGTGTATGGAAAGAGGGAGTAGAGTAGAAGAAGAATGAACAACTATTTGGAATTGGGTAAGTGTGCAATTGAGGTGGGTCAGAGGGAGCATAGCCAGGAGAGAACTAGCAGCTCCTTACCTCCCCTCATGATCTTCTGCTGGGACTGAGACCATGAAATTTTAGGAATTGTTTTTTCTCAACCCATGGGGTAGCTATCAAGAAGCAGCCCCTCATAACTCACCTGTGGTTTGCACCCCATCTATTGAAAAGTCTTGTTTTAAATGGAACAGAGGAGTCTTTCAGAAGGCTGGGTCAGGTAATCAAAGTAGCAAACTACCAGCCATAAAACTGCCAAGTGATTAGAAGAGAACTGGTTGTAAATTTAAATACCACTTTTATTCATTAATCTCCAATAACTAAAGACAAACTAGAAGCAAAATTAACATGATTGTAAACCAACCACTCGTATCCTGTGGCTATTTTTTGGCCTGCTGAGAGAGAATTAGTTGATCAAAGAAAGAGACCCTCATTGAGAGCAGTGAGATTAGTACTGCTTCAGTGAGCTCACAGAGAGTTTCTATAACCTATCTTGTTTTAGAAGCTGGTGAATACCACAATTAATCTTGGCTTCAATTTGGAGTGAAATGGGGAAAATGACCTGTTCAACACACTAATCCTAGTGTCCACTGGGATCCAGACTAAGTAATGTACAGTCTCCCGCAAAGATATTTCTGTTGAAGGGGTGAAAAAATATAGAAAATCTTGTGGAAATCCATGGGTGCCAAGAAGAGCATAACATTAAGAGACTTCTCTAGGAAAGATGATCACTATTTGTCTCTCTGGTTCAAGTGGAAGCCTCACTGTTCAAACTGAAGTCTTAACAAGCAGTTGAAAATCAGCAAGGATTCAACTACAACTGTCAGTACCAGACATGAATAGCTCACACCAGTAGTAGCAAACCAGCTCGGTCAGAAAAATTACATACCACAGGCTAGCAGTGAAGTCCCTTTCTTGGTTAAATATCCAGAGCCATGTTCTTTGAAGACAATTTCTGGGTATGTATTATAGCAGAGTGCCAGCTCCACTATATTTAAGAGTCACTTTCTGTTTAATGGATGATTCTTCTAAGTGCTCTAAAATCTGCATGGTTACTTGGATTGCTCTGAAATTTGGTGTGCCTTATGGGGGCATGGGTTTGGGTTAATGAGCTAATTTTGGGGCCATTTGAGCAAGGGGTGCCTGAGATACAGTCTCCCCAAAAAACATCTTTCCTTAAGCATGACAGATTCTATGAACATTTTTTGCAAGCCAGGGTTCTGATTGGGCCCCAAAGAGTCTCAGGCACTCAACATCTAACCCACCTAGTGCTTACCATCCACTACCCCTTTGGAGCAGCAATACTGGAAACATTATTCAAGAAAGAGTTAGGTTCTACAGACAGGGTCATGCCTAATGCTCACACATCAAAAGGATTACACTGGTCATATGCAGACAGAGTGCCCAAGGGGGTGGCTAGCCATCTGTTATTCACCAGCTCTGCGTGGCTGAGACACATTATGCCCATTGAACCTGCACACCACCCAAGCACTGCAAATTCAAACCCAACCTTGGGCAGAAATCTGAAAATGAAATGTAGACATGTTACTACCATTGGCCTCTGTCAAAGGGTTTTAGGGGGGGAGGGGGGGTTATGCTGAGAAAATTCTACAAGCAGAAAATTCAGAAGGCCCCCAAAGTATTATGACATACGTGAATGCTTGCTGGGAAAGGAGAGGGAAATGGTGGTGGGGGGGAATAGGAGGAGAGGGCTTTGGGGCTGCAGCGAGCGGAGGTAGATTATGGGAAGAGGGATAAATAGGGATGTGTGATAGGGGATCGGGACTCTGGTTGGGGGGAGGATGTGGGGATTAGGGAAATGGGAGGGAAAAGGTGAGATACTGGAAGGGGTGACATGTAGGCAGGTAGCAGGATGAGTGGGGGACATTAGAGGTCTTGGGCACCTGTCAACTCCACATTCTCCCATCCTGTGTGTGCTGGGATCTGGGGGTGGGAGGCTGTCCCTCTGTGGGTGTCCAAGCATCTCTCTCTGCCTCACATTTGAGTGCAAGGATTTGGGGACCTCCTGTCCCTCAAGGGTGTCTGAGCCCCTCTCCCTGCGCCCAGGTGAGCCAAGATCTGGAGGCCCCAGGTGAGCCAGCATCTAGAGAAGCCCTGCCCCTCTGGAAAGCTGAGACGAGGCATACCGGGAGCATGCACCAAGAATACACTGCTGAGACTGGGGTGAGGAGTTGAGAACTAGCATGCTTGATGTGTATCACGGGTTCTCAAGCACTAGTTTTGGGGTAAGTGTGTAGGGGAGGTACTAGGATACCCATTGAGATGAATGGAGAAGTTCTTACGTCTCAGAGCTATTTTTCAGGCTGTATTCATCTTAACAAGGTGTTCTCATTCATCTGAAAATACTGCATTGAGATGACTGGCCACTTTACAGCTCTCCAAGCCCCCTGTGCTGTAGATGAATGTGTAGAGCCCCCTCCCAAGTCATTTTGTGTCTCAATTTCCCCATCTGTACAATGAGGATAATTATGTTTTCCCTCTTGGTAAAGTGCTTGAGCTCTACTGATGAAAAGCACTGTGTAGCAGCTAGGTATAATTATCATTACCTGGCCACAACAGCATGTCAATTGCTAACCTACATAACAACTACAACTGCTTAAATGACCACTAACTCCTACCAACAACATTTCTTTCTGCTTAAAAAAATTAATGGACAAAAACCTGATGCAGAGTTAAGGTTGCCCGATATCTCATGCCCTTTCAGAATGTTGAGTTCAGCAACTCTCAGACTTCTAAAACCCAGGAAATACAGTGTTAAGGTAAATGCCCACACAACCTTAACTCTGCCCTCTTTAAGCAATGCCCCAATACACCCAACGCACATGCTTGTGTAGCCTTTGGGTGGGCTAGAGTTCACTTCACTGCCCTTCTCCAGTGCCTTAAAAAAAAAAAAAAAAAAAACAGCTCCCATAGAAAAGTAGCTCAGGCCCAGAGTTCAGTCTCTAAGGATTTTCAGCAAGGATTGCACAGGGTCAACCTCCCCACATTCAAGTCCCAAAGGGAACTAAATAAATGAAGTTAATTAAATAACTTTATAACTCTAATTTTTACAGCATAACATGGCTATTTTATAACCCACATACATTGTCTTCACAGATAAACATAAAGCAAGAAAACAAATCAAAATCTGAACAGTTCACTCCCTGTACAAACACAACGAGAAGAAACTGAGAGTTCCCAAAAGCTTAGGTTTAGTTCACCTAAGTCTCAGTTAGAGTCTTTGATCACCAAATCTAGACAGTCTACTGAATCTAAAACAACATCTTCCCTCCACTTGCTTGTAGGGCTTTTCAGATGGAATCCAGACAGACTCTTCCTCTGCTGAAATCCCTGCTAGCCAGTCTGCTAACTGATTAACCAATCACTCAGTTAAGTCACAAGTGTATAGATTTAAAGAAAACGCTGCTGCAAAATGCTTCAGAGTTAGGGACAACAGCCTCATTCCTGCTCCTGGGCTCAGCTTTTCCCAACTCACACAAGACACATAACTCTTACTAAAGCAGCTGCCCTGGCTGCTTGCCCTCATGGAGTCTGACCCTAGCAACAAGGGAACCCATTGGAGCAAACCCAGAACTACCACACCCAATTCCAGAAGCTTCTGGATGTGGAGTGCTAAATCAGCCTAGCAACAATGACCCAGACCCAACTCACTCCTACCTCCCCTCAATGGGTCTCTTAAAGAGATATCTCCCTATTAGGCACATGGGTTACACTTGTACTCTGCCTTTGCACTGTACTGAACAGGAGCTACCTATGCCAGCCCTCCACTCAGATTTATACTTAGCCTGCTCCACAGAAAGAATATATGGTAAATTTTACAATCCCTTCACCCTTATGCACATGGTGCCATCTAACATCACTTATCCTTCATTAAACCCACAGGCCATACTCATCTCCCACCTAGCTGCTGACAATCCCCATGACAGGAAGACCCCTGTGCCCTATTACTGAAACAACCTACACAATGCAGTGCTGAAATTAGGCATTCTGGATCTCTCAGTGTACACATGCACCTCTTTCCTTTGATCACACACACAGGGATCTGGGAGAGGGACTCAACCTGCTCCCAGAAAGGCATGTGCCCCCTGACTCACCTCATATCACAAACATGGCTCTACCAAACTGCTCCAACTAATCCTTTCACCATGCAGTAGAGCTACACATAACACAGTGAATGCAGCTGGAGTGCAAGCAGAAAATTCCTAGTAGCCATTGCCAGCTTCACAGGGCAGAGTTGAGATCACATTGCCATGTACCTTAACTCTATATTTCCTGGTTTTGAGAAATTTGAGTTTTGCCAAAGTTTATGTTCTGGAAGGGCATAAGATATCACCAGGTAACCTTAACTCTGTGTTAACAAAGCTTTTTGTCAGTAAATATATATTACATATGCCTAGTAGTGTGACAGGCAACCTTAATCCTAGCATTTCCTAACTTTTGAGTGCTTGACTTTGTAACCTTTATGTAATTTCCTAATTAAAAAAACAGAAATAGCATGATGAGGAACCCTACAGACCCATAACTTGGGTCATTAGCAGGGTTCAATGTTTAGATCCATAGCACTTGAGTTAATGGTAACAGTAGAAGCCTGTTATCCTCTGTGTGAACCAGTCACTAGAACACTTTGCCAAAAGGTTTCACAGCTCTTTGCTGACAGGACTTCTGAGCTCACTTTCAGGTTCTGCATAGGAGTGTGAGATAGTGATTATAGATACTTCTGCCTTTAGCCCATCTCCTTCCCCATCTGCTCCTACCCACCCATCCCAGCTCCTGTCCCAATCCCACATCCACTCCTCCATACCAGCTCCTTGCCCTTCTCTCCCTTTGCTCATATCCCCCAACATATCCAAGCTCCGTCCTGTCCATCCACTCCGCTCCTATCCAATCCCCTTTCACCCTGGCTCCTGTCCCCCTCCTCTGCTGTTGACTCTTCCCCCCTATTCCTGACCTCCTCTGATCCTATTCTACACCCCATGCCAGCTACTGCCACCTCCCCATCCTACTATCCTGCTCCTCTAGGGCAGTGGTTCTCAACCAGGGTCCGGGATCCCCTGGGGGGCCACGAGCAGGTTTCAGGGTCCGCATCAGACTCACTGGGGCCCAAGGCTGAAAGGCAAAGCCCCCCTGCATGGGGCTGAAGCCGGAGGCCCTGAGCCCCACCACCTGGGCTGATGCCGAAGCCAGAGCAGCTTAGCGTCATGGGGCTCCCTGGGGCCCCAAGCAGTTGCCCTGTTTGCTACCTGCTGATGCCAGCCCTGGCTTTTATATGCCGAAAATCAGTTGCTGTGACACAGGTGGGCCACTGGGGTTTTATAGCACGTTGGGGAAGGCCTCAGACAGAAAAGAGTTGAGACCCCCTGTTCTAGGGACCTCTCTACTTATATAATCCCCAGTCACTTCTGCTTCTATTGCCCCCTCCTCAACCTCATCCAAACCCCACTGAAGTCAATGGAAAGACTCCCAATGTCAGGCCCCTAGTACAAATTAAGGCCCCAATCCTGCAAACACTTATGCATGTGTTTAATTTTACTACTGTTGCCCCTTTTTGAACCAAGCAGTCAAAGTTGAGGGTGGAAGTAGAGATTGATGGAGTCTGGTATTTTCTTTAATGCATTCCTGTTTATTTACAGGGAACATATCAAGTCCTTCTCAGAAGGCAGGAGGAACCAAGACCAAAAGGAGCAGTTTCTTAGCTTACAGCTTCAAGCCTTTTTTGCCAACACAGCCAAGCCCTAGCTCTCTGTCTTTTTCTAGGGTCGCTGTCAGGATGGAATGAGAACTTACAGCTATAGCTTCCCAGTCTCCAAGCAGCCTCTGAGCACAGCTACTTGATTGACTCCACCTCCTGATGGGCTGGGGAAGTCAGCAAACCTGCTCTTAACCCCAACAGCAACAGGTGCTCTCTGGCTACTCAATGGTGGTGCTACCTTTCCCTTCCCCACTGGCTTTGTAATGCTAACTCTGAGCCCTTGGCTTTGGTTTCCTGATGCTGGCTGTGACCCCTGGCTTTAGTTCCTGACTCCTGCTCCAACAACTAGGCCAGAGCCCCCATACCCTGGTTTGTGATATTTGCATTGTCCCATTACTGCTTGGCTTTCTTGCTTTTTTCTCTTCTCTGCAGTAATACTGGAACATTTTTAGTAGTGGGGGTGCTGAAAGCCAGCCCACTTACCCCTGTCCCCCCCCCCCATCCCACTAAGGCTGGGAGAACAGCTGTGTCTCTGGGAGTGGGGGATCTGGATGGGATTAGGGGGCTGAGGCCACAGATGTGGGTGGGGCCAGGAGCGGAGCCCTGGGTAGGGGCAGGCAGCCGGGACCCCATGTGCGGGGCCAAGAGCAGAGGGCCCCAGGAGTGGAGCCCTGGGAGTTTAGGGCCAGGCATGGGACTGGTGGCTGGGGCCCCAGGATCTGAGCTGTGGGGCTGGGAGTGGGGGGGCCCTGGGTGCAGAAGCCTGGGAGCGGCGAATGGAGCCGGGCATGGGGCCAGGGAGTGGGGCTGGTGGCTGGGGTCCCAGGAGTAGAGCCCCAGGCGTGGGGCTGGGAGTGGGGCCTTGGGCACAGGGCCAGTGGCTGGGGAGTGGGGCAGGCGGCCAGGACCCGAGCCCCAGGTGTGGTGAGGGGTTGGGGAGTGGAGTGCAGGCAGAGGGCTGGGAGTAGGGCATAGGCATGGGAAGCACCCCCAGGATTTATGTGCCGAGCCAGCGGCTAGGGAGCAGGGTGTGGAGCCAGCAGCCCTGCATAAAACCTGGGGGTGTTGCAGCACCCCCTACCCCCCTACTTCCTGTGCCTATGCCCCTCTGCCTCTCTCTGTTCTTGTCTTTTGTCTTTTCTGCCTTACCACACATGCCCAAAACAATACTCAGTCAGCAGCTCCTGGACTGGTTCAGATGCTCTTTTAGTCTTAGGCGGGGGCCTATGCTTACACTTATGTTAATTAAAGGGTGAGCTCACACGTATCAATATCAATGGGGTTTTAATGCAACCCAAAAAAGATTCTACCTAGCTCTTTAATGTTGCCATGAGCAGTCCTATTGATTTTAATGGGACTGTGCGAGATAGTAAAGTTACTTCCTGGAGTAAGTGTCTAGAAAAGCTCCCCTTGATTTCCTCTTTCAGGGGATTGATATTTGTATTTACTTCTTTAGGCATCAAGCTTACTTTGATTTAAATAACAAGCTCAAGGGGAGAACCCATTTGGTATAAATAAGATTCTGTCATTTTCAATATTAAAGGTAAAATCAAAGTAAGAAAATACCATTTTTTTTTATTCCATTTACTGTTTTAAGATGAGCTATTTTTATTAAATAAGAGAAAGATCACCAATGAAGAAAGGAGCATTCAGTGCACAGTGTATAAATATACAGTGCATAATAGCTATGACTGCAAACATATTGATAATTCTGTGTATACTATTGCAGAGAAGATACAAAAAAGATCCTGTTTTCATGTAATTTGTTACAAAATGGGTGGGAGGAACAAAGTAATGAAAATATCACATAGATCCAGAATTGTGTCTAGGTAGATTGTTATAAACATTTTTCACAAGGCATTAGCTACTCTTTAATAAGTTGTTATATCTTAAGGAAAATGTGATGTTAAATAAATTCTTTTTCAAGAGTTTTATAAATGGAGTGGAGTTAAAGATTAAGAATTTTTCCTAAGTGGGACTGAATAATTGAGAGGGGCCTTTCATTACTTAGTCAGTAGTAACCAAAAGTTTGTTACAAGCTGATGATTTTTGGTGCCCTGCTGAGAAATGAGTTCGCTTTCTGTTCAGATCTCAGTGGCCACATCACAAAAATCACCGGTTAGTATTCACCGTCAGTTTCATCAAAGAGGCCAAGAATGAATAAGTATGGAGACTGATCTACCGTTTCACCTCTAGAGATAGTCACCCTAGGTCAGACTTGAAACAAAGGCAAAGTGCATAAGCTTTACTGCCATGGCTATACTTGTTCTGTGAATATATACAAAGGACTTAGGCGTGGGTGGCACGTGAACCCCTTCTGCCTGAGGCCCCACCCCTTCTGGACACACCCCCACCCCCACCGGAGCCCAGAGCCCCCCCACTGTGACTGCTGGTCCATGCCCCCAGGCTGGCACTCCCAGCCCCAGAGTGCTGAGAAGGTGGCCAGCGCGTTCCCCACTAGCCCCGGAACACCAGGAGGGTGGGTGGCCCAACCACAGCCTCCCTCCCCCAAGCCTTGGAGCACTAAGCCGGGGCCACTGCACAGGGGGAACTGCAGTGGCATGCAGGAGGGAGTCTGGGGGTGAAGCGTGGGTGGGGCCACACCTGACTGTTTGGGGAGACACAGTCTCCCCCAGCCTATGATACCTACCGCCCATAGACTTAGGCCCCAATCCTGCAAGTTGGTTCATACATACAGATGCCTTATAAAACTCTACAATAGACAAATAGTGCTATCAGTTCAGTAACTTTCACAAGCACTAAATTTACACAGAGACAATATGACTTAAGCAGAGCAATGGAAAGTAAGAATCTTTATCCACACTTGCAAAGTGTACTGAGAGATTCTGTGTCAGGTACTGGTCCTGTGAAATGATTCTGCACAGGCAGAAGGGTCAGCTCTTGTGGATCACTTTCCAGAATTGGTGCCTAAGTGGACTGAATAAAGAAAACTGAACTACTGACACCCTACCACTAGATGGACCTTAAAATTACATTTACCTTTTACCTGAACTGAGCTGTATTAGTGTGCAAATCCCGAAAAAAATCCCTTCCACCTGTTTTCCCAGACAAGGGCTGTGAGGCTAATAGGTGCCATGTAAACCAGTAAAAGACTTTTAACAAAGTTATGTGTCATCTTTGTGAGAGATATACAAAATTATTATTTGGATGAGCACTCAGGTTTTCTGTTTGGCACAGAATGAAACTCAAGAAGTATATTACATGTTTGCACACAGATGGCTTTTTAAAAATTAATACCATCGGCTTCCTTTAGACCAACAATTTTCTGAAGATATTATAAAAATTATGGTCTATATGCTTGAGAGGGCTAACAACTTAATACCAATAAAATATTCACAGATTTTAATGAAAATTTTCAAAATTATAATAACATTGTTCTGCCATGTTGTGACCCCAGCACTGCACTGGTGCAAGAGAATCAAGAAATGATAATGACCAGTTTGGTTTCCCCATCCAAATACATCCAGTGAAACTCAATAAACCATATATTCATTATTTAGTTTTAATTTTAATTAGAAAAAGCTGTTGGTAGTGCAAGTAAGTACAATTAAAGTGAGTGTGAGCATCTTTTGTGTACACCTTGGCAGTTTCCACTGTGAGAACAATGTGAATGGGAGAGATTCAATATCTCATTGAAAAACACAAAGGCAAGATGCACAACGTATGCACTGCATACTTGAGATACCAAAATAAGGTGGCACTTGCAATAGATTGTGCAGACATAAGTTCTTTGGGAAAGGGACTGTCATTTTCTATAGGTCTGTGCAGCACCTAGCATCACAGGGTCCTAGCTAGGTCAGCTTCTATGCACTACTTCAATAGAAATATTAAATCAATAAGATCATGTGTGCTCTAGGGGCTTTGTTGATTCCTGCAAATTAACTCCTCCCTCCCCCCCCCCCCCCACGGTGGGACTCAGAAGTGCACTTGGGCTGCTTAGGCTTGGTTCTTTGCAGAAAAAAATAAGGGTGTCTTCACTGCAGAGTTAACCTGAGTTAGCCTTGCCCAGGTGTGAGCTATCTACAGGAAAAGGGGGAGACATAGCAGAAAGCCAGATACACAATGCCCACTGCCCCACTACCTATGAGGGAAAGGGGGAACAGGGCAGAGAGACACACAGCCCAATACCCATCCTCCCCACACCCTACAGAGGAAAGGGAGAACATGGCAGATAGACAGATACCCTGATCCCCTCCTGCCCCAGCACCTACTGGGGAAGGGGAGAACACAGCAGAAACAGACACCCCAATTTCCTTCCACCT
Source organism: Natator depressus (assembly GCF_965152275.1). Lineage (NCBI taxonomy): Eukaryota > Metazoa > Chordata > Testudines > Cheloniidae > Natator > Natator depressus. The sequence goes on from NC_134236.1 coordinate 189,145,249, forward strand.
CAGTAGCTACTGGAGAAACAGGTAACATGGCTGAGAGTCAGACATCCCAACCCTCTTCAATCCTACCACCTAGGGTTTGTCTCCACTGCCAATTTAGCCCAAGTGACCAGCATCCAGGTGTGAGCAGGCACATTGCAAAGCCCTGCTTGAGTTAGTGTCCTCACTGGTGCTGCGCTCCCCCTTGTGTGTCACTATAACTTCTGGGAACACATCCTGTTCTTCTTTGTGCTTCCGCTCTATGATTTTTCTCTGGTGAATTGTGGTAGAACTTGTCTGTCCTTCTGGGCACTGGGCAGAACTGTGGGACTATTACTGCAAACTGTGGGACTATTACTGGTAACCAGCTCAAGGCCTTGTCTTCACCACTAATAGAGGTGTGTTTTTATACGGAGGGAACTAACATGTATGAGCTATCCTGAGGTAAAACCACTGTGAAGACAAGGCACTTTAGTTTTAACATGAAGTAAACTAGGTGAGGTCAACCCCAGGCAAGAGTATTGTGCAGACCTCACCTGGTTTACTTTGTGGTAAAACTAAAGTGCCTTGTTTCACTGTGGTTTTACCTTGGGATAGCTCACAAGCCTGTTACCCGGAAATTAAAAAACACACCTTTTTAGCATTGAAAACAAGGCCTCAGCAAAAGCCTGACTCTGGCTCTGTTCTAACTCCAGATAAGCCAGTTACCCTCAGTTGAAAGCATCTCTGAACTTTGGTGAGAGGGATTTGTGTGTCGACACAAGGGGGTTAGGAGCAACTCCTGAGTAAGAACCCAAGTTAACTCTGCAATGGAGTAATACTCTCCCCAAGACATTTTCTCCCAAGCTGATGGCACCAAAAAGAGTTGTTGCTCAGGTAGATTCCTTAGAGTTTCAGAATATGATCTACTTCTTTATTACATGCTTTGATGGTCAGTCAAATAGTCAACACTTAAAGCACCATCACTGGCATCTGAGTCAGCACTCACTGAGATGAATGGGGCAGCTCACACTTGTCAGTGCTATGGCTGCAAGCTCTCCACAGACATGCTTTTACCCTTGTTTCAACTCTTGAGAGAGATGCTGGTATGCACTACTGCCAAGGAGGGCCCCAGCTCATGCTTTCCTCCATAAAGCAACATCCTCCAGCTACAAGGAGAGTCACCAATTTGAAGTTAAATTCTAGTGAGTGAGGGGAGCCTGGAGCAACATCTGTGGGAGGGAGTCTCCTTCCCATGAGCAAGAGGGCTCAGGACTGGCTCTGTATGAGGAAGTGGCCCCCTGAAGAATGAGGAAGGTCCAAGAGAGGATCTCTGTGAAGGAATGTCCCCCTGAGGAGCAAAGGGAGAAACAGGACAGGGTCTGTGTGAAGAATCAGTCTCTCTCCACGTGCATTTCCCATCAGAGATTGTTTACACTCCCCAATAGGCCACAGGCTGAGGGAAGGGCGGGGCAGTCTTTGGCCCCTGGGGCTATTGGAAAGGCTGTGACTTTCAGAGGCGTGGCACTATATAGAGGCAGGCAGGGGCTGGTAGCAGCTTGCTTTTGAAGCAGAGTGTTGGTTGGTTTCACTTGTGTGGTGCTTGCAAGTGGAGGTTATGAAGGAGATGTGTGGGTGAGGATTGGCTGGACAGCCCTTGGGGGGCTACTTTATTGTAGCTGCAGTGAAGTTCTGGGGGTGGTCCCTGGCCCCCTTCCCTGGCTATATCAGGTGTCCTTGGACTTGGCTACTTTCTCTGGGGTCCTTCTTTTTACTCTGGCTGTTGTGGGGGTGGAGGTTTCCCCAGACCTGTTTGTTTTCCTTGGGCCCTGCTGTCTGAGGTTTTGGTGGTAGACTTCAGGAGGTGTGAAATTAGCCCCTAGAGGAGCTCTGCTATAGCAAACCATATGGTCAGGCTCTTCCCTAATGTCTAGTTGTCTCCATTTCTCCCTATACTCCATACTGCTTTACATCCTCTTTCTCCCTCCCCTTTCTTGGGAGAGGGGACACCTGAGGCTAGTTTCCCTGTGAAATTTTTTTCACAGCCCTGAGTGATGCAGCTAGATCAACCTAAGTTTTAGGTCTAGACTAGGCCTGATCTGCTTCTTTATGTGCTTTGATGAGCAGTGAAATAGTTAATACTTAAAGCCCCATCACTGGCACTCACTGAGATGATTAGGGCAGCTCACACCTATCAGAGCTATGGCTACAAACTCTCCGCAGACATGGCTTTACTCTTTGCTCAACTCTTGGGAGAGGTGCTGGTATGTGTTCCTGCCAAGGAGAGCCCCAGCTTATGCTCTCCTCCATAAAGCAGCATCCTCTAGTTACAAAGGACCGTCATCAATTTGAAATTAATTTCCAGAGAGTGGGGGTGGGGACCTGGGGCAGGTTCTGTGTGAGGGAGTCCTTCCTCCCTCTCCTCCCATAATGAGTGAGGGGTCCCAGGGCAGCATCTGTGTGAGAAAGTCTTTGCTTCCCTCTGCCAATGATTGAGGATGGCTGAGTTCAGGGTCTGTGTGAGGGAGTTTTCCCACCCCAAATGGGGGGTGGGGGCAAGTCAAGGTTTTTGTGAGGAGTCATGAGTGAAGTGGGGACCCAGGTCACAATCCGTGTGGGGTGTCCTGGATAACCACTCAATCTCCCTGCATGTGCACTTCCTACGAGGGACTGTTTACACTCCCCAGAGGCTTGAGGGTGATGGCCTCTTCCTGCAGGGGCTGCTGGGATGGCTGTGACCAGTGGAGGTTTCATTATGTTGCGGACGGTGCTGCACTGTACCATATAAAGGTAGGGCAGTGGGGCTGGGTTGTTTTTGGAATGGAGTGTTGGTCCATTTTGCACTCATGGAGCTTGCTGCAGAAGACATGAAGGAGATGTGAGGGTGAGGATCTGCTAGGCAGCTCTGAGGCAGGGCTGGGGGCTGCTCTATTGTAGCTTCAGGGTAGCTTTGGAGGTGGCCTCCAGGGCCCTCCTCTCCTGGCTGTTTGGGGGAGGTCTTTGGACTTGGCTGCTTTCCCCAAGCCTCTGCTTTTTCTCCAGGCTGTCTGGCGGGGTTGTTCCTGGACCCAGCCACTCTTTCTGGGACCTCCAGTCCAGGGTCATGGTCACATTTACGAAGTTTTAGATAGGGCGAAGTGAGGCCCCAGAGGAGCTCTGCTGTGGAAAACCATATATGGCCCTTCTTTAATGCCTGCTTGTTTCGCTCCCCTCCGTCCAATCATGCTGCTTCACATCCCTTCCTCCCCATTTTTGGAAGATGCGGGGAGGGGGTGTCTGCTTGAGGCCAGTGCCTCACCTTCCTACTGACTGGTTGAGCCCAGTCCACATGTTCCTGATAAGCATGTGTGGGAATGCTCATTGTCTTGCACTCAACTATGTCTTTCCCCAGTGATGGCTATGGGGTCCCTTCAGCCCATTTGTTTTACTCATCATCTGCTGTCTGTTAACCTGTGTTTAAAGCACCCCTTACCTAGAGTGACAGGGATTTGTGTGTGAACAGGTCGGAGCAACACCTGAGTAAATGCACAAGTTAACTCTGCAATGGAGAAATATTCTCTCCCAAGCTGATGGCACTGAAAAGCGTTTCAGTGATTGCTTAGAGCTTCAATATGATCCACTTCTTGCTTTCATGTTTTGCTGGACATTGAAATAGTTAACAAGCAAAGTATCACAAGCATCTGTTTTAGCACTAAGATGAGTAGGGCAGCTCATGCCTGTCAGAGCTATGGTGCAAGCTCTCCGCAGACATGGCTTTACACTTAGGTGATTCAGCTCTTGGGAGGGATGCCTGTGCCCTGTGAGGGCGGTAGAACTCCATCCCCTGTTCTCTCCCCACCCCCCTGTACAGGACAATGAAACATGATTGATTGGGGGCAATGCACTCCAAAACAAGGACACAAGTGGTTAACAGACCACCTGGGAGGGTTTGAGTCAATGAGCAGAGTTTGGAGGGGGAACAAAAGAAGCTGGAGCTGCCCCAGATGGATTTAAGCAGCACAGAAAGATGCTGAAGCCCAGGGTTGTGCAAAGTCAGAACTAAGAGCTGCTTGAAGGAGAGCCAGCTGCTGTATGGGTGATTGTGCCCACATGGGTCCCCTTTTTTGGGGAGCCAGACCCACCATTTTGAGCTCTCAGCGCAGACCAATGTCTGAGTGTGTAGACAGGTTGGACTGACCTGGGGGTGGGGGTGGGGTGGGATTGCATCGATGTGGGGCAGAAAGTCTGTGTGTGTTTTGCTAGGTTAGAGGTCAGGGCTGTGGTGTGTATGTTGTTCTGGAGCTGTTATGTCTGCTAGAAATTCTACCCTGGATTTACTCCTGACTTTGCCTGGGTTAGATAACAGTGGTGGTCTATTGTTGTGTGGTACTTTTCACAGGGGTTAACTCTGACCTCTAGGAGGAGGGTTGGTGTTTGTGCAGAGGCATGTGGCTAGCACCCTTTCCCCAAACCGGGGAATCTCACACCTGACATGCTGGTATGTATTGCTGCCAAGTAGACCTAGGTCATGTCCTCTCTAAAGCAAAATCCTCCAGATACAAGACAGAGTCACCAGTTTCAAATTAATCCACAGTGAGTGAGGACAGAGGGCCATGGTCTGTGTGAGGGAGTCTCCCCACCAGTGAACGAGTGGAACTGGGTCAGTGATTATCCCCCAAGAACTGGGAGGGGGCAGCAGGCCAGGCCAGAGTCTGGGGGAATTTCCTCCCAAAGACTGAAGGGAGCTAGGGACAGGATCTGTGTGGGGAGTTCTGGACAACTAAGTTCCCCCCCACCATGCACTTCCTGTTCTCCACAAGTTGAGTAGGGGTGCCAACTTTCTAGTCGCACAAAACAAACACCCCTGCCTTGCCCCTTCCCTGAGGCCCGGACCCCTGCTCGTTCTCCCCCACCCTCGCTCACTTTCACCAGGCTAGGACAGAGGATTGGGGTCTGGGTGGGGGGAGAGGGCTCTGACTGGGGGTGTGGGCTTGGGTGGGGCTGGGGATGAGAGGTTTGGGGAGAGGGCTCTGGCCTGGGTCAGGGGGTTGGGGTGCAGGAGGGTGGTATGGGCTCTGGGCTGGGGGTGAGGGCTCTGGGTGGGGCCAGAAATGAGGGGTTCAAGGTGTGGGAGAGGGCTCTGGTCTGGGGCAGGGGGTTGAGGTCTGGGGGTGGGTGTGGGCTCTGGGGTGGGGCTGGGGATGAGGGGTTTGGGGCTCAGGGCTGGGGCAGAGGGTTGGGGGGTCCAGGTTGCAGGCTCTGGGAGGGAGTTTGTGTGCAGGAGAGGACTCCAGGCTGGGGCAGTGGGTTGGGGTGCAGGAGGGGGTTAGGGACGCAGGGTCCTGGCAGCACTTACTGCAGCTCCCAGGAAGCTGACTCCAGGTCCCTGCTGCCCCTAGGCACATGGGAGGCTCTGCATGCTGCCCTTGTGCCTGTAGGCACCAGCCCCACAGCTCCCCTTGGTCGCGGTTCCTGACCAATGGGAGCTGCAGAGCTGGCCCTTGGGTGGGGGCAGTGTGCGGATCCTCCCTGGCTGCCCATGCACCCCGGAGCTTCAGGGACCTGGCACCTGCTTCCAGGAGATGCACATCACCGCCATATTGGTGCACATAATATTCATTCCATACTTGGACCTAAAAAATTAGAGGGAATGCTGTCCAGTCCATACATTACTACTAAGGAAGTGTGGGAAACCTCATTGGGCCTGTGTCACACTCAACAAGGTCTGTTCTCAGTGATGGCTATGGGGTCCCATCCATTCATTTTTTTATTCATCTTCTGCTGAGTTCAGCGTTGTCTAGGTTAGGAAAAAGGTAATTTTAAAAAATTGATGGCAAACTCTATTTTAAATAAAAGGAGTACTTGTGGCACCTTAGAGATTAACCAATTTATTTGAGCATAAGCTTTCATGAGCTACAGCTCACTTCATTGAATGCACTGTATTTTCCACTGAATGCATCTGATGAAGTGAGCTGTAGCTCACGAAAGCTTATGCTCAAATAAATTGGTTAGTCTCTAAGGTGCCACAAGTACTCCTTTTCTTTTTGCAAATACAGACTAACACGGCTGCTACTCTGAAATCTATTTTAAATATCACTTAGGCTTTGTCTAGACTAGGATATAAAGGTGTGATATCACTGATAAATCTAACATAGACAAGGCTCCCTGCTGTTAAAGCCACTGAAAACTCAAGTCAGTTTAGCACATGTTAAATGCAATGTTTCACCTGACTCTATATGTAAATGGCTTGAATTAAGGTCTTGAGTATGGCAGCAGTAAATTTCTTTTTCTCCTAAATCTATATTGGTTACTAAAGTATAATGCTTTCATTATCATTGCCGTGCCATTAATTTGACCTCTTGCATTTGGATAAGCTCATGGATAATCATTACTTTCTCTTTAGTCAGGATTAAGTCTGGCTTCCGACTTTGCACCTTCTTGCTACTGTGGATGAAAAAGCAGAGGTTGGCTTTGAAAGTGTAGGCTAAAGTGGTATAACCATTGACTACAGTAAGAGTACCATTTCTGGCATTGGTTATATTTAACATTACTGTTTCCTTCAACAGAAATTCTATGCTGGAGAATCAGCCTCAGAAGCACTATGGAATAACATCTCCAATTAGCTTGACTCCTCCTAAGGAAATAGATTATATTTACACTCAGAAGTTAATTGAAGCCATGAAGCCATTTGGAGTATTTGAAGATGAAGAAGAACTAAATCACAGGTATAACTTTAATATAATTGAAACACATTGCTTGAATCTATTTTAAAACTAAGTCTAATGATGATTCTCATTACAGGCTGATTGTTCTTGGTAAATTGAATAAATTAGTCAAAGAATGGATTTCGGAACTCAGTGAGAGTAAGGTAAACATTTTTAAATTTCCAATTTAAGAAACAATTTAAAAGAGAACAAGTACGTTATTTCTACTATTCAACTTATTTTCTTGCGTTCATAGTGATAATTCTCAATCTTGTATTCTGGAGTCTGTCCTCTGACTTTCTGCAAAGGAATAATAAATTTTTCCATCTACATATTGGGCAATAGGCTTGTAGTAATTGTCACTCAAGTTAAGGCTTGGAAGATTTTAACTACCTAGATCTAGGGTGACCAGATGTCCCAATTTTATAGGGACAGTCCCGATATTCGGGGCTTTTTCTTATATAGGCTCCCCCCCACCCCACCCCCGTCCCGATTTTTCACACTTGCTATCTGGTCACCCTACCTAGATCCTTAAGCCTTTTTCTAACAATTAAGTGAATTTGTAAATTGGCCATAACTAAATCATCTGTGTTTATCAATACAAATTAGAACCAGATAACTTTATCTAATGAGTATAGGGCCTGGCGAAATGAATTTTTTTATTAACTAACTTCCATGATCTTATCAATATTTTAAAGATTTTTTTCTATTAACTATTTTTATTTTTACAATTACGGGGGTTGGGCGAGGTTTTGGGCAGTTCTGACAGCAAGGCTGCAGGGGGCTCCTGGTGTGGCCAAAGGCCCATAGCCACCGGGGCACAAGATGTGGGGATGGGTGCAGCCATCCTGGCCCGGAAGAGCAGAGGCCCCCTGTCAAGACTATAAAGAGGAGGAAGAGCCCCAGCAGTGGGCGAGGCCACCCTGCTGCTCAACCATTCCCATCTCGGGACAGCTCCCACGCTCCTGGCGGGTGAATAGGTGAGCAGGGCTGTGGCAGCGCAGCTGCATAGGGCTCCCTGCATGGCCACAGAGCTGGTGACACTGGACCCCTGGAAGGCTGGGATCCTGGTGGGTCAGAGCAGAGAAACCCTGGCCAAGGCTGTGAGGAGGAGTCATCCCTAGCCAAGGAGGAGGCCACCCTGCTGCTAAATGTCTCCTTCCCAGGGATGGCTCCTCTCCCTCCCAGTCCTGGTCAGGGGGCTCTGCTCAGCCAGGCCAGGACCGCAGCCTTTCTCCATCTTGTTCCTGTGGAGATTGTGTGACTGGCCCCACTCAGTCCCCAGCCAGCAGTGTGGAAGTTGTCTCTGGGCAGGAAGTGTTAAGCAGCAAGGCAGCCACTACCACTGCTTCCTCCTTGCAGCCCTGACCAGGGGTTTCTGCTCTGCCCTGCCAAAACCACAGCCGGCCGGCCTGCCTCCCTCCCTCCCCTCACTCTTTGTGCCCGCAAGGATCAGGTGCCACCAGGCCTGAGGCAGTGCAGGGAGCCCTCTGCAGCACTGCTGTTACTGGAGCAAGTGGGTCTGCAACAGCAAGGCTTCAGAGGGCTCCCTGCATGGCTGCAAGACCAGTGACACCTGATCCCAGCAGGCACACCCACTGTTAGGATTGATAGTTTTTCATCAATTTCAGCATCAACCAAAATTGTCATTTACTGACAGTTATTAATTAAAATGTAATGCTGCTGAGCCTCCCTATAGAGCAGAGAGTGACATTCTAGCCTTGACTAAAGTTTTAAAAGTATCTCAGTCTGGCAGTGAAATAACTACTTGTAGTTCTCAGAATATATCCGTTATGATCCAGTTTATACCCTACACTGACTGTGTTTAATTTATTACATGGCTCTTCAGATTCACATAAATGGAAGTATCTCTTATCTACACTGGAGATGTTACTTCTATAGTAATAAATGCATCCATTGTATTTTTGTAAATCCTTCAGGAAATGACTGCCACCATGATTTCATATTGCTGTTACTTCAGTTGGCTAGAGAACATTGGTAGGAAATGGGTAAAAAAAGTTCTTACTCCAGTGACAACCTTTTGTACCTGAGCAATCAGTATGTTGCTGTTCATTAAGGAAGGCTAAGCTAATGTCCCCACATATAGCTATTTTTATTTTTGTTTAGAAATTACTGAGATCTTATTCTCAAATTATTTCACATGTATTAACTGCACTTTATCTGTTGAAATCTTACTTACTGCCAAAACAAGCCAACTTAAGCTCTCTCAAAGTGCTAGTATAGCTTGTAGGGCTTTAGACGTTGGGAACCAAGAGCTGTATTTTAAACTCTTATTTCTGCTCTATTTATAGAACCTCCCACCTTCAGTTGTAGCAACTGTTGGTGGAAAAATATTCACATTTGGCTCCTATAGGCTTGGAGTACACACCAAAGGTATGTTGTTTTTAATAGTGTCTAGTCTTACACTGTTTCAGACTAACTGCTTGATTAACTGAAGATATATGGGATATTTTTGCAGGTGCTGACATAGATGCTCTTTGTGTTGCTCCTAGACATGTGGAAAGATCAGATTTCTTTCAGTCATTCTTTGAAAAGCTAAAGGTTCAAGATGGAATCAGGAACTTAAGAGTAAGTTTTCTACTTGTATTCAGAGTAATAAACTTGTCCATGTTAAAGGGACACTGTCAACTGGAACGCTTAAACTGACCAATTTCACAAAATTACAGTTGCTGACAGTAGTCTTCAAATAGTATTGTACACACAACACTGTTAAAACACTAAGGTTGCAAAGTCAAGTATTCTGATATTTCCTACCTAAAGTTGCCTGTGCAACTTTAATCAACCCATTTGTGTATATGCATTATAATAGTGGTTAACTAGATGATCACATAGTATGTTCTTTCTACAAGTTTCCACTAATTTTGTGTGCCCAATTTGAGAGACCCTGAGAAAAAGCATGTCCTATGTGGTTTGCATTATACTGCACTTAACATGTTTAAATCACAGCTCCCATTGATTTCACTTGCAGTTGAATGCTCAGCATTTCTGCAAAATCAGGCACCAAGGTCTAAAGTTGGGCATCCAGACAATGAGGAACATACACACTTAGTGAAATTTTTGGTTATAAGTAACTTGCCTAGATTACATAGGAACTGTGCAGCAGAGGCAGGGATAGAATCCAGTTATCTAGGACAGCGGTCAGCTGCTTTAACCAGGAAACCGTCCTTCCTTTTCCTACAGTCCCCTGCCTCATTTACTACGTGCCTTCCAGCTTCTGCAACATGAGGCAGGAGTCCTATAGGAACAGCCTCCTTTAATGTACATCCCCAATTCATCCTCAGAGCATGTCTATCTTGTGCACTGAATGAGGCAAGGGTCCTGCAGAAAAAACTAATTAAAACTGTATCATGCAGGCACACAAGGGGTCAAACTAAGTTTGAACAGGCAACCTTAATTTTGGCATTTCCTAAATTCTGAATGTTTGATTTTAAAAGAGCATGAAGGTTGCAATATAGTTTTTTTATAACTTCCCATAATTAATAATTTTAAAAAAGGCAAACTGAAAAAACAAACTCCCTCATGTTGCATTATACTAATGTCCACAGGGTCATCAGCAGGACTGGAACCTTTAAACCTGCCACACAGACTTTTGCCCACTTGAACTAGCTGGGTAACTGATAGGTTGTTTTTGTTTTTGTTTTTTTTAATTCCATAATGGTCACAGTAAACTGAAGCATGTGAGAGAAAGCTGGTGTGTCTTTCTCCTCCCGCTATCCCCTGCAACATATAATATAGCCTGAATCAAACGCTCAGATGTGTGAACTGCTCCATTCATCTCAGGTGAATGGGGCAGGTGTCTCCTAGATCCTGGCATGCATAAGGGAAAGGAGAATATGGGACTGACAAGCACCCCACTCTTAATTCCTTCCTGTAGTCTCGCCAACCACCTCCATGTCATCCCTCACCTTGCCCCTTACACCTGCTCCTCATCCTGAGTCCCCAACCCTTCTCCCTTGCCACCCATCCCCATGTATCTTCCTCCCCTCCCAGGAAGCATTTCCTTGTGTAATATTTTTCTTTTCAAAGATAGTTTGAGTGCACTCAGAATATATGTTTCCAAAATAAAAAAAAAATCCTTTGACAGAGGCAGATTTTTAGAAACATGCTTACATTTTTGTCCTGTTTTACTTATATTTTTGGCTAACGGCAAGATTAGAAGTTACTGTGCTGGGTGTTGCTCAGGTTCAGTGGTAGTAATATGTTCCTTTGAGCTGCTCAGGTCCTGTGCCTTGTGGCTGGCTAACACGCCTTTTGGGTTCTCTTTCTACTAGGGTGACGAGACTGCAAGTATTGAAAAATCGGGAGGGGGTGGGGGGAAATAGGAGCCAATATAAGAGAGACCCAAAAATCAGGACTGTCCCTATAAAATCGGAACATCTGGTCACCCTACTTTCTGCACATACACAGTGTAAACAGTTGGCACGTGAGCATTAGGCATATGCATCTCTAGAGAACTAAGCTTCCTGGGAAATACTGTTCAGCTTTGCTCCCCCCAGAGGGTCAGTGGGTGCCTTGTACTAGCTGGAGTAAATGTCAAGCAGCTGAGACCATTTTGCACATGATCAGAGCCATGGCTTGATTCCCTGTGCAAAAAAGTTGACTAACTCTGTCAACCTTAAGAAAAGCTTTTTTTGTGGGGGGGGGAAGCTGTATCTTAGGAAAATGACCCTAAACTTGGTTCAGTAACTCTGCCCAGTGCCTCCCTGAGCTAATCCTAATTTCAGTACCTAGCAAATTGGTGGAACCCATAATAAAGAACAGAAGTATCAGAAACCTAGGTAAATGTGATATATTGGGGAAGACTCTGGAACGATCTTGGGGTTCATTAAATAACAAACCGTTCAATGAGAAAGGAATAAAACTTTAATAAAACAAACTGGAGAGCTTCTGTAGTGAGCTGCTGCACACAGCCAGTTTGGTGTTCCCAATGCCTGCCTCCAGGGCACATCTCCAAATTCTTGTGCTCATAATACCCCTTATGAGAGAGCATCTCTAAATTATACTCTTCTACAAACATATCCCTACAGACTCAACACGGCTTTTGTAAATGGTAAGACATGATTTCCCATCTATTAGAATTCTCTGAGGGTGTCAACAAACATGTGGATGAGGGTGAACCAGTGGATGATAGTGTACTTGGACTTTCAGAAAGCCTTTGAGGTCCCTCACCAAAGGCTCTTAAGCAAACTAAGCCATCATGGGATAAGAGGGAAGGTCTACTGATGGATCAGTAACTGGTTAAAAGATAAGAAACAGAGTAGGAATAAATAGTTTCAGTAATGGAGACAGGCAGATAGTGGGGTTCCCCGAAAGACCTGTACTGGGACTTGTGAGGTGGCAAAATTTGCAGATACAGAATTATTCAAGATAGTTAAATCAAAAGCTGACTGAGAAGAGTTACAAAGGGATCTCACTTGACTGAGTAAGAAAATGGCAGATGAAATGCAATATTAAGTGCAACAAAATGCACATTTTTAAAAAAAACCAACCCAACTAATCTATATAAAGGTGGTGTCTAAATTAGCTGTAGAAAGAGATTTTGGAGTCATCGTAGATAGCTCTCTGAAAACATCCATTCAATGTGCAATGGCCATCAAAATAAAGTGAGGAACCATTAGGGAAGAGATGATAAAATAGAAAATATCATAATGCTACTATATAAATCCATGGTATGCCCACACCTTGAATGCTTCATGCAGTTCTTATTGCCCCATCTCCCAAAAGATATATTAGAATTGGAAACAGTACAAAGAAGGGCAACAAAAATTATTAGGGGTATGGAACAGTTTCTATATGAGGAGAGATTAAAAAGAGTGGGACTGGTCATCTTAGAAAAGAGACGACTAAGAGGGATATGAGAGAGGTCTATAAAATCATGAATGGTGTGAAGAAAGGGAATAAGGAAGTGTTATTGACCCCTTCACATAACACAGGGGCCAGCCGATGTTCTAAAGAGACAGCAGGTTTAAAACAGAAGGAAGTGCGTTTCATACAACTTACAATTAACCTGTGGAACACATTGCCATAGGATGTCGTGAAGGCCAAAAGTAGAACTGTTAAAAATTTAAAAAAAAAAAAAAAAATTTAGATAATATCATGGAGGATATCAATGGCTATTACACAAGATGGTCAGAAATGCAACTCCATGCTCTGGGTATCCCTCCAACTGCCAGAAGCTGGGACTGGATGACGGGATAGATCACTTGAAGTTGCCCAGTTCTGTTCATTACCTTTTGGTCATTTGGCAATGTTAGAAGACTGGATACTGGGCTAGATGGACCATTGACCTAGTGTGGCCATTCTTATGTTCTCCATGTACTCCAAATTTCAAGGCAATCCAAGTAATCATCTAAATTTTAGAGGAGTCGCATTTTAAACAAAGCTTTTCTCAACTTTGAAGGTAGCTGAGCGTTAACTGCTGTCAGTTGCAATCTTACTGATTACAGTAGACAAATGTAAACACCCTTTTTTAAAAAAAGTGGACTTTCCACCTTCCCAAGAGAAATGGGAAGACTTAACTAAGTATTGTATTGCATATATGCAAAGTGGTCTAGCTAACTGATTTGTGTTAGTATTTTTAAATATTGCTGAAATACTTTTTCTGGCCTTACACCCTAGGGGGGTGAGGGGAACAAAAGGTCAGGAGGTGAAACACAAGACTTGCTTTTTAAAAATGCAAAAACTTAGGCATTTTCCCTTCCTGCTTTACAGGCGATAGAAGATGCGTATGTACCAGTTATCAAGTTTGAATTTGATGGTATTGAGGTAAGAATTAAAGTTTAGTGTCTTGTTAAAATGCAGATGATTGGTTTTTTGCTTTGGAATTTGAATGATATATCACTGGTTCTGGTCTCACTGGCACAACAAACTATTTTGAAAGGTTATTCATTAGTACTCCAAAGTCTAAGGGCTTGTGTACACAGCTCTGCAGTTCAGATTACGGGGTGTGAATTGCAGCATGCACCAAAGTGCTACATTGCAACTGCCCCATGTGGACACTGCTGGCATGAACTAAAAGGCACCTAGCTTGGGTTAGGACTATGTTAACAGGTTTCAGAGTAACAGCCGTGTTAGTCTGTATTCGTAAAAAGAAAAGGAGTACTTGTGGCACCTTAGAGACTAACCAGTTTATTTGAGCATGAGCTTTCATGCTACAGCTCACTTCATCGGATGCATAGCATATCGTGGAAACTGCAGAAGACATTATATACACACAGAGACCATGAAACAAAACTTCCTCCCACCCCACTCTCCTGCTGGTAACAGCTTATCTAAAGTGATCATCAAGTAGGGCCATTTCCAGCACAAATCCAGGTTTTCTCACCCTTTTCCCCCCCCCCCCCCCACACACACACATACAAACTCACTCTCCTGCTGGTAATAGCCCATCCCTCTTTGAAACCTCTCTTTATAATGCGCATGATAATCAAGGTGGGTCATTTCCAGCACTAATCCAGGTTTTCTCACCCCCCTCCAAAAACCACACACACAAACTCACTCTCCTGCTGGCAATAGCTCATCTTACAATGTGCACAGCAATAATCCAAGTTTAACCAGAACGTCTTGGGGGGGGGGGGGGTTGTAGGAAAAAAACAAGGGGAGATAGGCTACCTTGCATAATGACTTAGCCACTCCCAGTCTCTATTCAAGCCCAAATTAATAGTATCCAATTTGCAAATGAATTCCAATTCAGCAGTTTCTCGCTGGAGTCTGGATTTGAAGTTTTTTTTGCTTTAAGATAGCGACCCTCATGTCTGTGATTGCGTGACCAGAGAGATTGAAGTGTTCTCCGACTGGTTTATGAATGTTATAATTCTTAACATCTGATTTGTGTCCATTTATTCTTTTACGTAGAGACTGTCCAGTTTGACCAATGTACATGGCAATGTACTATGTTAACGTGAGCTAGGTGCCTTTTAGTTCTTGCCAGCAGTGTCCACATGGGGGAGTTGCAGTGTAGCACTTTGATGCATGCTGCATTTCAGACCAGCCTTAAGGGATGTCTACACTGCAAAGAAAAACTCACAGCTGGCCTGTTACATTACTGTGTAGACTTCCAGGCTTGCGCCCGAGTACTAAGACTCTCCCACCCTGCAGGGTCCTAGAGCTCAGGCTCCTGTCCATGCCCTGAAGTTTACACAACAATGAAACCGCTCCACAGCCTAAGCCCAAGTCAGCTAGCACAGGCCAGCCACAGGTGTCATACTGCTGTGTAGACATACCCTAAGAGCTCGTTTCAACAAACATCTAGTTTGTGGCAAGCTGGGGTGGGCTGGATTCACACACTAGTTTGCTGCAGTCTCATTGTTTGTGTGCCCCCTGCTGATACGAATTAACAGTCTTGTTTCAAAGAGGACCAGATCAAAGCGTGTTAACACTGTTAATGTATGTCAGCAGAGTACTTGAACAGATAGCCCTAATGTGGGCTAGATTCACACCCCAGCTTGCCACAAACTAAATGTTCACCTAGACAAGTCTTTAAACTACTACGAAGTTAGTCAGGCTCTCATGTGGGCCATGCCTTTTCCCCAGATTGCATTACACTAAACTTCTATTTTAGGGTATATCTACACCAGAAATGTAAATTGAGCTATATTAGGTTGATTGACAGCCATCTCAGTAATTACTGCTGTGGTACATGTCCACACTACCCTCCTTGAGTCAGTGTTGCGTGTCCTCACCAGGAGTGCTTCCACTGACCTAAGAGAGGCAGTGTGGGGAGCTCAGAGGCCTGTCTCAGCTCTGCTGGAAGCTCGCCCCACAGAGTCCCAGCGGGCTGCCCCATCCCTGTTTCCCATCAGGAGCGAGAGTGGGGAGAAGCTGCTCAAGGCTTTTCAGCTCCCCACTGGGAGCAGAGCAGCCTTGTCAATTTCCTGGTAGGGAAGGGGAGCAGGGCCTGGTAGCCCAGGGCTTTTTGCCCCAGCTCCCAGCCAGGAGCAGGGTCTAGCCACCCAGGGCTCCTGCCATGAAATTGACAGACAGCCAACAGCTGAGGTAAGTAACACAGACACTGCATTGCCCTAATTACATGGACGTGAGTCCTACGCTTCTCGTGAAGGTGGAGTTACGATGTCGGTGTGGAAGGGCACTTACCTCATTGGGAGCAAGGCTGTAGCATAGACACTGACATAATTAGGTTGACATAAGCTGCCTAACTGTGTCATGTAGACTAGGCCTTAGTGGAAAAAAATATCTGCAGGATGAAAATCAGAGCTAGGGTTTTGGGATACACACGTTCCTACTCAGTGACCCCCTTTCTTCTCCCCTCTGCCCCTGCAATGTAT
This sequence comes from Natator depressus, assembly GCF_965152275.1. NCBI lineage: Eukaryota > Metazoa > Chordata > Testudines > Cheloniidae > Natator > Natator depressus. Next base: position 189,161,192 of record NC_134236.1, read on the forward strand.
AGCATGAATTGACTTGAGTAAATGTGGTGGGACTTTCAAGGAAGAACACTTCATATTAGTGAAGCAGAAGAGACTTGCCATCTTTTAGAACAGGAGTTTCCAGTTTGTCCATGAGGCTGCTTGTGACCCTTCAAGGAAACTGAATTAAATATTCATTTTTCTTCTAAATTAAAAGTGTGTTCCCTGAGCCACAGACTCTCTTAAAATGCAGTGTTTGAATTACCTCTCACTGCAGTGAGTGGAGAGTGTTGCAGAGGAAGGCAGTTCTGTGGAGTAGTTCTGGTGGGAGCCAGATGTGTGCTGAGCAGCTACTGTCCCTTCTCTACTGTAGCCCCTTAGCTTCCTGCTGGCTGGCTGCTATATTCCAGCAGAGGGAGGTAAGTGGCTCATTTGCTCCAGTCTGCCAGAGACCCAGAGCAGGATTTTGTCTCCAGAAAAAAGAGAGAGGAGTACTTGTGGCACCTTAGAGACTAACAAATTTATTTGAGCATAAGCTTTCATGAGCTACAGCTCACTTCATTGGATGCATCTGATGAAGTGAGCTGTAGCTCACGAAAGCTTATGCTCAGATAAAAAGCTTATGCTCAAATAAATTGGTTAGTCTCTAAGGTGCCACAAGTCCTCCTTTTCTTTTTACGAATACAGACTAACACGGCTGCTACTCTGAAACCTGTCTCCAGAAACAGAAACCCCTCCCCTTGCTCAGGGACAAAGGGCAAAAGCTGGTTCTCCTCCCCCACATGGTTACCCTGGGAAAGGCAAAGCTGGGAACTAGCAACCGGTTATGTATCTGAATCTCAGCTCCAGATTCCTTGAGTCATCTGGCAAATGGTTCATTAAGGACTACGACTAAGCTGGGGACAGGTACAAGCACATTCCAGGTTTCAGAGTAGCAGCCATGTTAGTCTGTAGCCACAAAAAGAAAAGGAGGACTTGTGGCACCTTAGAGACTAACCAATTTATTTGAGCATAAGCTTTCGTGAGCTACAGCTCACTTCATTGGAATGCATCCGATGAAGTGAGCTGTAGCTCACGAAAGCTTATGCTCAAATTGGTTAGTCTCTAAGGTGCCACAAGTACTCCTTTTCTTTTTACTGTAAGGAGAGTGATCACTTAAGATGAGCTATTACCAGCAGGAGAGCGGGGGGAGAAAACCTTTTGTAGTGATGATCAAGGTGGGCCATTTCCAGCAGTTAACAAGAATGTCTGAGGAACGGGGGGCGGGGGGGGAGAGGGGGGAATAAACATGGGGAAATAGTTTTACTCTGTGTAATGACCCATCCACTCCCAGTCTCTATTCAAGCCTAAGTTAATTGTATCCAGTTTGCAAATTAATTCCAATTCAGCAGTTTCTCGCTGGAGTCTGTTTCTGAAGTTTTTTTGTTGAAGAATTGCCACTTTTCGGTCTGTAATCAAGTGACCAAAGAGATGGAAGTGTTCTCTGACTGGTTTTTGAATGTTATAATTCTTGACGTCTGATTTGTGTCCATTTATTCTTTTATGTATAGACTGTCCAGTTTGGCCAATGTACATGGCAGAGGGGCATTGCTGGCACATGATGGCATATATCCCACTGGTAGATGCGCAGGTGAATGAGCCTCTGATAGTGTGGCTGATGTGATTAGGCCCTATGATGGTGTCCCCTGAATAGATATGTGGACACAGTTGGCAACGGGCTTTGTTGCAAGGATAGGTTCCTGGGTTAGTGTTTTTGTTGTGTGGTGTGTGGTTGCTGGTGAGTATTTGCTTGTGAGTATTTGCTTCAGGTTGGCCTGTCTCCCAAGATCTGTGAGTGATGGTCATCCTTCACATTCCAGCAACTCTTGGAGCTGTGCAGAGGGAGCCACATGAGGTGGTTGAATACATTAGCTGGGCAAAATAACTGGTTTTTGCAAATACCGGTTTGCTTAAACAGCGAGAGAGCCAGATAGGACAAACGTGAACGTTTGAGGAGCAAAAGTTGAGGCAGTAATGCCAAACAAAGACTGTCTAAAAGTTCCTCATTTAAGTCCTGCTTCACAGTATCTGCCAGTTGCGGGGAATGCTGTCAGAAGTCAGTAGTGTGTCTGAGGATCAGGGTGCTATTGATACATGTTCTATGGTTAATACCTACACGGTACATCACCAGAAGGTCTTGGCACTGTATATTCTACTTTAACTCTTCACAAAAGTAGCTTATTGTTTACAATCCAACTTAAACTGTCTAAATACTAAATATGCATCAAGGAACAGGAGTTGCAAAATGAGAGGGAGTTTCAGAAAACGTAGGTAACGACGAGGTTTTTGAGTCTTTCCTGTTATGGATCACTATCTAAGCAAGATATTGTATTTTGGGTCCTTATTTCCTTGAGATTAAGCACTACGTTCATACAAGTAGACCAGACTGCTATTTATCTCTTCTCTTCCCCCCCCCCCCCCAATGAATTGTATTACTATATTGCCTTAATATATTGACAAGACAAGTCAGAATACTCAGAGCCGTACATCTGCTCTGATGGGCAGATGCCTCCTAGAAAAATGCAACTGTTGGCAGAGTAGTATAGTGTTGCTGACGTGACTAAATCAAAATGTAAAAATTCAGAGGACGAGATTAAGAAACAGTACTGAAAACTAAAGATGTAAATATCGGTTAAAGTTAACTGGTTAAATTATTAAAATTATATCATTAACTGAGGTCGCTCCGGCCGGGCTAGCACAGTGGGGGTTCCGGCGGCTGTTCCGGCCAGCCTGGCATGGCAGGGGGGCGGAGGTAACAGTTAAGGTCGGTTAACAGTAAACGTAATGCTTACCAGTTAATCTTTTACATTCCTACTGAAAACAGCATTTGGTAATTGTTGCTGCTTTTTTTTTTTCTTTAAGCAAATCTTCCTTGTCTGAGTCTAGAATACTTCTTGACATAGTAGGGGGAAAAAAGCACACATGGCTACATAGCCATAGCAAAGGATATAAAGTTCAAGGCCGACATTCTTCAAGCTGAGCTTTACCTGGTGCAAGTTAATGGGAGGAGCATGGGCAAAGATTGCTTTAAGCTACCCTTGCATTCCCCTGATTACAGTTGTGCTGGTCTACTGCATAATAGGGGTCTGAAGACCTGTGTATCTTATGCTAGCTTTTCCTGAATGCAGGGATCAGCCCTACAAACACCCTGACCATGCCCCACATGCTGGGTCAGAAGGAGGGGGTTGCATAAGGTTACTATTGTGGTTCTACATCACTCAAGGATTCCCAGATGTAGGGAGAATGTGATCTTCTGGTGGCTCAAAGAAGCTTTAACAGGCTGAAGAATCTGGTCCTGCATCTTTCTCACAAAATATGAACTCTAAAGCTGACTTTGTGTATTTAAAGACTATTCTCTTCATGAAAAGACAAGTTTTTGTAGAAAGTACAAAATAAACACAGTATCTATAATACCACAGGAACCATTAATGCAGAAAGAAAATTATCCAGCCTTTAGTCATGTATAGCAGAGCTGGTCAAATTCTTTAATTAAAGAAAGGGGTTGATGTCTTGCATAGAAAAGTTCCATTTTTGGTTTTCAATGAAATGTCAATTTGTTTAGAAAACCTCCACTACTTGAAAATTTTTTTAATTTTGTTTTGAAACTTAAATTATAAGCAAAATGGCTTCTTTCCCTATTAAAAGGGGGCGGGGGGAGGAGTGGCCTTTCTTGTCAAAAGAAAAAATGTGAGTTTCAAACAAAGCAAAAATGGTCCCCCCCCCCCCCCATGAAACATACTTTTTGACAGCTGTATGTCCTGTTTTCTTGATATATCTAATGCACTAAATCCTAATAATCTGGTGGTGAACTCTCCAGATTTGTGTAATTGTAGCATTCATTGAGGAGAATTTAAAATTGTTACTTCAGCTTATACTTCTCTATAGATGCAAAGTATAATGCACTTTAAATTTTTCTCCCTAAGATTGATCTTGTGTTTGCAAGACTGGCTGTACAGACTATTTCTGATAACTTGGAACTTCGAGATGATTCGCGTCTAAGAAGCCTGGATATAAGATGTATACGAAGCTTAAATGGTAACTTCTGTTTTAATCTTAAACCTGATAACTCATTCATGTGGGATAAGAAAATATTTTGTAAAATGTTAAATTGTATTAGAAATAGACATGTATTTTGTTTACAAATTACCTTTTCCAAGTTTGTACAAAAAAGACATTACTCCTATTGCATAGATTCCTAATATTCTCCTGTATGCTTTATTGGATGAGATCTGAGATATTTAGATACCACAGTGATGGGTAAGTTTTAAAAAAAAAAAAAATCTGGATATATCAAGGTTCTGTCAGTTCTGGATATTAGACACTTTAATGAGTAGGGCAAATGTCTGACAATACCTAACATTTTCCTGATTCTTTGTTCACTGTGCTTATGCCAGTTGGTTGCTTCTTCCACTAAGGGGGGAGATGTATGACAGTGCTGCTGTATATTAATAGCTAAAAGAACGAGGAGTACTTGTGGTACCTTAGAGACTAACACTTTATTTGAGCATAAGCTCTTGTGGGCTAAAACCCACTTCATCGGATGCATGCAGTGGAAAATGCAGTAGGAAAAATATATATACACACACACACACACAGAACATGAAAAAATGGGTGTTGCCATACCAACTATAACAAGAGTAATCAGTTAAGATGAGCTATTATCAGTGGGGGGGAACTTTTGTAGTGATAATCAGTATGGCCCATTTCCAACAGTTGGCAAGGAGGTGTGAGTAACGGGGGGCGGGGGGGGGGGCAAAAATAAGCAATAAGAAAAAAATTATTCTTTTTGGTGTCCATTAAATTAGGCTTGAATAAAGACTGGGAGTGGATGGGTCATTACACAAAGTAAAACTATTTCCCCATGCTTATTTTTCCCCCTGCTGTTACTCACACCTTCTTGTCAACTGTTGGAAATGGGCCATCCTGATTATCACTACAAAAGTCCCGTCCCCCCGCTGATAATAGCTCACCTTAACTGATTACTCTTGTTCTAGTTGGTATGGCAACACCCATTTTTTTTGTTGTGTGTGTATCTTCCTACTGTATTTTCCACTGCATGCATCCAATGAAGTGGGTTTTAGCCCACAAACGCTTATGCTCAAATAAATTTGTTAGTCTCTAAGGTGCCACAAGTACTCCTCGTTCTTTTTGCTGATACAGACTAACACGGCTGCTACTCTGAAACCTGTCATAAATAGCTAAAGCACTTGACATGAGGTGATACCTATAAAAGTAAACTATTGCTATGAGTTACTTAAAGCAAAGGAAGTCTTCTGATACTTCGAGCTTAACCTCACTACTCAGCAGTCCTGAGTTCTCTCTAATTGTGTATGGCTGTTAAAACTGACCGACTTGGCTCTCAGATCTCCTCTTCTCCCCCCTCCCGTCCCCCCCATCTCATGCAGAATGGACTTTTACTTGTTAAAAAATTGATTATAGCTGCAGCCTAAACTCTGAAAATCTGTGATATTCACAAGGTATGTGGGTGCATACTGGAGGCTACTAACATGTCCTCTAACCGTATTTACAGTAGTAAAATATGGATTTTGTTTATACAAGCAATTGTTATACAATGCTTACTTTAGAAACTCTTTCAACAAGACTAAAGTGGTAAACTAGTAAAAAGCTGAGATTATTAAATTTGCAGTTTAAATCTCTTGCAGGTTGCAGAGTTACTGATGAAATTCTGCATTTAGTGCCACACAAGGAGAACTTCAGACTAACCCTTAGAGCAATTAAACTGTGGGCAAAACGTGAGTAAAACACAATCATTCTTGATCTCTACCCAGAAGCTTAATTGTTCCTGAAAAGTTCCTGAAAAGTCTAGATAACTGAAGGCTCAGAGTAACATGTCTAACCACTTAAGGAATATTTCATGGGGTAATTCAGGAATCTTTTAAAAAGGCCAAACTTTCCATATATGTGATCGTGAATAAGAACTGCGATCTTTATTTCAAAACTAAACTTTATTCAGACATGCTAAAATAGTAAACACTCATAAATAGTGTATTGAGTAGTCATGATGCTAGGTAAATAGTCATACACAGAAGGTGAGGCAAATGTCTCCATGGGGGTCAAAGTAGCTTGAAGCACGTTCATATATTTGTCATGAGAACTGCTGAAAACAATAGCCCTCTACTTTTCGTGTGCCTATTGCACAATGGATTATGTAAACTTAACTAACCTTCTTCTTTGAGTGTCTTCTGCATATTTTCACTCTTGGGATGTGCCAACCGGTGCAATTTGGACAATGGAATTTTCTGGTAAGAGTGCTCATTAGAGCGCTCCCACACCCTTCCTGCCCCTCACCCCAGGGTTTGAGTACATTCTCAGGCTTTGGCACCAAATGCTGTCTCGGTCTCTTCCAACTGCAGCAGACAGATGGATATGGACTTCTCTGGATCTCTTAGATCCATAGTTTTTTTTAAGTGCCTTGGTGGGTGGGAAGGAGAGTGGGTGGTTGTTTTTGTGTTTTTAAATCAATTAATAGTGTTAGGTTAGGTTTTAGGATAGTTCAGATATTCAGCAGCACTTGGTACAGTTGTCCACGGCAGATTTGAAGATGAAGAAACATATGACATGCCATAGTCACACCCTTACCAGATGTCTTAAATGCCTTGGGAAAGGCATTCCCCTTTGCCTTGTGCTATTTATACTATGTTCATTCCCCAGGCCAGAAAGAGACTAAACAGACTCCAAGCCTTCTTATTGCAGGAGGCGTTGACTGCCAGACCTCTGGGATTATAGGTGTTGAAGAGATCTGAAGGAAAGGATAGGAGGCCTGAATAGGCTCAGAGTACTTCTGCATCCAAGCAGACTACCATGGTAAAGGTGTCTGCCTCAACACCAAGCTCCAGTTCCAAATCAACAGAGCCACCTGTACCTAAGACATCAAATCTGGTTCCAAAACGCTCGAGCCCCTCTGACATTCTGGGGGGCAATCCAGACTAGTGGGGGGCTGTCAGCACTGCCCTGCAAACTTAGGTGCCTCACAATGCTTTGCTGCTGTAGCTCTCACCTGGGCCACTCAGACTTCCAGCACACAGGTAAGACCCTGCGTATCTGTGTATTCTGAAGCCTGTCAGCCACACATCAGTCACACTCTGGCTTCCACCAGGCTTGGTTATCACTTTCAAGGTGACCAACACATTCCCAGTCTCTAAGTTTCCCCCAAAAAGTGTCCTGGACACTCAAGATACCTTAGAGGGGCAATGGATCCAATATTTCTACCCTAAATGGAGTTACCTGCACAGTTTAAAACACTGGATTAGTTTTGATTAAAGAATGAAACATATTTAACTACAAGGAGATAGGTTTTAAGTGAGTATAAGGCAGAAATGGTTACAAGAGAAACAAATAAAATGCTTCCTAGTACTAAAAACTTAACAAACTAAACTTTGGTTCAAGGTGAAATCCCTTACCATGTGTTCCCAGTAACACTGCTGACTGAATTCTCAGGCCAGAACCTGCTCCCAAAGTCCAAACGCTGTTTCTTTCTTTCCTTTTTCTTTTTTTTTTTCTTTCCTTTTCTTGGGGTGTTTGCCCCTCACTTTTACAGTTCAGTCACACTCTGAAATAAATTTTTCCTGAGGGTTACCCCTAGATAAAGTTCCATCCCACTGTGAGGATGGAGACAAGGAGTCTGGTGGCGAAAGAGGTTCCATTATGTTTGCTAAAATGCAGATTGATCTGTTCCTGCCCCCCCTTCTTTGCCACAGAATCACCATTTGACAGGTGACTGCCCATCAATTTTAACAACATCTAACTAGAGACATCAGCTTGTCCTTTGGGTAAACCAGCTTCTTAAAGACAAACGTATTTGGTAAATACATTTTAGATCTAATTTCAGCTTATGTTCATAATTTAACATATAACATTGCTACATACATTTCACCATGATGATATTCAGCAGGAAGTTATTAGTTTTTAAATTATACCTCACAAGGCATATTTTGTACAAAGATTATTACAAGGGTTTGTAGGGAGGCGGTTCCAGATAAGGGACCCAAACAGCCAGGTAACATACCAGAACAAAGTACTTCAGTTCCAAGGAAAAGGAAGGCTAAATCAAAACATATCTGACCTCCTCACTCTGGTGACTCATCAAAAAATTCTCACCTTTATCCCTTTTACAGATTCCACTTTCAGTCCTTTGACCAATAGGTTTCATTATTGGATCTGCACTTTGAAGGAGAGCTGGATAAGTGATTTCAGAGGTAGACTTTTTCTTCACAACACTGTTCCTCTGCTCAGTTTGAGAATGACATCCTGTGGTCAGATTGGCATATGCTGCCTTGGCCATCCTGCCTGACTCCTAGTTTCCCTAACTATTCTCAAAAGCCAGGATTCCCAATTCCAGATTAAGGGAAATCTAGGTCTACAGAGCAGAGACAATCGGATCCTCAACATTTGGAACACTTTCCCACTTTAGTGTCTGGTATACTTTCTGAAGAAAAGGAGGATCCACCTCTTCAAGTGAAGTTTCAGCAAAAAGAACAAGAGTTGGAGAGTGATTCTCTTCCTGATGAGAATGTGAGTGTTGCTTCTGCATCATCCCCTTCTGAGGACTCTATCCAGTTTCATGAATTGGTGAACAGGAAGGTGCTAGTTTTGAAGTTCTTCCAATGGTTGCAGACATGTCCTCCACTCAGGTGTGCACTCCTAGTGCACCAAAGCTGGAGAACTTACATCCTCTGGCCCCTTGTAGCCCCTCCTCATGCTATTTAAGGTCAGCACTGCCCAATCCCCCTCAGTTCCTTCTCACCATTTGCAGCTGGATTGGGTGCATTCTGTGTGGTATCTTCCCTCACACTTCACTGTTTGTGCTTTGCTGTGAGCTTGTGTATATAGTTTTAGAAGTACCCTTAGTGTTTAGTTAGTTTAGGATTTAGCCTGGTGTGATGCCCTCACCAGGTTTTAAACACTGCCAGTTGTGTGGGGTGGCTATCCCTAATAGGGATTTCCCCCACGCTGTTTTTACTCTGCCTTGGAGAAGGGCACATTTAAAGGAAAGTGTTCCATCTGTAAGTCATTCAAAAAAGAATGCTGGTGACTAGAGACTTGTGCTTGAAGCAGCACCTTATGGAGCGGGCCATGAGTCTTGCTTTGGTACTGGAGACCTCTGCCAATTGTCCAATCCCTCAGAGCACTTCAGAGCCTGTAGGGGCTGTTGTTCCACAGCCAGATTCAGACTCTGAGGAAAATGAGTCTCAAAATGGATGAGAACCTTTGCAAAGTTAGGAGAGATTCCTCCTCCTCCCCTAAGAGGAGTGCAGACTGACAGAGATTCCTCTGGTACACAGGATAGAGGCAGGCTGTCTATCTACTCTCTGGTACTGAGATGAGAACAATTTGACAGTATACTGTCAAGTCTGGTACCAATGACATTGGTGTTGACACCAATTAGTTTCTGGTTTGTTGACAGATCTGGCACAATTTGTCTTGCTTTGCCTTTCTGCCCCAGACATTCTATTTAATTCAGTAGCACTCAACTGTGGTGGCCTCTTCTGTGTTATCAATACCTCCTAGACTGGTTAGAGAATATTCAATGTTGTCAGCACTGTCTTCTGCACTGCTTAAAAATCAGGATGCAGAGCTAAATTTGGCCCCTTTATTGGTACTGAGGAGTCATCAGTGCAGCTACAATCTTCAGTAATGACCATTTTGGAGCAGACCACGTCTGCAGGACTGGTACTGGGCTCGCCTTCATTACTGATGTCCATTCCGGTGTCATGTGAGTGCAATGCCCTTACCACTACTCAAGGCACCAGCTGCTTTGCCATCATCAGCATTGATGCAGCCTGCATGTTGGGCTTCAGGTGAGGCTGGATGTTTGCTTGCTCTACCTGAGTGGTTCCTCCATTGCCACTGCTTGGAAGTTTCTTCAAGAGAGAATTTGGGAACATCTTCTGCCTCTGTCACCTTCAAAGTGCTATTCTCATTCTTTGAGACCTCCTGGGGATCACGAGCAGTACAGAGATTGGCACTGCTCCCACAGTAGGGTTAAGGGTATTAGTCCAGTTCCCACTGGCCACCAATGCCATATCCTTATCCTCAATGGCCTCCTTGGGATGTTCCTCAATCTGTGAGGTCCCAATGCACAGGTCAGTCCAGAGCAAGGTCACTGATCTTTGTTCATCCTCACTCTGAGCTAGTTCAGTCTCAACCATTGTTACAGAGGCAGGCGTTGCCACAGGAGATTTCATTGGTTCCACTTCATTTTTTCCCTCACTGGATGATTCTACGGTGCCAGCTTCCTCTTGTCCTGTACCTGAGGATTTTCAGTCATATCAAGGTCTCCTGAGGTGAATGGCTACAGGCTTGGGCATTCAGACAGTTTGTTCAGGACAGTACTAATAAGTATCCCAGGAGAATAGCTCTCCCTATAAATGAAGCACTTTTTGGAGCCTGCAAAAATGTACCCTACGTTCCTTACTGCTCACAATGAAGCATACTGAAAAGAGGTATTGTGCCCTTATGCAGGGTTTTCAGTGCTTCTGCTCTCATCAAGCCTCTAACTCACTTGTCATAACAGCAGCAAATGAGAGGTTGCATCAGGGGAGATATAAGCAGTTAGATTTAATGGGAAGAAAAAACTTACTCAACCTCCTCTTTACAAATTCGCATTGCTAATCAGCAGGTACTGTTAACCTCCTAATTTACAAAATATGTCCAAATTTACATATAAATTGCTAGAATCCTCCTGGGAAGAGTTTAAGGCATTCATTGTGGAAGGTCGTCTGGCGGCCAAGAAGTCACTGCAATCCACACAGGACACGGAGCACACTTTTTCCCCAGGATTCTTGTCTCTACTGTATCAGTGAGAAGAGCCTCATGCTTACAGAATTGGCATAGCTTCTGAGGTCCAACAAAGCATAGAGGACTTACCTTTTGATGGTTGGTTTTTTGTTTCCAGAAAAAATTGATACTCCATTCTTTTAAGGACTGTCATGCTACTTTGTTAATTGGAGGCTTATATTCCAGTGATAAAGGCATCATGGAAGTCAGCAGCAGCAATACTACTCAGTTATTCTGGCAGTCAGCTTACCCCACTAGGCAGCAAGACTTCTCTAGGAAGGGACATAAGTCCCAGAAGAGGTCATTTCCTGGTCCCAATAATCAGCCAGCCAGCTCCTCACCTATCAAGAGCAACACTCCAGTTATCAACTTCTCAACCATATCGCCTCCATTTGCAGGCAAGCTATTTCGCTTTTACAGGGCTTGGGGAAACAGTAACTATGGACAAATTATCCTAAGTACTGTGGGATAAGGTTATGCCATCCTGTTCCTGTCCATTTCCCCCTTCTTACCCCCTACCCCATCCCTTTTCAGGGATCCCTCTCAAGTCACTGCTCCTACAGCAGGTCCAGGCTGTGTGTGCTTTGGGAGCTGTAGAAGAGTTTTCCCTTCAGCATTAGGGGGAAAGGGGTTTTACTCATGGTATTTCCTGATCCCCAAGTCCAAGGGAGGGTTAAGAGCTGTGTTTGAACAAGTACAACAAACGCATAAGAAGCATCATGGTCACCCTAGTGATGATTCTCACCAAGTTGGATGAATATGACTGGTGTGCTGATCTTCAAAAAGCCTACCTCCATGTGACAATTCTCCCAAGCCATAGGAAATTTGAGATTTGTAGTAGTAGGTCAACATCAGGACATAGTGCTCCTCTTTGGCCTATTCTCAGCTCCACATGTATTTACTAAATGCATGACTGTAGTAGCAGCATATCTCAGAAAAAGAGGCATTAATGTTTTTCCTTACCTGGATGATTGGTTAATGAAGGGAAAGTCCAGAAACCAAGTCCTACATCATGTCCATTTCATGCTATGTCTCTTTGATCATCTGGGTCTGATTTGAACAAAGAAAAGTCAGCATTAAACACACACAATTGAGTTCATTGGGGTCCTATTGGACTCTGAGTTAAAGGGATTTTATGCTGAATGAGAAATTTCAAGCAATTTGTTGCCTGTGTCTGTCCCTCTGATCTCATCCTTCAACTATAGTCTGTATGCCTGAAGTTGCTTGGTCATATGTCCACTTGCATGTACATAGTCCAGCATGTGAGATTGTGTCTTCATCCTCTTCAAGGCTGGTTGAAGTTGACTTATCTCCTGAATTTTCAATCACTGGGCAGCCTAGTAAAAGTGCTACCAGCCCTCCTGGCGTTTGTAGAGTGGTGAACACATCAGATCAATGAATGCACCAAGCAGAACCATAATTATAGAAACCTTGGAGAGCATATTTAGGGACATTGAAAGTTCAAGGTTTGTGGACAGAACAAGATTCTCTTCATGTCAATGTCCTGGAACTTTGAGCCATTTACAACACATGCTGGACCTTTTGGGCTCAGATCAAGGGCACAGTGGTTCATATACTCTCAGACAATACCATCACAATGTGTTTATGAAAGAAGCAGAGAGGAGCCTGCTTCAACCAGCTCTGTTGTGGAGCAATGAAGTTTTGGCACTTTTGCATCAAGGAAGCCATCATTCCCACAGCTGCACTCTAACTGGGTGCTCAGAATCAGTGGCTGATAATCTTAGCAGGCATTTATCCCAGAATCACAAGCAGTCCATCACCAGGGTTCTGAGGTCCATCTTCAAAGAATGGAGTATTCTGAAGATTTACCTGTTTAGACCAAAAGGCAGCAAACAGCTGTCAGTTTTTGTTCTCGAGCAGATCTCAGTCCAGGCTCTTTAACTGATGCCTTCCATCTGAACTAGGGATTAGCAATGATGTATGCCTTCCCCAAGCCAATCCCACTCATTCCTCAAGTTTATTCTCAAACTGAAGTTAGATTATGCCAAATTGATACTCGTTGCATCACTGTAGTAAAGGCAGTGTTGGTTCTCTAACTACCTCCATCTATCTGACCTTACAGATATCTTCTGCTGTATCCCAACCTACTGATTCAACACCATGGTCAAATTTGGCATCCAGCACTGGGCAATCTGCACCTCAGTGTGGATGCTGCATGGGTAGGTGAAGAGGAAAGATGCTGTTCAGAAGCAGTCCAGTGACTTTTACTTAATAATAGAAAACATTCCACTGTGGTTATTGATTTGGCCAAGAGGAAACATTTTTTTGGTTTGGTCACTAGCTCAGAGAATTCAGGTGAGTCTAGCCCACATTCAGGACACTTGGGATTACCGGATTACACCTTCAGTCCTCAGGTTTCTGTTTGACTGTTTACTTACCAGCAATCTCTGCATTCCATCCTCTGATTCAGTGGAAGTAAATTTTTGCTAACTCCGCGGTAGTTCTTTCCAACTCTGAAGAAAACTTCCATTGTGGGATCTTAACAGTGTACTGGCTGTCATCCTGGAACCTCTGTTTGAGCCCCTAGCAATTTGTTCTCTATCCCTCCTTTATTAAAAAAAACGCTTTTTTTTTTCTGCCATAACATCTGCAAGGAGAGTAAGCAAATGGAAGGACCTCCATATATGCAGTATTTCAAAGATAAAGTGACCCTAAGGCCACACTCAAAAAATAAATAAATTTAAATAATTCTGAAGTAGTTTCACAGTTAGCTATTAACAGAGCAATCTTCTTACTAGTATTCTTTCCTAAGCTATGTTCAAGTCTAGATGAACAGCGGCTTCATATGTTGCGTGTGAGACAATGCTTGGCATTCTATGTAGAGAAGGCTAGACCATCTCATTGATTCTTTGTCTCCTATGCCGGATGGATGAAGTGTCAGGCAGTCTTCAGACCATTTCCAGGTGAATAACTTCCTGCTTTACCATGGCATATGGAGTAACTCAGACTACAACAATCACATAGTCTGCAGAAGAGAAGAGTGAGGGGGGATTTGATAGCACCCTTCAACTACCTGAAGGGGGGCTCTAAAGAGGATGGAGCTCGGCTGTTCTCCATGGTGACAGACAGAACAAGGAGTAATAGTCTCAAGTTGCAGTGGGGGAGGTCTAGGTTGGATATTAGTAAACTCTGTTCCACTAGGAGGGTGGTGAAGCACTGGAATGGGTTACCTAGGGAGATGGTGGAATCTCCATCCTTAAAGGTTTTTAAGGCCCGGGTTGACAAAGCCCTGGCTAGGGTGATTTAGTTGGGATTGGTCCTGCTTTGAGCAGGCGGTTGGACTAGATGACCTCCTGAGGTCTCTTCCAACCCTAATCTTCTATGATTCCTCAGCAATGTTTTGATATTGGACATTTGCAAGGCCACTACATGGCCTTCAGTGCATATTTTTACCAAGTACTATGCTGTTACAACTGCATCTAGAAACATGAAACTTTGGGAAGTTTGGGAAAGTTCTGCAGTTGTTCTTTAAGTAGACTGAACCCCAAGTCCTCCTTGACTTGTGAGTCAAGTGAGTGGAATAAAAAATCTGCAACCACTCGAAGAAAAAACTGTTACCTACTTGTACTGTAACTGGTATGTGGGTGTAGATGTCTAGTCCACGACCCACTCTGTCTCAGGGAGTTTTGATGTTCAGTGCGAAGGAACTAAGAGGTCAGGATGGTGCTGTACTTAAATAGCCAGTGGAGAGCTACGAGGGGCCAGAGCGTCACCCTGACAGGTAGTACTAAGCAACGGTCACCAGCTTCAGTGTGCTGGGCACACACACACCTGAGTGGAATACATATCTGCACTCACATTTTGAAGACCAACAGAGAACCATTTTTACCTTCAGTGGCTTTCGAAGAGGTCACCCACCCAGTTTTTGACATTTTAGATACCACTTCAAGAAATCCAGTACCTTTACCAATACTAGATGGACTTTGAGAACCAGATAAATCAATATGGTCAAACCCTTCTTCCTATCAGCCAGTTTCAAAGAAAGCTGACAAGTCATATCAGATTCCTTAGGAAAGATTCTTCTGTTTTCCTCTACACCTTCCTCTTAAGTGACTGACTTGTTGCATCAGCTATGGTCAAATGATCCAAAACGGATCATTTTCCCCTCTTTGATAAGGAGTAAGAGTTAATTCTCTAGGAAGAAAATTGAACATGAGTGGCCAATTACTAAGCAGTCATGTCAAGGTACCAATTCCATTTTTGGGGACACTATCTCCCTTTTCACTAAAAATCTTCCAGAGATCAACAAAACTAGCTAATGCCCTCATAAAAAGTCAGAACATCATAAAGCATGCACTTAAAGAATCATCTGAGGTATCGGACACTGCATCCGGATCAGTTCCTTCGTTCACTGATCTCTGCAGATGTGTGACTAAGATCTTCCTCTCTGCCTCTGGACACAGCCTAGAACAGAGGATCTTCCTTTTAAGGGTGACTATTTATGTAGTCAAAACTGATGAAGCTGCAGAAAACAGTTTCTTTTGTCTTTTCTATAAGATCACTGGGACGGTTTCAATCCTTTAGTCACCTGGTCCCATGTTTAGATATCTAAGTATTACTACCCACCTTCATCTTACTACACTCAAACAGTATCAGAATCAACAACAGTCCTCCTTTGTCTTAGCAGAGGAAGAGAGCCTTTAAACATCAGAGGAGGATGAAGAATTCTTCGGCTATGTCTTTGTTGCCTTATGTTAGATTGCAGGTTTGACATGAGGTTTGAGATCTGTGAACCAAGCCTGGATCATTCTATCCTTGTTTTAGGAGAAATCTGTCTCAGAATTCCATGAGTCATAAAAATATCACTTCAAACAGATGAATGTTAGACATAATAAAGGAAGGCTTATGCTATCCAATTTGAATACCTTCCTCCTCACAAACCCCCCACTCCTCCCTTTTTAGGGGGTCTATCTCACAAGAGGGTACTAAGAACACAAATACAAACTCTGTTACAAGCAGGAGCAATAGAGGGGGTCCTAGAAAAGTTCTGGAACCAAGGGGTTTATTTACAATTTTTTCTGATTCCAAAGAAAAAGGGATTCCCAGACCAATCCTAGAGCTGGACAGTATGTTCGAAGTAATCACCATTCCCCAAAAAAGCCACTAGCCTCTCTAATGTGGTGGTTGAGCCTAGAGAATGCTCTCAGAGCAGTATCATTCTACCTCCCCCACATTCCTGCAATAGCTACATCAAATGTATCCAAGAAGGGATGGGGAAGGGGTATCTCAATCTATTCAAGGTCTCTGGACTCCTTGAGTCACACTTGCACATGAATGTTAGAACTGAAGGCCATCCTTCTGGCTGTCAAGTCATTCCTTCTACAGGTACAGGACAGGGTGGTTCAAGTCACCACAAATATGTCGGCAATGTATTATGTGAACCAACAGGGAGGGGCATGTTCATCTCAGCTTTGCAAGGAGGCAAGAAAGCTATGGAACTGGTGTATTCTACACGGTCTCTGATCGCCCTGCACATAGTGGGAACTCACAAGCAGCTCACGGGCAAGCTGAACAGAGATTAGACTAAGATGCTTGAGTGCTTAGTAAAGGACTCAGTAGTTCAGGACATTTTCATCCTTTGCAACTTTCTGGACATGGATATTTTTGCACCAGGTTAAATACAAAATTCCTTTGTTTTTGTTCAAGAGAAGGCTTGAATATTCGTGACAGATGCCTTTCTTCTCTGCTGGGGGACCAGTTAACTTTCTTCCTTTCCCACTAATGTTAAAGGTAGTGAAAAAGGTCAATCAAACTTAGCCAAAATTATGCAAGTTGCTCTGGCATGGCTGAGGCCGCAATGGTAGATGCACCTAATTCTTCATTCCAAGGGGAAATGCAAACTTCTACCAGTAACACCAGTCCTATTGTCCCAGCAGAGAGGGGGAGAGTTCTTTATCTAGCTCTCCAGTTGTTACATCTAACTGCTTTGGGCAATAGGACTTTAACAGATCTAGAAAGATCTTGCTCTGTAGACGTGCAGCATGTCCTAATTCTAGGAAACAGTCAATTAGAAAATGTTCTGATTTTAAATGGAAGATATGTCTGATAAGGCTATTGATCCAGTATCTGCTCCAATTCAATGTATTTTAGAATATCTAGTACACCTAAAATGTATGAGTTTGTCTCTTTCTTTGCTTAAGGTCCATCTAGTGGAAATAGCCACCTTTCATAATTCTATTGATGGTAAAATCTATATTTTCACTTGACTGTTTGTTTTAAAAACAGTTTTAGAGGTTTTTTGATCTTCTATCCATTATTAAGAAATCCAGTTCCTCCATGGTTATTTAAATTTGGCATTAATACATTTTATGACTCTATACATTTAGACATCTCTCAAATTGTTCATTGTTTCATCTCTATTAAAAACAGCCTTTATAATAGCAATCTCTTCAGCTAGAAGAATGAGGGCTTTTCTACACTAGCGAGTTTTGTCAATGAAGCTAATGTCGACAAGGAAAAATTGACAAAATAAAGTTGCCAAAGTGTCTACATTTGCTCCCTCTGTCGACAGATCATGTCCACATTTGGGGCACCTTTGTCGACCAGTGAGAGCAATGGCCTGTGGGTATGTATCCCACAATGCCTGGCAACACCATCTGTCGCTAGGTGTAGTGGGAATGCAGAAACGAAGCGCCGCGCATCCTGGGATGTGCAAAATATATGGTCATGCACCAGTTTGTGTCCCACCCCTCCAATGGTTTCTGGTTTTCTTTCACACTGTTTTTCCAACTGTCATTCTTTTGTAGTGCGTGCCAACATCTGCAGTGAGAGAGGATGGATCCTGTTCTTCTCTCCTATGCGCTGTTAGCTGTCGTGAGGACATTGCACATGGCAACACAGTTACTCGCAAAGTTAGCAGAGGATGAATTGCAGGCACCCGAGTGTGATATGAATGGCAGCAACTTATGGGTGCTTTGTGCATTCACAGATCAGCTGCATATGGTAGAGCATCCCTTTTGGGCTAGGGAAACAAGCCCTGATTGGTGGGATCACATTGTCATGCAGGTGTGGGATGACTATCAGTGGGTATAGAACTTTAGGATGTGTAAAGCAACCTTCATGGAGCTATTTGCTGAGTTGGCCCCCGACCTGTGGTACAAGGACACCAGATTGAGAGAAGCGTGTTGCAATCGCACTGTGGAAGCTGGCGAATCCAGACTGCTACCGGTCAGTCGCAAATCAATTTGGAGTGGGGAAAGCCCACTGTTAGGGCTGTATTACTCCAAGTGTGAAGGGCAATAAATCGCATCCTGCTGCATAGGACCATGACTCTGGGAATGTGCATGACATAGTGTATGGCTTTGCAGAGATGGGTTTCCCTAACTGTGGCGGGGCGATTGATGGTGCACACATTCCAATTTTAGTGCCAGACCACCTTGCCTCTGAATACATCAGTCAGAAGGGATACTTCTCCATGGTGTTGCAGGATGCGCATGTGGATGACCAGGGGCGTTTCATGGACATCAGTGCAGGCTGGTCTGGAAAGGTGCATGACGTACATACCTTCAGGAACAGTGGCCTGTACAGAAAGCTGCAGGCGAGGACTTTCTTTCCAGATCACAAGTTCAAAGTGGGGAATGTGGAAATGCCCATAGTAATCCTGGTAGACCCCTCTTACCCCTTACAGCCCTGGCCCATGAAACCTTACACAGGGCACCTGGACATCAGCAAGGAGCATTTTAACAGGCTGAGCAGGTGCCGCATGGTAGTCGAATGTGCCTTTGGCCATTTGAAAGCTCGCTGGAGGTGTTTAAATGGCAGGCTAGACCCCCCAGTAACACGTCTGCTTTGGAGTTGCTTTCCTGTTGCATCCATGTACAATTTTGGGGCCCAAGATCCATGCAACAAAATGCTTTAGAAGCCTGTACCCGAGAGTGAATTGATACGCTTTTGTAGAACACAGAATAAAAATGCTGTACCATTAAATACCTTAGGCTTTATTTGTTGTTAAAAAGGGTAAAGCCTCACAACTGTGTGTGGCTCCAGTTATCATTGTGCAAGCTGTCAGAGGGGCTGGAGTGATGGGGAAACTCAGGAGTGCTGTGGAGTGAACAGGAATATGTGGGCATTGGGGGGGGGGGGGGAGGTTGGCAAAGAATTGTGCATCTGCTGCAGAGGTGCTTGAACTCGATCTGCTCAGTCTGCAGCTGTATCGAGGACTTGAGCATCTTTGTCTGATCCTCCATCACTTTTATCATCCGCTTTGTCGCTTGCCTAGCAAAAGCAGCAGTCTCTTTTCTGTCCTGCCTTTCGGCTTCCCAGCACTCTTTCCGTGCCCCGGTCTGTCGCTCATCGCGCTGCAGCACCTCGCAGAACATCTCTTCTTTGCTGCGCCAAGGATTTTTTCTTATCTGCCGCAGCCGGTCCATGGGGGTGCGTGATGCGGTGTTCAAGGTCTGTGCTGAACAGAAGAGGGATTGTTTTATTCCAGCAAACGACTGAAACGTTTTAGTAAAACAGACCTTCTGCCGAGAAAGTGATTTCTACGAGCAAGCACACAGCTTCACGAGCACCCGAATCATGGTGAGTTTCAGGAGTGGGAAGGCGGTTGTGCGTACGGACAAAAAGATTATGGCTTGCAGGGCAGTTTTGAAGGGAACTCATTCTAAAATTATCCCACAATTTTTCACAGGCAGCCAACCTGCTGGCTGACATCTCACTGATGAGGGTGACTAGGGAAACCAGGGCTCAGCTTCTGAATGCTTGTGGCTTTCACCCCGGTCTATAGGCAGCTCAGCTATGTGCCACTTTGCTAAATGGCAAGGTACAGTTTCCTACAATGGGGGACCTAACAAGGCTGCAATCCCTTGGAATCTGCAGCAGAGGATTAACAAGTACCTCTTGGAAACTTTCTAGAGCTTCTCTCAGGAGGATTCCCTGCAGGTCTCGATGTCCATCGACACCCTGCTTGGCGATGCAGATTAGCTACACACTACTTGCCTCCCACTTTTCAATTCCCTACACAAGCCATAGCAACTTACCCAGAGTCTCATCTGCTTCCTGCTCCACACTGAGCACTTCTGGAGTGGAAAGTTCCTGGCTGCATGCCCCACCGGGCGACCCTGCTGGGAGCACCTCAGCCTCTTCTAGCTTGACTTCTTCATCCACAATTACAGCCTCAGGGTTACCCCCTCTTTCTGCTGCCTGCAAAGTATCCACGGGGCTATCGGCGGTGGAGGTGGGGTCACCACCGAGGATAGCATTCAGCTCCTTATAGAAGCGGCAGGTCTTGGCGCACCACCGGAGCGATGGTTCACCTCCCTCACCTTATGGTACGCCTGCCTCAGCTCCTTTATCTTTGCTCTGCACTGCTGCATGTCCCGATCATAGCCCTTATCGCACAAGCCTCGAGAAATTTGCCCATATGTGTCCTGATTCCTACGGGTCACTCACAGCTGAGACTGAACAGACTCCTCTCCCCATATACTGATCAGATCCAACAACTCAGCGCTGGTCCAAGCGGGAGCGCGTTTGGGGCGACAGCCAGCCATGCTCACCTGGGAAGCCAGCAAGCAGGAAATGAGATTTAAAAGTCCTGGTGCTTGCAAGGGGAAGGGGCGCGTTTGGCTGCAGGGTAGCAGAGTTCAAACTGCTGACCAGAGTGGCAGCAGCATGGGAATTGTGGGATACTTTTCTGGAGGCCAATAAAATTGGAGGTAAAACCTGTGGTGTCTAGACTGGCTGTTTGTCAACAATAAAGGGAGGGGGGGAAAGATAAAAGTCTCTCGCAGGGGTGGAAGTTTTTTGTCGCCAAAACTGGGGGGGGGTGGGGGGGTTCTGAAAAAAGTGACCTTGCAGTGTGTACGCTATTGCTGTTTTGTCGCCAAAACCCCAGTTTTTGGCAACAAACTTGCAAGTGTAGACAAGCCCCTAGTTAACTGTCAGCCTTGATGGCTGGCCCTCCTCTTACAATTTTCTGTAAAGACAAGGAGGCACTTAAGCCTCACCCCAGATTTCTCTCTAAACTAATTGATTGGTTAACATGAAAATCAATTTGTCTCTTTCTCTCCCTCCCCAACCTCGTGTTGATAAGTGAATCTGGATTGCATTATTTAGATTTTAAAAGCTCCTTATTTTACTGTCTGACTGTGGAGTTTAGTATTTTCCCCAAAACTTTTCACTTGCTGTGCTGAAAATTGCAAACACCATGCTTTTTCTGTGCCAGCGTTGTCTAGATTGGTTATTAAAATTGAGTATTAAAATTATAAGGTATCTTCTCTCTCCAGCACTGGGTCTCAGAACTATCTCTACTAAAGCAGTTCCTACCTCTCTAATGTATTTTAGATATGATGCCCTTATTGAGATATGTAAAGCTGCCACTTTGGGGTTCAGTTCATACTTTCACTAAATTTTATGCTTTTAGATTTATCTGGTAGAGCTGATGCTCAGTTTGGCAGGGCAATGTTTCAATCCCTATTTAATTAGGACCTTGTGTTCCTCCATCTTTTGCTGAATATTGCTTGTCAAACTACCCCAAGAGTGAGAATATGCAGAGGACCTTCACAGAAGGAATGAAGGTAACCGGAGTTCTTCCAGATGGACACTGCATTTTCATGCTGTCCACACACCTTCCCCTCTTCCGTAGAGTCCTAAGATATACCACTGTACTCGGCACTAGCTGTGGGCAGGAACTGAGCAAGTGCTCACACCATGCTCCTTTTTAAGGCCTCGCCCTTACAACATGCTTGAACACTGAGGGGACTAGGAGGAGGGACATGTGGGCACTCACTGGCCGTATTACCAGAAAGTTCCATCAGATGGCACATCACGAAAGTGAATATACAGAGTTAGTGTCAGAGAAATTGGGTTACAAGTGAGTAACCTTCATGTATAACAACAACAAAAAGACACAAAGTAAGTGCCTTCAGAATAAATGTTATGGGAATAGAAATAAATTGCAATCTGGGGAGCAGTAAACTGGATGTTTGACAGATGACTCTACTGACCTGAACAGGCTTTATCTTGTCTGACTTCTAAAAGTAAACCACTGAATCTGGCTAATGTTTAAATGGATGACTGAGAACTGTTATGTTCTAGACTTGTTGCTGCTTTGTGATAGTAATGGTTATTAATTATTTTGTCTTGCCTATGGACAATGTGAAATGTTCTGAGATCCGCTTTTGGTCTTTGAATGAAAATTACAATCTCTAGCCCGTGATCTTGGTTAGTCTGAAATATGACAAGATTAGGATGGAAAAGTCCATGGGTAATCATGTGCACCAAACTGTTAACTTGAGAAACATCTTTGAGATGGGAAAGAATTGCAGTCTGCCTTGATAGGAGGGATCTCAGATAGTGCTGATCCAAAACTGGCAAAACTTTCAAAAATTTAA
Source organism: Natator depressus (assembly GCF_965152275.1). Taxonomy (NCBI): domain Eukaryota; kingdom Metazoa; phylum Chordata; order Testudines; family Cheloniidae; genus Natator; species Natator depressus. The sequence goes on from NC_134236.1 coordinate 189,183,340, forward strand.
TGAGAAAATTCTTAGTAGGCCTCTGTCAAAATGTTGACCAGCTCTAGTCTCTGAGCAGGACTTGGATGGCACTGAAATCCTGTGAAGTCGGGGAGATGAGTTGTTGAATCTGGCTACAAATGCTTTCCTTCCCTGGCATAACTGGGGTCTGAGCAAGGCTGCCTGGAAAACACTGATGAAAATGCTCATTGACTAAAGCAGCTACAAATATACTGTCAACACTTTCATATGTGGATTTTGCTCAATATCTTGTCTGTATTCATATGATGTGGTTCAGGCCCATCAGCCCCCAAGTCTTGAAAAGGAAGGCAAATTTTAAAGGCTCCCCTCTCCAGCTGCCAGAACAGTGTAAGAATCAGTGCAAAATGACCACAGCCAAAGAGCCCTCTGGTTCTGCAAATTGGAAGTATGTGTATGGGGCCTTCAGTATATCTTACCTTGAGAGACGGGAAACTGGAATCAAATATCTTTTTTGGTGCTTAAATGGGAATAAGTAGACGTAATATAATTAAGTATAATCTGTAAAGGTTGGGTTGTAATCAGTTTTGTTAAATCTTTTCTAGAGCTCTAAGTTTTTGGAAAGAACCATACTTGCACACTTTAAAAATAAAGGCTAACTTTAAAATGTGTATATTCTAGGACGTGGTATTTATTCCAATGTGTTGGGATTTCTTGGTGGTGTTTCCTGGGCGATGCTGGTAGCAAGAACATGTCAGCTCTATCCAAATGCATTGGCATCTACTCTAGTTCACAAATTCTTCCTAATTTTTTCAAAATGGTAAGTTTTTAAACACTTCTCATAGCCGCCCCCCCCCCCAAATTAGTTAAGCATTGTCTTGTCAAACTAGTTCTACACTTAACTAGACTTAAGCTAAATTGTCTTCATTTTGTGTATTTTAAAGAAAAATTACTTTCATGGACAAAACTATACATGATAGTCATTCTTTGGTCTCTTGTACAGGGAATGGCCAAATCCTGTGTTGCTCAAACAACCTGAAGATAGCAATCTAAATTTGCCAGTCTGGGACCCTAGGGTATGTAGATTTCTTTTCTTTCTTAATTTATAATCACTTTAAACACACTAATGGAACCATTCTAATGCCATAGGTAAACCCATCTGACCGATATCATCTAATGCCCATAATCACGCCAGCCTATCCGCAGCAGAACTCTACGTATAATGTGTCTACTTCAACACGAGCAGTAATGGTAGAGGAGTTCAAGCAAGGTAATGCATTTCAAACCTCTCCATACTTTTTACATGATCTAAAAATGAGCCAAAATAAATAATGCCAAGTAAACATTTTCTTCCTTTAGAACAAAACACATTTATATGCTGTGAGGACCAATCCGGCACTGGCAGGAGGATGGAACAGATGAGCTACGTCTCTTCTGTTTCTCATTTCTAGGAATCAGTTTGGACTAGCATGGTGATGCAGGGTCAACTTTCCAAAGTGTATTGAGATTACAGTAGTAGGTGACCCAGTTCTGTGCAGTGGCAGGAATTCCCATTTGTTCTATCCTTTAGTTAACCATGCAGGATGATGATTCCTAGCTTTTTTCATACATAGATTTCAAAGGACTTGGTATCCAAGATCTGGGTAGAAATTTAATGTGCTTACCTGGTCAGGTTAACGGACTACAAAAATAAAACATAGCAAACTCTTTTTTTTTTTTTTTTTTAAACATAGGTCTTGCTGTAACAGATGAAATTCTCCAAGGAAAATCAGACTGGCCAAAACTCCTTGAACCCCCAATCTTTTTTCAGAAGTACAAGTATGTATGAATCCATTGTCTGTCTGTCTGTCTGAAATATTTTGAACTACAATGCCATTGGAATAAATTTTTTGCTCTCTGATTTTAAAAAAAGAAAAAAATTTCAGGTTAGTACAACTACCATAACTTGCTGTTTGCTTATAGGGACTTCATTTTCTCCCATCCCTATTCTACCTAGTGAATTAGAATGCAGTAAAAGTAAAATGCACACTACTCTTCAGTGAGAAAACCTGTAACTTTTTTATACTATGCAGAAATGTTTTCAGTACCTCTAAATGTGGCTTGAAAATAGTTTGAAGAAAAGGGAATTGGAAGAGGCTTATTTCCATTTAGGCTGAAATAGCTGAACCATTATCCCAAATTTATCCTAAACATATGAAGAAGCATACTTAGCTCACCCTAAAGAGCATAATTCCTAGTTTGTCTAGTCTTATGGTGGCATGTAGAGTACAGGCACTACACGTGTAGCTACATGTGGCAGTGAAGGGCTCCAGCAGTGGGGACACTAGGCAGCTAAAAAGAGTAGTGTAGATGTGGGAAACACTGCGTGGGTGTGGGAGCCATGTAGGGTGTATACCCTGGGGCTTCAGGTGTGTAGAACACTTACCCTGCTAGCATGGGTATGGCTTAGTAGAGTATGTGGTGTCTGTACATATGTACAGGTATGTATGTATGTCTGTCTGTCTTTACATAAGTGTGTAGATATACCCCTAGACACATTAGTGCCGATCCCAAAGGAAGAAAGCATTGGTTGTACGTAACTAGAGTTCTTTTAAGAGCCATCCTAGAAGAGTTAAAATATTCCATTGGTTTGGAGAGATTAAACTTTCAAACTGCAGTAATGTTTTAGGATTGCTCCTTCGTTAAAATATAGTATAATGCTAGATGATGGGTGGTTAAGCAGTAAGATATAATAATACATTAATGAACTAATACAAGAGTAAATTGCATGTATATGTTTTTGGTTCAGTGGAATGTGATCTTTCAGTCTGTTTTCAGTTACACGGCTACCCAGCGTAGATTTATTCTTCATAGTTCTGGGAAAGTATGATCCATGACTTCTTTCATGTCAAGAAGTCTTGGAATTGTTGCAGTGAGTTTTCTATTCTGAGTTTGGCAACTAAACTTCCTGATCCCAGAGACAGGCTAAATATTTTAATGTTTTCCAGGCATTATATTGTGTTGACTGCTAGTGCCTCTACTGAAGAGAATCATTTAGAATGGTAAGTCATTCTTAAATATGGGTTTATTCTTTCACTTGAAACATGGTTTAGAGTTGGATTTTCTTCATGTATTGGAGAAAATGGTGGAGCACTAAACTCTTCTTTGTTTAAAACTATGCAACTTGGAATTAACTACTGTAGTGTATTTGAACACAAAGGTGTAGGTGCTAAATGTGGAAAAGCTTTTGTCAAGGTTCCTTCCCCACTCTGAACTCTAGGGTACAGATGTGGGGACCTGCATGAAACCCCCCCCCAAGCTCATATTTATCAGCTTAGGTTAAAACTTCCCCAAAGTACAAACTATTTTACCTTTTGCCCCTGGACTTTATTGCTGCCACCACCAAGCGTCTAACAAATATTTAACCGGGAAAGAGCCCGCTTAGAAACGTCTTTCCCTCCTCCCCCCTACCCCCCCCCCAATCCTCCCAAACCCTACACCCCCTTTCCTGGGGAAGGCTTGATAAAAATCCTCACCAATTTGCATAGGTGAACACAGACCCAAACCTGTGGATCTTAAGAACAATGAAAAAGCAATCAGATTCTTAAAAGAAGAATTTTAATTGAAGAAAAAGCAAAAGAATCACCTCTGTAAAATCAGGATGGTAAACAGGATAATCAGATTCAAAACATAGAGAATCCCTCTAGGCAAAACCTTAAGTTACAAAAAGATACACAAACAGGAATATACATTCCTTTCAGCACAACTTATTTTATCAGCCATTTAAACAAAACAGAATCTAACGCCTATCTAACTAGATTGCTTATTAACCCTTTTCAGGAGTTCTGACCTGCATTCCTGCTCTGGTCCCGGAAAAAGCATCACACAGACAGAGAGAACCTTTGTTTCTCCCCCCCACCCCCACCCCCACCCCAGCTTTGAAAGTATCTTGTCTCCTCATTGGTCATTTTGGTCAGGTGACAGCGAGGTTATCCTAGCTTCTTAACCCTTTACAGGTGAAAGGATTTTTCCTCTGGCCAGGAGGGATTTAAAGGTGTTTACCCTTCCCTTTATATTTATGACAGCTTTCTATAATTCTCTTGGAAAAGTTAGATAAGTGTTAAACCTCCAACCTTCTGGGGTGGTTTCTCAAAACACCACAAGCAATGATAAGCACTAGTAAGATTAAACAATATCTGCAGTTTAAGTGCTGCCTGACTATTTGGCAGTATGCAAGAGGAAGACATGCTATCAGCACCAGGTAACTTGCACACAGTTGAGAGCAATAATGCATCAAGTGACCAATTTAATCATAAAACTAACCATTTTTAATATAGGTGTGGTAAATTTTGGCTGATCAGTATTGGTGGCCTGTGCAGAAGTTTGAGGGATTTGCAAGATGATAAAGGATTGGGACATAAGTGATATGTGACAGCATACAAGCAAAAATGTTCTTGAGTGTTTTTCTGTTTTTGTTTTTTGGCCCTGGGTAAACCTTGCTCCTGTCTGAAAATCTTCATTGGTATGGTGACTCTGAAGTAAGTGGGGGGTGTTTGGTGGTGGTGTCCTCTTATGTTACGCAGCTGTATGGTCACTACTATGAAATTGGTTCTTCAAATCATATCTTTCCAAATGCAAGATTTCTCCTTATTACTTTCTTCTGAATTGTAAGTGTATGCTGCGGTTTACAAGTAAGCTTCAGTTTCAAAAATAATTTTTCAGTAGTTATAGTATGAACATATTACATGATTTGTTCTTATAGGGACTCGTGTTTCAATAATCAACCATTTCTCTGAAATCTAGATGTGGGACCACACTTCTGAGGCTGAGAATTTAAACATCGACATAGTGATAAAGACTTTTTCCTATATTAGCCATAAGCCAACAGCTCTGCTTTTAGCACTGACTGGAAAAGAGCTTGATCTGAAGGCACAGGATTCAAAAACAGTTGTATAGCAATAAGCTTTTAATAGGCTGCAGAACACTAGCAGCTTTAAACTAATCTGCAGGACTCCTTGTGAGAGTACTATATCAGAATAGCAATTCAAGAAAAGTGGTTGGCACCATTTGCTATATTCTAACCTATTTCTATTTGTTCTAATGAAGTGTGGTTATGATCGTTTATTTACCTTGTGTAGCAACACCATATTTCAGTACATATTTCAGAATATCCTCCTCTTTGTTCTATAACAACCCAAATGTGCTCATTTCAATCAAACAATATCATATTAAATATCAAACATTTTTAAGGCCAAAACTATGTATTATGTCACAATAGCCTGTTAAGCATTAATTTTTGTTTCTGTTTCTGAAATGAAGTGCTTAACTGTGTTAAGGCTGCATGTAACAGTTAATGGGGGCACCTGCTAGAAACTCCATAGTTAAGGTTCTGTTTTAAAATGGAGCATAAACCTCTGCTGCTGCTCTAAAAAGTGGCTTTTTGATACAAAACTGCTTTTTAGGCCCTTTGATTTTTCTGTGTAGCCTTGGCTTTTTCTCATTTTAATAGGAAGGATTTGAAATTTGGGTCCTGTTTTCCTTGGCAGTCTGATCATCCACTAAAAAAGAACAGGAGCTTTCTCTTTATAAAATGTATGTATGTTCGCATGCACACACGGCAAAACAGTACAGTACGTACCACCATTCATTCATTCACTCACTCACTCACAGATGCTGCTCCCCCAACCTTCCTTTCACACACTCCTCCTCTACCAAATGTCCCTGTCCTAGTTGTGTGTTGTGATGCACTGGGAGGGGATAACTCGGAGGTGATGAAAGGCTGGCATCTGTAGGGGACAGAGTTAAGTTTGTAGTGTAAGTAGTTGTGGTAATAAGGTGTCTGGGTATAAAAGAGGACATGTACTGTTGAGTTGGCTTATCCATTTCTCTGTTTTTGTGGATTTGAGTCAGGTCTGAGTGTAGCAACCCTAACTGTTGCACATTTTGTGTGTGTATTAATGCAGGCAGGAGTAACCTACAACACGCTGTATAAATGCAGTTAACATATGTTTGTCACAGTTTCAATAAAATATTGTTTTAACTGAACTAATAGTTGTCTCAGGTGGCTACTCAAGGGCAAAATCCATCTGTAAAACATGGCTGTTCTGAGGATATAACTTGTGCTGTGTTGATTAATAATATAACTGATTGTTTCACTGTATTTTTGGTTCAATTTGAAAAATGTTCAAGCCCAAATAACCAAATCTAACCAAAAATGTATAGCCTATAGACAAAGAATGCAATATAAAAAGGAGACATTACATACCCACCTTTCAGGAAGCAATTCTTACCTTGAAGCATGTTCACCTTATGCAGTAAGTGTGAGTTGAAGAAGCACCTCCAAAATTACCTCCATTTATATCATGACTGTTTACAAGTTTTTTAAAAGCACTTTATATGTCACCTACAATCTAGCCCACCAGTTCCTTAACATGTTGTTCTGTACCTTTCATTATCTCTGTTTTGGAAATCACATTCCAAACCAGCTGGACTTAGAACAGATTAGGATTTACCTCTAGGACACACCATTGGTGTATTTTGGCTTTGACAGGCTTCTTATTTTCTAATGCCAAAGCTGACTTCAGCTTTGCAGTGTTGTGGGATATTTGACATGGGTGAATAGAATTGTGGGAAGAGTATAATACATCCAATTAATATAACTTCCCAATGCCTATACATATTCTATTAACACTGTGTATATAATACCAATTAATGTAATGTATACTGTGCCTAACATATATGTGTTGGCTAACAACTATTACCATACACTTAGGGAGTTTCTTTTGACATGATCTATGTATCTTTTTTTAATTATAGCATGATTGATATCTAATTTATGTTACAGTTCTAATGTATGATGAAACAATTATTTATGTACAATAACAAATTTTAACAAGGAAATAAATATATATATACTTTAAAATCACTCTTTATGTAATAAAGGAACATAAGGACAAGAAAGACCAAACTTGTCCTTAACACTTTACCTGATACCATGAATTTAATTCAGTTTGTGACTTTTTAAACTTACTGGTTCATGCAATAGTTATGCTGAAAGGGGAAATTAGTCAGTTTGTCATTTGACATCACTTTCTGTACAGGCTTTCTTTCTTTTTGTTTGTTCCACACTGCCATAAGAGTTTTTAAATTTTATTTTCCTAGTCAAACAATTTTCAGGTGGGTTCAGGGGTCAATACAGTACCTGAATTCTTTGAAATGTATGGAATTGACTAGAAAATTTTTTTTTTTAAACTGGCTTCAAGTTAACAGTATTCCTTTAAGTAACTGAGGAAAACTGCTACTGTTCAGGTCTTCAACATAATGTTAAGTGTGTTCCAGAATAACTTGGGTTATTCTGCCCTTATCCTGCTTACAGACTTTCCTCTTGGTTTGGATAGGAAGACATTCTTCCTACACTTTCACAAGGACAGACAGCTGGAGCGAATTGGGAAAATGCCAACAAAACAGTTTGTTGGTGAAATCTAAACATTTTGGTTAGATTTAGGCAAGGTTCTGATGGGACCCAGGAGAGGCTCCAACAGAACCCAAGTATACCACTTCTTTCCCTTTTACAGGGAATTCTGCATTTTTTGCTTACCTTCCAAATCAGAACAAGATCAAATTTCAAAATGTCTAAATACTCCAGAAGCAGCACTGTCTTTCTCTACTTAGCTCTAGCAAGAACTCTGCTCTTCCAGCTAAAAAGCTCTGAAGTGCAGTTCTCAAAACACAATCCTCCCGTGACATCTCGAGCTACAAACTAAGGTACCTTTCCAAGCATAGTTTGCTTCAAACTGACTTTTCTGCCTACCTACGGTCCAACCAAACAGTGTTAAACTTGCAACCTAGGATCTTGATCCTACAACCCCTTGATGGCTAGTATGGTAAGGGCTGTATTTAACTCCTTTAGAGGATAATGGTTATCATGAACTTGTCACAAGGTTTTCAATCGTGTAAAGCAATATTTATTGTCTAAAGGGAACTTCCTCCAGTCCTAATTAAAGTGAACATACATTTTGAGAGATCCAGCCTTGGGTTGCTATATTTAAATCCTACTGAGCTCCCTGTCATGTTGGGTTGATTGGACTGGTATTTTACGCTTTTTAAATTCTAACTGGTAGTTCAAACTATTGTATTGTGCCTGATTCGTTAAAACCAAACTAACCTAACACCTGATGTTTTTATTAGGGTTGGTCTAGTTGAATCTAAAATTCGTGTACTCGTTGGGAACTTGGAGAGAAATGAATTTATAAACCTTGCACACGTTAATCCTCAGTCTTTCCCTGGCAACAAGGAACATTGCAAAGAGTAAGTTAAGTTTTTCTTTTCTTTTTTTTTAAAGTTTAAGAATGTGGTAGTTTGGTCCCTGTTAAAATTAAATTGAAATCTGCTAGTCTTCAGTCATTGTAGATATCTTGCAAGAATGCATGTGGAGGTATTTCAAGCTAATCAAACATTGTTTCACAGCTGTGTATCTTCAAGAAAAGGCAATCTGAACATGTCATAACATTTAAGAATGAGTGAAATATTGTACCTCTGACTAGTACACCAAAACACATAAGTACTAAAATGCAGATTTAATCTGCAACTCTAATAATGAACAGGTAAATGATGGAGATTATTTTGTTTAATCCAGTTCCTGAAGTTAAATTGGGAACATCCATATAGAACTGACATTGACACACAAATGAGACACATCAGTGATTTTTTTTTTCTTATTATTATTATTCAAGGAGCAACTATGTATCCATGTGGTTCCTTGGAATAATTTTTAGGAAAATGGAAAATGCAGAAAGTGTTAACATTGACTTAACGTATGATATACAATCATTCACAGATACAGGTAAGCTTATATTTCACTTTAGTCTTGGTATGATTTTTAGTTTGACTCTTACGAGATTATCTAAATAGCTAATATAATCAATAAACTCTTCCCAAACTCTGCCTCCTCCAGGATAGTTATGGTGAAGGTCTAGGCGCAGAGCATGTGGAGGCCTAATTTTAAAATAGTAAACTTTCTATGTTGACCACAAAACAGATATCTATCTTGGATGTATACCTGCTATAGCCATACAATAAGTGAGAAGGTGCATTCCTTGTCAGATACACAAACCATATGAGGAACATGGTGAAGACCTGAATTGAAGCACTCTATAGCCTCTTACACTAAAGAGTTCTGCTAGACTTGTAAAAATGACACTGTTTACATCCATCGTATTTTATTTTATTTTTTTTTAGTGGCAGAAAAATCAGTAACATCGGCGCTACCTATAAAACAATTAAAATACACATTTTGTCCATGTAGCAGAGTGGGTAATGAGGGAAGACCTAAAACTCAAGCAGCACAGTAGATGTGTGAACCTCTTCTCTGGCATAGTGGGCACAGCTGGCTCAGTGAAGTTAACTATGCACTTGCTAGGCCAAAGGCAGCAAAGCTGGTGCCAGTGACTTGAAATAGGTGCCTCTGAAGGCATCATATGTATGGAAGTCAAAAAGGGGCATGAAGTTTGGGAACCCATACTTAAGACCATGAGAACAGTCTTGTTGTATGTAACTTGTAATAGGAATTGTCAAGAGTAGCAACCAAGAACTTAGAACCCAAAATTTCTATACTATTGATAGTTCAGAACTAACTCCCATCTGAGTCTGAAAACTAGATTGAACATCTGAAAACCTATTGTCATGGACACTTCTACATTGGTAGGGGCATGAATGCTCTTCTCCAGATTTGAGCATGGAGTTATTCTAATGTTACAAACACACAACCTTTATTACTAGCTACCTTGAGAATCAGGTTATAAACTCTTCCCTTCCCTTTCATTTGTGATGTGTTGGAACCACTGAAGTGTAGGTCTGAAGGGACAACGTTAATTTAATTTAATTCCATGATATTTTACTTAGTATTGTTACAAGTAATTCCCAAGACTACGATAACTGAAAAATAAGAGATTTTTGTTTTCTTTAGTTTGACAGCATTTTGTGTATATGCAGCAATCTGGTTCGTTGCTCTTTGGCTTACAGTTTCTCAGTATGTTGTTGGAGCTATGGTGAACTTATTGCCTTGAGTGCAGGCGACTGGACTAAATGACCTCTCGAGGTCCCTTCTAGTTCTATGATTCTGAGAAGTTCAGTCAAATTCCATGTGGGCATCTGATGGGTAATGAAAAAGTGCTTGTTAAACTTCAGTGGTGAGGTGAGGTGGCAGTGGTGCTTGGATAATATGGTAACTTCTAACAGTTCCTTGGGGCAAAAGTCATTGAGGGCTAAAGCAATTGAGAAGCCTGCAGAAATCTGGCATACAAATGTGTAAGCATTTGAAAATGTTAGTGTGGAAGCCCAGTATGCTAGTTTGTTAGACTTAGGAGTGGACTGTCTGATACTTGCACAAAGTCTTTGCAGTGTATGTATTTATTTGAATGTCAACTGTCGTCTTTAACCTTTAAAACTTTAATAGTGCACTTATGTATTTTTTTCTTGCATTTAAGTTGTTATAGCGATTGGCCCATATCAATGCATTTATGGATGGGCGCTGACTTCCTCTCTGCCGGGTGGGTTCTTGACGCCCCTGCACCGCCCTCACCCTGCCCCTATTCCATCTCTTCCCCCAAGTCCCCGCCTCCTCCCCTGAGTGCACCACATCCCTGCTCCTCCCTCTCCCTCCTGGAAAGTCCTAAGCTCTGCCAAACAACTGTTAGGCGGCAGGGGAGCAGGAAGCGCTGGGAGAAACAGAGACGTGGTGCGCTCGGGGGGGAGGGGGAGGAGAAAGAGGCAAGGAGGCGGGAGCTTGGCTACCAGTTGGTGCAGAGCACCCAGTCGCCACCTACGCTGTTATGGATGTTTTTGTGTGCAACTCTGTGGCTCAAACTGTTACCAGACCCCTCTTTGAAGTCATTTAGTTTGAAGTCAAATGTTTGGCCTTGCTAAACAAACTGTACCATTTTAACTATAACTAGTATAGTTAATCATTCAACACCTAAATGGGTATAACTGCATCCGCAGTAGAAATTTGCTTTATATGATACAGCTTGTTCCTTGCTTACCCAAGCTCTGCCTTGAGGCACAGGCTTTCCTAATCAGATTGGCAGTGGGGAGGGGAGATACAGAAACCCTGTGTTTAAATAAGCCCTTTAGTCTTTTCTATTGATTTGAAATCAATATAGTTAAATTGGTGCAGCCCACTAGTGTGGATGCAGTTATACTCATGAAAATGGGCTTATGTTGGTAAATAAGCTATATGTAAACGTACCAATATTAACACCTTTATCCTAACAGTGCATAGTTAAATTGGTACATAAATGTTGCATAGACAAGTCCCACTGCTTTTAGATTTAAATGGTTTTAGTGAAAGATCAATGGAAGCTCGGGATCTTTTAACTAATTCTAGTATCCCCAATGCTCTTGGCAACCTACTGAACAACTAACTTAAACAAATGCAGAATATAAAGTCCACTAAGTAAACCCTTAAGACTGAATATCCACAAATGTGATGCCCAGTATTAAACTTCGAATCAGTAAGAGTGGTATTGCTGCACTTGGTTTATAGGAGATGGAAACGGAAGATGCTCTCTTAAAGGGACACCATAAAAAAAAGTGCCAAATTTTAACTTAACTTATCAGTCCTATTTTTGTCTCTATCTCTGCTTTGCCTGTCTCCTCGATTTCTGGGCGGTCATGCTAGTGAAACGAAATAAACTGCCTCAGGCTTTTTTGTCTGCATTTTTAGATTTAAGTATTTAAGCAGCTGCGTTATTTGATCTGCAAATTACATGTATTTGAATCCATCAATTAACCAACACTGTTTGTAGAGCCTAAAGTTAACTGAACTTCCTCTTTGATCCACTGGACTGAGAGAATTAAATTTAAGATTAAAAAAAACAAAACAAAAAAACCCTACATTCCTCTTACTCACCAACATTGTTTGCAACCTTTTTAAGCAGCACAGACACCTGTAATCAGTTGTTTTTAAAGAGGTATCTTTAAACAAAGTTAAAATAACTACAGGATGGTGACAGACTGCAAACATCAAATGGACCAAGTTGGTTATGAAATGTAAAGTAAAATGGGCTTCCCAGCATACAGTTCTCCCATTTTTATCAACTGGCATGAATTTGGAAACTCTCCTGGTGACCTTCTGTTGTTGTAGCTTTAGTTTAAATGAGCTTCAACATATTATTGACAATATTCCAATATGATATGTTCAGAGTAAAAACACTTAATGAAGGCGTGCTGTTGGCTTCTTCATTCAGAAACATAATTTTACAAAAATATAACCTAAGTTGAGGGAATTGGAATCTGCATGTATTCTGGCTTTAAATTGGGTAATTGCATATTACAGTTCATAGGCAGGCAAATAACATCAATATGCTAAAAGACGGCATGAAGATTGAAGCAACTCATGTGAAGAAAAAGCAACTGCATTATTATTTGCCTGCTGAAATTTTACAGAAAAGAAAGAAGGTATGTTGAAGTTTTGATCCTTCACATAATATTTGCATGTGTGCATATCTTTTTTTTTAAAAAATTATCTTGTGACCTTTGTTTTCAGCAAAGCATACCAGACATTGGTCGAAACATTAGTGGACTTTCATCCAAAAGGGCTTCAGTGGATGTAAGCTCTTTGGATGGTTCAATGAACACAGACACAGGAACACGATATAGCTCCCCTCCCTTGTTAAACAGGATCTCTAAATTGGACAACTGTCTGATAGAAACAAGGTTAGTAGTTTGTAAGCTTGTGCCTTGTAGCAATGTGAAGTCCTTGCAAAGGGTAACTTTTACTTTTAACATGGACAAGTTTATTTGGCAGTTCTTACTTATTTCAGTCTTTATATAAATCGCTGTGGCATGCATACTAAATTTTTTAATCAATAATTAAGTTGCTTCTTGGGGTCTTGCAAAATAAATATATGGAATAATTGTAGTGTCTTGTATATCTACAAACTTTTGAAGGATAATGACCATGAATAAATAGAATGGCAGCAAAAATTTAAAGGGACGTTATGCCAGAAATCAACTGTCTTCAATATACAGTGTATGCATTTTCTTTGGCCAGTGGATAGTTCAAGGAGATTGGTAACAAGTGTACAGTTGATAGACTAGCTGTGTAACCGAAAATGTGAAAGAGCATATACAATGTTTATTTAACAGGAACACTGTACTTCAGAGAACCAGTGCTGCTACCAGTAGAGAGAAGTCATTGAATGTCACTATGCCATCAGTGCCTGTTAAAAGACTGCCCATTCCAGTTATTGGTTCAAGTATGTATCCAAACATAGTAAGGAAAATGTAACCCTTAACTCTATGTAACTACACTTTAAAGGCCGTTTTCTTTGTGCAGAGGCCGAGATTGCAGGTACAACAAAAGCAGTGCTACCTCCAACTGGATGCACCATACCGACAGTAGTAGGACGAAATGTGATTTCTCGACTTATTACACCTCCTCCTGCACAGGGACAACAGCTCCTAAATGGAATTTCAACTCTAAACTCTAAAAATGCTGCACCTAAAAGACCTCATTCACCTTCCTCAGAAGAATGCACTAAAAGACTTAAAGATATAGAAAAGGTAAAAACACACTTCAATATGGAATCAAAGGGAGAAAGAGTTGGACAGATGTATATAGATAAACTCCAAAAGACTCTGCAGGTAATGTTATAACTTCAATTTTTAATACTGTCCTTTAAAAAGAAAATACTGGCTGTCAGAATTAGCCTAGTGTTTAATGTTCAAAGTTCGTGTATGTAGAATGCAGTGTTCAGATCTGATATGACAGTTTCATTCCAGCAATCCAGTGACTAAATCCTAAACTTTGATTATAGGCTCTTGGAAAGTTTGAAACAATTGCTATACCACACCTACCATTAGATGCTCTAGGAAGAGAGAGAAACTGTCTCATAGGAACAACATCTAATCTGAAGCTCTATGAAACATTTAAAAATAACCTGGAAAGGATTTTTTTTAAAAAAGCTAGGCTTGTGCCCTTTATTTGTTGCTTAGTGATTTTATAAAGAGGGCCCAAAAGTTCCTACTGTTATGCTTGCTTTAACCATAGAAATCAGTATTGTTAATTCTGGACTATCTTTTTGCTGAATGACCTAGATGCCTATTGTTAGTGCCTTTCATTATAGGGGTGGTATTGAAATCTTTACCAAAGCCTGCCTTTCTCCAAAATGTTCATTAGTCATTGAAGTTTGACTAAAGAGTCTACATTTCTTCTTCTACTTTGAGTAATGGTCCCTATTGTATTCCATGGTGGGTTATGCATGCGCACCATACATCCAGAGCTGGAGAATTTGAAAGTAGTGTCCGTTGGTCCACACATGCACTCTGATTCACCTGTGCCTCTGTCTGAGGGGATAGAAAGCAGGGCAGACTGATCACCTCTCCAGTTTCTTCTCACTACTGCATGGTCCAGGTTGGAATCTTCAGTGTCTACAGCTTTGGCTACATCCTACAAAATAAGAATTACCTAGTTTGTAAACAGCTTTAACGGTGTAGTGTTTTTATAGATCAGTTTCCTGGGTAAAACCACCCCATTTAGGTCCAGGACTATGCCCAGGACTCCAGGCATCAAACGCCATGCTTCCTTCCCACGATCTTTCTCGGTCAGCGACAACCACCTCAGTCTGTACTGCCTTGGGAAAGCCCACATCATGATGCGGTGCAGTATCTGTCAATTGTTCCCCAGCCATACCCGAGAAAGGCAGGAACTTCGTCTCCGCAAATACCTCATGAAGAAGGCCATGAAGCCCCAGTCAGATCCACCTCTGAGGGAATTGACCGCGGGAAGGAGTTTATCACCCATCCCATACACAGAACACTTCTCCCTTCCAACGGCACCGACAGTACCACCACTGGAACTGGAATCTGACTTCTCTTCTTTAGGAGAGCGTGAATCACCCCATGAACTTTTCTTCCCCTACCCTGTGTGTTCACCACCACCCAGGAGATCTGCACCAGTTTGGGACCAACCTCTCCTTCATCTAACTTGGAGCTGCTGGCATGGGGCCCCCATGACCACCTACTGACCCTTCCTACTGGGGGCCTTGGGACCAGTAGTCCCATGCAGAGTCTGTCTGATCTGCCAGGGAGTCACCTCTTGCCTCCCCTCTAAGGGAACACTCAGATCTGCCCCTGGATCTGGCATAGGAGGAACATTATGCTATGGATCAGGTGGTTCCACTGGAACTAGTAAGACTGCTATCTTCATTCCTGGAAGAAGTGATGACTCCTACATCTCCGTCCACCTCTCTTCCCCCAGTGACTTCAGGAAGTTCCCAGATCATCTCCACAGAGTTGCTGGAGAGTTTGATTCCTCTCCAGGAGATCCAGGACTCTCAGCACAAACTCTTAAACATCATCCATGCATCTAGACCCCAACATATTAGCTCTCCCTGCTAATGAAGCCATACTGGAGCCATTTAGAACAGTTTGGTGCTCCTCTGCCAGCTGCGCTCCTACCCTGAAAAGGGCAGAATAGCGTTATTACATGCCAGCTGAAGGAACAAATCTATTTTCTCACCCCACTCTCAACTCCGTGGTAGTCCATCCCGCTTCTGAAAGGGCTACACAGTCACATCCCTGGTCTATCCTTGCTGATAGAGGGCAAATGCCTGGATCTGCTGGGGAGAACAGTCTTCTCATCATCCAGCCTCCAGTTCAGGATAATCACTAATGGCTAAATACGATTTCCTGACTTATGCCAAGTTTGCAGAGTTTACTGACTGCCTTCCGCAGTAGGACAGAGCTCATTTTCAAGCTCCTGATAGATGAAGGCAAACTGATCACGGTCCCTGGACTCCAGGGCTACCCTCCGTTTACATCACAAACAAGCCTTGAGTATTGGTCAAATCGTGTGTATCTGCTAGGTCATATGGTCTCATGCAACTACAGCACTCCACTTGCAAGACTCCACTTTCGTTGCCTTCAAACACGGCAATCGGTGTACTCCCCAAAATGTTAGTCAGTGAACCCCATGATGACAATTCTGCTCAGTGTCTACCCTGCTATGGTGGACAAATCCAAATCCTTGTCAGGTATGCATGGGCTCCTCTTTCTCCCTTCCTCTCCAGACAGGACCATTACTACAGATGCATCCCTGTTGAGTTGGGGAGCCCACATGAACAACCACATAGCTCAAGGTACCTGGACATCTCAAGAGTCCAGGATGTGCATCAATATTCTGGAGTTTGAACAGTCTGAAAGGCATGAGGGTCCCTTCTTTCATTCATCCACGCTCACCAGGTCCCTATAATGTCAGAAAACATTACTCTGTCTTCTTCATCAACAAGCAATGAGGAGTGGGTTCTGCCTCCCTGTGCACAGAAGCAGTCAACCTCTGGAACTGGTGTATCACCAATCAGATCATCCTGTCGGAAGCCTACATTCTAGGAAAGCAAAATGTGCTTGCAGACTCCCTTAGCAGACATTTCAGTCAACCACAAGTGGGAGCTCCACAACGCAGTACTGTGTGAATTTTCACTCTGAGGAACCCCAACCAGAGACCTGTTCACCTCTCAAGAAAACAGGAAATGCACCACATATTGCTCCAGAGAAGATCTTGGTTGTCATCCAAGACACTCTGCTTCTTCCTTGGTTGGATCAGCTCAACTATGACTTCCCTCTTTTACTGGTTCTTCCACAAGTTCTATGCAAAATCCAGTAGGATGGAGAATGGGTTTGTCAGATTGCGCCCCCCCCTTTCTGGGGTGCCACCTCATGTACTGGGGTACCACTCAGCCCACCGGTTCCACCACTCTGGGTTCCCTTACACTACCCTGCTGAGCCAGGCCCTCAAGCCTTCTCCAGCACACAAACAGGTAGGGCCACACCCAGCTGCAGAAAGACACCCACTGAGATCAGCTCTGTGTAGGAAGACTCAGCTCAGGAATTGCCCAGCACTCAAGTGCATGTCCCCTCTGGAGTGTAAACCCAAAATTGTTTTGCCTTGCACTGCACAGAAATCTGTACAGCAGAAGCTCATGAACCCACCCCCTCCCTCAATGTGGAGGAAGATATGCACAGCTTTTTGCTTCCCTCCCCCCAATTATGAATTCCACAAACTAGTTTCAGAATGAACAAAAACAAGTTTAGTAACTACATCAGATTTTAAGTGATTATAAGGGATAGCAAACAGATCAAAGCAGATCACCTTAGCAAATAAACAAAAAACACAAACTGAGCTTAACACAGATAGGTAGGATATAAATTAGCAAATTCTCACCCTGAGTGATAAATAGGCTGGCAGATTCTTAAGGCACAAGTTTCCTTGGCTTTCCCAGGTTTCATACACAGGCTGAAGATCTTTCTAGCCTGGGACCATCACTTCCTACCATTCAGTACTTGCCCCTCAGGTGTTTCCGGGTGTGTTGTTGCAGGGAGAGTGAGGATTTGGTATTTGGATGGGCATCATCATTATAACATTCATGCTCCACAACCATAAGAGACCTCCTCTCAAATAATAGAAAGGACTCTACTAGAAAATGTTACCGAGCTAAATGGAAGTACTTTTCTTGGGCACATCAGAAGAGGCATTCTCCCAGAAACTACAGATATTTCTCTTATCTTGGACTATATCCTATCTTTGAAAACATCAGGTTTGTCCATCAGCTCCTGGAAAGTTCACATGGGGTAATCGGGGCATACCCGCCACCTTCTCAGGGCTGCCTGGTCTCTGCACATCCTCTGACCAATAGATTCTGGAAAACCCTAATAAAAACCTTCCCAGGTATTCAGAAGCCTACTCCCCAGTGGCACCTAAAATTTGTTCTCTTGGTACTCAAAGGCCCCCCTTTTGAACCTTTTGCTTCTTGCACAATGTATCTCCTTTCCATGAAGGTCACTTTCCATGGAGCCATCACCTCAGCTAGAAAAGTTGGTGAACTTGGAGCGATGATGGCAGATTCTCCTTACACTATATTCCATAAGGATAAGGTTTCTTTGTGTCTACACCCCAAATTCACCCCTAAAGTAGTTTTGAAATTTCACCATAGCCAATTGATTCACTTACCTGTGTTCTTCCCAAAACCACACGCTTCCGCAGAGGAACGAAAACTCTGCTCCCTTTTACCTGCACAGAACAAAACCACTCAAGAAATCCCTGAGACTATTCATCACTACAGCAGAAAGTCAGTCTCCACCCAGAGAATTTCTAAATGGATCTCTGGCGGCATTCAATTCTGTTGCTATCAAACCACCTCCCCCTTTTCCCCAATGATGGAATAAGAGCTCATTCCACCAGAGCACAAGTAACAACTATGGCATCTCTTCAGAAGGTACTCCTCCTGGACATCTGTAAAGTGGGCACATGGGCCTCCATTCAGATGTTTGCAAGACATTTTGCCCTGGTGCAGAACTCTTCTGTTTATGCCTCCTTTAGGACTATAGTACTCCTCTCAGCCCTCTGTCTACATCCTCACACCCTTTTCCTACTTAAGTCCTGTTTGTCGATCACTCCCAGTGGAATACAATAGGGATCATCATTCAAAGAGGAGGAGGTTATTTACCTGTAACTAGAGGTTCTTTTAGATGTGTGGTCACTATCTATATTCCACTACCTGTCCTCTTTCCCCTCTGCTTTGGATCTTATCTGATTCACTGTAGAGAAGGAACTGAAGAGGCAGTCTGTCCACCCAACCCTACATCCCTTCAGATGGAGGCAATGAGGTGAGCCAGGCCGCATGCGTGCACCCACAGACGCTATTTTTCTCTGGCTCTGGACATATGGTATGTATGCACCATCCACAGTGGAATACAGATAATGACTACATATCTCAAAGAACTTCCAGTTACAGGTAAGTAACCTCCACTTTCAATTGCTCAGCTTTCCCCAACTTTCCAAATGTATAAACTTTGGAAATATATAAACATAACTAGTTATGTCAAATTTCTAAGCAAAACATTAATTTTCATGGGGAAAAAAAATAAAGGCCTGAAAGGGCTTTTTCTATGTCAAATTATCAAAAAACACAAGCCAAATGTTTTGCTGGTCATCTTCAAAACTTAACCTCATTGGTCCAAGCAGCAGTGATGTAAGGAAGTAATTCCATTTCTGCAGTCTAGTTGCATAAACCCACACTTTTCCACTCCATAATTGCTATTAAGTATCTTAAATATGGATTATAGAATTAATGATGGGAGAAATCTTGACATTGCAGGAAGCATTAATTACACATCTTGGCTGAAGTGAATAATCCCTTCCCCACCACTTCTAGTAGGTACAGGTGTTGGAAGTACTACAGCAAAATATAGATAAAACTGATTGTTTAGAAGGTTCATCAGCTGCTTGGATTAGCTAAAATTCTGTGGAGTGTGAAGCCTGGTTAATCTGTGTAATTTGCAGTGACAGGTAATAGACCAGGAAAACTACAGAATCTTCCTTACAAAATGTTAATGATTAAACCACAAAAATGGGTTAAAATGGTAGAAAATTTAGTTAATTCGTCCAATGTTACGCAGTTGACAGATGCAGTATGTGCCTTCTGATATACTTAAAGGGGTAATACACTGGAAAAAATGGCTGTAGGATGTCTTTGTACTACGATTAATCTTGTGTTAATCGTGTAGTATTTTTTTTTGTACAATATCTCAGGTGCAGGTGGCCTTTAGGAGCAGATACTTAACCTGCTGGACAGGTAATCAGCAGCTGACATTAACAGAGCACTAACTTGTTTTTATAAATTCCATTTCTCTGGAAAAAACATAGCTTTTGCTAATTTTACCTCCATTTTTGTGGAAAGGCAAGAAACAATTAGAAAACACTACATTTTGGAATTTGTTTATACATTTCCAAAAATTTAAACTTTTTAATTCTCAAGTAATTGAAAGTTCCTACTGGGTCTCAGAATAGGCGAACTCATCTGGTTCTTGCTTGTGTTTTGTAGTCAAACAGCAATGCTTTCTTCCGTAAGGACTGTTCGTGCTAGGTCAAGTTCAGAGTCAGATATGCTCTCACAACTCCTATTGATTTGAATGAAAGTTGTACTTGTATCTGAGGATGGTTTGGTCCCTGAGCTCTAACCATATAAATGGCTTTGATACTATGTATCCTACTCTAATAAATTGGACTGGATTCAGCATTCAAAGATTGTAGCATCCAAGATGATGTAAAGAGAAAATCTACAGGAAAAAAAATAATTTGAGGCATTTGTCTTAATTTTTTTAAATCCTGAGTAAACTACTTTAACTCTTAACTAAGTAAAGTTCCTTAGATATTCCACTTGACATGACTAAGAATAAATTTCAGTTAAAATCACGGTTAGACAGAAAAACGTTTGTTACTTACAGCTCTTATCAAGCTTTATCCATTTTCCTGTTTCTCCACACATCACACCCAGAAATTATTTGCTGGGAAGCTAAAGTGTAATCTGGTACTTTAGTTCTCTCCGAGCATTTGAATTATTTCTAGACTTAAAACTAGAACTGGCTGAAATTTTTTGGACAAATAGCTTATTGGATGAAAATTTCAGTTTTGGTCAACTCTAAACTATTTGAATTTTGACACTAATTTGCCCAATGATTTCAGCCAAATTTTTAGCTTAGGCACCATTCACAAAATGGTGGGAGGAGGTGGTGCCTCCTTTTTATGACCATGTTGCATTATACCACTGGGCTATGGAATATTATGTGACAGGTCTCTCAATCTCTTATAGTCATTGGAGCAGGGACTTGAACTTGGGTCTTCCCCTTCCAGATGAGTACCCTAATCACCTGGCTGTAGTCAGTCTCTCCCAATGACTATTCAAACATTTTTGTATACCAAGGGGAACAGCTTCAATAGGAGAGATTGAGATGCCCAACCCAGATTATGCAATGGTCCGGTTGTTTGGGCACTTTCCTGCAATGTGGGAAACTCAAGTCTGGGGAGGCGGGTATTGAACCCCAGTCTCCCACATCCCAGCTGAGTGCCCTGACCAGTGGGATAAAAGGTATAAGGGAGGTACCACCACTACCTGTGGCCATCTTGTGAATCATTTCCTTTGCTGCTTTATTTTAAAAGTGCCATGAAATTAAATATTTTTGTTTTGGATCAAATTAAACATTTTGTTTCACCTAAAGTTTTTATTGACTTTCTTTCAGTTTGGCAAAAACTTCTTTGAATTTCAGTCGACTCAAACCAAATATTTTTTTTCAGAAATGCCAGTAAACCAAAAAAGCAGTTACTTGCTCAGCTCTTCTAACTCTTCTATAATAAACAATTTAAATCTTGCCTCCTTCAAACATAAATTTTTTTCTATCAACTTCTTTAAAGAAAAGGCAGCCCAACCTATAGGCAGAAGCTGGGTGCTGCTTAAGTAAGTTACATATAAATCCAGGCTCTGTGAAAATAACCATGTCAAATAATGGTCTGTTTTATGTAAATTCAAATTTTGAGCACACTTCCCTTTTCCTGTGAAAAAGGTCTGAATATGTCTCACGTAAGAAAAGTGTAGCTAAAAACTGTTATCTTGAGGGGGCACACCCTGTGATTCATATCTTTGGGTACATATGTAGGCCCTCCTTTACAGAAGAATAAAATGACCCAAAATGCCTTCCACATAAAGAATAGATGTCATGAGGCTTTTAAAGTTTCATAAATGCTTTCTTGTTAGTTGGAACTAGAAATATAGATCTAACCAGCATTTAATAAGCATTTGTTTGTGAGCTGATATTTGTGCTTTTCATATAAAGGAACTTAATTGCAATGCATTCAGTACACTATTCTTAAATACTTTGGGTTTTTAGGATAGCCTTGGAGGAGGGGAATCCATGCCTGTTCCAACTATTGACACATCAAGATCACAGGTATGGTCTACCTAGTCTTTATGTTCACAGATAAAGCAAAACTAGTGAATATTTCCAGCATATATTAAGGTAATATTTGTTTACACACAAAGCTAGCAATTTGACAGTGTCAAGTACTTTTCTGTTGATTTACAATAATTCTTTAACTCTTGTGGCAACATATGGTAACTGTGATTCTCACTTACACACTGTGCAGTAGTATTTTGGAGAGCTGCTTTAGCAGCTCTCAAACAGACAGAAGTCCCAAACTGCCATGTTTACTTAAAAAGGTTTAGGCATCCAGCCAAAGATTGAAAAACACTTCATTTGGACACACAAGCATCTTTCTCCTACCATCTCAGGTATTCAAACTTCACAACCCCTTCAAAAAACTAGACAAAGGCCCTTTCTTTCCAAACAGACTTCTTAGTGTCACTAGAATCTTTGCTCTGCTTCAATCACATTCTTCACTGAGTGCTCTGAGCAGTTAGTCAACCTCCATATCACATACAGGACTTCAATGTCAAAAATTGGATATGCTCAAAAATAGCCAATTATAGCAATTACACTTCAGATTTTGAAACCTAATTTTTTCAGGCTCTCTTGATCTAAAGCTAGGCCAATCAAGATATGCAGTCTGAAATTTAATATTAAGACTCTTACCACATTTGTTCGTTTTCACCGGGCTGGGACATGTGGGTGGGGGTGTGACTGTAAGGTGGGGCGAGAAATGAGGAGTTCAGGGTGCGGAAGGGGGCTCTGGGCTGGGGCCAAGGGGTTTGGAGTGTGGGAGGGCGTTCCGATCTGGGCCTGAGGTGGTTGGGGCACGGGAGGAGGTGCAGGCTCTGGGAGGGTGTAATATGGGTGCAGGAGGGGGCTCAGGGCTGGGGCAAGGGATTGGGGTACAGGATGTGGGCTCCGGAAAGGAATATGGGTGCAGGAGGGGGCTCAAGGCTGGGGCTGGGGCTAAGGTGTGGGAGGGGGTGAGTGGTGTGAGCTCAGGGTGGTGCTTACCTCAAGCAGCCATGCTGCCTCTGCCCATAGGCACTGCCCCTGCAGCTCCCATTGGCCATGGTTTCTGGCCAATGGGAGCTGTGGAACTGGAACTCAGGGTGGTGGCAACATGTGGAGCTCCCTTGGCCATTCCTCTGCTTAGGAGCCGAGGGACATGTCACTACTTCCTGGCTCTGCATAGCTTCCCACTAGGGAGCCTGCCAGCCCCAGAGCTGCCAGGGTTTTTTTTCGACCTGACACCTGGCAACCCTAGCAACATGCCACTTGATGCTGGTTTTTGCCTAATTCAGTTGAACTCTTGAGGGAAAACTAGGCAGGGGTGGGGGGGAATGCCCCTTCCCCTGTACTATTTTAGTGAATAAATGCCTTCATGGTGAAAAGCAGACACTTTGCCTGCAAGTGTCTAACTTCTAGTAGAGAATTGGCAGATAATCACTATGGTGGGGGGAATAGCATATTCTAGACTGCTTGGTTTGGTGTGGTAGGTCATGAAGTTAATCTGTAGGTCTTGTTTACTGCTGAAACAGTTTCACTTTCTACCCAACTTCTGTTTACATTATGCATATTTAAAAATAATTTCCCCTTCCCCCTTGGTTTCCATTTTTCTACTGTAGAGACTTGCCAGTAAAGAGCTACCAGATTCATCTTCTCCTGTTCCAACAAATAACATTCGTGTCATTAAACATTCCATCAGACTGACCCTTAACCGGTAACTACAGTGCCTTTTCAGGTAAACAATAATATGCACTTGTTTAGTGGTGCACATAAGCAATTTTTACTTTTATACTGCAGTTGCTGTCCCACATAAAATATGGAGTTACTGTCACCAAATTGGAGGGATTTTTCCAGTTGTTAATTTCTGTCCGCATTTTGACCTGCAGATGCTGTAAGATACTTCCATTACTCTATAGCTTTTCCAAGATCGCCTGCTGACAAACCACTGTCTACAAAATCATGGCTTTTGAGTCCTTTTTTTAAAAACATTGCCTTTAGTTTAAATATTTGCTACTTCTGACTGATCTACTTATTTTGAACACCCTTCCAACAGCAGTCCTTGTTTTTTTTAAAAGTCTTGTGTTATAATCATTGTCTTGAGCTGAAAAAATTTGTTCTGAAAAATACAAAAAAAATGTCCTGTGATACCATTTTTCTGAGTGTATGTAAACATGTTTACTTCAGTCACTGGAGCCACATTCTGGTTAGAAGTGTGTGTATAAAAGTCCTGGTATTGTTTCTGCTTTCCTAATAGTGTAGATATACATTATTTTGTGGACTTCAATTATTTTTTTTCTGGTTTAGCACACATTCTTTTCTACATCTGTCACCCTGGTGCTCAGCATCTATAGCCAATAGCTTTATGGTATTTAACACGTAGCCAGGCACTACCCAAGTTATACAGACTGCCTCCTATGGAGGCCCAAGAAATCAAATCTTAAATTTAAAAATAAAATTTCAACAATTAAAGATATCTGCCAAGATACTGAAATGATAGGAATGTCTTATGCTATGAAATCGGATTCTTGTAAATCTTGTTCTGAAACAGGCTTAGGACTTCTTCCAATTTTCACTGGTTAATTAAACGAATTTCCCCACAGCAACAAATTTCTTACCCAAAATACTTAAGACATAGCTAAATATTGAAACTAGGAAAAACCTATTGTGACATTACGATCTACTCATTCTGCAGTTATGCAGAACAATTCTTCACTGATTAGGCATGCAGAAACAGATATTACTTTCAATACAATGCCTGAAAATATTTCCTTTTGAATAACAATGGTTACGGAACTCTGGCTTAGGACCATTGCAATCTTCATGTAAACAAACATAATCGTCATAATACAGCTTACCCAGTTAAATAGAGTGAAGTTTCAGGAGGAAAAATGCATTTTCTACAAAGCAAATCCTAGACTACATAATTTCCTCTTGTAATTTATTTAATTCAATGTTTTGTAAATGAAGTCATATGTATTTTTGTATGTACTATAAGAACATCTTTTCAAAAAGAAAAGTTTAAAAACTTTACTGTTTCTTCTTCAGTCTACTTTTTTAACGTAGGTCAAATCTTCTAAAAGCCCTTAACACAAAAGCATTTTGAAGAACATATGAATATATACAATACCTCTGTGTTTTGAATAGAATTCTAATTTGCAGATATTCCTTAATTGTAGTTTTCCTTCAGTACCACAGCTGTCATTAGTCAGCTGTCTGAGGCAACCAGGAACACTAACAGTTTTGAGACTAACATTAAATAAAATTTTACCATGCAATGTGTGCCTTCATTAGAAAGTAGTAAAAGTATATACAGGAAAAGCTTTGTTATCTGGCGTGTTGGGGGAATGGCCGGGGGGGGTTGCTGGTAAGTCAAAAATTCCGGTTAAATAAGAGGGAGGGAGTTTGGGTTTGGGAGGGGGCTTAGAGCACAGGGTTGAGGCACGTGAGGTGGTGCAGGGTGCCAGATCCAGGTGGTGGTCACCTCGGGCAGCTGCATGCAAGTAGCAACATATCCCTGCTGCTCCTAGACGGAGGTGCGGCTATGCAGTTCTGTGCATTGCCTCTGCCCGCAGGCACCACCCCTGTTGCTACCATTGGCCACGGTTCCCAGCCAATGGGGGCTGAGGAGCCAGTGCTCAGGGCAGGGCGGGGGCAGCACGCAGAGCCACCTAGCTGCGCCTCTGCCTAGGAGCAGCAGGGACATGTTGCGACTTGCAGGAAGCCACCAGAGATGAGCACCGCCTGGATCCTGCACCCTGAAACCCTCCTGCACCACAACCTCCTGCCCTGAGCCTCCTCCCGCACCCCCGTCTGCACTTCAAACCCCTTGTGGTCATTCCTCCACCTAGGAGCAGCAGGGAGCCAGATAGAGAGCCTGCTGGCCCCATGCCAACTGGACTATACCCACCAGAAAGCTCTCTAAACTGGCATTTTTGATCTTCATTGAAAGTCTGGATTAAAGTGCCAGATAACACAGCTTTTCCTGTACTACAATCCCTGCATTTTGCATCTGACAGCTGAGTTGATGGCTGAGGTACCAGTTTAGCATCCTGATAATAGTGTCCCTGGATTTTTTTTCAAGAATAAGTTGCTTGAAATAGATCACAGCTCTAAACTTCAATTCATCTCATTTTAAAATAACTAAGACATAAGGGAGAGAAATACATGTCTTGCCAGGCCTTCCTCCTTCTTTGCTTATTATCTCCATACAGATATAGAAACTAATGGTCAGCATAGCAAAGTTTCATCGTGTCTTTTTTTGGCATGATTTACTTAAATCTCTAACCTATAGATTTGGTTCTCAAGTGTGCCTCACTGTGCAGGTCTGATCTGAGAAATTACTGTAAAAATGACATTGGGATTCCATATGTATCTCAAAGGTTGCTTAATCAGTTGAGTGTCCTTTTCAACTGCAAGCTCTCTGATATCTGAATCTAAGTTGTTTGGAGGTATTTTCTCTTCCTCCCCCTTCTCCTCCCTTCCCCCCCCACCCCCCGCCCAGCCCACTCATCAATGCAACATGATCACACATCATGGCAGGTTTGCAGGGCTCTGTTTAAGAAAAGTTGAAATGGGAATTTAATGTGGAAAGAGAAACAGACTCATGCTATTTTAGTGGCTTCTTGGAATAGAAGTACACTTT
This sequence comes from Natator depressus, assembly GCF_965152275.1. NCBI lineage: Eukaryota > Metazoa > Chordata > Testudines > Cheloniidae > Natator > Natator depressus. The sequence continues at coordinate 189,209,687 of NC_134236.1, forward strand.
AAAATTCATAAATGTGGCTACCGCTCACTTTTGTAATGCTATAATTTAAAGAGCCTGATTTAAATTGTCAGATCTTTGTATGAAAAGTGTGTGTATGTGTGTAAAACCTAAACATCTGTATATTGTATCTGAAGATTCATGAATTTAAAGATATTAGAGAATTGATTTAAAGGTGATCAAAGTGACAAACTGCAAAACAAATATGAAAATTAGTCCAGTTTTTAACATCTACCATCATATATGACATACCAGAGCACAATACAGACTAGTGGTGGGCTGTCACCCATGCCTCGCAGCCTTGGGTGCCTTACAGTGCCTTGCTGTAGTAGCTCCCACCTCGGCTGCTCACAAACAGCCTTACAGTATGCATGCCCCACCCTAAGTGGCTGTGTGTAACTGCAGCCTGCCACCTCCACCCTGGTTTTCACCAGCCTAGGTTATACTACATGGTGACCCCAACATACCACCAGTCCCAGAACATCCCTCCAGAAATTTTGTCCTATACCTCCTAGCTGTCTCCTGAACAGTAGAAATATATTAAGTCAGTTTGAGGGACTAATATGCCAGTTTATTACCATAAATAGTTACCCAGACACTTCAGTTTAAACACACTACCTGAGATAAAACAGTAAAACAAGTTTATTAACTACAAAAAGATATTTTAACTGAGTAAAAATAATGAGGCTTAAAAGTCAGAACTGGTTACAAGAAAAATAAAAACTAAAGGCTTACTAGTATCTACTTAAACTATTTTAGTTGTAAAGCAGACTTTGTCACCATGTTTCCAGTAAGCTTACTGACCAAACCCTTCAGGTCAGGACTCCTCCCCTAGAGTCCAATGGCTGTTTCCTTTTGTCTTCTCAGGGGTGCAGAATGAGATGCCTTGGCATGTTGGTCCCGCTCTTTATAGCTTGTCCCCCTTTTGAAAAATATTTCCAGCTGAGAACCAGGAGACAGTCTGTTGTGGAAGGATATCCCTGCTGGTTTTTTCACCTGTTTGAATTTCCCTTGTTTTTCCTTCCTGTCTGATGACTGTTTGCTGGTTAAATGCAAAATTAAGGCAAGCACAGATTCCTTCTTTTGTTTAGGATAGACCTGACTTCTGCCTGGACTGTGCTGGGGGGTTTGGAATACGTGTTGGTAACATAATCTAGGGGAATCTTTTAACTGCATGTACAGGGTTGCCACACATTTTACCATAACAATACTGACCAGCCAATTGAGTTTGTAAATACCCCCTTACAAGGTATATTTTGTACAAAGATTATTATAATAGTGTGTAGGGTAATACACCCCTGTATTCACACATCACACCAGCATGTAGAATAATAACAGAAATATGTCAATGTAAAAAGACAGTTTCCCTATGAAGTCATCTTGATATCTTGAATGAGGCAGGAGGCATCTATAATGGTGTCATGCAGGGGGTTAGTCTTGGACTTGGATAATGTAGCAGAGAGTATGCTCATAAAATTTGCAGATGATAGCAGGCTTGGAGGGGTTGCATATACTTTAGAGGTCAGGATTAAAATTCAAAATGACCTTGACCATTTAGAGAATTGATCTGAAACCATCCAGATTAAATTAAGTAAAAACAAGTGCAAAGCACTACACATATGAAGGGAAAAATCAAATGCACAGCTACAGAATGGCTAACCAGCAGTTCTGCTGCAAAGGACCTGGGAATTACAGTGGATGAGAAGCTGGATATGAGTCAGCAGTGTGCCCTTGTTGCCAAGAAGGCTAACAGCATATTAGGCTGCATTAGCAGGAGCATTGCCAGCAGATTGAGGAAAGTGATTATTCGGAGTATTGTGTCCAGTTTTGGGCCCCCCACTACAGAAAGGATGTGGACAAATTGGAGAGCATCCAGAGGAGGGCAATGAATATGATCAGGGGGCTGGGGCACATGACTTACGAGAATAGGCTGAGGGAACTGGGCTTGTTTAGTCTGCAGAAAAGAAGAGTGAGGGGGGATTTGATAGCAACTACCTGAAGGGGGGGTTCCAAAGAGGATGGAGCTCGGCTGTTCTCAGTGGTGGCAGACATAGGCACCGACTCCATGAATGCTCCAGGGCTGAAGCACCCATGGGGAAAAATTAGTAAGTGCTCTGCACCCACCGGCAGCCAAGCTCCCCACTACCACCACCTCCTCCTTCTCCCCTAAGTGTGCTGTGTCCCCACTCCTCTGCCTACTTCCAAGTGTTTCCTGCCCGGCCACTGCCAAACAGCTGTTTGGCAGCGTTAGCATGCTCTGGGGAGGAGTGGGAATGTGGCACACTCAGGGCAAGACGCGGGGCTGGGGTGGGGATTTGAGGAAGGAGTTGGAATATTGGCAGGGAGGGGGCAGAGTTGGGTTGGGGACTTCAGGGAAGGGGTTGGAATAGGGATGGGGAAGGGCCTCATGGAAGGGGTAGGGCCAGGGGCAGAGGGGAGGTCAAGTACCCATGAGAAAGCAGGGAAGTCAGTGCCTATGGTGGCAGATGACAAAACAAGGAGCAATGGTCTCAAGTTGCAGTGGGGGAGGTCCAGGTTAGATATTAAGAAATACTATTTCACTAGGAGGGTGGTGAAGCACTGGAATGGGTTACCTAGGAAGGTGGTGGAATCTCCATCCTTAGAGGTTTTTAAGGCCCGGTTTGACAAAGCCCTGGCTGGGATGATTCAGTTGGTGTTGGTCCTGCTTTGAGCAGAGGGTTGGACTAGATGACCTCCTGAGGTCTCTTCCAACCCTGATAGTCTATGAATGGGGAACAGCTGGCTAGATAGTCATACTGCTGAAAAGGATGTGAGGGTTATAGTGGAGCACAAATTGAATGAATCAACAATATGATGCAGTTGTGAAAAGGACTAATGTCATTCTGGGATATATTAATGGGAGCGTGATATGTAGAGACCTGGGAGATAATTGTCCCACTCTACTTGGCACTAGTGAAGTCTCACCTGAACTACTGAGTCCAAGGGAGCCATGCTTTAGGAAACCTGGGTAAATTGGAGAGGGTCCAGAGGAGAGCTTCAAAAATTATAAGATTTAGAAACCCTGTGAGGAAAGGTTTAAAAATGGGTGTTTAGTCTTAAAAAGAAGATTGAGGGGGGACCTTATAAGTCTTCAACTATGTTAAGGGCTGTTATAAAGAGGATGGAGATCAATTCTTCATGAGGAGCTGGCAAACAGGACCACTAAACTCGCTCACAAAACTCCCGTTAGAGGGAGAGTGGGAGAGTGGGGGGCTAGATGCACATAAGTCTTTAAACTTAAGGCCAAAAACACTCCCTGATGAAAACAAAACATCAACAAAGGAATGAGCTGCAGGAGTAAAGAGAATGCAGGCATAAGTCCAGCAACAGAGAGGGGGATATCCAGGTTATTGCACCCAATGCAGCATGTATGATTACCTGCCCTCTGGGCAGATGGCATATGTGTGCATTCGGTGGAAGGAGCTCCTGGCCTTCAAAGCCCATGTATGGGTTTTGGAGACCAGAGGGGCTGAGCTGGAGGAGCTAAGGGAGATAGAGAGGTGCATAGATGAGACTTTCTGGGATGCAGTAGAACAGTCCCACCCCTGGTCTGACAGCATCTGTGCTGTTCAGGAGGATGAAAGTCTCAGGGAAGAAGAGCATCAAACTGGAGCAGGGGAAACGATCCATAGTTGGGACCCTCCCAGATGTGGTATCCTCTCATACTGAGGATGCTTCTCCGGGGGAAGGAACTCCAGTTATTAGGAAGAAACAAATAATAGTTATGGGGGATTTGATCATTAAAACATAGCTGGGTTTGCAATGACCAGGAGAACCGCATGGTGACTTGCCTGCCTGGTGTGAAGGTTGCAGATCTTTCAAGACATCTAGATAGACTTGTGTGTCGTGCAGGGGAGGAGTGGCCAGTGGCCGTGGTGTATGTAGGTACCAATGACATAGGGAAGGATAGGAAGAGAGGACCTGGAGGCCAAATTTAGGCTGCTACGTAAGAGATTGAAGTCCAGGACCTCCATGGTAGCATTCTCTGAAATGCGCCCAGTTCCATGTGCAGGGCCAGTTAGACCGCCAGAACTGCAGGGTCTCAATGAGTGGATAAGACAATGGTGTAGGGAGCAGGGGTTTAGCTTTATTAGGAACTCAGGAAACTTTGGGGACAGGGGGAGCCTATACAGGAAGATGGGCTCCACCTAAACCAGAATGGAACCAGATTGCTGGCAGTTAATATTAAAAAGGTCAAAGAGCAGTTTTTAAACTAAGGGCTCAGGGAAAGCAGACAGGTGCGGAAGAGCATGTGGCTCAGACAGAGACATCCCTTAGGGGAAGATCTATTAATGGAGATTCTCTATGTCCAAGGAAGAAGGAGAGGATGGAAGATAAGATACAGGTACAATCTTATGAGAAACAGTCAAAAGAAAAAGATTCCCATTCAATTACATCATGTAATGGCAGACAGCTAAAAAGTGACAGGGTTTTTTTAAGTGCTTATGTACAAATGCTAGAAGTCTAAATAATAAGATGGGTAAACTAGAGTGCCTCATATTAAATGAGAACATTGGTATAATAAACATCACAGAAACTTGGAATGAGGATAATCAATGGGACACAGTAATACCAGGGTACAAAATGTATCGGAAGGACAGAATAGGTTGTGCTGGTGGGGGGTGCCACTATATGTAAAAAGAAAAGGAGTACTTGTGGCACCTTAGAGACTAACCAATTTATTTGAGCATAAGCTTTTGTGAGCTACAGCTTACTTCATCGGATGCATACTGTCTATAGCTCACAAAAGCTTATGCTCAAATAAATTAACCAATTTATTTTAGCATAAGCTTTTGTGAGCTATAGACAGTATGCATCCGATGAAGTAAGCTGTAGCTCATGAAAGCTTATGCTCAAATAAATTGGTTAGTCTCTAAGGTGCCACAAGTACTCCTTTTCTTTTTGCGAATACAGACTAACACGGCTGTTACTCTGAAACCTGACTATATGTAAAAGACAGCATAGAACCAAATGAAGTAAAAATCTTAAATGAACCAAACTGTACCATAGAATTGCTAAGGATAGTGATTCCATGCTCAAATAATAAGAATATAGCAGTAGGGATATACTATTGACCACCTGACCAGGATGATGATAGTGACTGTGAAATCCTCAGAGATTAGAGAGGCAATAAAAATAAACTCAGTAATAAAGGGGGATTTCAACTATCCCCATATTGATTGGGTACATGTCAGCTCAGACAGGATCCAGAGATGAAAATTTCTTGACACCTTAAATAACTGCTTCTTGGAGCAGCTATTCCTGGAACCCACAAGAGGAGAGACAATTCTTGATTTAGTCTTAAGTGCAGCACAGGATCCGGTCCAAGAGGTGAATATAGCTGGACCGCTTGGTAATAGTGACCATAATATAATTAAATTTAACATCCCTCTGGTGCAGAAAACACCACAGGAGCCTAACACAGTAGCATTTAATTTCAGAAAGGGGGACTATGCTAAAATGAGGAAGTTAGTTAAACAGAAATTAAAAGGTACAGTGCCAAAAGTTTCCCTGCAGCTTGCAGGGATTTTACTTTTTAAAGATGACATAAGGGAGGCTCAACTTAAATGTATACCCTAAATTAAAAAACATAGTAAGAGAACCCAAAAAGTGCCATCCTGATTACACAACAAAGTAAAAAGCAGTGAGAGGCAAAAAGGCATCCTTTTAAAAAGTGGAAGTTTTATATTCTAGTGAGGAAAATAGAAAGTAGCATACACTCGGGCAAGTAAAGTGTAAAAATATAATTAGGAAGGCCGAAAAAGAATTTGAAGAACAGTTCAAAAAGTAGTAGCAAATTTTTTTTTAAAGTACATCAAAAGCAGGAAGCCTACTAAACAACCAGTGGGGCACCTGGACAATTGAGATGCTAAAGGAGCACTCAAGGACAATAAGGCCATTGCAGAGAAACTAAATGAATTGTTTGCATCGGTCTTCATGGCTGAGGATGTGAGGGAGATTCCCAAACCTGATTAATTCTTTTTAGGTGACAAATCTGAGGAACTGTCCCAGATTGAGGTGTCATTAAAGGAGGTTTTGGAACAAATCAATAAATTAAACAGTAATAAGTCACCAGTACCAGAGATGGCATTCACCCAAGAGTTCTGAAGGAACTCAAATGTAAAATTGCAGAACTACTAACTGGTTACTAACCAATCGTTTAAATCAGCTTCTGTAACAAATGACTGGAGGATAGCTAATGTGATGCTAATTTTTAAAAAGGGCCAGTAAGCCTGACTTCAGTACCGGGCAAACTGGTTGAAATTATAGTAAAGAACAGAATTGTCAGACACATAGACCAACATAATTGGTTGGGGGAAGAGTAAACATGGTTTTTGTAAAGGGAAATCATACCTCACCAATTTACTAGAATACTTTGAGGGGGTCAACAAGCATGTGGACAAAGGGTGGCGGGGTCCAGTGGATATAGTGTACTTAGATTTTCAAAAAGCCTTTGACAAGGTTCCTCACCAAAGGCTCTTAAGCAAAATAAGGTCTTCTCGTGGATTAGTAACTGGTGAAAAGACAGGAAACAAAGCATAGGAATAAATGGTCAGTCTTCAGCCTGGAGAGAGGTAAATAGTGGTGTTCCCCAGGGGTCTGTACTGGGCTAGTTCTATTCAACAATTCATAAATGATCTAGAAAAAGGGGTAAACAGTGAGGTGGCAAAATTTTCATATGATACAAAACTACTCAAGATAGTGAAGTCCAAAGCAGATTGCGAAGAGCTACAAGGTGATCTCACAAAACTGGGTGACTGGGCAACAAAATGGCAGATCAAATTCAATGTTGATAGATGCAAAGTAATGCACATTGAAAAACATAATCCTAACTATACCTATGAAATGATGGGGTCTAAATTAGCTGTTACCACTCAAGAAAGAGATCTTGGAGCCATTATGGATAGTTCTCTGAAAACATCCATTCAATGTGCAGCTAACAGCTTTTTTGACTGGCTAAAAAAGCCAAACAAAATGTTGGGAGTAATTAAGAAAGGGATGGATAGATAATAAACCAGAAAATATCATATTGCCTCTATATAAATCCACAGTATGCCCACATCTTGAATACTGCATGCAAATGTGGTTGCCCCATCTCAAAAAGATATATTGGAATTGGAAAAGGTTCAGAAAAGAGCAACAAAAATTATTTGGGGTATGGAACAGCTTCTGTATGAGGAGAGATTAATAAGATTGGGACTTCTCAGTTTGAAAAAGAGATGACTACTTGGGAATATGATAGAGGTCTATAAAATCATGACTAGTGTGGCAAAAGTAAATAAGGAAGTGTTGTTTACTCCTTCTCCTAACACAAGAACTAGGGATCACCAAATGAAATTAATAGGCAGGTTTAAACCTAACACAAGGAAGTATTTCTTCACACAATGCACAGTCAACCTGTGGAACTCTTTGCCAGAGGATGTTGGGGAAAGCCAAGACTATAACAGGGTTCAAAAAAGAACTATATACATTAATGGAGGATAGGTCCATTAATTCTATTAGCCAGGATGGGCAGGGATGGTGGCCCTAGCCCGTTTGCCAGAAGCTGGGAATGGACGATGGGCTGGATCACTTGATGATTACCTGTACTACTCATTCCCTCTGGGGCACCTGGTTTGACCACTGGTGGAAGACAGGATACTGGGCTAGATGGATCTTTGGTCTGACCCTGTATGGCCGTTCTTATGTCTACTGAAGGTAGGAGAAGACGTAATGGGCTTAATCTGGAGCAAAGTTAGATATTTGAAAAAAAAAATCTAACTGAAAGGGTAGTTAAGTTCTGAATAGACTTCCAAGGGAGGCTGTGCATTCTCCATCACTGGAGGTTTTTAAGAACAGGTTGGACAAACACCTATTAAGAATGGTCTAGGTTTACTAGATCTTGCCTCAGTGCAGGGAATTGGACTTGATGAATTCTTGAAGTCTCTTCTAGCCCTACATTTCTATGATTCTGTGATCCCAATGTGTGATGTCACATAGTAAAAGGACTGCAAATTATAAATGTTGTCCATCTATCTCAGAAAAATACCTCTGCAGTGTGAAGTAACAAGACAACTACAGTGTAATGGAATGAGTATTGGAAAAAAAAAAAAATGTTGGCCTCAAAAACACCACCTACTGTCCAGGCATCTACTTACTCATTTTTCAGTACTGATTTCCAGTTCACCTTTTAAACATATTTGTTCATTTGTTTTTTTTTCTCCTGCTTTTAAATGTTTTAAACAGACTGCCTTATATGGAGATAAGCTTCTAATTTAAATATTCACTGGAACTTGCTCCTCCCTAAACAGGATCGTGTATTTTCTCTGTCTCTTAATTATACCCTGAATTAAATACCACCTCCATATGCTGGACCAAGTGTGTGTTTTTACTGTTGTGGAGTTTCCGTGGAAGTTGTAAAAGAGTGTTATTACCCTACTGTTGTCCAGTAATCTGGTGGTTTCATCAGTTACTCTGAACTATGGTCTCAGATCTTACCCTTCAGAAGGAATGGTAAGATCAAACAGTTCTTTAAATAGAGTTTATTGCAGTAAATTTTGCGCATGCTCTCTGTTCTGATATGGACCTAATGCTGTGTATGTTGAACTAACTGAAGGCTAGGGCGATTGCCCTTGTAAAAAGACTGCAGGAGTGGGAGTTCGTCAGTATGCTTATAGCAAAAAATCTTGCAACACTGTGCTTTCCCTCAGTTTCTCTAGCTGGCCACTTCTAGTGTAGTGATTTTCTTGTGGGTTTGTTTTTGTTTTTGTTTGAGTGAGGCAGCAAAAGGAATTTAGTTAGCCTGTCAAAAGAAAAACTTCTACTTGAAAAACCTATGTAGAGCTTTAAACTTAAACTGGGCCTTGTCTCTATTTTTTAAAAAGGGCTTCTTACCGCCATTAAGATAGTTCAGGAGTGAGTTTGTTTTTTTAAATAAGAACGATTTATCTACCAAGGAGCTAGTCTACATGTTTTGCAAGTCTCTATTGTAGTTTTTGGGTAATGCAGGGTGAAGAGACCAGCGAATGAAAATCATCTCCGTCTTAGTCCTATTGAAATGTTTCTGCTACCCTAGGGCCACAGATAAAAGTGGCCAAGTAAAAACGAACATTGCGTGCACCCAATAAGTGAAAACTTAAAAGGAGTAAGTAAGGGATCTCTGAGTGCCTCATTTTTTATTATAATATAGCCTTGAACACACATTCTTAATTCAATGCTTTGAGCTGTTTAGGTCATAAACTAGGAGAACCCTTGCACCTACGTCAATTACGTTGTAGTCAATTTCCTCCTTCCACTTGCTTCAGAGGCAACAGCGACCTGTAAGGGCCGGGGGCTCTGTAACACGGGTGGGGTGCTCTACTCTCTGGATGCTCATGCATAGAAGAGTTGCAGCGAGAGCATAAGACAACCCTACTCGCATTCACTTCTCCTGCCTCATACCCCACCCCTGGCCCCGGGGGCTGTCCTGCACCTTGCGCAGCGGCTGGGGAGCGGGGTGGTTTCACTCTAGCTCCACGCTGCGCCAAGCGCCGCGCGGCTCCGCGGGCAGGGACGAGCTTGCGGGCTCTGGAGTCCAGCCCTGCCGCCTGTTTTGGGGGAAAGCGACACGGGGGAGGGGCTGAACGGAAGAAGCCCAGCGCCTGGTGGCGAGCTGCGCGGCTCCCGGGGGTCAGGGGGAGCGAGAGCCGCGACGTGTCAGGCGCATATGACGGCTCCTGGCCCGCCTGAGTGGGGGCGGCTGCCGCAGTTTCCCTCTCGCAGGAAAGGCGCGTGGGAAGCACCGAGGCTCCCCCCCGCAGCGGCGCCAGACCGCCCCGACGTCATTCGCCTCCCACCCGGGCTCGCCCGGCGGTTTCGTTCCCCTCAGCTCGGCCGCGCCGCTCCCAGAGCCAGGCGCGGGGAGCGCTGCCGGCCGCGGGACCCGCCGCTCTCGCCCGTGGCTTCCCGGGCCGTCCCACGGCTGCCTGGGTTTCCTTGAATTCAGGGCGGGGGCGGCGGGGTGTTTCCCAGCCCGGGAAATGCCCTGGCAGTGGCGTGGGGAAGCCTGGCAGGGAAGAGAGCCCGCTGCGCACGGCAGCCGCCCCCCCCCCCCCCCCACCACCAGGTCTCCCGCTTCCTGCCTCCAGCCAGGCGTCGCGTTGAGGGGTGCTCAGGGAGCCAGCGGGGGAAGGTCTCCCGCTGGAGCAGCTGGCAGCGGCCTAAAGGAAGGTAGCGGCTTTGTCACTAGATTTTAGTGACTTTGGTTTTCCTCGCCAGAAAATAAGTGGCAAAGTGACCCGTGACAAATCTAGTGACTTTCACTGCCACTTACAGTGATGGTCAGAGAAAGAAATCACCAGTATGTATAGTCACTAGCAGCGCAATAGTGTTAATAAAATCCGTTGCATTCTGTTGCACACCAGGTCCCTCTCATTACCCCCCAGCTGAGCATGTCCTCGGAAGGAATCACATTCCAGGGCTTCTTGGGCTGAGATCACTATAATCTGCAGGCGAGGAAAAGATGTTTGTGGAGGCTAATTAAATAGTTTGCTAAAGTCAGGGGCACTTTGGAAAGAGCAGCACATTAGCCAGGGCTTGTTTTTAACCAAAAGTGTTCTTTCTCGCTGTTCCATAGTGGGTAGCATTCCCTGTGATGCAGGGAAAGATGGCTAATGAAGCAGGCTGGGTGGGGGAGGCAGGTTAGCCAGTGAGGAGAACCGCACCCCTGGAAGGATGAGACAGGGCCATGTGCCCCAGTGGGGGGGAGGGGCACTGTGCTTCCAGGAATGAAACCTTTACTACAGGATCAAAGATGGAGCTAGCTTGATTTCAGTTCCCCTTTACTCCTTCCCCTGGCTTGGCCTTGGGTTATCTGCCCAGCTGTTTTCAGAAATCAAACCCTGGATGCAGGGGGAAGGGATCTGGGTAGCAGATTTTTGTTTTTAAATCTACTTTCTTGGCTCCCTGCAGCACCAAGCTCAGGTCAGGTGAATGCCCTCTTCCCCCTGGTTCTGGGCTCTCCCTTTCACTAACCTGTAGGCAATCCAGGCTGGCAAGAAAGGGAGCCTTAGCTGAAATTAACCAACCCCAGCCAACCTGGGCTGCAGTGTACAGAACGCCCTTCCCAATGAGCAGAGGGTGCCCTTCTGATGATGACAGTGTACTGTTGTAGTTGCTTCTGGTGTGCAACAGAATGTAGTAAGAAGAGCATGGACATTTTATTAACACTCTTGAGCTGCTTGTGAATGATTTTGTGACTATACTTGCCACGGTGTGTGTGTGTGTGTGTGTGTGTGTGTATATATATATATATATATAGATATAATTATCTGGAAATTTTGTTCTATGACATTTTTGACTCCTTTTGAGTGCTTAAACAGCTACATCTAGTGACTTTTCAGGGTCTGTCTGGTGACTTCCTGCTATGTGGAGTTGGCAACACTACCGCACTGTTTAGTACCTTGTAGAGGTTGGGCTGGAGCCAAATTATCCCGCACCACACACACACTCTCCTCCTTGTGTGTCATTCATGTGTGGCAGAATAACCAGAGGCCTGATTGCTTTCACCAGAGAAGGGTACGATGCAGGTTCAGGGATCCTCTGCTCAGAGAGGTGGAACAGAGATCAAGCTACAGGATGCCTATTGCCCTGACACCAGTGAGTAAGTTGGTGGCAAATCAGTTGTGCCTGAGGCTGTATTAACTATTCCCAGATGCTTCCAGGGGCTGTAGTGCCTACTGAAGTCTGGCAGGGTGGAATGACTCTGTTCCAGCCAGGACAGAATGGTTTATGGGAAAACTCAGTCCAGACTGGTGGAGTTTTACTAGGCCTTCTCCTGCAGGCACTTCTCTGTATGGTGTTTTACCTATTACCGTCACACACACAAAACTACATTAAAAGAGCATTATTAAGACTGCAAAGTCAAGCTCTCAGAAATTCAGATGCCAGAATTGAGGTTGTGTGGGCAACCTTAGTTCTACCTCCTTGTGCATATGCATTATGATGAGGTTTTCAATTGTGTGATCACATACTGTTTTTTTTTCCATAGGACCTTTTAGAGCACAGGACGGTGCTCACTGAATGGGTAGTTAAACAATATTTTGCTCTGTTCAATTTATGGCCCTTGTCTTATATACTGCACACTATTCAAAATCTGAATACAGAATTACTAATTTCCTCATGAGCTTTACTGTGGTGTTCATCACTGTGTGTGCTTCACAAATATTTTTTTTTTTCATAACTCTTCTGTAAGTTGAAGGGGCATTATCCCCACTGTACCGATGGGGAAATGAGGCACAGGCAACTTTAATTCTGGCAATTCCTAACTTTGAATGCTTGACTTGGCAACCTTAAATTAACATAACTTTGTGTGTAGTGTCCTAGGTTTCTAAAAAAGGAAACCGGAAATTTTTTTTCCATCAGATGTCTCAGACTGACACCCACATGGGCCATTAGCAAGACTTTAGATCTGCAGCACAGACCTCTGCACATTAGATAAAGGAGTAACTAATAACAGTAATAGGTTGTCAGCCTCAATGTGGACTGGCACTAGAGGGGATTGAGATGTACAGTTTGTCAGTAGGTTTCATATATATTTTCTGACAGCAGCAGGATAGTGGGACTCAGATTCTGTTCCAGTTCTTCAGGAATATGACTGAGTGGTCACGGGCCCTTCTGCCTTTGTTCTCTATCTCCATTCCCCAAGCCTGACCCCTTCTGCCCTGTCCCAGTCCTGTCTCTCACCCCACCCTGGCTCTTCATCCCAGTGTCTCTCCATCCCTTGGTTCCTCATCCCTCCTTCTCCTGTCCAAGCTCCTCATTTGATTTGCCTCTCCCAGCACCTTTGGGTTCCAGTCACCTGTTCCCACTCCCAGATGCTTGTTTAATCACAGACTCAACCCCTTACCAATTACCCTCTTTCCCTTGACTCACATTCCCACTCTCCTTGGCCAATCGGTCCCAGTCTTGTCTACCCACTGTGACGTTCCCCTCTGGTGTTGTCTAGACCAGTGATCTGCTAGGCCACTCCAGTCCTTGACCCTGGGAGTCAGACTTACTCTGCTCTGCTGTGAGAGCCCCGACTCCTGGGCTGTTCACACATGGCCTCTGGCATGTAAACTGCTCCCAGCTACTTGCAAGCGAATGACCCTAGCCAATATCTCCAGTCCCAGATGCAATCCTAGGAACCTCCATCTTGCATGTCCAGTAATGCCCGATGGACACTGCAAGCTTATATAAGTTTGTCAATTTAACAAAGAAATTGAGATGTACTAGGCTTGTTATCCCAAAAGGAATCTCTGACACACTTCAAATCAAACGCACTACTTCAGACAGAATAAACAAATAGATTTATTAACTATAAAGAAAAATTTTAAGTGATTATAAGTTAAAGCATAACAAGTCCGATTTGGTCAAATGAAATAAAAGCAAAACATATTCTAAGCTTTTATCTTAACACTTTCAATGTCCTTAAAAACTAAGATGCTTCTCACCACAGGCTGGCTCGTTACTTTTCAGTCAGGCTCTCCCCTTTGATCAGCATTTCAGTTGCTTGGTGGTGGTGGTGTCTGTAGATGTAGGTGGAAAAGAGAGAGCATGGCAAAATGTCTCTCTCTTTTATCATGTCCTTTCTTTCCTCCTGGCTTTGCTCCCCACCCCCACCCCACTCCACCTTCAGAGTCAGGTGAGCATTACCTCATTGCAGTCCTAAACTGCCCAAAGGAAAGGGGTGACTCCCTTGAGGGTCTAACAGATTCTTTTGTTGCTGCCTAAGCCAGTGTCCATTGTTCCTGTGAGGCTGGGCTGAGTTTGTCCCATCCATGCCCTGACAAGGTGTGAACTACCTCTGTGTTCTTGGAGAGTTTTTGCATGGCTTTAAGCCATGAAGATACATTTTCAGGCTCATAACTATATACACAAAATTATAACTGTCAGAGTTCCTTCCCCACTCTGAACTCTAGGGTACAGATGTGGGGACCTGCATGAAAGACCCCCTAAGCTTATTCTTACCAGCTTAGGTTAAAAACTTCCTCAAGGTACAAATTTTGCCTTGTCCTTGAACCCTATGCTGCCAACACCAAGCATGTTAAACAAAGAACAGGGAAAGAGCCCACTTGGAGACGTCTTCCCCCCAAGCCCTACACCCCCTTTCCTGGGGAAGGCTTGATAAAAATCCTCACCAATTTGCATAGGTGAACACAGACCCAAACCCTTGGATCTTAAGAATAATGAAAAAGCAATCAGGTTCTTAAAAGAAGAATTTTAATTAAAGAAAAAGTAAAAGAATCACCTCTGTAAAATCAGGATGGTAAATACCTTACAGGATAATCAGATTCAAAACATAGAGAATCCCTCTAGGCAAAACCTTAAGTTACAAAAAGACACAAAAACAGGAATATACATTCCATTCAGCACAACCTATTTTACGAGCCATTTAACAAAAGGAAATCTAATGCATTTCTAGCTAGATTACTTACTAACTTACCAGAAGTTCTGAAGAGCATTCCTGACCTGGTCCCGGCAAAAGCATCACACAGACAGACAGACCCTTTGTTTCCCCCCCACCTCCAACTTTGAAAGTATCTTGTCTCCTCATTGGTCATTTTGGTCAGGTGCCAGTGAGGTTATCTTAGCTTCTTAACCCTTTACAGGTGAAGGGGTTTTGCCTCTGGCCAGGAGGGATTTTATAGTTCTGTATACAGAACTTCCCTTTATATTTATGACAATAACCTATAACCTTACTATAACATTACTGTAACAATTACTATAACATCACTATAACAACCATGCTCAGTGCATTATGAGCCTTCCGAAGACACCCAACATGACATGCATTGGATACCACACAATCATTTTATAAAGATGAACATGGGAGTGTTGGGTGTTCCCCCGAGGAACAGCACGTCACATCCACGCCTATCTATCTCTTTTTTTATACATTTGAATTAGGTGGCTTTCTCCATCAGGCTGCCTGCATGCCGTCAGGGAAAGCATCAAGAGCGCAGGAGAAACAGTCTTAGTTCCAGTGCTATCATGCCCCACAGCAACCAAAAGAAGCAATTGCAGGGAATGTCCTGTTCAGTGCCTGCGTTCCTGGGCTGGAGCATACTCAGTGGAGACAGAAACATCAGAGAATTTAACTACTAAACTCAAGTGTCTATTGAGCACGTACAAACTGAGATATTCTGAAAGGCTTAAAAATTGGCCAGTTGTGGGTAGTTTTTCATGGGAATAGCAAAAAACACATCTCTGATGCTAGGGTGATCTCCCTGTCAAATATCAAATTCCCACTGCATAACATGGAGGTGCTAGAACTTAACAAAAGTTATAAGAATCTTTTAATATAGGCAAAACAATATATTTTCCCTTAATGTCATTCTCAAAAATAACTAACTTTACAGAAAAATTAAGACTGAATCAGACACCTAGCATGGGAAATTTCAGCCCATACATTAAAGTTTGTCAAAGTTATGAGCAACTGAAAATAGTCGTATAATGGGAAGTTTTGGGCAGCCTAAACAATAGGCAGCATTGCCAGCTCTGCCTTTAATAACATAGCAAAAATCTTTGTTGAAAGAACATTAGTAAAGTCACAAAAGCCAAGGACTCAAAAAGTTAGGAAATGCCAGAATTATTGTCGTCTGTGCAACTTTAATTCTGACCCCTTATTCACTGAATGAGGCATGGTCATGTGGAAGAAATAGTATGTGATCATGTGACTACTTATCAGAATGCATACACACAAGGAGACAAATGAGGGTTGCGTTATTAATGGTTATTAATGTTTGAGTGTTTGATTTTGTAATATCATATTGTCCTTTTAATATGGTTTTATGTATTAATTCAAGTTCAGCAGTTTCTCGCTGGAGTCTGTTTTTGAAGCTTTTCTGTTGCAAAATTGCCACCTTTAAATCTTTTACTGAGTGGCCAGAGAGGTTGAAGTGTTCTCCTACCGGTTTTTGAATGTTATGATTCCTGATGTCAGATTTGTGTCCATTTATTTTTTTGCAGTTAGTATCAGGCAAGATATCTTTTGATATGTCTTCAAATCTTTCGAAATCATTCCTCAAAGTGTGTAAGTGGTCTGGTAATGATTGACAGAGGTCTGCACATGTTTTCAAATCCAGTTCTTTTTCTTGGAGAGCTTGACTTGTGTGGTAAAAGAGTTGTAACATTTCATTCCACATGGTCAACATGAATACGAACTCTAGTTCTTGCATCTTGTTTGCAATGTTTTCTGCCTCTTGTGTAGTTTCTCCCTTTTGTGATTGGTCTTCAGCTATACTTTCTAATGCATCCACAATCTTTGAGTAGGAACTGCATGTCATCCTCAGCAGCAACCCCACCTCCATCGCCAAAAACCTTGTGAATATTTTGGGGGGACTGGAGGCAGCAGCCAGTGGACTCAATCCCAGTGAAGCGATGGATGAGGAGGTGGAGCTGGAGGACAATATGGAGCACACGGCAAGGTCATCCAGTGGTGTGGCGAGTCAGGACCTCTTTTCCACTCTGCAAGGGTCTAGCCAGTCCCAGTGCTCCAGCTCTGGTGCACAAGAGGCAGGAGAGGGGAGCTCCAATAAGTGCTCATTTTGCTTTGATACTGCACGGTGAGAGGAGATTGAGCTGTCATGTACTTTGTTATATGGTAGAGGAGGGATAAAGGACAGAAATTAACAACAGAGCCTGTCCATCTACTCAGTGGGGCCACGGTGGAAAAGTTTGTTAATGTACATGGGTATGTCTCTAGAATCCTCCACAGTGATCTCTAGGAAACTTTCCTGTAGGTATTCTGCAATCCTCTTCCAAAGGTTCCTTGGGAGATCTGCCTTGATATTCCCCCACTGTAGGCAATTATTTCTGCAGGGACCATAGTAACACACAGGCGAGCGGCATACAGAACGGATCTGAAACTTCACACATGCAGGAGATGCTCCCTTGCATCCTGGGTTACCCTTAGGAGTGAGATATTGAGTTTGATTACCCTAGCCTGTGGAAAAGGGTACCAGTATTCAGAATAGGCTCACTAGCCACTTATAGTAACTTCATTCACAAACCACCCTTTGTCCCTTCCTCCCCTTACCTGCCCCCTCCCTCCCACAAACTCATCATAATTGGGACTTGCAGCAAACTGTGTGCTAGCCAAGGGACAGTGAGAAAGAGGTGTGTGATTCACGGCTGTGAGCACAATCACAACACTGTCTGTTCATTGTTTCTTTGCCTTCTGCAGATGTGCCCTTGAGAACACACTCCTCCACACCGGTGGAGTGCCTCCATCAGATAAGGCAATGACCCAAGAGGAGTAAGGAGGATATGTTTCACAAAGTGCTGCAGTCAACAAATACAGCATAGAGTGAAACAAGAGCATGGAGGGAGACAATTAATGAAAGATTGAAGCTGCATTGCCAGGAAAGGACACAGGGGCAGGAGCTGATAATAAAGTTCCTTGAGGACCAGACAGAGATGTTGAAGTCCCTCATTAACCTGCAATTGCAGCAAATCTGTGCCCAACTCCCCCTTCAGCCACTACAGAACTCTGGTCCCTGCCCTCCCCAAACTCCCTCATCGCATTCCTCGCATATTCCCAGTCCCTCACAGTACCCATGCGCTCCACACCTGGCGACAGGTTTCCTCAAGGAAGCTGGAGTTACACCCAGCTGTGAGATCCCTAACTGCGAGACTGTTCTTCTTTCTCATGTCACCTGTTTGACCAAAAGTTTGTGTTTGATCCTGTTATTAAACTTGAGTCTTTGAAATTAAATGAGTCTTTATTTGTGAAATTCATACATACATCGCTCAGTGCTGACATTGAAACACATTGGCTAGAGGCAGGACTATTTTCTCCTTGCAATTAATGCCCAAGAAGCAGGCACTACAGGGGTAATTCATGGCAGCAAGTAAACATTGTCTGGCCAAATGCATCACACAGAGACACATTACTGGGAACTATTGTCAAAGTGCTCCTTCAAAGCCTCCCTGATTAAAATAGCCTCCTGCTAAAATAGCCCCTCTAATTGCCCTTGTATCTGGCTGCTCAAAATCAGCAGCCAGCTGATCAGCCTTAGCAGCCCACCCCTGGGGAAACTTTTTCCCCTTAGATTCACAATTATTATGTATTATTCAGCAGGCCGCAATGACATAGAAATATTTTCCTCATTGAGGTCTAACTGGTCAAAAAAATAGCACCAGCAACATTTTAGTCGGCCAAAGGCACATTCAGTGGTCATTTGGCACCTGCTAAGCATATTGTTAAAACACCCCTTGCTGCTGTCTGGGTTCCCAGTGTAAGGCTTTATGAACCACAGGAGTAAAGGATATGTGGGATCTCCAAGATCACTATGGGCATTTACACATTCCCCAATGGAATCGTCTGATCTGGAAAGAAAGTCCCAGCCTGCAGCTTTCTGTGCAATCCAGTGCTCTGAAAGATGCGTGCATCATGTGCCTTCCCTGACTACCCTGCATTGAAGTCAGTGATCCACCAGAGCCTGCAAGACCATAAAGAAAGTAGCCTTTTTGGTTGATGTACTCCATCACAAGATGGTCTGGGGCCAAAATTGGAATATGCATCCCATCTATCGCCCCGTCACAGTTAGGGAATCCCATTGCCTAAAAGCAATCAATTATTTCCTAGACATTACCGAGAGTCACAATCCTTCATAGCAGGGGGCAATTAATGCCTCTGCAAACTTGCACCACCACAACCCCCACGGTGTACTTTCCAACTCCAAACTGATTCGTGTCTGACTGTTAGCAGTCTGGAGTTGCCAGCTTCCACACAGCGATCGCTACTCAGGTTACCACAGTGAGGGCAGCTCTCATTCTAGTGTCCTTGCATCGCAGTTCTGGGGCGAGCTCCGCACACAGTTCCAGGAAGGTGACTTTGCGCATCTGAAAGTTCTGCAGCCACTGCTCTTCATCCCATACATGCATCACAATGTGATCCCACCACTCACTGCTTGTTTCCCAAGCCCAGTACCAACAGTTCACCATGGCAAGCTGTTCTGTGAATGCCAGCAGCAATCCTGAATTATTTGTTTCCATGGTAGACAGCAGGGCAGGCATCACTGATTCACTCTGTTTTGCAACTCATAAAATACTGCAGGACCAGCCGCATTGTGTTCATAATTCTCATCACCACAGTGGTCAGCAGCTCAGGATCCATGCTGTCAGGCAGAGATGGCAGGTGCACACTTTACAAGGGCTGTTGAAAAACAGCACGAAACAAATTAGGAACTACAAAGCTCATGGAATGGGATGGAAATAACTGCATCATAGTTCTGGTGAGCACATCCCCATGATGCATTGTGATCTGTTCCCAGAGTTCACAGCAGCAGACAGTGACAGAGGGTGGGGAGTTGCACTGTGGGATAGCTACCCATGATGCAACATTCTTTCTGTTGATGCAAGAGCAACGACCGTGGACACACACATCTGATACAAGGAGCATTGTATGGACACGCTCCACTGACGTTATTAAAGCAACTTATGATTGTCAACAAAACTTAAGTCAACTTAACTCTGTAATGTAGACCAAGGCTGAGAAAGGTACTCAGTGTCACAGCTAACTACAAGGTGGAACAGATTGTTAAGCATAATAAGTTAACACATATCGCAAGAGGCCATTCAAGGTGAAGTGGGCAGTTAACTCCTCTGTAGTCATAGGATAAAGGAGGGTTAATGGGTTAAAGATTGTTGTATTGAACCTTAAATCCAGTGTATTTACTGAGTCCATGATTTCTAGTGTCTAGCTAAGTTATGAATTTATACTCCCAGGCTTGTCTTTTGAAAGTGTTGTGCAAGTTTCCTTTGAGGATGAGGACTTATAGGTCAGGTATGGAGTGATCATTTTGTCAAAGTGTTCACCCATGGATGGTATGGTGTTTTTGTTTTTAAGCCCTTTTCTGCATTCGATAGCATAGTGACTGGTTTCACCCACATAGTTGTTATTGGAGCACTTAGTGCACTGGATAAGGAACAACACGTTGTGATAGGCATGTGTAGGACCCTTGGATCTTGAAAGGTGTGGTGAGGAGGATGGGTACTGAGCAGTGGAGATATGTTGTAGGTTTTGCATCTGTTGTTATGGGAGGGTCTGGTGCTGCTTTGAGTTGGTGTGTCCTGGTATGTGGGGAGCTTGCTTCTGATGTTGAGCTTGGGGGATTATTTGAAGTCCAGAAGAGGCGGGGGTTGGGAAAGATTTATTTCAGTTTGCGGTCCCCATTGAGGATTGTTACTGTTGACTTATACCCTATATGGGCTCCAGCATGGAGTGATAGGTGACAACTAGGGCCATGCGGTTGTTGGATTCCCCCTCCCCCCCCGCCGGTATTAAAGCAGGTACTCTTGGGGTATTTGGGTGGCCCATTCCGTGGTGCTATCTACTTCTCTGGTGGTGTGTCCTTGTTTTGTAAAGGTGGTTTTAAGTGTGTTAAGGTGTGTATCCCAAACTGTCACATCAAAGCATATTATGTGGTATCTGGGTGTCTGGCTGTAGAAAATAGATTTTTTTTGTGTGTTTCGGGTGGTTTCTTGGATCTGTGAAGGTAAGTGTGGTGATCCGTGGGTTTATTATATATAGTTGTCTGTAGAGTTCCAGGGCTGAATCTAATTGTGGTGTCCAGGAAGTTGATGCTGCTGTGGGAATGTTCTAGAGAGGTTTTGAGAATTGGGTGGTGGTTGTAGAAGTTGTGGTGGAAACCTGTGAGGGAATTAAGGTCTTCTATCCAGGATGAAAATATCATTGATGTAACTCAGGTATATCATTGGTTTTTTGATACATTTGTCCAGAAATTCTTCCTCAGAGTGGCCCATGAAGAGGTTGGCATATTGGGGAGCCATCCTAGGACCCATGGCTATTCCCATGATTTGGACAAAGCCTTTGTTACTGAATGCAAAATTGTTATGGGTGAAGATGAAATGGATGAGTTTGGCAATGTGTTTGGGGTGGATTACCGGAGTATTGGCAATTGTCTTGAAGATATTTGAGGCAGGCAGTTATGCCCTCATGGTGAGGGATGTTGGTGTATAGGGAGATGACATCCATAGTGGCAAGGATGGTGTTCCGAGGGAGGTTGTTAGTGTTGTGGAGTTTCTGGAGGATGTTGATTGTGTCATGGAAGAAACTGGCCATTTGCGTGGTGAGTGGTTTGAGGATGGTTTTTGAGTCCTGATAGTCCTTTAGTAAGAGTGCTGTGGACAGATATGATGGATTGCCTGTGTTCCCTTGTTTGTGTATCTTGGGAAACATGTAGAAATTCTCTGGGGTGGGTTTGTGGGGAATGAGCTTGTGGAGTTTCTCTTGGAGTTGTTGGGGAAGGACTTGATGATACCCTTAAATTCCTAGGTGAATTGCGGTGTGGAGTCTTCTTGGAGTTTTTTATAGTAGCTGGTGTTGGAGAGTTGATGGTTGGCCTCATTGATATAGTCATCACAGTTGAGGACTATGATGGCACCCCCCCATGTCTTTTGGTTTGATCACTATCTGGTGGTTGGATTTCAGGGACTGAATAGCTGTCCTCTCGGTGGTGGAAAGATAGTGGTGGATGTGATGTTTGTTAAGGATTTCACAGTCAATTCTTCCCCCTGAAGCAATCAATGTAATGATTAAGGATACGATTCTGTCACGCAGGTCATGGATTCTGTGACTTTCTGGGATCTTCCTGATTTCTTCTGGGGCAGGGCCTGCCAAAACAGCTGGATGGTGACCAGCCCTGGGGCTGCCACAATAGCTGGCCAGCAAAACAGCTGGCTGCATTCAGCCCCGGGGCCACCGGAGTAGTGGCCAGCCCCAGAGCAGTGGCCCCGGAACAGCTGGCTGGTGGTTAGCCCCGGGGCTGTCAGAGAGCTGACCAGGGGCCAGCCCCGGGTGTGCTGGAGCAGTGGTCCCTGGCCTGCCAGTGCAGTGGCCAGGGTTGAGTCAGCCCCCCTGGGGCAGGAGCAGCAGCAGTCAGCCCCTGCCCCAGGAGCAGTGGCACAGCTGGAACAGCTGCAAGCCCCAGCAGTGCTCTGTTTATCCTCCCCCCGCCCCCCAGGGTATTTTTAGTAAAAGTCAGGGATAGGTCACAGGCTTCTGTGAAATTTTGTTTATTGCTCACGACCTGTCCCTGACTTTTACTAAAAAAACTCGTGACAGAATCTTAAGCTTAATAATGATCAAGTGTGTGACTTCATCATTATGCTCCCAAATTAACTCTCTCAGAAAAATGATAAAAGACACAAACACCTTATCACCTATGTACAAACACTTTTCACAAAGCAATCACTCCATATTTGACCTCTCAGTCCTGTCCTCAAAAGAAACCTGCACAACACCTTCAAAAGACAAGCCTGAGAGCATAACTTAGCTAGATACTAGAAATCATGGCCTCACTAAATACACTGGATTCATGGTTCAATCTATAACCCAATAACCCTCCTTTATCCTATGACTGCAGGGATGTTAACTGTCCACTTCACTTTAAATGGTCTCTCGCAACATGTTAACTCCTTATGCTTAACAATCTGTTCCATCTTGTATTTAGCTGTGACACTCTGAATACCTTTTTCAGACCGAAAAAAGAGCTCTGTGGATCTTGAAAGCTTCTCTCTTTCACCAGCAGAAGTTGGTCCAATAAAAGAGATTACCTCATCCACCTGGTCACTCTTATTTCAGTTTGAGTGATGTATTCTGTGCTTAGTTTAAACCCATTCCTAATTGACTCAAGCTAATTCAGTATCAGCCAGGTTACTGTTGATCTGAGTGTCCACTCAGTTTTTTGCGGTTTAACTACATTGATTTTAAATTACAATTTTAGTTAAAGTGGTGTGACCCCGTATAGACAAGCCCACAGTCTTTTATTCCTTCTACTTCCCATTTCCTCTCTTTCTGTGTCCTCCCAGGTTAGTAGGAGACAAGTCCTGAGGTCCTCTCAGGCAAAATGCTCGTTGATCAAGTATAACCGGCTGCTATAAAACATAATTATCAGTGGTAACTTAACTGAAACTGCTGTTGTCACTTCCCCATGTCTCACACTTCTAACAATAGTGAATCACAAGATGTCAAGCACTTCTGATTTAGTTTTTTTTTAAAATAAATGCTGGACTTTAGAATCCCAGTCACCACAGTTGATGTACTGCTATGGGCAGCTGTTAATTTGTCTTTTTAAAAAATGTTTCGCTCTTACCATAAGCACAAGGCAAGAGCTATACAGCTATGAACTGGGAGAGCAATTTTAGATGGAGTCTTTATCATCTTCTGTGTTACAAGCCTTTTCATCATCTTTGCGGTCACTTTGGGCCTGATCCAAAGCCCATATGTTCAGCAGCCTTTCAGTGACTTCCTGGTCTCCAGCTAATTTTCTGGTCACTGTTATTGTACCAGAGGCTTCCTAAGTGGGGTCCCCTGGAGAGGGCACCATCAGTTGTCCCTGGGCACTCTTTGTGGACACACCCATCTCTACTTTACCCAACAAATTCCTTTCTCTACCTTTTGGAGAGGCAAGAAACCAACCAAGAATGACCAGCTGTCAGAAGCAGATGCAGTGAACAGATTTTATGGGACCCCAGTGGAAAACAATAGATTTCTGTATGCTTTAAAAAAAGATTTTTATATAGTGACCACTAGGAGACATTGTATCAAGAAGCCAGGAACACAACACTGTTATGAAAGCACTAGGTGGAGTTGCATCAAGTAGCCATAAAGAAAAAGAGCTATTATGATGGCAAGGGCAAGCTGAGAGACAAGCTCCCCACTTGAGTTCCTGCTCCCTTTGCCTCGAGTACTGGAAACTTTAATGCTTATCTTCTGACACTACAAGCTGAAGCTGCTAACTAGTTCAACAAGTCAGTCTCCAACAATCCTGGCCTTCTTGCAGCCCAGGGTCTCCTTTGCACTAATTGGATGTGCTGCTTAGGGATTAACTAGGTGTAGTTAATTTTCACTATATGTGCACTCCAAGGGCCCCTTACCCAGGATCAGTTCTAGGGCCGGGGGAGCAGGACAGTCACTCTGGGCTGTGGGCACCAACTTCCAGGAGGCACCCATACTGTTGTGTCACATTTAAAAAAAAGTTTTATTTGTTCTGCTGATTCAGCAGGGTTTTGGTTTTTTGTTTTTTTTGGTTTCTTTGTTTGTTTGTTTGTTTTGTTTTGCCATTCGTGCCCTCCGAGTAGGCAGCTATCTGCTTTGACTCCAACTTTCCAGGCACCACCATCACCATCCATCTGGGTCTTGTCTAATTATGCCTTTTCTTTGTTGGCCTGTTTTTTCTCTCTCTCATGATGGTAGGTATTCCCCTTTCCTTTACTTCCTGTACTCAACTTGCTTAAACAAGCTAGCAACGGTAATTTGTCCTTCCTCTGTCTTCTCTCTTTCCACTATCATAGGCTAACTATGCAGATCTACATTTTTGCCTGGCTAAATCCCTCACAGAAGAAAAGATAGAGTTCACTTTCCCTGTCTCTCAACTTGCTGCTTATTAATCTCAGAGAGTCAGCTCACAGGCATGTGGAACAGCTGCTATTGTTATGTGAGGAGGAGGGTATCAGCCTCCATCTTGGAAAGTGGGTTTCAGAACCACAGGGGATAAAATGGATTGTACCAGGCTCCAGCTTATGACAGACTCTTATGGCTGTGTTTTTTAATGTTCAAATAAAAATAATACAATTGTTTAATACCAGCTCTACATAACTGAATAAGAACAATACACTGAGTGAGAGAAAGGTGTGTCCACTTCCCCAATTAATTGCTGAGAAGTCTCTGGTTACCGGAATTAAGCTACAGGTACCCTATCCCCTTCAGTACCCTTGTGTGCTTAGTTCCCAATGTGGGGGGCTCTTCTCGCAGTGAATAGATATTGATGGTTTGGGTGGAGCCCGATGAAGTGAGCTGTAGCTCACAAAAGTTTATCCTCAAATAAATTTGTTAGTCTCTAAGGTGCCACATGTACCCCTATTCTTCTTTAAGAAGGAGGTTTTTTTAAAGGTCAAAAGCTCTTCTTTTCACCTAGGGAGTCAGGCTCAAATTAAGGAAGACTATAACATGCTATGTTACCTAAGGCAGATAATTTCAAATATTAGAGTCTCAGCACTGCGTGGCAGGACTTTTTATCAATGATTTTCACAGACACATTCGGTTTGGTCTTTCATCTCTGAGCATCTTTCCCTATGTCTAGTTTAAGCAGCTGAGGAATCCATGTTTTGAAGACTGTTATGAGGTAAGGGTTAGATTTGTGCAAAACGTTGACAATTGTCTGGGTTTTGACCTGCAATGATTTGAACCTCCCTGAATTTTGCTTTGAACAAACCAAATATCAGACAGTATTACCATTTTCAGATTGTAAATATGATTCTAATTCTCTCACATTTTGACATTACAGTTGTTTTATCAACCTTTATGAGGTATCCAAGTAAGGTGTGGTCTACGCTTAAAATGCTGCAGCAGCACAGCTGCACCATTGTAGCACTTCAGCAGGGACACGACCTACAATGGGAGGGATTCTCCCATCGGCATAGGTAATCCACCTCCCCAAGGGGTGGTAGCTAGATTGACAGAAGAATTCTTCTGTGGACCTAGCGCTGTCTGCACGGGGACTTAAAATGGGTTTAACAGTGCTGCTCAGGGGTATGGACTTTTCACACTCCAACCAACATAGTTAAATTGACCTAATTTTCTAGTGTAGACCAGGCCCCAGTTATAAGTATGTTCCATTCTGCTTTCTGCCTCTCCCAGTCCCTTAGCCATGTCAGCTCTTTCTCTAAGTTTTTATAGTGCACTTTATTTTCTTTTATATTTATACTGCACTTTATTTTTTACTGCACCATTTTCACTCCATGCATCTGAAGAAGTGGGGTTTTTTACCCACAAAATCTATGCCCAAATAAATCTGTTAGTCTTTAAGGTGCCACCGGACTCCTTGTTGTTATTGTGGAGATAGACTAACATGGCTACCCCTCTTATACTGCACTTGTTACATTGTATCTTTGTTCCAGGGTTTCTGCTTTAAACCCAATATCATTTGTGTGAGTATTCACTTGCTCCAGCCTATCATCAACTACTCTGAGTAGTGTCTTAATCTGGGTAAGGTTTTTGGTTGATGTGTTCTGTGTAAATGTTATGACTTTTTTTCCGTGTTCCCCCCTCTTCATCTCTAGGAAATCTACAAGACAGCAGTTATTTTGTGAGGCAGAGATGGTACATACTGTATTATAGATGAGAGAGAGAGACACACACAAAAACACAGTGTTCTGGAGATTTTACTTTGATTCTTGCTTAGTTTGTTTTCTTTAGTCTAAAATTAAAGTCACTCAGATTGAAAGTGTATAGTTAATCTTCTTGTATAGAAAAATTTAACTCTTTATTCGTCCCAGGCATCTGAGAGTGTTGTCCTGTAAGACTCCTGGCACGTCATACCTTTTATTAGGCCTAAGGTAGTGACTTAGAGCAATATGTAAAGCTAAAAACTCTGAGGACATTGTTTACCTCCTTTCAGCATTATTAATGAGCAGAAGGATCTAGAAGTAGAAATAATGTACAGCTAAATGGCTATTTATCAAATTGTTCATGTTTATATAAAAGAGAGGCCAGCCACTACATCAGATTACAATGACAAGTGAACACTTAATTTTTTCCCCTACATGTGTTAAATATAATAAAAAAAAGTTAACAGCCATTCATGAAACTACCATCTTGACAGTCAAATGATGCAGAGCAAGGCTGAGAAATAGCAGAACCCTTCTATATTTCATATGCATGACAAAGCAGGGGCTTTCAAAGCTGTTATAAGGAAAATTCAAATTAACAATGACCAAACAACAAAAACCCAAGCCTTACCTTTACTACAGCTTTGAAAGTTCCCTGTTAATAGGAATTACTATTATATTTCATTGTAATACCAGTAGTCTGTTAGTATTTTACATAATTAAGAGACAAGGTCCCTGCCTCAGAGTTTATCATTTAAGGACCCAATCCTCTTACCACTGTGACTTCAGTGGGACTATCCACAGTAATAAGTCTTTGCATGCCCAAGCAGTAATGGGTTATATAGACCCTATGCAACATGAGAGTAGAGAAAGGGTTAATACTGGTCCAAGGAGAGGGAGGAGGTAGGACAGCTGGGCTCAGTTACAGCTTCACTCTAAACAGGCTTTAATTTCAGAGTATAAAAAGGTTAGAGCCTGGTCCCACAAGGTGCTGAATACATGGACTTTAGGATCAGGCTTGCGGAGAGGGATGTTATGCAAAGTAAATCACTTCTGAATAAAGGCACAAAGCCTAGAATAAAGACTCAGGGCCAGATTCTGGCCCTTTTATGCAGCTCTGGTAATGTGACGGGGCCACAATAGCTTATCTGTATGGGGGGGGTGAGGATGGAAATAGCTCCAGAGCAGGAATAGTGTAGTGCCAATATGAGACCCTATGCTGAATGCTTCACCCCCTAATGTAGGAGTAGACTGGGAACAGGAGCAGGCAGCCACCTCCTGAGAGGCTCAGCACAGAAGTAGGCCCTTGGTGATTCCTGAAGACCGAGAACCAGCTAAGAGAGGTGCCTGGCAGAGGGGGTCTTCCACACAGATGCTAAATAGCTGATGTACAGATAGAGACTGGGGAACGGGTTGCAATGAAAAGTCACACAACTGACCTGACAGGGAGGTTTAGTTTGTCTTGTTACTGCCATGAGTTTTCTGTGTTTTTGTTTTTTGTCTTTAAACAACAGTTTAATATTTCTCACTGAAGTTCATAAGCCTGTAGGGAGAACTGCATTTTAAAGAGGGACCTGCAGTTGGCAAGGGCTGAGCAGGGGTGAGAGGTGTTACTTTATCTCAGTCTCTCCTGTATTCTCTGTCTAGTGCTCAGTAGCGTTAGGGGCACATTTCTGCAGCTGATTCATGTGAGACTTATACGGCACACAGCATAATGGTGTGTGAGCCCCAATATTTTACTTCTCTTCCCTGTCAACAAGTAGGTAGGATTGTTCTTTATATTCTGGTAATGCCTAGAGGAATTGACTGAGTTTGCAACCCCATTGTACTAGGCACGGTACATACTTATATAGTCAGACACAGTTCCTGACCTGAAATACTTACATCTTAAATAAATAATACAGACAAGGCTAGTAGAAAGGAAATATTATTCCCATTTTATGGCTGAGAAACTGCAGCCCAGAGAGTTTAAGTCTGGCAGAGCCAAGAATTGAACCCCAATTTCTTGCGTCCTATCTAGTGCCTTAACCACAGTGTCATTCTTCTATGGGTTAAGACTTCATTTCTCTCTTCTTGTTCTTCTCTCTCTCTCTCTCTCCCCCATCCTGAGAAGAGGTAGAGTGCCAAGTTTTGTCTTGTGTTCTGTGTATTTATAGTGTATGTGTGTTATGGGAAGACCATGTTGAGATGGTTCTTGTAGATATCTGGAAGGTTGTTGGGTTCATCATCAATCCTCAGATATTCTGGAAGCAGTGGCTTCACTGGGAATTTTGTGTGTGAAATGGCTGCAGAATTTGGTTCTTCCACTGAGGGGCTGTTCACCCTCAGGTGACAACAAAACCTTGACAGGTCTTTCTAAGAGGCCTTTGTAACATCATTTTAAGTTATAGATTCTTATATAAATGTTTAAGCACTGTATGGAATATGACAACTAATTGGCAGAGATTGCAAGGCAGGATGCATAGGACAACAGCATTTCTAATTTAATTGCTGTTTTCCTTATGGAACTGTCTTTTTTGAAAAAGCACACCTTACTTATTATGTAAGCTGCTGAGTTAGTGGATACTAAAGCTGCCACATGACATGTCCTATGACTAGGGCCAGAAAATAAAAACCAGTCTCTTACCAGCACTTCTGTATCATGCCTTTATTACACCGAATTTCCACAGACTTCAATGACCATATGTAGAATCCTGCAAATCTGTGGATATCCTCTTCATATCCACGGATATGCACAGACCATATTTGCAGATTGCGGATCTGATGCGGATACAAATTTTGTATCCGCACAGGGCTCTAACCATTTGTTAACAGTAATGGGAGTTGCAGGTTCTCAGCACCATTCAAGATCAGGCCTAAGGTGTGGCAAATATTGAAGCTTTGCATACACACCCTGTTGCGTTTTATGGCATCAGGGACAACAAAAAGTCTTTGTATGTCAAGACCTGAGCTTAGGCCCTCAGATTTCTGTTTTGTTTTGTTTTCCCTACAAAAGTTGATAACTTGCGTCTCGACAGGGAGCTGCATTCCTTACACTGCTCTAGGTGTTTGCAGTGCTATTGATATTATCAGCTGCAGCAAGTGTAAAATGCAGAACATGGAGGGCCCGAATTTGATTTCCACATGTAAGTGATGGAAGAATTGTTTATTTTCAAGATGTAGGCCCTTGGTTACTTTGCACATCTGACTCTCAATCCTTCCTATGCTGTCAGACCTAGCTTAGGGCACAAACAAGGCTCCACCATCCTGGATATGAACCTTTTTGCAGGGTATTTCATTATGTTTCTATAACACTTTTTTTTTTTCCCATTTTTTTTTTTTTAACAAGAATAGGCTATTGGCCTATCACTCAACCCCTAACTTGGAGAACCAGCACGCTGTTTTGCATCTGGTCCCTATCTTCTGACCTGTCTGCCTTTGGTGGCTTTACCAGGGCTTAGAACTCCTGCTGGCCTAGCCATCAGGGTCACTGGAACAGTGAAGCCTTCCCAGTCTGTCCCCCAGGAAAGGCTGTATCCACATAAGTTATTAAAACATTATAGAAAATGCTACAAATAAAAAATATATCAAGCAGAGAAGGAAAAAGGTAACTCTTTGGTGTGTAATTCATTTTTTCTGTCAGGATCAACTGTGGAGAGACATCAGTTTCACCACAGAAAAATGACTTAAAGGGGTCATTCAGAGGGGAACGAATCTGCAGCCTTGAAGATGAGATAAGAATTTAGCTAGCAGTATAAAAGTAAAATTTTCTAGTGAGAACACTAGTCACAAGAGAAAAGGGTGATTAAATAATCTCTATAAGCACCTTCCTCAAGACAGTGCATCAGAGCAGAAAAAGTGACTTGTCATATGATCTGTTGCTCTCTACATCATTAAAGAAAACACTCCACATACCAAGCTGGTTGTTTCAAGGCTGATATGTTTTTAGCCTGGAAGAAGAGAACATAGAGCAGCTGAAACAACTGAAATTTTTTAACCTTTCAGCTATGTTTGGATATTTTCTCATTCATCATCAATATGGGAAACAGCTCTACAACCAAAAGCAGAGTGAAAACCAAGGGAAGGGACCCAGATGCAGAGAGAGAGAAGGCACAAACAACTCATCAGAGGAATCTTTTGAGTGAGTAGTTACTGATCAATAATAGTCTGATGAGATTAGCCTTTCAATCACTGGGTCATGACATTTAGACACCTTATATATTGCTACATTACCAGTTAATCTTACAAATGATTCAGGATCCCCACATTCTCACTAGCCATGACAGGCTTGCCAGCAATCCCCATTCTGTGAACCTTTGGTTGGAAAAATTCCTTTTGTGCTCCCTTTCCATTGAGGAGCCTCTCTAGTGGTCAGGTTCCCCTTTGAGATCTGTCTGTGCAGGGAAAGGGAGAGAAGCTTCCTCCTCTTTTCATTTGTATTGAAACTATAAGTCTCTCTTAATTCTGTGACATTATAAACTCGATTGCAAGCTCAGTAACTGGGGAAGTTACAATTTACTTCATATCTCTTTCCTCACAGCTTGCTTTACTTCCAAAACCAAAACTCAAACCAGGCATAAAATAACTCTCCACCCAGGGTCTTTCCAGCATCATCAACTGGGAGGAGTCAGGATGCAACCTTCCCTTTTCCTTTTTATAACCCTGTCCAGATCAGTTATACCATAGGCAGGAACCTGGTAACCCTTCACATGCCAAAACATCTTTTCAGCTTGTCTCATATTCTGAATTAAGCTCACCAGTCGAGAGCAAAAAGAACAGTCCAGAGCAGACATTCCATAGCAGTCTTACCAATTCAAACTAACTTTTGACATTAGAATTTAATCACCAAATTTTGATGTTAGACACAGGATCTCAGCAAGGGAAAGACCAGATTTTATTTTAATTCTCTCTTGTTTTCTGGGTATTTTTGTTTGTTTTGTTTACTACCAAAAAAAATTAGCAGAATTTTTGAATTCTGCAATCCTCTCTTTCCAAGCTGCCGAAGTTCTGGAACCCCTTATACAAATCACTTCAAATTTGATAGAAAAATTCTACCTTCATACCA
Organism: Natator depressus; assembly: GCF_965152275.1. Taxonomy (NCBI): domain Eukaryota; kingdom Metazoa; phylum Chordata; order Testudines; family Cheloniidae; genus Natator; species Natator depressus. Next base: position 189,240,885 of record NC_134236.1, read on the forward strand.
CAAAATTCTATTTTCTACCATCACTCTAAAATTTCTTTGTGTGTATGTGTGTGTAAAATCAGACTTATATTAGAAAATCTAAACTATAGAGTGGCTCCAATGCAAATCTGCCATTCTTAGCTATTTATATAACACCTGGTAGTATCTAAGAGCATGTCTACACTTACCTCCAGAGCTATCGATCCAGCGGGGGTCGATCTATCGCATCTAGTAAAGATGCGATAAATCAACCGCCGAGTGCTCTCCCGTCCACTCTGGTACTCCACCGGAGTGAGAAGCGTAGGCAGAGTCGACTGGGGAGCGTCAGCAGTCGACCTACCGCAGTGAAGACACCGTGGTAAGTAGCTCTAAGTACGTCGAGTTCAGCTACACTATTTTCGTAGCTGAAGTTGTGTAATTTAGACCGACTTCGCTCGCTCCCCCCGCTCCCTCCCCCCCAATGTCGACCAGGCCTACGGCCCAGATTTCAAATGCATTTAGATGCCTAACTCAATCCGCATCTTACAAAATCCACTCCTAACTCTGTAGAGCTTTAGGATGCAAAATGTTTGAAAGGTGCTGTACAACCCATCTGAGGTTTTGATTTTGTGGGGAAAGAAACCAGTAAAGCTTATGTTCCCATTCCAAGCAAGTCATGGAGATTGGAGCCAGTATGGGATCTGAATCTGGATTTCCCCAGAGTTCAAGGGGTGTTCTTAAGATGGATTCCAATTGAATTCATTATAATGATAGGACCGAATAGAGAAGTTCAGATCCAGGTCTAGGTCTGGAACCCAAATTCCCTGAAGTTTGGGGAGATTTAAAGTCTCTGTTGCAATTTGCTGATCTCTATTTTGGCCAACTTTAGTTACTGTGGAAATAATGATGTCAAGGGTATGTGGCACTTACTGATGAGACTGGGACTGCTCCTGAGCATCATCCCCTAACAATGCATCTCTGTTAGGAAGAGCTGGGGACCTAGGCCTGGATCTCTGAAAGGTGTACCGAAGGAGGGCCCATGTGGTGGGCCTTGGGGGTGGGGAGGAGCATGTTGCTATTAGGGGGTATGAAGACATTGGGGACGCAGGTGTCTTACTGTGGGACAGAAGGGAATGCTTCTCTTTTGATGTTGGCAAGCCTCCTGGTCAATCAAGTTACTAAGCGCTCTATCTTTGCAGGGAAAAGGGACAGAGCCTTATACTTTTTTTAATTAAATGAAATGTCCTTCAATATCCTAAATGTTGGAGCTGACGTTCCCTATCAATGTGTCAAATTCAAATGTTGTTAACTTTTGAAATTAGACTTCAGTCAACTAAAAGTTTGGCCTGGGCACTAGATGTCTATGAGAGGAGTCTAGTACAGAGGTGAGCAAACTACGGCCCACGGGCCACATCCGGCCCGCAGGACTGTCCTGCCTGGCCCTTGAGCTCCTGGCAGGGGAGACAAGCCCCCGGCTCCTCCCCTGCTGTCCCCTCTCCCCCACAGCCTCAGCTCACTGTGCTGCCAGCGCTCTGGGCAGTGCAGCTGCGAGCTCCTTCCGGGCACTGCGGCGGTGTGGCTGGCTCCAGCATGGTAAGGGGTGGGGGTTGGATAAGGGGCAGCAGGTCCTGGGGGACAGTTGGGACAGGGAGCAGGGGCCGTTGGATGGGGCGGAGGTTCTGGGGGGGCAGTCAGGGAATGGGGAATGGGGGGGTTGGATAGGTGTGGGAGTCCGGGGGGGGGGCCTGTCAGGGGGTGGAGGTGTGGATAGGAGTTGGGGCAGTCAGCGGACAAGGAGCAACGGGGGTTGGATGGGTCAGGGGTTCTGAGGGGGGCAGGAATTGGGAGGGGCGGATAGGGGACGGGGGCCAGGCTTTTTGGGGAGGCACAGCCTTCCCTACCTGGCCCTCCATACAGTTTCGCAACCCCGATGTGGCCCTCGGGCCAAAAAGTTTGCCCACCCCTGGTCTAGTAAGTGAAATTGTATTTCTCTCCTACTTTCTTTTTTTATATTGGGTAAAAGTGGCATAAAAAATGTTAAACTCTCTGAATTACCAGCATGCCTTCTGTTTTTAGTGTGTCATTATTCAGGAACCAATTGTCCAATTTACTAAAAAGATCACATTTAACCTACCAATTTTGGCTATTATGGTCTGGAAAGGAGCACAACCTTGGGCTCATAATGGACATTCAGTTGCAACCATGATTATGGAGTGACTGCTTATATTAAACTGCAGCTGTGTGTTTGAGAGAATGTGTTGGATTGCATGCGCGTGTGGCCATTGCCTGGGGGTCCTGTGTCTGTTTTACACATAGGCAACATTTGTGAATGTTGCCACGCCAATACATTACTGTCCCTTCCCTGCTTCGCTCTCTTCGATATTTCTAAAGCGCTCATCTTGGTATCAAAATGTGAGGGCCCCCCCGTGTGTGTAATGATATATGGGGTGCCTGTGGCGTGAGCACGGGTTAGCGTGTGTGTGAGAAAGACAGAGGCGGAAAATCTGTGCCTGCCCAGCAGAGAGGGCTCTCTCGCGCAGCACCGCCAGCTGAGAGGGGATCAGGAAGAGTCGGTACGGCCAATGCTCGCAGAGGACCGTGCCCCACCCAGCGCTGGGATGGGAGGCCTGCGTTACACCCTCGCCACCAAGCGAGGTCAGCCTGGCATGCTTGGGGCGCAGCTGGAGGAAGTAGGCGCGGAGAACAGCCAGTCTGTTGCTGGGTGGCGGGGGGTGCGCACAGCGAAGTAGCTCTGTAGCACGCAGGGGGAGGGGAGAAATTGCTCCGACTGTAGGTGTAGCCCCGCTGAGATCGCACTCCTCCTCCCAGCGCTGCGGCCGCAGGAAGCGGCTGGGGGGGAACCGCTGTGTGTCCTACTACGTCACCCCGTCCCCCCCCGCGGGAAATTCCCCGCTGCGGGGAGGAGCGGCCAAGGTAGGGCCAGGAACAGCTGAACCGGAGCAGCAGGAGGGCGCGGAGCTGCCGCCGCCGAGAGTCCCGGGCTGAGCGCGCGTGCGGAGCGGGCACCATGGCTGGTAAGTGTCCCCGGTGCGCCGCCGGGCGGTCTCCATCGCGCGGACCCCCGCCCTGGGCGCCCTGCGCTCGCTGCCTGGGGCCCGCCGCCCTGCAGGGCTTCCCTGCCGCTGTAATGCGGTGAGCTGTCGTGATACACGGGTCGGGTTTGCCGTACAGGTTGCAACCCCTCTCTCTGCTTCTACACGTTTAAAAGCCTCTGAAACCCCGGAAGGACGGGGGGAGAGAGAGAAAGACACTGGGTTGTCTGGGGCTGCCTGCAAATAAAGAACCCTTTAAGCCTGTGACTACCTGTCTAACTTCTGTACAACTGGGAGTGAGCTGGGCTGGCGTGTCCTCACCCAGCCTGGGCAGGGCTCTGGGCTTGGCAGAAGGTACCTGCCTTCCATTCATGCCCTTGAGAAGACACCAGCTGCCGCCAGAGGCTTGACTGACATGTGACCTCTCCCAGTGGCAGATTTCTGAGTCTGACATGGCTGTTCACCCAGGGGCTACTGTGTGTGCAAGCTAACTAAAGATAGCGTCGCCAAAACCCTTGTAAGAATATGGCTTTAGTGTGACACACAGGAAGAAGTGAGGTGGGGAAGGAAAGAATTAATTTTTGTTGTTGTTGTTGATGAAGGGAAGTAGCAGTGTGAGAGCTGGTTGATGGGGAAGTCTATTCACATGACATGTGAGTTTCGAGTGTGTGGTTTTTGTGAGAGTATCTATAGAATTTAGCAGACCAAATTCATCGTGGATATAAATGGCAGCAATTCTGTTGACTTCACTATAGTTGTGTCCCCAACATTTTAAATTCCTCTTTCCAGGATAAATCATTAGGAAATTGAAGAGAATAATATTGAACAAGTGTAAAATATACACAGAAATGTGCCTGTCTGTTGGTGTGTTTTTGCAGCAGGAAAAAAATATCCTTTCCTGAGGCAGTGATTATTAACAAATGGTCATAATATATTAAGGCAGAGAGACTATACGCTGCCTAAAGTAATGGGGAGAAGCTTCCACATAACTGACTTAAATGAAGCTTTTAGTTGAGAGTTTGTCACAAACTTTACACCATGCGAGATTTTCTGTGGTAGAGGAACAAAATTAAATAATCAGTTTATTTAAACAATAAATTATATATAAATTGTTTAAATATATATATGGCCAGGTAATTTCCTTGACACAGATGGGACCACATTTTCAGACTAGGGTACCTAAAGTTAGGCACCTAAATCTGGATTCAAGCAATTAAATATCTGAGTTGGCCCCAAAATCCCTGTTAAGATGCCTAAAATAGGTGTTTAGGTGTCTAATTGTGAACACTCACATTTGAAAATGTGGCCCCAATGTTCCATTTTGTTTGCAGGTGACGTATATAGGGAAATATAATAAGCATATTGTTTAAAGGACAGTTACATTCACTTTCCCCTCAACCCTCACATGGTAGAAGGTGAGAGAGCAAGGCTGGTTATTTGACCAACATGGGCATCCTTTAACAAAAAAAAACCAAACAATTGTGGTGGCATGGGGGTTGGGCCCGGTTTAGGGCCTCTTGTGAGAACCTGTCCCTTACATAGAAATGAGCTCCATCCACTGCTCTGACATCTGCTCACATCTGGGGTAGGAGTGGTGGGCACTAACCCCCTTTTCAAAAACTTTTGGCTGTTTTGCTTGGTTGAAGCCCCTCCTGGGAGCCACTGTTTCTTCCCTTCTTTGATGCTTAACACCTGGGAGGAAGGCACTGGTTCCTATCCTGCCTTACCCTCCCATTAAGCAGATTTTTTTTTTGAAGGGGGCAGGGAGGGGGAAGGAAGAGAGTAAATGCCTGCCAGCTGCAGGGAGCTTTGGAGGAGAGTCTCCCCTTTCTCATCAAGGCAGCCAAGAGACTGCCTGCTCTGCAAGCTGCCAGGAGCCTAGGCTCCTTCTCAGCTGTCATAGCTGGGAATGGGATTTTTTCCTGCTGTGAGGATGGGTACTCCCAAAGGATCCTAACATGTCATTTTACCCCTTGAAAGGCATATAACAAAGCATTTAAATTTTAAAAATGGCTGCCATATTGGACAGTTGCTGCCCCTGATCATCATGGCTTGTGGCAATCTGAGTGTCAAGGGTAGAAAGCTGCACTTTAAAGCAATCACTCAGAACTTGCCTCTCACAATAGAAAATCTTCCAATTGCAAAGGTTAATGTGACCTGAAAAGCCCCAGTTGTTTAAGTAGTGTGTCTTGGCTCATGCATGCTTGCAGTGAATTATGAGGACCAATATATATTGCACATGAACAGGTTGTCAAAATTTACTCGTGATTTTTGGCTGCTTAAATGTTTAGGTGTCCACCTTAAAGGGACCTGAGTTGTGTACAGTTCCTATAAATTGTCTCAAGTTGAGCACCTAAAATCTGAGTGCCTCCCTCCCCAAATCACTAGTCACATCTGAAAATCTTGGCCTATTTTTCTTATTCTGCCACTTAAAACTGTATTGCTAAAAAGGTGACAGTCATGATTTTTAGAAACAATATTAAATCCTTGTGTGAGTAGCCCTTAGGTGGCCAAGGAACGAGTTAGTGAACAAACATAACATTTGAATTAGTTAAACAAAATGTTAAAAGGATTCTGATAACTTTCAAAATGGTTCATTGAAATCTAAAAGAGAAATGAATCATTGTTCAAATATAGAGGCTAAATTTACAGTATAAGTCTCAGATCTGGGGAAGACATCAGTTGGCTAATGTCAGCTTATTGCTCAACTGAATCCAGTTCACATCAGAGCAGCTCATGGCCAAAATCAATTAGTATGAAAATGAGAGGCAATACCACAGAAAGTGATCACAGATTTGGTAGCCAAAGGAATCCAGAGTTGTAATTTAGTTTCTCTTGGTCTCAGTGAAGCACTTGCATTCCACGTCCTTTCAAAAGTTTGTTCTCTGGAATCTTTCATGGGGATTTAAAATTTTTAATCTTAGAACTGGTTGCATTAATTAGAGAGGTTGCTGGGAAGAAAAGTGTTCCCAAACCTATATATGATTTGTGAATGTCTGCTCAGTCAACCATTGCCCGTGTGCATGTTTGATCTGCTCATCTAAATGCTGGCTCTTAATCAGATAAATCAAATTATTGAATTCACACATAATTTTTAAAAAATGTATATTGTATTTTGGAGCAGATAAGCTGAAACAGTAGATATCTATCTCTGTTATCTGCGACTAATATATTTTCAACTTATTAGTAATTGGTGAAGGAATTTTTCAGCAGGGGAAGTTCTTAACTTCCTAGTATTTACAAGCTTCTCTTCTAGTTACTATTCTGTAATGTCACATGACAAGAAAGAAGAAGTACATGAAGCAGTTGTGCCTCTAAACTACCTCTGTTCAGAAGGTGCACAGTTCATGGGTTGCTCGTTCTGAATTAAGAATGAATTTGCACTTGTTTTAGGTTGCATCAGAATGTTTTATAGTAGATCTGTGATCAGTACTCCTCCCTGGCCTGCTATGGGGGCGGCAAATGCTTAAAATTTAAGGCCTAATTTTTCAGACGTGCCCACTGATTTTGGGGTATGCAGATTGGGGCACCTGGTCCACAGATTCTGAACAGGGTATCTACACATGAGTTGGAAGGGCAGAATTTTCCCACCAGCGCCACCATAATGTCCATACCTAATGTACCCCACTGCATTGGGATTTTGTGCAGTGACTTTGCATTGTTGATAGTCAAACTCCCACCGCTCTGTGGCCTGCCTCCACCTCATTCACACACTCAAGATACTGCATCAGAGTGCATGTCCATAGAACAATCCCCAGTTGAATGCCAGAATTGCGGAGTCTCATGGCTTTGACTCTTCACGCAGCCTGTCCCCTCTGTGCGGAAGAATCTGTGGCTCTGCTAGCTGATTCCATGATCCAGTTGTTTTTCCTGCAGTGCATTGAAAGATGCATGGTATGTCACAGCCAACTTCCCTTCATTCTTCACCTTTCACTGAGGTACAACCAGACTTCCCAGATAATTCAGGAATTCCACTTGCAAATACAAATCCTCCCTTCAAGACAAATATTTTGCACATATTTCTCCTTCTCTATTTCCATTGCACGTCTTTGGGCATTAGGTATTCTAGTTAAAGGCAGAGCCATCCAATCCTTGAAAGCCCTTTACAGTCACAGCTGCACTTTTGCATCAGATCTTTGGCAGTCATGGTAAAGAACCCGCTTCTTAATGGTAGACAGGGAAATCAGTATTTGCTTCCATATTTTAGTTTTAATTCTGTTGGCTTGTTGCGTATCTAACTTTATCTAACTGTCTATGCTTTCTCAGTTTGGATATGCTTTTTTTGTCACTGATACAGAATCAAGTCCCAGATCTTGAATCAGTTTAACTTTCATTCCTTGCTGTACTCACATTGTCATTGATGGTTTCACTAGTTTCTCCCACTCGTGTCATCAAGAATTTACCTCTCATTTTCTTTAAATTATGTATTGCAGTTTTCAGTGCATTCATGCAAATACAAATGCAATACCATAACAAAAAGAGAAATAGGCATGCTGGGATACAGAGCACAATAATCCTATGGCCAATAAACATAAGTACAAATGAAACTATTAGTAGTTCCTTTAATATGGATTTGTAGGTTTTCTTTCATTTCAGTTTCATGTCTCAGTAGTTGACTAAAGGTAATTAAGCAGCATATTACTCTTCCAGAATTAGTCCTCGTTGCCATTGCATGAATGTCTGCTTTAGACGTATTTTATATTTCTTCTACTCTTAAAAAGTATGTGTTTCTGTGTGGAGGCCCTTTGTCTGTGTAAGTGGGGATTGTGAAACAGTCTCAGCTGTGTTACTTTGGCAAGAGCACATTAATTTACAGAAAATGGGGACAAGGAATGGATGTCTAGTATTATTACAAAGAGTGATGATTTTCAGTCTCCATGAGCTTTGGTTCACACAAACCTTTTTGTTTCTTGTCTACCTGGTGCCTCTTTTAGTAAAGCTGTAGATGATAATTTGGTTCTTAAAGAAAGAAAATCAAATTAAAATTAAGTTTAATTTCTAATCTCTGGAGGTTACTGCGTCATTGGGTTCTTCTTTCCCACAAGCACACACCTACTGTTAAGCAGTGGGGGTGACTTAAGTAACCTTTATTTCAACCACAAATTAAATCTACATAAAGACAATTGAGGCCTGACTTTTAAAATGCAGTTGATATCATCAGTGGGTGAGACACTAACCCTTTCAGATGTGTATATTGAAGGTAAAATTATAGGTTAAAGTAGAGATATTAAAGTCCTTGAAGCAATTGCTATAAAACACAGTCATAATTGACAGGACTCTATATGGCTTTGACAGGTGAAGTGGGTGGGTGGAGTTGTGGGCACATGTACGTATATTTGCACGCACATGTGTGTATATCTATATCTCCTAAGTAACATGATGATTAGGCACTTTATAATTGCCTAGATACTCGTTTCTTTATTTTAATAATAATGCTTAGCACATCTATAGCAACTTCTATCTATAGATCCCAAAGTGCTCCACAAAAGTGTGTATCTTTATCTCCATTTATAGATGAGGAAAACAAAGCACAGGGGAGATAAGTGATAATGCCCAAGGTGATATAGCTGCTCATTGGTAGAGCCTCCTGACTCTCTGTATGGTGCCCCAACCACTGGACTATGCTTGTGAGATAAGTATAAGTAGTTCTGAGTGTGTGAGAGACATTTGCACACAATTTATGGGGCCCAATTCTGAGAGATGCTAAGAAACCTGATCTCGCCATTGAAGTCACTCCCTGTGTTGCTTCTGTGGTTTTTGTTTTTATCATCTCTGTTTCTGTGATGTATTCTCTTCTCGCTAGTCGTGCTTCTTCTGTCCAGAAGACAGTATGTGCAAAAGCATACCTCAAGAAGGGGCAGAGCTTAGGAAAGGGACAACCCTTTTAAAAGAACAGGAGCCAGGATGATGGCCAGCATGTATTGAATATGTCCACTCATTTTCTGATGTCATTTCTAAAGTTGTCAGATGTTGACCTGGACATTCACTGGCTGGAAACTGGCATATTTGGTTACTTCCATTTTATGAGAACTTGGCTAAAAACAATGTTAAGGCTTATTTTGTCATTCCAAAAGGTTTCGGCAACAAAATATGAAATAGTGCACTCTTGGAAACTAGAGACATGAGACAAAATTCTCTTTGGTTCATCTGATGGGGTTACACAGATGTAAAAATGTTCAGATTACTGGGGAACTTTTTGGTACCTTTCCCCAATTTAGAAACATCCAAATTGTCTCCAGCCTTGTTCATAGATTAATAGACTTTAAGGCCAGAAGAGACCATTAAAATTGCCTAGTCTGACATTTTGCATAATACAAGCCAAAGCACCTCACCAGTGGTTCCTGCATCAAACCCATAGCTGCTGGTTGAGCTATAGCATATCTTTTAGAAAGACCTCCAGATTGATTTAAAGACTTTTCCCCCACAGCCAGCAAAAGAACTTCTATGCATATCACCATTCCATAGCTATCTATCAATATAAAAGTAAAAGTCAATATGCTGTCATGCAGATGGAGTTCTTCTTTTCTCTTACACATTATTCTTTCAAGAGCTGTTGTGTCACTTAGCTTACTCCACTTTCCTGTTCTAGGAGATAAGTGATTTATAGTAGTCCAATAAAAGACATTTTGGGCCCAACAAATCTAGTAGGAAATGACATTCTTGTGAACCAGTACATGCAGGCTTTGAGTTGGTGAGTCCCAATATTAGCCATATTGGCAGCAACAAAAGGTTTTAATAAGAAGTTAATACTGAAGTGTATCTCTCCCCAAAAACTCCTATAGAACTGTCCAAAATATATGTGGGAAGGAATGAGAGGATCTTCTATCTCTTTAATGTCTACTTTGGGTACAACAATTGAAGTTCTAACATTGTTTTGCTGACATGTTATAGGATCTTTGCTCCCAAATGTATTTAACTGTGTCATATTACCATTGCTGCTTCTTTGTAATGCACATCTAGCTTGTCTGTGTTGAATGTTGTTTTTTATTGAGCATGAGGTGTAAGTCAATGCAGAGTTTGACCATGTGTGTGTTCCAACTAAAATAATTCAGCTTGTAAACTAAACCTTTTTATTTATTCATTTTTGCTTCTCCAGTATTTGCTGCTCACATACCACTAGACTGTTATGTCACTGCTTGACTGGCTAGCATTTTCAGTGCTGTTAGTGAGGGTAGAATTCACTGTAGTTAGACTTAAGTGGAACCGAGGCCTTGTCCTGGCCCTCAGCAGAGGGTGAATATTACCCTGAAAAAAGTATGTAGACTCCTGCTAAGTCAGGATCTTTCCAAAGCCTTAACTAATGTCAGCCCCACCATCTCCTGAAACCCGTTCCCTGAAAGTTGCCTTCTCACACATTGGGCCCTTTGACAGCTTCCCAGTAGCCTTTACTAAAATCTTGTGAGAACCCTTGCTGCTCATGCTGGCTCCTGTGGGAGGTGGACAGCTCAAAGTATAGCAATGCAATTTCTGGGTCCACAGGAAAGAAACTGAAAGCATTAGGGGATTTTGCCTAATTTGCATAGAACTTATTGCTTCACTGCAGTAGGAGCTAAATCAATCGATTCAGGGGAAACACCTTCATTTTGAGGGGACTCACATTCAGAAAAATTACTATAATTTAAAAGTTCAGCCATTCCCTTTGACTAATGATCTGTTCATTTTGACATTATGAAATAATCTTTCAGCAGACAGGCCCTCACCAGTGTCTAAGAGAAACTGAGCTCCATGGGGAGGGAACACTGCTAATGATTATTTATATTACAACAGTGCATAGAAGCCTCCTCCTCTGGGGCTCCCATTGTGTTCATATACACAGGAAGAGACAGACCCTGCCCTGAGGAGCCACCAGTCTAAATATATAAGACAGATGAGTGTGAGAGAGGATTTATCATCACCCCCAATTTCACAGAGTGGGAACTGAGGCACAGATAAACTAAATGATTTACCCAAGGTCACAAAAGAAATCTGGAGAAGATCCAGGAGTAGAACCTAGATCCCGATCCAGTGCTTTAACCATAAAGCCATCCTTCCTTTTGCTTTTTAAGCTGTATTGTGTTGTAACCTTAAATATTTTCATTTTCCTAAAGGTGGGTCTGAACCCTGCGTAGAAATATTCGAGCAACCCAGGCAAAGAGGCATGCGTTTCAGGTACAAATGTGAGGGAAGATCAGCAGGCAGCATTCCAGGAGAACGCAGTACCGACAGCAATAAGACATATCCCTCTGTAGAGGTAATACTGTTGTTATCCATAATTATTCTTTTCATTGCACCATGCTGCAGGTGTGCATGGGACTTTATACAGTAAATAAGAGGCCTGATTCTCCATTCTGAAATCCTGCGTTTTTGTTTGTTTTTTCTTTCTCTATCATAACTTCACTGAAGCTGATGAAGTTACAACAACTAACATAACAGAGTGGAGAATAAGCCTCTTGGTTCCTACTCTGCAAAGCTTACAGTCTAAATTGACAGCAGTCAGACAAGCTGCAGAGGAAGGTTGCAAGCCAGGGTGATGGAAGGAAGGGACACAGAGTATGCCTACTTGGTGGCTTGGGTTGTTCAGGATGGATTGGGTTTCTTCTTAGCTTTTTGTTTGTTCTGGGTACTTGCATAACTATGTTTTTTAACAATTGAGGGGGAATTAACTAGAGGACTAATTGCAGGTTCTGAGGAGGGTTTTGAAGGAGGTTGTCTGGGGTACAGGGTTTGGGAAGGGTGTGCCAGCTGAGGATGTAGCACTGGAGAAGGCCCAGAGGTGCTTGTTGCAGATGGGAACAAAGGGAGCCTGGGGTGAGGTGAATTTGGGGGAATGTAGGGATCAAATAGATAGATACATATAACCAGTGATTCGGAGGTAGAGCTGTACAGAGCCTGGAAAACCCCAATGAGGAGTCTGAAGTTGAGGTGGAAAGGGATGCAGAGTCAATAAAGCACTCGAGAAAGGGGAGTGATGTGGTCAGAACAGCAGGAGAAGATGATTTGGTAGCTGCATTATAGATGGATTGAATGGGAATAAGGTAGATGTCAGGAAGTTAGGATAGAAGAGATTCACAGTAGTCTAGGCAGGACATGATCAAGGCCTGGACAAGGATTTGGGCAGTAGAGATGAAAAGGAATGGATGGATTTTGGATCTGTTGTAAAGGAAACAGCCTCAGGAGTTAGCAACAGCCTGAATGTGTGGGATGAAGGAACATGAGTTTGTGAGCCTGGGAAACGGGAAGGGTCACGGAAATATCTGCTGTGATGGAGAAGTGAGGGGAGGACTTGGGGAGGTAGATGAATTGCAGCTTTATTGTGTTGCTTTTAAGTTGATGGTGGGACATCCAGGAATAACTGTATCAGGGCATGCGGAGGGGAGAGGTAGATGTGGGAGTCATCAATAGTTGAAACCATGAGTGGGGTTAAGATCCCATCGGGGTAATATATAGAGAGAGAAGAGGGGGCCCAAGGACAGAATCTTATGGCATACTAGCGAAGAGGAGAAAAGGGGAGACGATGGAGCCTTTAGGCAGACATTGAAGGAGCTGTCTGAGAGAGAGGTGGTGTGCCAGCTGCATAAAAGCCCCTGGAGATGAGCGAGAGTTGAAAAGGATGGTGTGTGGACAATGGGGCTGAAACAGCAGTGTGTAGCTCCACATCACAGATCAGAAGCAGTGCTATGAAATGGAACCCTGTCCCTGGAGCTCTGATTGGCAAGGGAATGAACAAACAGGAGGTGCCAGCCTCCCCCACTCTTTGACTGATTAAAGAGCGGGCAGGAAATCCCACCCTGTCTGTGTCTTGTTGGCTCTCCTGCAATTGGAGAAGGGAAAGGGACTGTGTGGGCTGCTAGAAAGGGCGTGTGCTGCTGCAGGGACATAGCAGGCTGAGTCCAGGGAGCAGCCTGAGCATGTGGCCCTGTGACCCTGAACAGTGCTGCACTTCAGGATCAGCCAGAGCCCGAAAGGAAGGAGGCCCCTGATCGTGTCTGAGAGAGCATGGTGGAGATGGCAGGTTTGCTGCTCAAGGTGACTGTTGCTAACAAAGCTGTGTGTGTTACCAATAGCAGTGTCGAAGTGATTTCTGGGTGATTTCCTGCATCCCAAAGGGCTGTAGGTGGGATTTCCACTCCAACGCCAGGGGTGGGAGTTTGGAACTGACTATCAGCAAAGAGAACCAGCCTCCACCATAGGTGGAAAGGTCCAGGAGGGCGAGGGTAGAGAGGAACCCTGTGGGTTTAGTGAGAGCAGTGGGGTGGAAGAGGTGAAAATCTGATTGCAAGAGTAAAGGAGAGAGTTAGCAGGGAAGGAAGTCAAAGCAGGAAGAGTTGGCTGCATGCTGAAGGGCTTAGGTGTGAAGAGGAGGTGGGGGAAAGGAGTAAGTATTTAGAGAGTCTGGGATTATTCTTAGGTTAAGAATAGACCGTGACATATCTGAAGGCTGAGAGAAAAGAACCAGATGAGAGAGCGAGTGAGAGAGAGCACGAATGAGGAGGGAATGAGGGAGGTTTCAGAGTATTATGGAGACCAGGATCAGACAAAGGGATGGAGAAAAAGAATACAATGAATGCTTCATCCTCGGAGACAGGGTGGGGGCGGGAAGAAAATGTTGAGGGAGGAATGGAACAGTTTTGAGGCGGGGGAAGTGGAGGAGGAGAGCAAGTATCACAGTTAACATACACCCCTTAACATATCTGTCAGATATGTTTTCAAGCTGTTACACTTCAATCAGTTTAGGCCAAACTGTGCCCTTAGATTCACCCACGTAACCCTCACTGACTCCACTGGGAGCTGTCTGCCTGAGGGCAGAATTTGGCGCACATATCTGAAGCGCACTGGGAGTTAGGCTCATACCTGTCCTAAAAAACCTAGTGGGAGTGGGAGGTTTTGTGCAGCTCCATGCACAGTGTGCTGATCATTTTGCCAAAGGCTCAAGAGGGTCTTTTCTCTTAAAATGGTCGTATAGCTCAAAGCTGTAATGATAACGTTATAGGTCCTGTACAGCATACTTTACTTGGGAAAAATCTCCTGTTGCTTCAACAGATGGGAATCTCGCCTGTGTAAGGGTTCCTACCATTTTTGGATCAACTAATGGGTCTAATCCAACTCCCATTGAAATAATGGAAAAACTCTCATTGATTTCAGTGAGAGCTGAATCTTGCCCTTCAGTGGGAGTCCCTGTGTGGCCCTGAGTGCGGAATTGGATATATTTGTAATGAAAATTAGGCATGGTAATAAAATATACCTTGTAATGTCAGGGCAAAATGCACCCCACACAGAGTGCCTGCATGAAGCTTACGCAGCACTTTAGGCGCTCTGCACAGGGGCAAATTTAGCTTCTAGATCCTGATGCAAAGTCCATTGATCCAACATAAATACGCCGACTGACTTAGTGGGGCATTGAGTCAGGCCTATGGAGAGTTCTCTGAGTCGAGATTAGAGGGACATTGTTTTCACAACAACATGGAGTAGAAAGAATTAAAATGTAAAAGAAATCAATAGTTTGACAATGACCAGTGAATTTCTTGACTACAAACCTCTTGTAACTTAGCCAGGCTGGTTAATGATGTGATTTATTTTTCCAAATAAAAGCCTAATTCTTTCTGGACATTTCAGATATCTATATTTTGTCAGACAAATGGCTGACTACAGAATAGAAATACACTATTTTTATTTGTAATTGTTCCATCTCTGGCTTTCAATGTGAAATGAATGGTAATTTGATGAAACAGCCTGTGAATTTTCAGGAGAAAAGGATTGGGTTTTCATTTCTAGTGCAACAATTAAGACAAACTGTATTCCCACTTATCCATAGGACCTTGTCAGTGTCACCTGTCCACTGTCCAGAATTATGCAATCTTTTAGACCGATGTGATTTAGAATTTAAGTGTATTTCTCCTTAAATTTTTGCAGGTTCTGAACTTTGATGATAAAGTGAAAGTAAGGATTACATTAGTGACAAAGAATGAGCCCTACAAGCCGCATCCTCATGACCTGGTTGGAAAAGACTGTAGGGATGGCTACTATGAAGCAGAATTTGGACGAGATCGCAGAGTCCTATCGTAAGTAGCAGTGTTGTGTTGAGTTTTAGACTAAAAATGTCAGTGATGTGCTGGAGAGGCTCTCGGGGGGGTCAACCAGGAAACCTTTGTTAAAATCCCACCACCAGATTGAAAGGACAGTTGGAATGATTTCCTTGCCAGAGCTGGAGTTCTCTCCCCTCTGTGTATTCTCCTAACCCATCCCTGACAGACACACCTAATCCCTGGCACCCTACAAAATATTTCTGAACAGAACTGTCTGTTTGCCTTTGGAATATGCTATTTGTTTAGTACCTTATTTAGTCTCTTCCTTTCCCATCCTCCTGCCTCTGTTTCTCTCTCTTTCTTGACTTTATTTCTCTTTTTTCTTTCCTCTGCATTTCCTATTAGGCAGCTCCTAATGCCCACCTCTTGTGGGCTTGACTTCCAGCCCTTTCCCACTCAATGCACTAAAATGGTCAGTCGTGAAATAGGTAATGATATTTAATTTGTCATCATTAGAATCAACACTCTCTAAGGAGATTAATGGAGTTTAGGAGAGTAATAATAATTGTTTCAGGCTTTCTGTAGGCTCAGGAAGACAACTCTGCATTGATTAACACAGCATTCACATTTGGAAGGTTATCTTTGCAACCACAAGGCCTAGAAACTTACCTTATTTTTTTAAATGAACACTTATAACACTAAATGTCATGCAGGCCCATAAATAAATCAAGCAGGCCAGGTGTTTGGAGACAGTGGATTAGAGGATCCCAGCACGGATATCTCAGCCCTTCATCATTCTAAAATACATTATTGTGTGTGTAAGATTTTGGAGAGAAGACAAATACTGAGGCCCTGTCTGTTCAGCATGGACATTAATGCCCTGAGACTTCTGAAATCAGGCCTCTTTCAGAAAGTACTGAGCCACCTACCCTCTGAAAATCAGGCCTCTTCAAAGTGTCTCCTGTTAGGCACCCCCAAATCACCAGTTGCTTGTGAAAATCTTGGCCTAAATTTGTTGAAAGATATGTACCATCATAAATGGGTTAGCTATAGCTAAAGATAGAAATAAGATGTTTGAAAGGGAGAAAGTAGCTGGAAAAGAGCAGTGGGCTAAGAATTGTATCCTGTGAGACTCTGTAAAGGAGTCTCAGCAGCAATGGAGTTACCCTTTGAGCCATATTCAGCCCTGGTGTAAGTAGGCACAGCTCCAATTTAATGCTGGTATAGCTACTCATTAGGGTGTTATGAACATTTCAGTTAACTGCTGCATGCAAGGGAGTTGCTAACAAACATATTTATGCAATGTAAGATGAACGTAAGAGCATAACCTACTGTAGGAGGTATGGACTTTGGTCGTTTTTCTATAGAAGAGTTCACAACTGTGTCTGTTCACTCCTTATGGTCTGTAATCTTTGGAAATTGATTATTGCTCTTGAGAAAACAAAATGTTTACAAACTAGACTGTGCAGAGTGGGGACGCTGGTGAGAAAATAAAACTAATACACCAGGATCCAGACTGTGATCTGTTAAACTATGGTTAGGGCCTTCTGCAGCTATCCGGGCAGGGACAGGATTTGTCCAAGAGTAACTATACTAGTGCACATGTGACTATCGCTGTGTTAAGATTTGTACTACCCTGCTTTGATAATATACTGGTTTTAATATGTCTCCCTTTATTTTCCTCTCCCTCCTTCCCCCACTTCTGTTTCCCCTGCTCCTTGTCACGCAGCTGGCACTGAAGTAGGACTGCCTAATTTTGCTGTGCATTCATAGAATCATAGAACATCAGGGTTGGAAGGGACCTCAGGAGGTCATCTAGTCCAACCCCCTGCTCAAAGCAGGAGCGATCCCCAATTAAATCATCCCAGCCAGGGCTTTGTCAATCCTGACCTTAAAAACTTCTAAGGAAGGAGATTCCACCACCTCCCTAGGTAACCCATTCCAGTGCTTCACCACCCTCCTAGTGAAAAAGTTTTTCCTAATATCCAACCTAAATCTCCCCCACTGCAACTTGAGACCATTACTCCTTGTTCTGTCATCTGCTACCACTGAGAACAGTCTAGAGCCATCCTCTTTGGACCCCCCTTTCAGGTAGTTGAAAGCAGCTATCAAATCCCCCCTCATTCTTCTCTTCCGCAGACTAAACATCCCCAGTTCCCTCAGCCTCTCCTCATAACTCATGTGTTCCAGTCCCCTAATCATTTTTGTTGCCCTCCGCTGGACTCTCTCCAATTTTTCCACATCCTTCTTGTAGTGTGGGGCCCAAAACTGGACACAGTACTCCAGATGAGGCCTCGCCAGTGTCGAATAGAGGGGAACGATCACGTCCCTCGATCTGCTGGCAATGCCTCTACTTATACATCCCAAAATGCCATTGGCCTTCTTGGCAACAAGGGCACACTGTTGACTCATATCCAGCTTCTCGTCCACTGTAACCCCTAGGTCCTTTTCTGCAGAACTGCTGCCGAGCCATTCGGTTCCTAGTCTGTAGCGGTGCATTGGATTCTTCCGTCCTAAGTGCAGGACTCTGAACCTCATCAGATTTCTTTTGGCCCAATCCTCCAATTTGTCTAGGTCAGTTTCTCTTTCCTGCTCCAGCCCGCTGCTCAGCTGCAGTGATGTGGTCACTAGCCAGTCCTTTCACAGTGATACCCAAGCATATTTCAGAAAAGGGTGAGACTTTGTAAGTTTTGAGTACCCGTTGGTTAAGGAGCTTTTAGTTTAAAAGTCCAGTTTGGCCCACAAGATGACTGGTACTCGATAGTTATGAATAATCTACAGCAGTAGAATAATTGCAGTCAGTTTTTATGTAGCAGATAATGTTTTTGTTATGTATTTAATTGACAACTATAATTTACAATGCTCTGATAGTACAACAGGCAGAGCCTAAAGTGCTGTGTGCTTAGATTGCTTTCTGAGTTGGCGTCCTACTTTCTCCAACTCCCTGTCTGCATTACAAACACAACCGGTTACAACACAGTTGTGCCCCTATTTTGTAGTATGAAGGGGACCTTAACCCTCTCTCCAAATTGTTCGAAAGTGCTGGGCTGTCAAATTGTAATTTGGGGACATGATCCAGATCTCATCTGTACCACTGAAACATGCTTTAACTGTGTTTGGGGGAACAACTGTGTTCTATCCAGGTTTCCCCCAAAACAATTGCATTTGTAGTGTAGACAAGGCCTAAAAAAAATAGTCCCTACAAAACAAAATGATACAGCAATAACAGTGCAGTCTAATATTCTCTGCAAACCCTAAATACTGGAAACCAGAATTGGAACCAAAGTCATCTAATTAAATCATGAGACAGCACTGCATTTTTTTTTAAAAATCAGAATTCAGTCCAGTTAGACAAACACCTGTCTGTGATGGTCTAGAATGATCATACTTAGTCCTGCCATGAGTGCAGGGGACTGGACTAGATGACCTCTCGAGGTCTCTTCCAGTCAGTCTTGTGATTTTATGAAATGAGGCTTATATTGGCCCTTCAGTGAGTTAGTTCTCTAACTGCAGTATGGCCTTAGAATGTGGGTGGGGGTGGGGGAGAGAAGGGGAAGGAAGATGACTGGATTTCTGTAGAAAGGGATGGATTCAGCAGTAGCAGGATGGGACTGAGGAAGTTTCAAGGCAATGTTGGCCCATCGTTGAGAGCGACAGATGGTGGTGCTACGTGATCAGGGAGTGTCTCAGGAAGTCTCCAGGCATGGCTCAGGTAAAGAGTCTTTGTGGGGTTTCTAGGGAAGGGAATTGCCAGTACTTCTGGAGGCGCAGCGGAACCTGGTGGCATAACTGACCTCCTGTGTTCTAGTGATATTACAGTGTGTTCAGATTCTTACTTCCTGCTTCCCCACCCTGCTTTGATGATGTCATGGTTTTTCCATGTGGGAAAGAATCAAATTGTTGGGACTCCCCCCACCTCCTTTGCTGACTTGATGTAGTCATATGCAAATGAGGAGGAACTGTAGCTCTTTAGAACTTTTCCATAACTAAATGAGATTTCAAACTTTATAAAAATTAACTTCAAAATACTGTTGCAGATTTGCATTTCCTGGTGTGAGACTGTGGGCCAGCTCCTCAGCTGATGTAAATTGAAGTAGCTCCTTTGATGTCAAAGGAGCTATGTCAGTTTACACCAGTTGAGACACTGGTCCTCTATATATTTTTAGCATTGCTAGTTTATTATATTCAAACTCCAGTGATAACTCTTTTTAATGTAAAAAAAATATTCCCCTGTTTTTATTTTATTTTTATGTAAATTCTTTTCTTTTTGTCATTACCCTTAATTTGGAAATATAAAACCATCTTTTTAAAAGCTCTTTTGCCATCTTTATTTCCTACACAATTTGTTAATAAGATATATTTTTGACAAAAGATGTACAATTTGATTCTTTACAGGGAGGGTTAGAATTTAGCTTTCGAATATCTGTGCCAGTGATTAAGTGAAACAGTTTTTGTTGTTGTTTTTAATCACTTTGTTACATGTGCTCTAGTTTTCAGAATTTGGGCATTCAGTGTGTTAAAAAGAGAGACCTGAAAGAATCAATCTGTTCACGAATCGCAAGAAAGATCAATCCATTCAGTGGTGAGTAGCTGTTAATAAACAGTTTGAAATGCATGTTAAAGAACTTGGACAGCAAAGCGATTTAATTTGCGAGCACTTTCTATTATAATGCCCTGGCTCTTTTGATGGAGATGTATTTTAAAATATAGGCTTTTAGATACTGTCAAATCTCCTCCCTTTAGCTTCTTTATTCCCCCCCTCCTTCCTCACTCTCATCCTGTGATTATTCTGTTCAGTAGGTTGCTCAGAGGTGAAAGTAAGCCAGTACCGGGACCAGCTTTCCCAGATGGCAATTTAAAGCCCTGGGGTAGCAGCGGCGGGGCTCTGGCGGGGATTTAAAGGGCCCCAGAGCTCCAGCCCCCGCTATTGCCCCGGCCCTTTAAATCCCCACTGGAACCCTGCTGCCAAAGCCCTGGTCTCCTTTCCCAGGTAGCAAGGGTTTAAGGGTCCTGGTTTAAGGACATTGGGCTGCAGGAGGAAACTTCCCCAGGAGATCCTCCAAGTGTCCCATGAATGAGGCTCTCAAACTCTGCCAGGCATAGATTGAGTTAGACTATTAGCAGTTTCTTGCTGACATACTGCTTTAATGACAGGTTTTGTAGCTGAACTGTGAAGGGTTAATATGGCAAGGAAAATATTTAAATCAATTATTCCAGGACTTGTTGAAAAAAAAACTGTGTGGCAAACTTGAAAAAAAAGTGTGTCAATACAACAATCAAGTTTCCTAATCATATTTTTGTTTCTCTACTGCTATTTTTGGAAGATATTTGGGTTTAACAGGTTACTTGCTTGCAACTACAGCTGCTGCTTGATCCCATAGTAAAAGCATAATGATGTGTTTGACATCAGAATCCATTGCCATGGCATTTTGTGATATCAGAAATCTGACTGGCTCAACTAGGTGGTGAAGAAGGATTTCTAAAGGGACTGATCCTGCAAAACCTTATTCACATGAACAATACTTACTTTTGAGTGTGCATTCATCAGGCCCAGAGTGTTTGAAACAGGGTGAATAAAAATCCATTATTTTAAAAAAAAACTTTACAGAAATTAAATCAGATGTTCATATTTACATGTTATTTCTTTTTCTTCCCATTTTTATAGTTTTAAATTGCTGGAGTGGATATCTTGCACTTGTTGCTTTGATTAGTTTCTTCTAACTGTTAGAAGAATTCAGATTTGTACATACAAACTTTTCTATTCAGAAGTTTCACATTTAAAATGCCCATCTTATGCTGTAAAAGACACACCTGTGGCCTCTTTAATATCCTCACTGTGAAAACAGCACAAACAGAAACACAAAATTGAAAAGCAAGTAGCCTGTTCTATATTCACAGCTAACACCACCTTCTGATCCACTGAACTTTCTACAAGTCAAAAAAGCTGAAATGTTCTTGAAAATCCCAACCTTGATACCTAAATAAGGATTTAAATTCCTAACTTTAAGCTTTAAAAAAAAAATTCCATATATGTATAAAAAAGTTCACAATGTTGTTAATGTATTGAAAGTCTAAATAACTTTTATGAACATTAAAGCAATTGTCTTTTGACGTGACAAAGACTTTGTGCCACTAAGAGGGAAGTTTTTAATACAAATAAAATGATGGGTGGAATAGCCTAACCCTTTCATTATTTCTTTTTACCAGTTAGGTCTGATTTCTGACACATCAGTTTTGGTCCATTGATTTCTGGTCTACGCTGCTTTTGTTTAGCAAGCATGGTCTTAACATGTCTTTGAGTTATAGTAGCAGATCTTTTTGTTTGGATTACTTCAGTTTTACTGTGTCCCTTTTGCACCTTTGCCCATCTTCATTGATTGTTATAAGTTATTGTGACATTTTTATGAACTTTCACTTCTTACTGTTAAGCTCATGATCAGGGTAGGTCTAATTATCACAATAGGGCAACACCGAAGTTATAACTCTCAAGTTAACTTTGCAATGAAGACTATATATGTATTGTGAAGAATTTGTGAAAAAATCTTTCTCAGCACAGTTTCCCAGAGGATTAGCACTGTTAGCCAGAGGGGTCCAGTGTGAGAAACCAAGAGTGCTCCACCCTCCTGGCTGCTGGGTGATGGCATGTGCATGGGCTTCCCCCCTAGAATTTGGCAAATGGATGCTGCTGAGGGCCCCCATTCACTTTAATGGTTTTGCCTAGTAAGTGGTGGATTAGTCTTGAGAACCCACTTCCTTCCCCAGTTACTAAATTAAACTTCCGCGTCGTCCCCATTTTCTCCTTTGTTCTGCCTCTCCTTGCTGCCCCTTCTTACCCGTCCTTCATTTCTTCTCTCATAGATGATCCCTCACTCACTTCACAGTAGTCACACTCTCCACAACTCCCACTCTCACCCACACGTCACATTCTCACAGACTCACCCACACATGACTGTCATGCTCCCCTCCCACACACCCCGATCACTCTCTCCACAACTTCCCTCTGCCAGCCACGCTCTGCAAGACCCCCTTCCCCTCCACCATGCTTTCCTACCCCAGCCACACTCTCCGAGACCACCTCCCCTGCACTGCCCCCTCACTACCACTTTCCTCTGCTGATAGGACTGATTTACACTAAGGCTTACTAAAGTCACTGAATGAACACAAGAGTTCTCTTTAACTCGGGAGAGGATCTTTAAGAGGGAACTTTCAGAACATTTTGTGAGGTGCAAAACAGCAGAAGTCTCTGCAGTGGATGTCTCAGCTATTTAAAGGAGTGATGTTCTTAAAAAAAACAACTAGAAGCAATCAGCCTAAATTCTCAAACTGAAAAATTCACTGAATGACAACCTACCAGTTTGTTTGATTAGTAGTAGGTAAACCCACTGAGAAGAGCGAGACACAATCGTCACCCAGTTACATTTGCTTGAGGAATCCCTTTATTCCTTCACCACCGCCACCCCCATGCATACACTCCTTCCTTTTTAATCTTATGCTGAAATTTGGACTTTTGCTTAAAGTGAAAGCTTTACAAATTATTTGAAGTTGGGGGCGGGGGGTGAGTTAGTATACAAAATTGGAAGCATAAAATTATTGTTGCTAAAGGAGACACTACGTGGCTAAACTGAGGCTTCAAAAGAGATCTAGCTGAGCTTCATTTGACAGCTGCTGGATAAGTTCCCTTGGAGATGGTTCTTCAGTTCCAGTTTTTAGGTTAGATTGAAAACAGGAAGAGAAGCTTGTCTAAAGACAGAATTGGCTATATAGAGCAGGACACTGACTCAGTCATTTTTATTTCCATTCTAATTCTGCCCTTGACTTGTGTGTGACCTCATAGCTTTTCTGGGCCTCAGTTTCTTCATCTGTAAAATGCTTTCCTACCCTTTGAAGCTCTTTAATATGTGTGGAGGAGAGACAGACTTACTCATTGCTATTAATTTTAGTTTTTACTGGCTAGTTGGCTTCCTAGATGCTTTTATGGTGATGGGCACTACATAAAATAATGAGACAGTGTGAGATGTTTCTTCCACAGGTTTGCTGTAGTGAAATCCCCTTGATAGTGTATAGAGCCAAATTCTTCCTTCAGAAAGGCAAGGTATCTCTCTTCGAAGGGGCAGTTGTGACTTAACTTCACATAGCCCTGCAGGGATGTAAAATCCTCACTTCACCACCCCTGCACACAGTGCAGGACCTACATAGGCATGTGGGGAGAGCAGGGACTGCATGCCAGGTATTTTGCTCTTGCAAGTGAGGTGCAGGGAGTAGCTGGAGCCATCTACTCCCCAACTTTGCACCAGTCTGGAGGCGAGGGCTGGAGTAAGCGGAATCTGGTAGTGGGCAGATGCAATATAACTCTCAACCCCTGCTCTAAAGGGGTTTTGGAGGAATTGTGTCTCAGAGGAGTATCTTCGAGTCACAGTCTTTTATGAGCTACTCCCAAGGCAGTGCATCTACATGCCATCCCTTACACAGGGCTGAGAGTAAACACTGAGTCTAGCCCTCAATCTGTATGAGCTGGCCGCATAGTGGGAACGTATGTGGCCTAGTGAGTGAAGTACAGTTTTTGATCGTTAGGGCAATAGTCATAGTTGTATTTGTTAGAGAGGTAGAGGCTTAATTCTGCTCAGCAATATGTGCACACAACTACTGTGTGAGTTACTGAGGCTACAACGTGTCCCTTGGTAAATTAAGCTGGTATTCTTAACACCGCCCTTTCTGCACTCTTTGCATTTTATAAAATCAGCACAAGGCCTTTTGGCAGCTTGGCACTTTTGCCTCAGAAGTTTCCATGCACGTTAAGGTTAGATGCTGAGTTGCCCACCTTTCAGTTCTAGAGTGGGTGGCTTCCACAAGTCAGCTTGATGTTATTGCTTGGGGCGGGAGGGAGGAGTCTGCTATTAATCAGGTATGGTGACCTCTAACAAGCTGCACCTACCTCATCTATACTTCTTTTCAATATTCCAAATAACCTTTCACTTTCCCTATACAATCTCATCACAAGAGAACTTCAGTCTTTAATCCCAAAATAATTTCACCTGATAGTGTATTGGTCCTTCTGGCAGCTTTAGGCCATGTTTACACTACTACTTATGTTCACAAAACTTATGTCGCTCATTGGTGTGAAAAAACCACACACCTGAGCAACATAAGTTTCGCTAGCACAAGTGCTCATGTAAACAGCGCTATGTTGGCCGGAGCGCTTCTCCGGCCAACATAGCTACCGGTGCTTGTTGAGGTGATTTTATTATGTTGACGGGAGAGCTGTCGTCCATCAGTGTAGAGTGACTACATGAGTGATCTTACAGTGCTGCAGCTGCATTAGTTTAGACATAAAAAGAAGGGCTTGATTTTACCAGTGGGTTGGTTCACATTTGTGCCAGGAACTTGGAATTACACAGTGATGAATCAGGCCCAGAATTTTTGCAGTTTAATGTTACAGAAGCAAGAAAAATGAGCTCTCCAGAGATGCATAATTCCATAGAACCCAACTCTTGGGGCTATATTGCTAGTGAGAGAATGGCAGAGAACGTTCCTTTCTGTCTGTTTATCTTGCCCCATCACCGTAGCATCTGGGCATTTCACCCAAGTTAGTGGATTTATCCTAGCAACACCCTTGCGAGGTAGCAAAGCATTATTCTCCATTTAAAGATGGGGACTGAGACATAGAAGGATTAGGAGTGGGATTTTCAAAGGAACATCCCAGTGTAATTTAACGGATTTATCAAAGGTCATCCAGGGAGTCTTGCAGCAGACCAGAAACTCAACCCAGTTCCCCTAAGTCCTCCCAGGCCAGGCCTGGTCTGCACTACAAAGTTTTGTCAGCATAGCTTTGTCAGTCAGGGGTATAAAAAACATACCCCCCCAGTCTACATAGTTCTGTCAGCAAAAGCCTCAGTGTAGATACAGCTGTGCTGAGAAGATCTTTTGTCAGTGTAGCTAATGTTTGTGGAGAGATGGTGTTACTATGCTGACAGAAAAACTCCTGTCAACTTACGCTGTCTCTCCACCGGGTACTCTGCCAGTTTAGCTGTACCAACAAAGCATTTGAAGTGTAGACAAGGCCTTAGGTATTCAAACTGGAAGTGTTTGGGTTCAGGAGACTTACTCGTGCTAGCTCTGATTGAACTAGCTCACTAAAAATAGAGCAGCTCTAGCTGCAGGATGGGCTAGTTGCCCTGAGTATGTACCCGTCCGAGACCATAGTCATGTACTCAGGGTGGCTTGTCCTTCCTGGCACTGCGACTGTACTCTGTTTTCAGCATGCTAGCTCAGTCAGACCATTTTCCTCCAGTCTGTCTTGCCATTGATGGCAGAGGAGCTCCTTGGGGATAACTGTGCTGTTCTCATCTGTTTAGAGCTTTCCCTTGACCACCCAACTATTTTTCTGTAGGAAATTATTCCAGGTTCCATAGATCCTGATTTTTGGATGGTCAAGCAGAAGGCAGTAGCCAGGAGTGCTATTTTTCATCTACGCTTGGAAAAGAAATGACAACCGTTCCCCTCAGAAGCAGACCTTGCCACAGTGATCCATGCCTGTGGATCATCTCCAGACTGGGTTACTGCTGTGTGCTCTACACTGGGGCTACATCTGAAGACCACCCAGAAACTTGAGTTTATACAGAGTGCACCTGCCCGCTTAGGGCCTGTCAACCCAAACACTAGACTTCTTTTACGTCAAGTGTATTGATGGGCAGTTAGTTTGAGGTAATTGAATGCCAATTAATTTGAGGTAGTTAATATATTTGTAAAGGCCCCCAGACGTTTCTTTCAAGTCACAAACATTTTAAGTTTATCCTAAGGGCTAGTCTACACTTAAAACACTACAGCGGCACAGCAACACACAGTGTAGCAACGGGAGGGGTTCTCACATCAGTGTAGCTAATCCACCACCCCAAGAGGTGGAAGCTAGATCAGTGGAAGAAGTCTAGTGCTGTCTACACTAGCAGTTAGTTTAACTAAATTGCTCAGGAGTGTGGATTTTTCGCACCCTCTGAGTGACATAGCTGGGTCGAGTGTAGACCTGGCTTTAATCTGATCACATTGTTGCATTTGATTTTCCCCACTCCTACAAATCACTGGAGTTTTGGATTGGATTTTAAAGAGCGCTCAGCATTGGTCTAACTGCATTGGTCTAATGTTTGACTTCAGCGGGAGCAGAATTAGTCCACTGCTGAATGCTTTTGGAAATGCTGCCCTCAAATGTGGGGAGCTATTGCAGCATATAGATTTTAAATAGTGATTTATAAATTGTTCTCTTAAGAACTGTTACTTTTTAATAGTCCACCTACTACCTCTTCAAGTTAAGGGTTTCATAATCCTATTTACTCTTTCCAGGTAGCATAATTTTCCACCCCCCCCCCTTTTTTTTTTTTAAAGAGGAACAGACATTTGGAGGAACTAGTTGTCACTGAAGCTACAATACAGAGATGGAATTTAGGGCTCCCTGCTGAAGTCAATGGCTTTGGAACTTGCAGCTGTTATAGTTCCTTGTTAGTCTCCACCCTAGCTGCATGGATGCAGAAGTGGAGAGCTGTTACAGGTTTTATTATTTTTGACACAGATAAATAAGAATCTCTTTACAGCAGTTGTATCAGAGTATCTCTTGAAACAGTGGTAAGTAGCACTGAAGTGACAAATTAATAGAAAAATCATTTATTAATGAGTGTAGCCTCTTTCTTGTAGCATATTGATTTTAAGCAGCTAACCATTTTCAGTGTTGGTGACTCCCACAATTTTATTGCAAATCTCAGGACAGTTGATGTAATTTTTTTTAATCCCTAGTGCCAGGAGTAAAGTGATAGGTGAGATAATCCTTTTATTTAAAAATGTAAGCTACATTTCTAGCTCTCATGATTGTAGACAAAAGTTTGACCCTAAACCCAGAAAGCAGATAAAAAAAACCTTCAAATTTACTATTTTTGAAATCTCATTACATTTAAGACAATCTTGGGGTTAATGATGCTGCATTTTTTTCAAATTTATTAATTTAAAATTAAAAGTTGAATAGCTTTTTTTCATGTAGATTGTGAGCTGTTCTTGGTGAGAATTTGAATAGCATTGGCTGGTTTTTATTGTGTGTGTACATAGGTCAGATGACTTTTTTGTTCTATGATCACATGAGTAAGGTTTCTGACGCAAATAACTGCATTTTATGAATTCAGTATTTGCTTTCCATCAATATTCGTAAAGTTACTTAAAATTCACTGTTTTCACAATCTTTCCTTCATGTACATTTGTGTGCTAGAATAGTCACAGAAAGTGAACTCCTAAGAGGTGTGAACTCAGCTGCAGTGAGACCAGGTTTTAATTAGAATGGACAGTCACAGGAAATTTATGATGATGGGCCAGGCCTAGTTGTAAAACTCCTTTGGTTGGTTCCTGTGATGACAGTAAGGTGTGGTGCCATTTAAAAACAGTGAGTTTAAAAGTAAGAAGAAGAACTGAAGCCAAGAGATTAGGCACTTTCTTTTATAAATATAAAGTTGTGCGTAAGCTTTTCTTAACATATCTGTGCTCCCCAAACCCCAACATGCAATCAGTCCTTTGCTTTCTGAGCACTTCATGTGAGTACTCCCATTGACTACTTCAGTGGGACTACTTGTGTGAGGCTCACACAGTGGGATCAGATTTTTTTTCTATCCTCTCTACTACATGTTAGAATGTTCAGATATTTGGGATGGATCCTCAGCCTGGTTCCTTCAACACTGAAATCACTGTAGCTACAGCAAACTACAGCAGCTAGGATCTGGCTTTTCATGTAGAATAAGTCACTGTCATTTTGGTTTATTTTTAAATAGTCCTTACTTAGAGCTTGATCCTGCCTCTGAAGTCAACGACAAAACTCAGTGGGAGCAGGATCAGACTCTTAATTCCCACTCAGGTCAAAAATAAGGATTTGGGTTGTAATCTGTCCTCAAAGGGTGAATGCTGTTCCTGTGGACATTAATGAGAGCTGTGTGTTTTTTATGCAAGGGTGGAATTTGGCCCATATATTTGGGGGTTTTTAAAAATATCTTATCACAAGATGGAGTTAAAGCAATAAAAGAGAACATGATTGCTGCATTGTATTCTGTTCATCTAATAAGAAGTGAAATTTAAAAATAGACAAGAGGAATCAGTCTTAACTGAACACTTCCTCTTTCAAATGGCAGATTTTTTTTTTAAATGTTAAACTACTTTTAAGAATATGGGAAACACAACACTGATGTCTCCAGTAAAAACTGTTCTTCAAATGAATTTCATATTTTGGAATTATTAGTCCATTGTACCCTTTCTGTATTTCAAGGTAATGAACAGCTTGGTCAAGCGGACTGATTAGGAAGCAGTGAGAGTTTGAAAGCTCATTTACACCTTGGGAAAATATATTATTTGAACCTTACTATTAGCATATAAATTCCCACATAATCTAATACATTTTTGGAACTCTGGAATTGCTTTAGGCACTAATCTTGCAACTTTTTGTGGATGGGCAGACTGCTGCACCTGTGCAAACCACAATGCATGATTGGGGCCTTAGTTTGTAGTAGAGACCGCTGATCCACAGCTGTGGATCCCAGCTTTGAGATGGTATGATATCAGAAACCAGATGCAGATTGTCATGCCTGGTTCCATATATCTGCAATGAGCTAAACCACAGCAGTTCCCAACACCTTCAAATCCACTGAGAGGGGTTTGTTATCTGGATAAAGTTTGAGCCCACCTTTAGTTTAGTAATTTATGATCCAGGAGCTACGGAATGAGCCTGGGAAACCCTCAACATCAGGGTCTGGGTTATCACCAAAGGCTAGTGCTGAAACACCAACTTCAGGCCCTGAACCTGAATGCTACTGAGATGTCATTGCTTAACTGCCTCAAGTTTTTGGGGAGTGGATGAGCTACCAGAGACATTGGGACAGTTAATATGCCATTCCCTAAGACTTAGTCAAGAGGGAAAAAATTTATATCAGTCAGGTGACATCAAAAGGATGAGTGGGCTGCATCTGCTAGGCCTGAGCTAGGTTGAGAAGCCATCTGTCCAATTAGAGAAAGGGGTTTGGGCTCAGAGATCCCATCTTTGTGACACATTGCACCCTCCTAGCAGAAAACTGTCTTCAGGCCTAATTCTAGCAGCAGAAACAAGCCAACAGTCATTCCCAAACATCTTTGTTGCTGGTGTATTCTACCAGAACTTGCTGCAGAAAGAGCAAATCGGTGTAAAAAGGGCTGCATAAGCCCTACAGGCACCACACACTGCTCTCCAAGAGCCATACCAGGGTGGAGGAGAGACCTGCCCCACTGCACGTTCTCCCGAGTGCACAAGTTTGGCATTGCCTTTTCCTGTAGATCTCTGAGCTCTGCAGGGTAGGGGGGCTATGCTTTCTGCCCCACCCGGAGGCCACAAATATCTTCCCATGAAGGTAGCATTTGGCAGAAACTCTACAAGGTGCACCTCCAAGTCTCCTGAGTCCTCTTGCCTACTCCTATTGGTTTGAGCTTGGAGAGAGACCAAATCAGCATTGAGCCTGTGTTAGCCAACTAGGTGTAATTGTATTGCTGGGGTCCCCTATGCCCAGGCCCAGCTCTGCAAGGGCATTCTGGGGCAGAGTGATGGCAAGTTGAGTGTGGCGTTGGAGGAGGAAGATTTGGGAGTGACATGGCTGGGGTGGACATACATTGCAGAGATTGTGCTTGTGCAAAGCCCCTTGAGCTGTTGAAGCAGTTAGCAATTGAGCTGAGCCCTGAGGACTGCCCTTGTCGTGTATACCTTCTACACAGTAGGTTGCAGTACTGCTATTGGCAAGTCAGGCCTCCTTACCAGATCCTCGCCTCGACTGGGGCAGTGCTGATCCCTGCAGCCTCTGAATAGGGAGGTGTAAGCTGCCTCCCATCTGTTCCTGGCCCAGCATCCAGCCCCTAGTTGTCGGTAAGGGGAGTTGGGCAGGGAGTACTAGCACTGTATGTTCAGGTGCAGGTTATCTGAGATAGTCTGAACACAGAAATTGCAGGTTACAGGCTGAAATGGTGCCAGTGACCAAATCTGCTTCACAAAGACCCTGTTCTGTTAAATTAAAAAGTCTACTACTAATGTATATTATATTTTGAAACTTTGCCTTAGACTTTCTGATAAATTAGCTGGGCCTGATCCTGCACTCTTTACACTGACAAAACTCTGTCAGGAGAGGATCTGCCCGTGTTAGGACACCAGGTTTGGATCCAAAATATTTAAAGCTGTAGAGGGGCTGATTTTTAACTTTCAAATCCTGGTGCATTTATAGATAAATATCCCATGTTTAAAATGAAAAAGATCAAATTTATTTTTAAAACTCTGAGATCTGGAGGGACTGAGATATTCAAATCACAATTGCAAATGAAAAATGCAGAGGAATTTGAATTTGCTGCATGTACTATTTCAATAATACCAAAAGTCACCAGCGTGGGTGGGTGGTGTCACCTCCTACGCTGTGTGGGGGCGGACACCAAAACGGTGATGCAAGTGTTTGACATTTATCAGTACAGTGTGGTCACTGCTGGTTTTTTTTTTTTTTTTTTTTTTGTCCAAGCATGTTTCAAGCTTCACTCTTGACTAACGGCGTAATGAAATTTGTAGGAGGTTTTTGGAGGATGGGTGAACTGGAAGTATTATTATGGTCTGCTGATACTGTAGGCACTTGGTTTGTGATTCTTTGAATGGCTAAATGAGACCGTAAAACTGTTCTCAGGCTAACAATAGGTTTGGAAGAGAGTAAGGGTTAAAGGCTACTGTTCCACATTCAAGGGATTGATACGTGGGGTTTAGTGAGTGTCACAGGTGAATCATCCATGCACTGGTGGCATTGTTGCTTCTACCAGCAGAGATTCACTCCAATTTCTTTAAGTGTGATTGCTGCTTCTGTGTGATAACTCTTACTCTGCCATCTCTCTCTACCTTGCAGTGCCCGAAGAACAGCTGCTCAATGTTGATGAATATGACCTCAATGTCGTGAGACTCTGCTTTCAGGTGTTCCTCCCTGATGAACACGGCAATTGCACGTTACCACTTCCTCCTGTCATCTCCAACCCTATTTATGATAACCGTGAGTATCCCAGCTGGACAGGTGCACTTTTAAGTGATAACTTTTCCCTTGTATTGGAAGTGACAGAGGTCAGGCCACCTTCCCAGCCATTTCCCTCTCAGCTCTCTGGCTCTGTTATGCTATCTAATGCAAACACAGGGCCAAGGATCCTAGCACTGGCTTTGGATCCTAGTGCTTAGAGCCAAGGCCAGAATATGGACTGTAGATTGTGTGTATGCCTGTTGGATATCAAATGGGTCTAACAAAGGTGTGAGTGGTATGTTGACATTGGGTAGTAGGAGGTGCAGTATCTATATCAGTCATACTACTCGTTAGATCCTTTCATGGCCCTTGGTTACGTACTGCAGCAGTAACCACAAGAAACCCAGTTTCCAGTAGGCAAGGCGTTTAAAATATTTTGTAGTGATAAAGATTGCTGAGAAAGGTCCCAGCTTGGACTTAGCTGCCATAAAACTCGATCTGTGTGCCAAGGACCTGATCCAAAGCCTTTTGAAATAATTGGGGAATCTTTCTGTTGACTTCTTTGGGGCTTTGGATCAGGCCCTATGGGTGAAATTCACCCATGTAGAGAATTAGCACAAAGCTCTAAACTACTTATGTCCCATCAACCCTTATTTTGAGGGCCTGGGACAGAACCTGAGCTGGTATAAGTTCGCGTAGCTTCACTGCCTTCAGTGGAGTGATGCCAGTTTTGAGCAGCTCAGGGTCTGGCCCCTTAAGTGATGCATAGGTCTTGTGCTGACTCACTATCCAGGATGGAATTTTACCACAAACAGATGTGTTTTGCAAAGGATTAACTTTTTCAGAGGATTTTTGAGTGACTTCGCTATACTGTAACTGGATCGTCTGAAAAAGGAGCGTGAAATATGAGATATAAATATTTATATCCTGCCTTTGCAGAATAGCCTTTAATAATTGTTGAAGACTTTGGCAATTATTTTTGTCGTCTTTCTGTGCCAAGTTTTGTAGGTCGTGAGACCGATTATTTTAGTAGAAGCCACTGATTTAGAAAAAAGGTGCATCTGTGCAGTTGATGAGGAGAGTTCTGCTATGAATTGACATAACCATTATGGAAGTATTCAGTTCTAACCAGGGTTTTTGTTATTTTTACCTATTTTTAAAACATGCTATAAATCTCTTACTTTTGCCAGTTGAAATGCTACACAATCTTTTATTCAGGGACTTTATAGCAGAGCTGGTGAAGTTGAGATAAAATTAACAGAGCTAAAAGCAATGTCTCTCAGCTACCATTTAGAAATACGCTAGAATGGGGTAGGCAACCTATGGCATGCATGCCAAAGGCGGCATGCGAGCTGATTTTCAGTGGCAGTCACACTGCCTGGATCCTGGCCACCAGTCCGGGACACTCTGCATTTTAATTTAATTTTTAAATGAAGCTTCTTAAACATTTTAAAAACCTTATTTACTTTACATACAACAATAGTTTAGTAATATATTATAGACTTATAGAAAGAGACCTTCTAAAAACGTTAAAATGTATTACTGGCACGCAAAACCTTAAATTAGAGTGAATAAATGAAGACTCGGCACACACTTCTGAAAGGTTGCCGACCCCTGTGCTAGATCATAAATACAAGTGCCTTTCAGTTGACGTCAGTCCCTGCTAAGCTTTCTTTGGTTTTATCATGGTGTGTGTGTGTAGGTGTGATTTTTGTTTTGTATTATGGGTGTTTGGAGTCCTCCATTGTAGCTTAGTGGTAGTGTAACTAAAACATGATGCATAACTTCAACCACAAATTGGTAGAATTGCTGTGACATCTCATGAATTTGTTGACCTTTTCAAACTAGTTCTGACATACAGAATTAAGAAAGGTCAAGTTTTGACCTTGGTTAAAAATGTGTAGTGTGTGTGCACTCTC
The DNA here is from genome assembly GCF_965152275.1 of Natator depressus. NCBI lineage: Eukaryota > Metazoa > Chordata > Testudines > Cheloniidae > Natator > Natator depressus. Next base: position 189,273,827 of record NC_134236.1, read on the forward strand.
TCTCATAGAGTATTATAAAGTGACCAAAATTATGCAGTTGAATACATGCAATAAACAGCCAACTTGTTCAGGTAACACACATTTTCTTCCTACTGAACTGTGGCTCTCAGTATATTCTCATGGTTTATAGACCGAGATGATCTGAATACAGTTTGTTTTGTCAGTGGCTTTGGGATACCTACATTACTCACCCAGAGCTGTTGCAAGTCTGTTCAAACAAGTAGCAATACAAATATTTATAGCTCTCTCTGCATTGTCATATATTTTGTTCTTCCCACACACATTCATGTAATAATTTGTCTTCACTTTTTGTCATTTTTAGTCTCCATCAACTTATTCATTTTTGAAATGTATGAACTTAAAGTGGAAACAATTAAACGGGTACAGGTGGAGCCGAAGACAGTGTCAGTTTATAAAATAGTGCAGGTGGCACTGTCTATAGCTAAGATGGCTCCCGTTTTCAGTTGCTTGTAACTTTGCCAAACTTTAATTATTTTAGGCTGAAATTTCCCATGTTGGGTGTCTACCTCAGGCTGACATGTCTGGGAAATTTCTGCTAAAACGGTTCAGCCATTTCTGAGAATGAGATCAGGGAGAAATATGGTTTTTTGGTGTATGTTTTTAAAAAAAACATTCTTACAGCCATTTCACTGAGAGCCTAGGAGGGGGCAGGGGCAGGAGAGCAAAAATAGGGATAGAAAGGTCTGTAACCACTGAAGAATACTCCTCTGCCAGGCCTGGAACTGAACCCAGTATTCCTGAGTCTTAATATTCCTTTGCTGTCATCAGATAGTTGTGAAACAGACTGGCAAAGTGAGTCTCGTCTCCTTCTAGCGACTGGCCCAAATAGAAAACAACAGTTACGCTTTGTTCAAGTGGCAGTGGTCTGTACTGTAGATCTGAACAACCTGATGACCTGTGTTGGGGGTCAGCACGGTTCCACGTGGTGGAATTTCTGTTTTTTTGATTTGCATTTTAAAAAACTTAGTTTTCTGGAATGTAATTTCCTATGTTAAAAGGACATCAAGGTTGCAAAGTCATGCACTCAAAAGTTAGGCAATGCCAGAATTAAGGTTACTTATGCACCCTTAATTCATCCCCCTTGTGTGTATGCATTATGATACAGTCCTTAATTACATGATCACATGCTAGTTTTTCCACAGGACCCCTGATTCATTGAGTGATGGAGCTAAAAGCAATGTGTCGTGGCTCAGTGAATGAATCAGGCTTGTGTAGTGAAGGAGGCCTTTTGTAGGATACCTGCCTCATTTGGGGAAAGTGTGACATGAATGAGACTGGGAACCGCAGGGACAGAAAGGACGGTTTCATGGTAAAGGCAGCTGAATGCTGCCCTGGAGTATTGGATTCTGCTGCAGAGTTCCTGTGTGATGCAGTGCACGTTATGTAAACCAGAATTTTCACATGTTGGTCACTGTGTGTTCCTCATTTTCTGAATACCCAACTTGGGACACCTGGGGTCTGATTTGCAGAAGTGCTGATCGCTCTCAGCTGCAACTGAGGTCCATGGGAGCTGTGCTCTGTACATCCAAAGTGCTACATTATACCAAATGCTCTGAAAAAATCAGACACTAGGCATCTCAAATTGGGCACCCAGAATTACTGGGTATGTGTCATATGGGGCTAGTCATTATGCCTCACCTCACAGGGCTCTGGTGAAGACCATTCCATTCATGTTAGTAAAGCACTAAGATATGACGCTGAGAGCGTCATGAGAAAGTTGTTAATTCTGTACTATTATGTAGAGAAGGTTTTGAAAAGTGTGCAGTGAGGCATGTGGTCACATATTAAATGATGAGGATGAAACAAAATATTGAAGAGTTGCTCATTTAGTGAGCACAGTCTGTCCTGTGCACTGAATGAGTTGGGGAAAACCAGCATGTGATCACATATGTAAAGACTGTATCCTAATGAATATGCACAAAGGGGCTAAATTACAGTTGCATATGCAGCCTTAACTATGAGATTTCCTAACTTTCAGCTGCTTGACTTTGCAACCTTAATGTTCTTTTAATTTAGGTTTTTGGGATGCAGTCTATAAATTTATTGGACTACCTTTTGCCCAGCATATTACTTGGATATATATGAATTATTATATTATTTATGAAGTATATCAATTTGAAACAGTATCCTAATCTTTATCCCACATTTGTTCATGAAAAGCTGCTGTTAATATATTAAACTCTGACTTGTGGTAGATAAAATAATTACTTTCAGCACTGAAGACTCCAAAGCTTTGCAGGTCTCCAGCAGCTATGCTGCTCAGGGCTAAGCAGTTATGCTATCCTAATTGTACTGGTTTATTTTGTAATGACAAACAGTGAGGCTACCAGAGATAATCTTACATAGGGCAGTTCTTGATCCAGTACCTCTGTGAGCACTGATATAATGCCAGAGGCCTTCTGTGTCTGCACATCTTTAGCCAGATGCTGAAGTCAGTAGAAGTTGTGTGGTGGTTGTCTTTGAGCCCAGTCTGGCCCCTTGTATAGAATTACAGATGATAATATGCAATATTACCAAGATTTTCAGAATTTTCTATACTTAAGCACCCAAATGAGGCCTTGAGCCAGCAAAGCACCTAACCCCATCCATAAATTTAAGCATATGTACATATGTTGATTTACTGGGATTGCTCGCATGCTTAGTTAAGCACATGCTTAAAAGTATTTTGCTGGACTGGGGCCTTGGTGGCCAGATTTCAGAAATACTGAACACCCAGAAATTCCTGTAGACCCTATTGGGGGCTGTTGGGTATTTTTTGAAATCTGGCCATCTATTTAGATGCCTAAATCCAAATTTTGGAGTTTAACTTTAGGATCCTGTTTTTGAAAAAATTGGCCATTGCCTCCAAATGTTAAAATTAAAAAAAAAACAAACCTGTTGGCTGCTATTTTTTTATTATTTTTTATTAAATATTTTTTAAAAATATTATTTTTATTAAATATTTCTATAGTGGTAGTGCCCAGCGATCCCAATCCTGACTGGGACCACACTGAGTAGATGCTGTGTGAGTGTATAGGAAGACTCATTGACTCTCGCCCCACCCTCATTTGCCCATCTCTTTTAGACCAAACTTAGCGGTTTTAGGACCAAGTATGTCCCTAAGTAAAAACTATAATCTGCTGTGCTGAGGTGGGGGGAAGGGGAGGGTTTCACTTTCACAAATTGCTGACCCAACCCTTTCCAGCAACTCCAGAGTGATGTGTAAGGGTCATTGACTAAACCCTTGCATGCGAGTTCTATGGGTCAGAGTTGCTGTAATGTTGATTAACAACCACTGGCTAAGTGGTGAAATATTTGCAACAATAATGTGAGCTGGCTTTGGAATAAATATGGAAGATAAGTGGTTAAGAGTAGCAGTTTTGGTGTTTGGTGCCCAAGATAGGAAAAGGCTACATGACCAGAGCCTTCATCTTTCTTGCCTTCATCACCTGCTTACTGATTTCATCTTGGGCTAGGAACATGTTTCCAAATTACCTTCATGTGGAGGGCATTTTGAATGCCAGGTGTGCACTGCACTGTCCCTGCTCCAGTTATTACCTTGTTAGGCCAAGCAGGATGGAGACCTTCATTTCAGTTTATATGTACCAGAATTTCTCCTCTGCACTTTCATTCTATGGCAGCCACTAATGCTTTACAAGACTTACATACATAGTGGAGAGGGCTAGATGGAGCACCCCTTCCAGTACAGACTTTAATAGCAGGCCCAGTACAGACTTTAATAGCAGGCCCAGTACAGAAGTGCATTCAAACTCACCTCTTACATTCACATCCGTTCATGTTGATAACACTGCTGTAATACCTGCCCATCAGTCATCCCAGGGCACTTTCATAAAGCCCTCTCTCTTTTTTATTAGCCAAGATGGTCAGGGATGCAACCCCAAGCTCTTGGTGTTCCTAAACCTCAACTGCCAGAAGCTGGAACTGGACAACATGGGATGGATCACTCAGATTGCCTGCTCTGTTCATTCCCTCTGACATAATTGGCATTGGCCACTGCTGAAAGACCAGATACTGGGCTAGATGAACCATTGGTCTGACCCAGTACAGCTGTTCTTGTGTCCTTATATCCTATCGCTGTTTCCTGTTTTCTCTCTAGGGGCTCCCAACACAGCAGAGTTGAGAATCTGTCGTGTGAACAAGAACTGTGGAAGTGTAAAAGGAGGAGATGAAATATTTCTACTGTGTGACAAGGTTCAAAAAGGTAACTGTGATTAGTTTCTCTCCCTCTTCCCAGAATACATTTCAAATGTATTCAGCTGCGGAGGCCAACATTTTCAAACTTGGAGGCCTAAAGTTAGGCCCCTAAACCTTCACTTAAGCTCCTAAATAAGCGGCCTGATTTCAGAGTTGCTGAGCACCCTCAACTCCCATTGAACTCAATAGGTCATCAGCTCCTCTGAAAATCAGGCTATTTAGGAGCCTACATAAGGACTTAAATGCCTAACTGTAGGCCCACAAGTTTGAAAATGTTGGCCAGAGGTTTTAGTTTTTTCTCTCTGTACTAACTGGTACCTTCTGTTTCTGGTGGACTAGATGATATAGAAGTCAGATTTGTCTGGAATGAGTGGGAAGCCAAAGGTAGTTTCTCACAAGCTGATGTACACCGTCAAGTCGCTATTGTATTCAAAACCCCACCATTTTACGAAGACATCAGTGAACCAGTTACGGTAAAGATGCAGCTGCGAAGGCCTTCTGACCAGGAAGTCAGTGAGTCAATGGATTTCAGATATCTACCAGATGAAAAAGGTACAGTTCCTACTAGTAGAATTTCTTAAGAGTATGTCAAAGCTGCATTTTTACATGAGAGAGCAACCTTGAATCCATAAAAAGTTTGGTTTTACTAATGGCACTCCAGCATTGTCCTTCTTTAGAATAATATTAAGGGTGGTGGGTTGTGATTTTTTTGTATCAGCTCTTTAGATCACATATCTATGAGAACTACATTTGGGAAGACCCTTTCCACTATAACCAGAAGGCATACATCAGTACTGGAAACTTTCATCACAAAACACAGTGGAGAGCATCCTAATCTCCAACACTCTTTTCTCCTTCCCCTTGTAGATCCTTATGGTAATAAAGCAAAAAGGCAAAGGCAAATATCAACATTGACTTTGCAAAAGCTCATCCAGGAATATGGTAAGGAAAACATTTGGTAGTTTGCTTCCATGTGGTGGTTTGTTTTTTTGTTTTTTTGTTTTTTTTAAAAAAGAGCGATCCTATTCTTAAATAACAGGATTAATTGCCTTTTCCATCACAGGTCCCAATGTGTCCGAGAGGCCCAAAGCAGCTCCATTCCGGTCTATCCCTGGCGAAGGGCGGGTAATTAAGAAAGGTAGATTTGTCTGCACATGTCAGTGCAGACTCTCTGATTTGCAGTGTCCGTTTTCCATAGCAGAGAGTCCGATAAGGGCCCTAAGCTTTTCAAACACTGGGGGCTAGTTTTCAGTGGCTAGAGGCACTGGTGGGGTGACACTTGTATGTACAAGTACCACACATGCATATACAGAGAAATCAAAAAGCCCTTTCACTTTCTGGTTCATGCACACTGAGCTGCAATAACTTGACATGTAAATGCAGGCGCACAACTGGGAACATGCCTGGCCCGCTATCCACCGGGACTCCAGCACTTAAACTTCAAGGCACTAGTATTACCTGAAGACATCTATTATTTGCACCTGCCCCTGTCCCACCCCCAGTTCGTTCATGGTCTCCCGAAGGGCCACAGTAAACTGTCACCCTCATGAGGTGACTCAGCACTCCATCCTGAAAGTGCTGCTGTAGGCCTGCTCCTCAGGTGGAAGAAAAGGGGGGCTCTCTAATACCCAACTGTCTAAAACAAATGGTTGAGGAAGATTTGAGGGGTCCTTTCCCCTCTCAGCAAGAGCACTGTCCCCTAGCAATGAGGGGTCTCTGGAGTCTGCCCCCTGCTGAGAGTATGAGAGGCCAGCCCCTAATGCTCCCTCATGACAGCAGCAGTAAGGGGGCAGCTCACTGCAGGAGAGAGAAGCTCTTCAGTAGCAGGGGGCAAGAGGGGAACAAACACCAGCGGTCTGCAATAGGGCCCACCCCCAAAGTCCGGCACCCATGTGGGGAAGGAGCCCCTGACAGCCAGCAGGGAGGGAGGGAGCAAGCAAGCATGTGCTGCCCCGTTTCAATGAGAGAGAGGGGTAAGGGGCTGGTGCCAGGGAGAGCAGCAGGAGTTTGGGTCAGAGGTGAAGTTGTTTGGACAAATGCTAAACACTGAGTAAAGTTTTCCAAAGCACCTAAATGTTTTAGGAGTCAAAGTATTAGGCACCTAAATACCTTTGAGGATTTCGACCTTGGGAGCCTAAGTCTCAAAGTCATTGGGACTTAGGTTCCCAACTTATTTAGGCCCTTTTGAAAATTGTATCTGTTATCTCTGCATGTGTCTGAGCTTTCAGACATTTGGTTCTTTTCAGTGAAGTCTTAACTTTACATTTCCGGGCTTTCCGCATCGTTTGCTTAAATGTTCTTTTATGGTTCCCCCTCCGCAGGTGAGGCCATGTCTACGCTGCATCTGGGAGCAAGCCTTTTAGCCCAGGGCCACAGAATTTTTCTTGCACTAAAAATAGCTATGTAGACAGTGCAGCTCAGGCTCGAGCTTGGGTTCTGAAGTCTGTGGGGAGTGGGAGCAGGACAGGCTTGGGATCCTGAGCTCCAGCCCAAGCTCCAATGTCAAAGCAGCATCTAGACCAGAAGTGGGCAAACTACGGCCCGTGGGACCCTCCTGCCCAGCCCCTGAGCTCCTGGCCCGGGAGGCTAGCCCTCGGCCCCTCCCCCACAGCCTCAGTGCGCTGTGCCACCGGCACAATGCTCTGGACAGCCGGGCAGCGCAGCTGCAGAGCCGCGGCCTGACCTGGTGCTCTAGGCAGCGCGGCTGTAGCGCCGCCAGGCACCAGTGCTCTAGGCAGCGCGGTAAGGGGGCGGGGGGGCTGGATAGAGGGCAGGGGAGTTCGGGGCCTGTGGTCAGGGATTGGGGGTGTGGATAGGGGTCAGGGCAGTCAAGGGCGGGGAACAGGGGGGGTTGGATGGGGCAGGGGTTCCGGGGGGAGCAGTCAGGAATGACAGGGGGTGTTGATGGGGTGGCAAGAGGCAGTTAGGGGTGAGGGGTCCAGGGGTGGTCAGGGGACAGAGAGCAGGGGGTGGTGGATAGGGCAGGAGTTCTGGGGGACCGATAGGGGGTTGGATGGGGCAGGAGTCCCAGGGGAGCCCTCAGGGGGCGAGAAGCGGGGGGGTCGGATAGGAGGCGGGGGCCAGGCCACGCCTGAATGTTTGGGGAGACTCAGCCTCCCCTAACCAGCCCTCCATACAATTTTGGAAACGTGATGTGGCCCTCAGGCCAAAAAGTTTGCCCGCCCCGATCTAAACAGCTAGTTTTAGAGTGCTAGCATGAGCCTTGCTGGTACAAGTCTGTGGATTGGGGCTGGAGATTTGCTCCCAGATGCAGAATAGACATGTCCTAAGATATTGAGAGTACTTACTATACAGCCTCAAAGCCATCCATATTTTTTATTGTAAGCTTCTCTAGCTTCCACGTTTCAAGTAAAGAAGGGTGATGTTTACAGCTAGTCTAACTGCAGGTTGGACATTTAGGGTTTGTCCTCCAAGGTGCTAAGCACTGTGGCCTGATCCAGCAAAGTAGGTGCTTAACTGCAAGCCCATGAATCATCTCACTGATGTCAATAGGATTGCACATGTGCTTAAAGTTAAGCCTGTGTTTAGTGCTTTTGCTGTACCACTTTGGCAGGCTTGACCATTTGAACTGCCTGCCATGTTTTTCATTCTTATAATTTCTAGGCATTAATTAAGATATTTGTTTCCTTTTCACAGAACCAAATATGTTTTCTCAAACTGCAATTATGCCGCTGCAGAGAACTCCAGTAAGCACCAGTCAAATTCCGTCTTATTATTCCCCACCCACATGCAATTCAAATCCAATCCCACATCACCATACAAATGTGCAGGCCGTGGGACCGGTTAAGCATGATGAAGCTCTTTCTTCATGTTGGCATTCCCTGTGCTCCTCTTCTTCATCAGGCAACACAGTTAATACACAGACACAGAACAGTTTTGTGATGGATGCACTTAACCCTAACCCACAAAACAGCAGTTCTCTCTCAGCTCTTCCTGAAAATGTTCTGAACTGGACTGATCAGAAGGATCTAAACTACTATCGAGATTTCGCCAGCACAAATGGTATAGGAGCATCAGCGATGTCACAGCAAGACATGCAGAATGTCTCTGATAGCAGCATCATGCATCAGGCTCACACCATAAACATCACAGCACCCAGCATTGTTAACATGGAGACTGATGAAATGGGATGCATGAGCATGAACGTAGAAAAGGCATCATTTAATCAAGTTTTAAATCCAAGTGATCACAGGAGGCAAATCCATCAGGTGCCTTCTACCAGTACATCTCTAGCAGCTTCTTGTAGCTCATCTTTTAGTTCACAGTCCAACGCATTTCATTCAACTGTGTACAATTTCCTAGACCCTCAAGTTGTGAACGAATCAAGGCCACCCAGCACTCTTATTCAGAATAATCAAAATAGTGCTTCCAATAGCCAGTACTACACGGGTGGGACCCAAGGTGAAGAAGAGCTTTTGAACTCCTATGGAGCCGCCACTATAGAGGATATGTTTTGTTGTCAATCTGAAAACGAGTATCCAAAGTTTCTCCCGTGGCCAGAGACAGACAATTGATATGTAATTGAATATTCCTATTCATAGTTACTGCTGTGGGAGCCTGGCTTTTCCTCTTGGAATGTTTATCAGGGCAACTTATTATGCACATTTCAGACTATAATTAGGATGGCTGATCAAGGGTTGATGCCACATTAAAGACGACATTAGGGAATAGGGTTTGGGAATTTGTACATCCAAAGAACCCCACAATTTTTTTACAGTGTTGGAAAGGGATAGTGAAGGGGGCTGCTAGGTGCTAAAGACCTCCTGCACTCAGCAGAAGCTCACCCCTGGAAACAGGTATCTTCAGAGGGGCCAAGTTTATATAATTTAAGGGAAAGAACTAGCTGGAAACAAAAACAGGTGTTGCTCCGTACAAAATTAATATAAACTTGCTAAATAACAAACGAGACAAACCCAGGAATTGTCCTGCTGGTGCACAGCAGTGGCCTATTTAGTCCCCTTAATATTTTCTTCTTACCTGACAGTGCTGTCTCAACATTTTTATATATACATTTTTATTGCTAAACTTAGCTTATGCACTGATCTTTTTTACATTTATATGTTCACTCCATTTGCTTAGAAAGCAAATTATTCTTAAAAATGGTAATGACTATGTCATTGTTAAGTCTATTTAAAAATATTAGAATGTTCCCTGGAATTCTTAAATAGTGCAGCTATGGTGTGGCATGAATTGTTGAACAAAGAAGCAAAACTTTGCACTGTTCTCTCAGTGTGTGTTTTTTTTTTTTTACTCTAACGTACTGGATGCTTTATGAATAGTAGCAGGGGATTGGTACTGTAAGGAATACACTTTTTGGGGTTTCATGTGTTTGTTTTTGAATTTCATAAAATATACTGGGTTAGATCCTCTTACATGGCACCTCCTTTCTGGTGACTTTGGGCTAGTCGAGAAGCTGGCTACCCAAACACAAGCAGCTGAGAGTCCCCTTGCCGAGGAGAGTCCTGGGTGCCATAAAGCTAGCATTGCAACCTCTGCACCACCTACTTCTGGCTCCTGGCATCACGGGCAAAGGGAAGGTGTGGCCAAAACATGCTGTGCTCTGGACACCCAGAATGATTCCACGCTGCTAATTAGGATCCCCATCTGCACCCTGAATGAGGGGCTGTGCCCTACCCCCTTAGCCCCATAGGTTGTCAAGCATAACTCGGGCACCTGTGAGGATCTAGCCCATAAATGATATTTCTTTGTGGGGTTTTGGGGTTATCTTGTTTTGGTTTTTATAGCATCAAGTTCTCTAATCAGACACATTCACTTTTTTTAAAGCTATTTAAACAGTCTCCTCCACTGCCAAAGGCATCACTAAACTTTTAAAACTCATATAAGTCTATTTACTGACTGGAGAACAGATCTCACTGACTCCCAGATGCAATAATAAATAAATCTCATTCAGAGCAATAATTTGAAGGGCGTAGGTCAGGAGTTTTCAACCTGTGGTCTGCGGACCTGCAAACTAGGTCAAAGCGCTGGTCTTCAATACGGGGAGATCAACACTGCTGCAATTGATGTAGCAGGCATCGATTTAGCAGATCTAGTAAAGACCCGCTAAATCGATGACAGAGCGCTCTCTGGTCAACCCTGGCACTCCACCTCTGGGAGAAGAGTAAGGGAAGTCGACTGGAGAGCGTCTATGATCAACGCAGCTCAGTGAAGACACTGGGGTAAGTCGACCAAAGCTATGTCGACTCCAGCTTTGTTCACGTAGCTGGAGTAGCGTAACTTAGGTTGACTTACCCCGGTAGTGAAGACAAGCGCTAAGATTTCCAAAGGGGTCCGCACCTCTATTTGAAATTTTTTAGGGGTCCCACAAATGAAAAAAGGTTGAAAACCACTGGTGTAGGTGATTATGCACCTCCAGTTGTAATGCTCAATACAGGGCAGGTGTGTATGAATTTCTGCAGATATTTTTAGATTGTATTATCGGGGCTGTCCCTAGGCATATGTGGCTACGTAGGGCACTGGAAAATGTGGGGCACCACCCTCGCTGGCTGTGGCTGGAATCCTCTGTTCTCCAGCCCCTTGCCTGTGCTGGGCCAGCAGGCTTCTCCCCACCCCCTCCCTTCCTCCTCAGTTGGCCAGCTGAGGATCCAGCCTCCGGCTCTGCCGGTGCACTGCTGCTCAGAGTGGAGTCCTTCCCTGGACCCTGCCTACCTGCACTGCTTGGTCTCCAGGGGGGGCTGGGTTGGGGCCAGGATGGGAGGAATGAAACTTCCACATGGGGGGGCTGGGACTTAAAGTGACAGTGTGCTCACTGTCTCTCACACTTCCCTAACACACACACAGTCTGGCTCTCACACCCCCATACACTCTGCCTCTCACGAGTCAATCTCTCGATACAGATTTTTCTCTTACACACACAGTCACATACATACACACACACACGTATTATTGTTATTACTGCTTGGTACATCCTGTCAAAAGGCTCATGGTGAGTGGCTGCAGGAGGGCCGAGGGCTCTGGCAAGATGCAGCCCCCATGTGACAGCACGAAGCCTGCCTTGAGCCATTGCCGCAGCATTTGCTGCGTACAAAGCATGGTGTGTGTCAGCAATGGGGGGGGGGGGTTCTGGGGGTCCGCAGGCAGGAGTGGTGGCTGGGCCACCTCAACACACTGGGGTCAGCGGTGCTGGCTGGGGACCGCCTTCAGTGGAGCATAGGGGCTCTAGTCTAATAATACTATGTAGGGCCCCATAAACCCTAAGGACGGCCCTGTGTATTATATATGCAGCTGGAGCTTGGACAGGTGCTTCCTATAAATCTAAGGTGAGAGGAGCTGCAACGTGCTACTCGTCAGCATTTTCGTAATACTTTTAAAATGAATGAAAGGGACCAAGCAGCATTTTTCATGTGATTTGTAGGTGTAATAACCCAACAGAGCATGACTGAGGAAATATAAAGCTTGAAATATCTGGTCAATCAGTTTCTTTAAAGTTCTCAATTAACATTTTAGTGATTTTTTTATTTCAAAAATTCTTTGCTACAATTTTTTATTGTGTATAATTAAATATTTTAATTCACCTCTGTGTTTTCCTTTTTGGCTCCAAGATAAGCTGGTTTTGTGCTTATACTCTGTCCCCATAGACCATTCAAGAACATTAGATTGAAAAAGAAAATCGGATCCTAACAGTTATTCAGCCCCTCTAATACTCCTTGACTTAAATGAGGCTACTCATGTGAGGCCCCAAAAGCTTAAATCAGCTTGAGAGACGCTGCTTTGGTTTTGTTCATATTAGGAAATCTGTTTTTAAGGCATTTTCCATGGCTACTGAGTATCGTTGGCTAGTGGGAAGCCTAAAGTGACTTGTACACTAAGAGCGTCTGTGTAGTTTTTTGCATTGATTGCCTAAATTGGTAGAAAAACAAATTTAGTTAAATCAGCATGCCACCGTAGTGTATAGGCAGTTACAATGTAAAGATGTGTTTATTGGTATAGCTACAACTATGAATACCTTTACTAAACCTACCAGTTTAGTTAGAGCCATGCAAAATCTCTGTGTAGGCCTAAGGCCTACTTTCTGAAAAATGACTCCTGATATTTTTGCAGGGGCTCAGCTGTTGGGTGTCCCTGACACCTTCAAGAAGCCTGCGTTTCAGAGGGCAGCTCTGCACAGCTATTGTTTGAAATGTAAGGTCCAGGGGATGTTTTCCTTGGAGTAGTGAATAGTAGGGATGATGCTCTCTAGATTTACCACACATCACCCACTCTAGTTATTTTAACATACCTTTTCCTTCTGCTTTATGGGAGTTGATCCTACAAATCCTTATTCCCACACCAAGTCCAGTTGAGTTAAATGAACCATCACGCAAGTGTAAGGATGTTCAATGCAGGGCTAAATGTCAGTTTTCTTATTGGCTGCCCCAGTTCCTATGACCTTTGAGGGACAACAGTGCCCCACATCTAGATTCTGAACAGAGTAGCCAATTCTAAAAAGCTATATGTTTTGTTAGGAAAGATAAGTTTAGGACACATGGGGGAAATGCGTACTTTTAGTGATGCCTAGAGTTCCTTCTGAGTCAATGTTAATAACTTTTTACACACACTAAGCTGTCTGTCTTTGGGCTGAAATGTTGCAATGTATGAAACAACTTTTGTTTTCATTCTTTGCATAGTTCCTTTCAGTGTGTTACATTTCTGATCTGATAAGTTTCTATAATAGACTAAATCCTGCTCCCTTTATTCACACAAGCCATCACCTTAATTCAGTGACGCTACTTGAAAGGGTAAGTTTTGCCCTGATGTTGTTTTTAAAATAAAAGTGTAATTTATTTTAGTTCCAGTTCTGCAATGTAAATTACAAACAAACACACAGGCTGAAGGAGAGAAGGGTTTATTTTCTTGTTAAACCTGCAGATTTTAACAAAGTTGCAAAACAAATTATATTAGCTTTTCAAAATTTTCTTTATATTTTATGTGATCACTTTCACTACATAGCCAATGAACATAATTGGATGGTTATGTGTATAGGCACCTTAGCTACCACCTTAGTTTCATGTGCATTATACCCAGAGGTGAAAGTAAGCCAGTACGGCATACCGGTAAGAAAGTGGCTGCTGGTACACAGCTGACTGTATGGGCAGGGCCGCTGATGGGGGGTCAAAAGAGGCAGCTGCCCCGGAGCCCGGCGATTTAAAAGGGCCCAGGGCTCCAGCTGCTGGCGTGGTAGTTGCCAGGAGCCCAGCAGCAATTTAAAGGGCCCGGGGCTCCTGGCCACCACTGGCATGGTAGCAACAGCCGGGAACCCCAGGCCCTTTCAATCGCTGGCGCGGGCCGGGCAGTACTCACTGGGGAAGTCTGGCCCTGGCCTCAGCCTCACCCCTTCTGGGGGCCCAGAGGCACCCCCCCTGCCCAGGACCCCTGCTACTCTTGTACCAGTAAGTCAGTTAAGTTACTTTCACCGCCAATGCAGATATATTAGGGAAAGCCTGTTTTGATTCAGGATCTTTGGGAGCTCTGCAGATGCAAGGAAGGGAGATTAGACCCTATATTTTAAAATAGCCCTTACAATCTCATCATCCAGCTACACTCTAGCTCTAAATGGTGTCTTCATTGCTCCCATAGCACAAGCTGTATTAGAGAGAATGGTGACCAGAGTGTTTTTCTGTACTAAGACAGCACTAGCAGCGTGCTCTCTCTCTTTTTTTGCCTTGTTAGCTTTGTAGCAGACAGGAGGGGCTGTTGTGTGATATCTGCTATGTCTATTCCTGCTGATTTTTCCCTATAGATTTTGGAATTTAGAAATCATTATTAATAGGTTCAAGAAATCAAGACAATTATGCTGGGTTTCTCTTTTGTGCATTCAATTTCTTATGTTTTCCATCATTCACATAGTCTCCTTTCTTAGTGTTTGTAACTGTTCACACAGATGATTATTTAAGTCAACTACTGCTGGAAGCGTTTGCTTATAGTTACTTTTATATTAGAAACAAAACCTGTAGTCTAAATTATGCTCCTGATTCTAGAAAGAAACAGAAATGTACTTTTGAACTCCTGCATCCATGTTTACATGTTGGAGATAGTGGAGAAGAGGAACTAATTTAATGAGTCTTTCCTGACCCTAGCAGTGGGTACAGTCCACCCAACAGTTCCTCCCCCCACCACCACATAAATAGCAGTGTGTCTTGCAGAATACCTGACATATTTCTGAAACATTTTAAGAAAAAGCCTCTTTAATAATTCCAAATCCCCTCAATTTCTTCCTGAATCTGTATTCATCTTTTTGTGCTTCATAGGAGCAGAAACAGCTCTATGATGCACTCACTCAGTCTTGATTTCATCAAATATAGCAAGACGTGTTGTAAGGCAGTCCTCTTAATTTTTGATTTGGGTTACAACCTGTGAGGCCATTTCACACTCGCATATTAAAGTGGGGGCTTGTTAATTTATACACAAGTTTTCATACGCTTCTATATACCTTAGCTTCAGCTACAGTGGCAAATCGGGGCCTTGTGATTCACCACTGGTAGCGCAGACTGGACTCAAATGTTTTTGCTGACATAAAAATGCCAGAAAACCACATATACTACAGCCTCACCGTTCCTACTGCGGGTAGAGCCATATGGGTAGTGAATTAGCTTGCTTTCTTTAGATTAGGCCTTTTCTGTACTTCATGCTAAAATTCTATCACGACTTAGAACTTTTTATCTGTCTTGCACTTTTTGTATAGGAAGTGGGATGTGGTGTAAACCTGCACACAAAATGTAACACAAAAAGATGGCTACTTTTACGGCTCTTTTGCAGAGGAACTTGGACCTGCCAGTATTATGCTAAAGAAGTAGCACAATAAAATAAAATTAATCAATGAACATAGTAAGTATACCCTAGGGATGATAAAAAAAAAAATCAATTAAAACTGTTTTTCTGATGGAAAATGGAGTTTTCAACTAGATGAAATTTTTCAAAAAAATTGGCTACTTTCTGTGGGAATTTTCAGCTTATGTCAAGAAAAACCGCAATGTTTGTCAGCCAAAACCCCAAATATTTCTGTTCAGTAATGCCACTATGGTCCCTCAAAGAGCTGTAGTTTGGGCACCTCATGTCCCCACTCTCCTTCATGTGGTGGCTTCCCCAGCCAGACTACATCTCTCATGCTGCACACACAGGCTCAGCAAGAGGGGAGACATGAGAGATGTAGGCTGGTCAGGGACCCTGGTCTACAGAAGAGAATAGGAGTATGAGGTACTTGAACTACAAATCCCATGAGGCACCTCCTGAATTTCTGAACTGAATTTTTGGGTATAAAGTTTTTAGCCACCCCCTCCCCCCTACAATAGTCAAAATCCAACCAGCACCAGTACAGATATGGGGGAAATATTGTAGGCCAGATTCTGCTGCCCATACGCATGTTGAGCAGTACCTCACTCCAGGAGTAGTCCCACTGATTTCAGAATTCCATATTAACTGAGAATTGTCAGGATCAGACTATAACAAATCCTTTATATGAATAGTCTTTGGCGTACTTAGGAACAGGCTTTTAGACTGCTGATCTGGGAAGTGGTACAAACATCTAGATAAGATTATGCTTATGGTATCTGATACAAACGTGTCTACTTTTTTTTTCTGGTTAGGAATAAAATTAGATGATATATGGTATGTGTGGTTTCAGGGAGGGGAACTTCTCCTTTCAATCAAAGGGTTTCAAACAGTATTCAGGAAAGCATATTTGGTATATCTTGCAAAGATCAGGGTTTGGACATCTCTCTAAATAATTTTTTTTAAAAGAAACCATTTACTGCTATTAATGCATCATTAATACAGCCTGTCAGAGACCCCTTTACATGGGATGGTAATTTATTTACAATAAGGCTGCAAATTAATTGAACAAGCATCAACTGATCCTGAGTTTTTAAGCCAATTAAAAAAACCTGACAGATCAACATGATCCAAATGTTCAACAGAAATATTTTGCAGGGGATAAACAAGTTATCATACAGTACACAGTTCAATTTGTTAGCTCCTGATAAGAGAGTCACGTCACTCTTCCTCTTCCCACTCTTCTTCTGAATGAAAGACTCTAATCATTCAGGGTTGGAGGCCAATCAACATCAACAGACTAAAAGAGAAAGAGGGTTGGGGGTGGAAAGCAAAATCACTAGATCAAGAGAGCTGGTGTTTTAGAAAAGACTTGCCACTAGTGCTTTCTACATATTAACAAAAGAATAACTTTAATACAAAAGGGAAACAAATTCTTAAAAAGACATGGCAAAGCAGCATAACACAAGAAGAAGAACAGGAGGACTTGTGGCACCTTAGAGACTAACACATTTATTAGAGCATAAGCTTTCGTGGGCTACAGCTCACTTCATCGGACGCATAGAATGGAACATATAGTAAAAAGATCTAGAGAGAGAGAGAGAGAGAGAAGGTGGAAGTTGCCATACAAACTGTAAGAGGCTAATTAATTAAGATGAGCTATTATCAGCAGGAGAAAAAAACTTTTGTAGTGATAATCGAGATGGCCCATTTAGACAGCGGACAAGAAAGTGTGAGGATACTTAACATGGGGAAATAGATTCAATATGTGTAATGACCCAGCCACTCCCAGTCTCTATTCAAACCCAAGTTAATGGTATCTAGTTTGAATATTAATTCAAACTCAGGAGTTTCTCATTGGAGTCTGTTTTTGAAGCTTTTCTGTTGCAAAATTGCCACCTTTAAGTCTTTTACTGAGTGGCCAGAGAGGTTGAAGTGTTCTCCTACCGGTTTTTGAATGTTAGGATTCCTGATGTCAGATTTGTGTCCACTTATTCTTTTGCGTAGAGACTGTCCGGTTTGGCCAATGTACATGGCAAAGGGGCATTGCTGGCACATGATGGCATTATCATATTAGTAGATGTGCAGGTGAACGAGTCCCGGATGGTGTGGTTAATGTGATTAGGTCCTATGTTGGTGTCACTTGAATAAATATGGCCACTCAGTAAAAGACTTAAGGGTGGCAATTTTGCAACAGAAAAGCTTCAAAAACAGACTCCAACGAGAAACTCCTGAGTTTGAATTAATATTCAAACTAGATACCATTAACTTGGGTTTGAATAGAGACTGGGAGTGGCTGGGTCATTACACATATTGAATCTATTTCCCCATGTTAAGTATCCTCACACCTTCTTGTCAACTGTCTAAATGGGCCATCTTGATTAGCACTACAGAAGTTTTTTCTCCTGCTGATAATAGCTCATCTTAATTAATTAGGCTCTTACAGTTTGTATGGCAACTTTCACCTTCTCTGTATGTATATATACACACACACATATATATCGTCTTACTATATGTTCCATTTTATGCGTCCGAAGAAGTGAGCTGTAGCCCACGAAAGCTTATGCTCTAATAAATGTGTTAGTCTCTAAGGCGCCATAAGTACTCCTGTTCTTTTTGCGGATACAGACTAACACGGCTGCTCCTCTGAAACAAGAAGAAGATGGAGTGAGCTAGTACACAGGGGCATGGGGTATCTGCATTTCTTTGGTGGCCCATATGCTTCTGGCAGAGTGTACGCTTGCATTTTGAAAAAGCCAAAAAGCTTTTAACCTTTACAGTTTACACTAGGCTTTTCTAAGTGTGACCTAATGCAGTGATGTTGATCTGAGGCTGCAGCCAGCCAGCTCTAAACAGTATTTCAGGCTGATTAGAGTGAGTTAAATGTAATTAATAACTATTGTTATTGCTGATCAATACAGCAGAAAGATCCAGCTATTATGGGATTGAGGATGGAGTTTGGAACTGTGGGCAGTGTTTGAGTAAAGTCTGATCACTCCCCAAATATCAGTGATCAGTCCCGGATGACTGGAAAAAGGCTAATGTAGTGCCAATCTTTAAAAAAGGGAAGGAGGAGGATCCTGGGAACTACAGGCCAGTCAGCCTCACCTCAGTCCCTGGAAAAATCATGGAGCAGGTCCTCAAAGAATCAATCCTGAAGCACTTACATGAGAGGAAAGTGATCAGGAACAGTCAGCATGGATTCACCAAGAGAAGGTCATGCCTGACTAATCTAATCGCCTTTTATGATGAGATTACTGGTTCTCTGGATGAAGGGAAAGCAGTGGATGTATTGTTTCTTGACTTTAGCAAAGCTTTTGACACGGTCTCCCACAGTATTCTTGTCAGCAAGTTAAGGAAGTATGGGCTGGATGAATGCACTATAAGGTGGGTAGAAAGCTGGCTAGATTGTCGGGCTCAACGGGTAGTGATCAATGGCTCCATGTCTAGTTGGCAGCCGGTGTCAAGTGGAGTGCCCCAGGGGTCAGTCCTGGGGCCGGTTTGTTCAATATCTTCATAAATGATCTGGAGGATGGTGTGGATTGCACTCTCAGCAAATTTGCGGATGATACTAAACTGGGAGGAGTGGTAGATACGCAGGAGGGGAGGGATAGGATACAGAAGGACCTAGACAAATTGGAGGATTGGGCCAAAAGAAATCTGATGAGGTTCAATAAGGATAAGTGCAGGGTCCTACACTTAGGATGGAAGAATCCAATGCACCGCTACAGACTAGGGACCGAATGGCTAGGCAGCAGTTCTGCGGAAAAGGACCTAGGGGTGACAGTGGACGAGAAGCTGGATATGAGTCAGCAGTGTGCCCTTGTTGCCAAGAAGGCCAATGGCATTTTGGGATGTATAAGTGGGGCATAGCGAGCAGATCGAGGGACGTGATCGTTCCCCTCTATTCGACACTGGTGAGGCCTCATCTGGAGTACTGTGTCCAGTTTTGGGCCCCACACTACAAGAAGGATGTGGATAAATTGGAGAGAGTCCAGCGAAGGGCAACAAAAATTATTAGGGGTCTAGAGCACATGACTTATGAGGAGAGGCTGAGGGAGCTGGGATTGTTTAGTCTGCAGAAGAGAAGAATGAGGGGGGATTTGATAGCTGCTTTCAACTACCTGAAAGGGGGTTCCAAAGAGGATGGCTCTAGACTGTTCTCAATGGTAGCAGATGACAGAACGAGGAGTAATGGTCTCAAGTTGCAATGGGGGAGGTTTAGATTGGATATTAGGAAAAACTTTTTCACTAAGAGGGTGGTGAAACACTGGAATGCGTTACCTAGGGAGGTGGTAGAATCTCCTTCCTTAGAGGTTTTTAAGGTCAGGCTTGACAAAGCCCTGGCTGGGATGATTTAACTGGGAATTGGCCCTGCTTCGAGCAGGGGGTTGGACTAGATGACCTTCTGGGGTCCCTTCCAACCCTGATATTCTATGATTCTATGAAATACGACTCCTCGACACGTATAGTTCATTCAAAAAATAAGGTGGCTAATTTTATGTAGGTCAGATGATTAAGTCATCATTACTTCTGGTCAAAATGCACAAATCATATTTGACACATACTGTATTAGTAGCAAGTCTAACAAGTAATGGAATCGGGATTATCCTTCTCCCCTGGCCTCACGGCCAATTCCCTTTGGGCGTAAACTTGTTGCCAGCTCTGCTCCCGAGGCAGCACATCCGTCACTAATGAAGCATCAGGCATTTGTCAAGTAGGGGTCACAATGATGGCACATTAAACACCCTGGCTTCAAGATTGCCTAAATTAATCATACCTACTCCTTACCTAATCTACATCTTCATAAAAAGATTAGGTTCTTGGGCTAGGCTAAAATCCATTATTAATTAGTAAAATGACTAATTATTTTCAAGTCCCTAGACATCTTTCCTAGTTGTGTGCAATAATTGCACTGACACCATTCAGCGAGAGTGCAACGCTTATCAACTGCAGTCTAGCATTAGTTGCTCATGTTCAGCAGTTGTCTTTGTAGGCTCCTTCTCACCCACTCCCCTTTACAGGGATACAGTGAGCAAAGATAAAATCCTGATGCTGGCTGTTTCACATTAAAAAAAGTATTAAACTGCAGCCATTTGTTTAAATATTAAGTCCAAGCCTATGCTGTTCTCTGCAGTTAAAAATGTTAGGAAAGCAGAATCCCCACAGTATCAGTAACTTTTTACAATTATATTTCAGCAATTCCATTTGAAATTCCAGAAACCAAATAACTTATTTTAGTCCATCGTTTTCTTAAGTAAATCACTAAATTTTACAATATATGTAGTCAGATGACAATACTGATTATGACACTAGAATTACAAATTTGTAGCACGCGTGCAGTTCCTCAAACATGTCTGGGTGAAATCCTGGCCGCACTGCGTACAGAAGCCAAACTCCTACCAACTTCAATGACACCAGGAATTCATTTATAATTTAAAAGATTTGTTATCAGGATTCCAAACAGACAACTGTGTGTGTTTATTCTGTGACAGAGGCTTAAGAATTTGGGATCAGATAACTTAAGTCATTTTCTATTTCCTTCTTTAATGTGAAATTAGTGATCATGCCTGGTTTTTAATACTTGCAGAATCTTCCCTTCATCTTAAGATCTGGTACAGCCCTGGCTTCCTCCCATACTCTGCCCTACCAATATGTCTAACTCCTGATTTGCAGGGACCATCTTTTGGTACAAGAAAAAATTAGTCTTCATGCCCATTTGCTATCGGGGTAATGAGACTGTAATATGGATAGGTGTCAATTAGAAACCAAGCTGAGGCTACCAGCAAGGTGTCAGATGTTATCCAGTGTTGCATTTGAATCAGTGGCATTGATACGAAGGGTTACATTTCTCTTATTTCTGATGCAGCCCCACTTCTCAGAAGTTCTGTTAAAGGGAGAGGGTATGGCACACTTAATACACAGAGCAAAACTCCCTATTGCTAAACTACACTCCACCATGCACTGATGAACATTATAAAGCCAGAGTTTAAATAAGCACGATATATCCAGGAGACCCTTCTCCAGGTAAGCAGATTCCTGCTCCCGTGGTGAGCCCCGAAGACGTCAGTGAAGATCATCTGTGACATCATTGGAGCATATGGCTCAATGATGTTTTTAAAGTTTTAACGATTATTTTGTATTAACATCATATTTTGCATTAATGGCAGTAAGGACTGTTAATTAGGCCAAAGCAAGAAAGTTTATACATACAGCTTATGGGCTTGTCTACACAAGGCATAATTCCAGAATAGCTATCCTGATCAACTCCATGTGTGGATGCTCTTATTTTGGAATAAGACTGCCTTATTCAAAGGAGCCTAATCCATTTTGCAATAGTTAATCTGCTTTAAATTCATACCGTACCTTCTTTTGGATTATTTTTCATGTGTAGACAAACCCTTACAAATGCAATTACTTTGCTGACCTCAAGATAGGATATATTATAGGGGAGCTCAAACTTACTGACCCTCCGAGCTGCATATGACAATCTTCAGAAGTTCAAGAGCCGGGGTGCACCTGCTCGGGCTCTGGGCTTCCCCACTCCCTGCAGGACTGTCTCAGGGCTTCAGCACCCTGGGAGGTGCCTTCAGCAGGAGTGGGGCTTCAGCCCCGAGCCCTGGAAGTCCCGAACCCCGGCACACATGCCCCGCCAGGCTGAATCCCCAAGACCTCCCTCTTTGCTGGGCAGAAGCCAGAAGCAATGTGGGGGGACGGGATGTGGGGTCATGTCCTCCTCCCACCCCGATTTTTGCATAGCAACTGCTGGAGCCAGCAAGCTGGGAGCTACGGCCAGCTGTGCGGAGAGGCAGCGGCCTCTCCCTGCAGCTCCCAGCTGTTTGCCACTGCCTCTCCACGCAGAGCTAACACTTGGGAGCTGCAGGGAGGGGCCACTGAGGGTAAGGGGGTCATACCTGGGAGGCATGATTCAAGGGGGGGCCAACCTTTAAACTGTGCCCCCACACTCTCAGCAGGCACCAGTCATCTCTGGAAAAAGCCCCTAGCCCCACCACTGTGCCGCAGAGCAGTAGCCCTAAGCTCTCTCCCCCACACCAGTCTGGTAGGTGGAGAATGGGGGTGCATGGGGGGGGAGGGCTCCGCGAGCCACACTTTAACTGTGAAAGACCCACATGTGGCTTGCAAACCGCCGTTTGGCCACCCTGATATATTATGAACTGTTTACCTCTACATCCAGCTCCAGAATGTCAGCAGTTCTCTTAAGTAGGAAGCCAATATTGGGTTTTGTTCTTCCAAAATCTCCGTGTACAAACTCTTTAATGTAACTAGATCTTGCTTAAGGAAAAGTGAGTTTGGGCCTTGCATGACCGGAGCTGATTAATGTAGAAAGGTGAAAAGGATATGGCAAAAAACACAAAGCAGAAATACCAAAATCTATTTCTATTCCTGATCCAAGATACAATGTAAGTGTTTGCAAAATCAGTTGTGGGAGCTGTTGCCATCTTTAGCTTTTGGGATCTAGCTCTAAAGTTGAAAGCTACCATACCTCACAATCCATCCTTTTGTTTGGTTTAAACTGGGTAGTGACATTTTGCTAAATTCTAAACCCGTTACAGTAAGTAGCAACCGATACTACATACCGATATTCAGTCATTAGAACAGTTTCATGGTATATAGGCCCAATGGCCTGTGATGGGCTATTAGATGGGGTGAGATCCGAGTTACCCAGGAAAGAATTTTCGGTAGTATCTGGCTGATGAATCTTGCCCATATGCTCAGGGGTTAGCTGATCGCCATATTTGGGGTCGGGAAGGAATTTTCCTCCAGGGCAGATTGGAAGAGGCCCTGGAGGTTTTTCACCTTCCTCTGTAGCATGGGGCACGGGTCACTTGCTGGAGGATTCTCTGCTCCTTGAAGTCTTTAAACTACGATTTGAGGACTTCAATAGCACAGATATAGGTGTGAGGTTTTTTTTGTAGGAGTGGTGGGTGAAATTCTGTGGCCTGCGTTGTGCAGGAGGTCAGACTGGATGATCATAATGGTCCCTTCTGACCTAAATATCTATGAATCTATGTTTCATTTTAAAAATGTTATCTAACTATTTCTCAGATAATAAATGAGTGAGTCATACTGATAACTTTCCTTAAACAGACTCTTAGAACCTAAGTGTTAGGCAAATATTAAAACAAAAACAAATACATTTAACTCAGCATCTAACAAACTCACAAATACAAATTAATTACATATCTTGAACCTCCCCCATGCCCTCCATTGCATTTAGGGCAGAGGTGGGAAAACTACGGCCCGTGAAACAGTCCTACCCAGCCCCTGAGCTCCCGGCTGGGGAGGCTCACCCTGGTCCCTCTCCCGCTGCCCCCCTTCCCCCGCAGTGGCACTGCTGCGCGAGCAGCGCTCTGGGCAGCGGGGCTGCGCACTCCTGCAGGGTAGCGCAGCAGCGTGTCTGGCTCCGTCCGAGTGGCGCGGCTGCCAGACATGCTGTTCTGAGTGGCACAGTAAGGGAGCAGGGGGGTTGGATAAGGGGCAGGGTGTCCCGGGGGGCAGTCAGGGGACAGGGGGCAGTTGGATGGGGTGGAGGCTCTTGGGGGGGCGGTCAGGGGACGGGGAACGGGGGTGAGGGGGGTTGGATAGGGCGTGGGAGTCCCGGGGGGCCTGTCAGGGGGCAGGGGTGTGGATAGGGGTTGGGCCAGTCAGAGGATAGGGGGGTTGGATACGGGGTAGGGTCCCGGGGGATCCCAGGAAGGGGCTGTCAGGGGACAAGGAGCAGGGGGGGTTGGATGGGCTGGGGGTTCTGAGGGGTCAGTCAGGTGGTGGGAAGTAGGAGGCAGCCGACAGGGGGCGGGGGCCAGGCTGTTTGGGGAGACACAGCCTTCCCTACCCGGCCCTCCATACAGTTTTGCAACCCCGATGTGGCCCTCGGGCCAAAAAGTTTGCCCACCCCGTCTAGGGGATGAAACACATTTCTGCTGATTCAATGGAAGCTGGAATAGGACTCTTGGTATTCACACAGTGTTTGGAGGCCAATATAAGAACTAGAACCAAGAGGATGGATTAAAAAGTGTTTTTCAGGCAAAACTGAGAATTTCTTAACACATCCATTCAGAACACACAGCATATTTATAATGCTACTACCCAAATCAATCTGAAAAGTACTATTGGCCATGTCTGATACTTAACTTCAATACTGAGAGATTTTACTTAAAAGAAAACAAAAAAAGCTGAGTGCTTAGGGTACACTATGGATGTAGAGCCAAATGCTGCCCTCAAATCACCACTGAAGACTTCAGTGAAAATACAGGCAAAAAAACTCAGCAATTGGCATATAACATGCACAAATCTTTATCCCAGTCTAGAATATGCCAAAGGCTTGCAACACTCCATTTTTAAATTACAGATAAAGGGCCTGAAATCTGTATATATCTATACATTTGTTGCTCTCCTGTATCTTGAAAATAATGAGGGGCTTTTTTTTTGTTATGAAGCAAAACAACGTATACCAATTGCATTTCTGAGCTTGTAACTTGCACGTTTCCGCTCAAAGCAAACTTAAAAAAAAAAAACCCTTAAAACCCAATATATGAACTGCTGAAAAATCAGGGGTTTATAATACACAGACTACACTAGCACTTGCAAAAGAAAACACCGCCTGCATGTCCATGGTAACAATACACTATTTCTAAAATTTATCATGCAGTAGGTCTAAAGGATACGTCCCTGCCTGAGTTTTCAGATGCAGGCGAAAGTGATGGTCATCTATGTACTCGGATTTCATGGTATGAATGACACGAGATCTTACAGCTAACGGCCTTCTGTGAAGAACCCGCAGAGGTGTTTTTTGATCAATCTTTAATTCCTTTTGGAGAATTTAAAACAAATAAAGAACTGTCCAACACAGTGCACAAACAAAATTAACACATATATAGCTTTTTCTTTTCATATAAGACAACTTTTTAACAATATATTCTGGTAGTTGAAGGATCTTCTGAGAAGTGTTTCTTCTTCTTTCAGTCTTCCTCCAAGTATATCAAAGAAAAAAGGAGGCAGCTATCTTTTAAAGTCTTATTGGGAAGGCCTCAGGTGGATACGAGCTAGTGGAAACACAAATGCAGAGGCATAATAACCTTGAAATCTCCATAGTCTCTTGCTGGAATAACTCCAGGATTTACAAACTCAATGAGAGCCTCAGGGCACTCTCAAAAAAATTAAAGGCTTTTGTGTAAACTGCATCCAACCCTCCACAAATAAGACTTAGAAAGCAGAGCTGAGACGACCAAAGATTTCATCACATTTCTTTAAAGAGCTTTCCTCTACAAAAAGAGGCATTGATTTGGGAAGCATCTTTTTCTAGTGTGATAAAAAAAATGTTGAGCACCAATTGTCCTCATGCATTTTAATACTTCAAGCCAAAACACACAAATTTTGGAGTAAAAACTAAGTAACAGTCGTCTCTACTTGAGAATGCTCTTGCTACCAGACTCTTAGGCCAATGTTCCAACACTACAAAACCTGAACATAGAAATGGGCATTCTACCAGCCAGTGTATCTCAACACAATGTGTCTCACCAACCGACACTTGGTCCATATTCCACCACTACATTCTCTTTACTTCAGATACTTGTGTCAGACCTTTGGGTTGCATGATTTTGCACTGCCATCTGAACATGGATTTATTTGCTGTGACTGTCACCAAAGTGACTTTGACTGGGGCTGGACAAAACAAGGGGAAGAGGGATAGCTCAGTGGTTTGAGCATTGGCCTGCTAAACTCAGGGTTGTGAGTTCAATCCTTGAGGGGGCCATTTAGGGATTGGTCCTGCTTTGACCAGGGGGTTGGACTAGATGACCTCCTGAGGTCCCTTCCAACCCTGAGATTCTATGATAAGCTGTAGCTGCTAGTTCTGTTTTAACCTCCTCCTCTGTTTTGCTCGTCTACCCTTAGCAATGTTGAGATGGCACGAAGGGCACTTGGGTAGAGAGATTTCCACCTCCAGAGGCACTTTGTGCTGTCTGTTAATTGGCACATCATCTGTCTCTGAGTAGGCTAATAACTGGTCATCCTGGGTGAAGGAGAAGCACAGCAACAGTGACTGTGTGGTAGGAAAGAGTAGACTTAACAGCATAAGAGGAATGGCAAATGGGAGAGTGGATACAATAAGCCCTAGAATAAAAGGGTGCGAGGAACCCATGATCAATAAAACACGATGAGAGAGAAAAAGAGAGCCACATGCACTACCTACCAAGAGACAGGTGCTCTATAAAAGCAAAAAAAATACAGATACCTTCATATCATCTAGAAGTGCAATATCTTCCTTCTGTATTGCTTTATCTGTCCATATTAAGGCACTGTAGGTCTTTGTCTTTTCCTCCTCTCCTTCTTTCATATGTCCAATGGCCTCTCTAAACAAAAGAAATGAATCACACATAAGCATAACTACAGAGCTGTATAAATGAGGATGTTTAGAGCTGTATAAATGAGGATGTTTGCAGAATTCCCAAAGCATCATTTTGAAATCCCTTGCCAGAGACAGTAAATACTGACCTGGTGACAAGCTGTAAATCTCGAACTTTTATTTTGTCTGAAGAGTTATTAATTTTCTGTGATGTCAGAAAAGGAGTTAGTTAGCAAAGCTGTCCTGTTACAAAAGTACATGTGCTTTATGATTTTCATGAAGTGCAAATGATTTACCTGCTGAAGTTCCTTCATTTCCATGGCAGTAAAATGTATTCTATGAGGATTCACAAGCTCTATTGCAAAGGGCCTTCCTGGCAACATGCACAGAGTCATAAAACATAAAAACATGTTGTTCTAAATTAATGTTTGGATTTATGCATTAAGGTCGGAAGGTGTGAAAAATGTATCTCCTCTTATGCACACACATATGAGGTTTGAGGCTTTCAGAGACATGGCCATCAGATGGAAGGAAAGTAACAAGGGACGTTTTTTGGCTTCTAAACCTAAGTATTATCAGTAAGTGCAAATTACTGCTTCCCAGAAGACATCTTGTACAAGTCTGTTCTAATTAAAAAATAAAATAAGAAAAAAGTTAATTAGCTTATTTTCTGTCACCTACAGCAATGCCCAGGTGCAAGATGATGTTAAATCCAGCTCCCTCAACTAAACATCTGTTGAAATGGCTGCACTTTCTGTGCTCTGGGCCAGCGCTGATCCCAGGATACGCAATGCCTGGAATTATACCACAAATTAGCCAGCGTCTGGTACACCTCATTATTGATTTTTACTCTTTTTGCTACAGTTGTTTCAGTGTAGCTGAAAGCTATTGGAAGTATTAGCACAGCTGATTAAAGGAGCTACATCCAGAAAGTGAAATGATCATCTTGAAAGAGCAACAGGCATTTTTCTAACTAAAAGACGCAAAAGCAAATTATATAATAGAAAACAATATATTTATTAATGTGACATAAATGGATTCAAATGGGGAAATGCAAGATAGAACATTTATAACAAGCTATGGATTTCTAAATGTTTGTATTTGTGCAGCTAAGAAGATTATGGTGAAGATTATAATTCTCACACAGAATTATTTTTATGAAATAATGTCAGTCTGTGTGTCTAAGTAAATACGTCAATGAAGTTATTGAGAGAATGTTTCAAAGTAGCACTTGTGTCGCAAGCTAGTTTTCCATTTATAAACAGCAAAATGTGTCTGAGTAGCTCCAAGACACCATTTTGTTCGGTTTATGACTTTAATCAAGGGACATTCCAACCTTACCACTGCCTAGCGTTCTCACATCCACATCTTCTCTTCCCGAGGATGAAAAATTAAAACCTTTAAAAACAAATATGAACAGAGAATGAGAGATTTTACCTTTAAATTTTTTAATCAAAGCTTTCTCAGCTTGTTTGTAGAAAAAGAAGAAAAGCTGTTTATATTGATTTTAAAATGTAGCCTGCACTCTATTTTAATAAAACTGGAGAGAGTCACTGTCTCATCCCTCAAACAGAGACTTCCTAGTTCCTCTGCCTGAGTGAGGGACATCACAACCTTGAGAAAGTTTGAAAGAGCAATTTAATCCTAAAAGGAATCCCACTCGCTGCTAATCTCTACTCCTTTTCTTACCCAGATGGAGTTAAATACCTAAAGGTTGTGATTAAACTCAATCTGAGACTCCAGCCTTTTGTTGTCCCCTCATGCCGTGACTCTTACCCTAAACACATTCATGAGCTTCCCAAGATTTCAGCAAGATTCCTCACCTCTGAGTCTGTTAGCCATACACTTGGCCAGAAGGGGAAGGGAACTTCAGGTGTCACCTGCAGGAATAGACTTATTTTTTCTCTCTCAAGGTATGGTAAGGATTAGATTGGCACTTAACTTCGTACCTCTGACCCCTTCCCCAGTTAACCTGGCCCAGGAGCAGTCACACCTCCATCCCTCCTAGGAAGAACATGTTAAAAGATCACACTCTGGATATGACCGTAGCTTTGTGGAACTGTCTCCAGAGAACCTTAGAGGCCACATAAACTGGACATCTCTCTTCATTGTGTATGGGGTTTCCTCGGCTTCCACTGCCAGGTGAGTGAGGGCAGAAGCAGTGAGGCCTACCCAGCCATCTCCATCAACCATCAGGGCACTTACTAGTTCTATCAGGTCACTAACCACATCAGCAGCAGAAAGGGGAAGGTAATCCCTTGCTTGAGTTCTGCAAGCTACCAGTTGGAGCAGCCCTTCATACCTTTTCTCACCATTAATGTACAGGCCAGTGTAGACAGCAGCTGTGGGAGTTCTGCATGCTGAAATCAGGTGCCCCTCAGTACCTGCCCTAATAGAATGCTGTGATTACTACTTTGGGATTTTCCCAGTGTCCATTCTGACACATACAACTGCGGGGGAAAAGGAATTTTGCTAATTTCGAATTAAATTTGTCCTTGTACCTAATGGTCACTAACCCTGAGTCTGGTGGCCAAGAAATGGACAATAAGCACCCCTCCCCTACAGATAAATTCCTATTTAATTGATTCGTGTTTAGACAGTTGATCTCTATGCACATCAGAAAGGCAGTGAAACAAGACCAAGAGAAAAGGGTCACGGTAGGTATTCCGGAACACTTGAGACAGAAGCAATTAATAAACAAGGCTTTCCAGCTGGGAGTATGAGGATCCGCAGCTCTAGAACCTGCTGCATGCACACCACCTCCCAGCAGCTCTGGCAGAGCAGCTGTCAACGGGCTGCGAGCCTTGCAGGCCCAAGCACCACAGAATGTGTTGCCCACAGAGGGTCTGACTGGCAGTGCTTCCAGGGTCCCTGATGGGTCCAGGTGCAATAATTAAGCCTGGAGGAGACACCAAGAATCTGTCTGTGCAACTAGGTGGATCCCCAGCCAGCTGCTATGACAGACCCTGCTCCTTCATCTTCCTCTAATTCCTGGCTTCTGACACCCAGCTCCGACCCTTGGCTCCAGATCAACCCGCAAGATCTGACTCCACACACTAGGCTTGACCGCTTATGCCCCAACCCTGCCTGGGAGTTAAGCCCCACTCACCTCTGGATGAGTACATTCACACTTACTTCACTTTCACACTGCACTAGTCAAAGGATAAGATAATAAACCAATACGTTATTAATCTTTTTAGCATTTCTTAATTGTTAAATAGTGTCTTCTGTAATGAGCATTCATTTATAAATTGTTAAGAAAGAGGTGTAGGAGTTAAAACAGACTACCATGCATGCTGGACCCACTGGCACTATCAGGCTCAGCTGCAGAACGATTTTAAAAGGGTAATAATACTGTACAAAATAAAGCAAGCACTGAATTATTTAATGATCAGGCATAACGTAGGCTATGGAAGGACCAGCCTTGGCTTGCAGGGACAGCTGAGAAGGATGAGAGAGTAGTTCTCGCTCCATGTGCATTCAATTTGCCTGTCTATTGAGGCTGGTAACCAATGGGCCAGTTGTGGGAGTTGTTTTCAGGATGTGTAAGAAAAATTAACCGAAGTACTATGAATTAGATATACAATGCTGGACACTCACTATCTGCTTTAAACGCTGTCATTAGGTGCTCTGAAATCAGCTCTTCCACTGAAGACTCCAGCTTTCGCTCTCCATCTATAATCCAGGGAGTTTGTGGTAAATTCCTTGAATATTTGTTGTACCTTCCTGTCAATAAAACAAGTTTGTAACACAGTGGTTCTCAACCCACACGGCCCAATCAGCACACAGCCGCAGCCCACGTGACATCCCCAGTGCCATATAGGTAGTATATATATTGTGTGGATGTGGCCCACATACCACTCAGAGTGCTGCATATGGGGCCCATAATGGTAAATAGGGTAAGAACCACTGAGCTCTCACCCTAATGGACGGGCGCTTTGAGTTACAGGGGTGTTGGAAAGATAAATTCTCATGTTTGTTAATAATAATTTACATAATATGGGGAGAGCAAAACAGGAAGGCTCAGGAGGAAATTAAAAGTGTTGTATTCAGTGCAGGGTTTGGATGGTGTATGTTAAATAAAGGGGGGGTCCACAACTGAAAAAGGAAGGTAAAAGGAAATATCAAATAACTTCTCATTCACCGAATGAGGCAGAGGCCCTATGTTAAAAATAGTATATAATTATGTAATTAAAGGTTGTATGATAATACACCTGCTCCAGGGAGCCAAATTAAGGCTCCACAGCAATCTTAATTCTGGAATTTTTGAGTACTTAACTTTGTCACCTTATTGTTCTTTTTAACATAATTTCTTGGATGTAATTAGTGTATTTATTACTGCATCATATCACATTTCTCTTCCTTTTTCTTTTTTTTTAAATTAAATTAAATACAAAAAACAATGCTAATGCATTGTTACAGCTGATACTTTGCATCTTACGGATAGGAAATTCAAATTTCCAGCAACTGTAACTCAGCAATACTGCGCACCTATTTTAAATCATTAAAATTAACACCACGTACTAAATACTACATAGGCACAAGGGATCTCAATTTTGAATTTCTGATTTCTGTGCATAACTAAAACAGAGATAGGAAAACGCTATCAGAGCTATTCTCTCCATTCTGATAGCTGATATGTGCCAGAGAGGTCACAGTTAGAGCTGGTTAGAACATCATTTCATTAAAGTCAGAATGTTTCAGGGAGACTGTGACGGGTTCGGTCACAGAGACCCCCTTGGGACTCCAGAACCCTGCCTTGTTGAGTCAGACACACTAGTCTGCTGCAACACAGACCCAGGTCTGGTCCATGCCCCCAAAGCTGCAGACTTTAACCAAAAACCGTTCAGAAAATCACCTATCTCCAGCACCCAGCTCCCAATGGGATCCAAACCCCAAATAAATCCGTTTTACTCTGTATAAAGCTTATACAGGGTAAACTCATAAATTGTCCGCGCTCTATAAACACTGATAGATATGCACAGGTGTTTGCTCCCCCGGGTATTAATCACTTACTCTGGGTTTACTAATAAACAAAAGTGATTTTATTAAGTATAAAAAGTAGGATTTAAGTGGTTTCAAGTAACAACAGACAGAACAAAGTAAGTTACCAAGCAAAATAAAACAAAACACGCAAGTCTAAGCCTAATACCTTTAAGAAACTGAATACAGGTAAATCTCACCCTCAGAGATGTTCCAATAAGCCTCTTTCACAAACTAGACCCCTTTTTAGTCTGGGCCCAATCCTTTCCCCTGGTACAGTTCTTGTTAGTTCCAGCTCAGGTAGTAACTAGGGGATTTCTCATGACTGGCAACCTCTATGTCCTGCTCCACCCCCTTTTATAGCTTTGGCACAAGGCAGGAATCCTTTGTCCCTCTGGGTCCCCACCCCTTCTTCTAAATGGAAAAGCACAAGGTTTAAGATGGATTCCAGTACCAGGTGACATGATCACATGCCCTGGGAGATCCCAAGCCTCCATTCTTCCCGGCCTGACTCACAGGAACACAGGAAGGCTTACAAGTAAACAGAGCAATTTACAACCAATTGTCCTGGTCAATGGAAGCCATCAAGATTCAAAGACATCATTAATGGCCCACACTTTGCTTAATTACGAAAGGACTTCAGAGTAATACTTCATATTACTAGCTTCAGATACAAGAATGATACATTCATACAAATTCATACGAATGCATTCGATGAAGTGAGCTGTAGCTCACAAAAGCTTATGCTCAAATAAATTTGTTAGTCTCTAAGGTGCCACAAGTCCTCCTTTTCTTTTTGCGAATACAGACTAACACGGCTGCTACTCTGAAACAAATAGGATGAACACACTCAATAGATTATAAGCTTTGTAATGATACCTTACAAGAGACCTTTTGCACAAAGCATATTCCAGTTACATTATATTCACACTCATAAGTATATTTCCATAAATATATGGAGTGCAATGTCACAGAGACATATCTGGGAGGGCCAAGGGAAGGAGATAGAGAGGTGTAGTGCCTGATGATTAGGTCAACAGGAAACTCAACCCTGGTCTACACTACAGAATTAGGTCAGTTTAAATACAATGGTCAGAACTGTGAAAAATCCACCCTCCTGAGCAGCATAGTTACACTGACCTAAATCTCCAAGTAGACAATGCTAGGTCGACAGAAGAATTCTTCTGTTGACCGATGTACCACCTCTCGGGGAGATGGATTAAGTACATCAATGGGAGAATCCCTCCTGGCACGACAGGTAGTGTCCACACTGAAGCGCTATATTGGCGCAGTTTGTACCGTTTTAAGTGAGACAAGCCCCCATGTTCAAATCCCTGTGCCTCATTCAGAGTGATTTGGGATGAAAAACTTTGCCCTGAATCAGGAAGATCAGGGACTTGAACCTGGGTCTCTCACATCCCAATACTCTAAACACCTACCCACATGTCACTTCCCAAATCACAAAGCTCAGGTTTCAATCAGAAAACATACATTTCAACACAATTCCATTTTCATGAAAACATTCGGAAGATTTTAGTTTTGTTTCAATGTGGAACAAGCCTGAATTTAGGAACCTCAAAAGCTGCCATAAAACAAAATTGTCTTCCTCTGATCTGCTCTAGTCACAGCCTCATGTTATCGCATGTTAATACAACACCTCCCACAGAACAGAAGGAATGCTTCAATCAAGGAACACTCCTGAACTGGCTGGGAGATGGAACTGAGTTATCTAAAAGGTCTTTTCCATCTCTCACTTCTATGAAAAATAAGAGTGTGTGTCATGGCAAGAACTGATTTATGTAGAATTGCAGGGTGCAAAAACCCTATTTTAATATAAAGTTAGAGAGACTCCTTCAAACTGAAATCTAGTTTATTAAAAGCGTAAGAGTTCAAAACAGTTACAGGTACAACACCTTCCTCTCACCCCCCTGGTCAGCTTTTATGATTTTACTATCACATTTTCCTGTTTTTAAAAGTGTTTCTCCCTCCCCGCCTTGCTCTGTGAAAAACCCCACACAAACAAATGAGGAAACTGACTAATACAGCTTCT
Source organism: Natator depressus (assembly GCF_965152275.1). NCBI lineage: Eukaryota > Metazoa > Chordata > Testudines > Cheloniidae > Natator > Natator depressus. Next base: position 189,307,228 of record NC_134236.1, read on the forward strand.
GTGGGGCAAAAAGATGAAATGAAAAAAATGAATATGCACAAAGCATTGTCAAATGCACAAAGTAATCAAAATGTTAAGAGAGAAAAATACTACATCTCTCTCAATTTTAATAAACTTAGGTGTTACTTGTAACAATAGCAGGCTAAAACCAAGCCAGAAAGACATGATTTTCAGTTTGACAGTTTCCTTTTAATATTGCAAATTTTTACTAAGAGTCAGGAAATGCAAAAGTGAAGGTCCTGAAAACACCATCAACTCTCATATACTCCACTCACTGGGTCAGATTCTGATTGTCATTTATACTGCTGTAAAACAAGAGTAACACCACTATAAATGACAGGTTTCTTTGCTCTACGCTGGATTTACACTACCCTAAACTGAGAACAGAATCCTGCACATTGTATATAACTGGATTTATATAACAAATAAACAGGGATGCCTATTCAAGGCTGTAGGTGCCCCTGCCGTAAGTTATAAAAACAATATGAGATCACCTGTAGAACACCAAGCCCCTCTTTCCTCCATGTCATAGTTCAGGGCAACTGCACCTGTATTTCCCCTCACTGTTCCAGCAAAGCCACCCACTCTCAGGTTCCCAGCTGCCCAGTCGTAGCCTTTCTCGGGTGGAGACCCGCGTCTCAGTCCCTTCTGACTGGGGTATTTCCAGCCTGCACAGTTCCCTGCTTTCACTGTGTTATCCCCAGCAGAGACAGGCTGCCCAAGCAGAATCTGCTTGTTTTCTCTTCAGAGTTGCTTAAACAGGTGTAACTGCTGCAATTATAAGGTACCACACAAGTTTCTACGCAAGACTGTATTATTCTTAAGGTAAAAGCACTACAGAGAAAACATATTAAAAACAATAAAAGAACCTACATGCTTGCTAATAAGCTTACAAACAACACCCTAATCCTAACATGGATTCTGCCAGGAGCAGTCCTTCAAATCCCCATCCAAGGGGATTCCTTGTGGTTATAAATTCATTATAGCTTCAGCTAAGACTAAGCACCCAATGCTATGGAGCCTCAATTAGACCCAGTCTTTCCAAGCCTAACCTAAGGATTGGGGCCCTTCATGTACCAGGGTCTCCTGTCCATTTGCTGGATCAGGAAGAAGGCCCTGAGCCAGTTTAAAACCAGGCTATTTATCCAAAAATCCTTTGTCTGTCTCTTAGTCCCTGGAGAATCCAGTTTGAATTAGCATATGCATACCTCTCCTTGCAGGAAACTGAGTCTGTCACACTCCACACATGAATTTTCTCAAAGGCCCACCTTTGCAGCAGCCAGTGAAAATAGAGGTATGTGTTTTGCAGCATGCTTTGAAGGCCAACAGACTTGGGCTATTTTGGTCCCATTAAAATAAATATTTCACAGCCCAATTAGTAAATTAAAATATTACATATAAGCAGTATGGAAGAGCTAGCTGGCCATGGAATGTTAACTTTTCCATTTTAATATTTTATTTTATATCCTTTTTTTCCCCTTTAAATGTTCAAACTATAATACTTTTAGCTATCATGATAATGATTATAATACAATCTCATGCTTCAAGGCTTCAGCTGGTCGCCTGTGGGGCTCAGGAAGGAAGGGGGTATATGGATCACCTGCTAGAATCATCTGGATATATCTCGCCATTGCAGGGGCCTCAGTCATTGGCGGCACCTCAATCTCTCCAGTTCTGTCATTAGTCTCCTGAGGACTAAAATGCTTTTGTTTAACTAAAGTCATTGGGCTCAACATAGGGGTATCTGGGTGAAGTTTACTGGCCTATGATATGAAGAAGGTCAGACTAGATCAGTGGTTTTCAAACTGCGAGTCATGACCCAGTACTAGGTCGCGGAATGTAAGACACTGGGCCGCGGTAGTTCTGGTCAGCACCACCAACCGGGCCATTAAAAGTCCTGTCGGCGGTGCTGCCCAGCTAAGGCAGGCTAGTTCCTACCTGTTCGGACACCACACTGCACCCCGGAAGAGGCCAGCAGCAGATTCGGCTCCTAGGCAGGGGGGGCCACAGGGCTCCGCACGCTGCCCCCACCCCAAGCACCGGCTCCACATTGCCAGTGGGAGCTCGGAGGGCTGGTGCCTGAGGGCAAGAGCTTATGAGCTGGACCTGCTGCCGGCTGCTTCCAGGGCGCAGCACAGTCCGCGGTGCCAGGACAGGCAGGAAGCCTGACTTAACACCCCCGCTGCGCCGCTGACCGGGAGCCACCCAAGATAACCCCGCACCCCAATACCCTGGCCCAGCCCTGCACCTCAAACCCCTTATCCCCACCCCCACCCAGAACCTGCATCACCAGCCCAGAGCCCTGACCCCCTCCTGCACCCCAACCCTCTGTCCCGGCCCTGAGGCCCCCAAACCCCTCATCCCTGGCCCCAGCCCAGAGCCTGCACCCCAAGCCCAGAGCCCTGACCCCCTCCCGCTCCCCAACCCCCTGCCCCAGCCCAGAGCCCCCTCCCATATCCTGAACCCCTCATCCCCAGCTCCATTGGGTCACGGGCATCAATAACTTTCTTCAACTGGGTCACCAGAAAAACAGTTTGAAAACCACTGGACTAGATGATCTAATGGTCTCTTCTGGCCTTAAACACTATGAAACTATGAAAGGCAAGTTAAAAGTAATCTCTTTCCCTCTCTAGAGATGTTCATTAGAACTTCACTCTTGCATATCTGTTTTCTTTTTCCCTGTTCTTAATAACAAGAGTAATAATAAATAGCAGGAGTCCATTTGGTTACATAGTAGGTACCGTACAGCATATTTTAAAGAAAATAACAGCAAGAGAAATATTTTACCAGCCACAAAAATTGCACCATTAGTGCACTGAATTTCCAGAGCAGCACAGATATTCTTTGGTGAACTTGGGGGACATGGAAAATGCCTGAATTAAAAAAAAAGAGAGATTCAAAAGACAAGCAATTTCAAAACATAATGCTGAATCATTGTAGCAAAAATTAATCCAGCAGTTGTTTCCATGTAAGCAAAGTATGACTACAATATAGCCTCCCTATTCATATTAAAAACTGTGAGACCCCTTGCGAATCTTTAAGTGACCAAACATGAAACACATTGAGCAGATTACATTGCAAAATGTACTTTGTTAATTTATTTTGTCAACTGATGCTATAATTTTATATATACTTCAAAGTATACTAGCAAAAAGTATTGTAGTACGTTTTACAGAAATAAAGAAATTCTTAATACTGTACAGAACCTAGCTACATCATCTGCTATTAAATCTTTGCTGGGAGGTGGGGAAAAGACCAATGATTTATGTGCAGTTCAGCAAAGTGCATATTAGAAAGTTTCTGCTACCATGTTGCCACCTCATAATTTTATTGTGAGTCTCAAAATATTTGGTATTTTTCTTAAAGTCTCAGCTCCCAGAGTCATGGAATTATGTGAGAATCTTAGCATCATTTTTAAAATAAGTAATCTTCACTGTTTCAGAGAAAAGCTTGAAAGTACGAACTCTCAGGCTCAAAAGCCAGAAGGCAAATAAAAAACCTAAAATGTATTTTTTTAAATCTCTTGATTTTTTGGGACCTGACTCATGATTTTTGAATAGCTGGCATTGGCAATATTGCTACTGTACTATATTTTCAGTTTTAAGCATTCCAAGCACAGAGCACATAGTAATTTACTGCGGGTACAACAGGGGAGCAGTGATGGAATTGTGGCAGTTTGACCATGCAGTAATAATCTAAGGTTGTGCCCTTGTGGTACAATCTAGCCCTAAATTTTCCAATCATAAAATAATCTGGGGGAGGGAGGTACTGTTTTCAGCATGTTCACTTTTCAATTCTTTGTGATCTAATTGAAGCATTGTGATTATTTCTTAAAAGATAACGATGACACATTCTAATGTCAACAAAAGACATGCAAATGCAACATTTCCTGACCAATACATACATAAGATTACATATATCAGTAGATATTTAACAATTAATGATGCTTGTGTATTTCCCTCTGATATTTTCTTCCCCATCTTAATTCTGTACAGAAGCAGCCCAACATAAGAAACACACAATTTTAATGTATACTTACTCACGGAAATCCTCTTCTTTTATCTTATCCAAAGCCTTTATAATTGCCATTCTTGTGAAAACAGACTGCACAGTGAAATGAAAAATAAAATATCTGAGTCAAGGAAATATGAGAGGCTGAAGAAAGGATGTGGGTAGGGTAGTTACATCATTTTGCCCAATCAGAAAAAAAAGAACACAAATACTCTTACCAATATAGATTGTTTTTTTATACTTAAAGTTTAAGTATCCTATTTTCCTATGCCTGAAAATGTTTCCAATATCAGCATGTGCTGACACCCTAACAATCATGGTCTTCGCTCTTTAACAATACACGCTAGTCAGTATGTCTCTGATTTTGCCAATACTTACGCATATGAGTAACCTGACTTGCGTATGTAAAGTTACTCAACATTGGCATCTGCAGGATTGAGGCCTAAACATTTTTAAAGTGTATGTGTAAGTAAGCACTGAAAACTCATAATAAAACCAATGGGACTTAGGCTCTTTTCTTTTACCCCATCTCTTTGATTCTAGAAGATATTCAAAAAATATAATTACTTATTCTATCTCATTCTATGGTTTCTATCCAACTTCCTATAAATTGAAATACTGGGGTTTGGGAGAGGTAGCGTGGAAAATATCACTACAAAATATGTTCCCTCCCACAAATCATTTCACAACAAAACATAACTTTTCCCCAAAAATATTTAATGTTTGTTTTTATAAATCTGGGATGGGATTTTCAAAAGTGCCTAAGTGACTTAGGAGAACAAGTCTCATGACTTTCAATGGGACTTGTGGTCTTAAGTCATTTAGATGCTTTTGAAAAATCCCACCCCAGATCCTTCAAAGGTTCAGAGACACATAATCGCTAGTTCGGTCCCTCCATAAGATTATATGAAAAAATATGTAAAAGCAAGAAAAAAGCTCAGTGGGACTGGAGGGTTCAGGCCAAGATTTTCAATAGTAGGAGCCTAAAATCAGACTTGTAAGGCCATATGTAGGCACCTAAATTAATGAGGTTGTTTTCAAAAAGGCTGAGCACCAACCCCCCCCCATTTATCTCACTGGGAGCTGCTGGGTGCTCAACACTTCTGTAAATAAGGCTACAAATTTAGGCACCTATATATGGGCTTTGGAGTCTATTTTTAGGCTCCAACTTTTGAAAATCTTGACCCCAATGTACACTTAATAATAGTAACAAATGTTATAGATTATGTACTATTGACAATAGATAGTAGAAAGTGATGTTATGTATGGAAGACTAAATATGATTGGGCTAACGTATGTCTCAGATTTTCCATGGAGGAAAGGACTTTTGAAAGAGAAAGAAACCCTTATGAAACAATTACAATTTTCTGCTAAGAAAAAATATATAACGTGCCATTTAAGTACATGACTAGAACACATTCCTCAGTTTAATTTCTTTGAAAACAGAACTCCACATCGATTTACCACCAACAAAGTGATATTCCTGGGTGCCTGCTTTGAACACCATCAGATGTGCACAGCACAAGACAAGGTAGGTGACTCGTTAGCCATGCACATGTGCCTACTGGGGATTTGTGCACACATCTGGTAGTGAGGAAAGATATCCAGCAGATAGGGTGCTAGCCTGGGTTCAATTCCCTGCTCTGCCAAAGGTTTCCTGTCTGATCTTGGATAAGTCACTTATTCTCTCTATGGCCTTGTATACGCTGGTGGTGGCATTTAAGATACGGGTAGCTACCTGCTGCAGTGAAAAGCTGGCTGTGTTCACACTGTGGTATGTAGCTATATGTGGCAGTGAAAGGCTCTGGTGGGGGGAAGCAGTGGAGAAAAGCTTCAAAAAGCAGGAAGCTGCTGAAACCTTTCCATACTGCCTTCTCTCTGACAGAGCCTTTCCCCACTACTGGAATCTTTCACTGCAGTGGGAAAGGCTCCGGGAGCAGGGAGGCAGTGGGACACCACACTGCTAAAAATAGCAGCAGAGATATGGGAGGCACTGCATGGGCCTGTGGAGAACCACGTAGGGTACACAGCCTAAGGTTCCGGTGTGTCTTTACTCACCTAAGCTGTGCCTCTCTGTCTGCACTGCAATTTATACGTGTGCAGGGGGGTATGCAGTGTATGTACTCTACACACCATGGTAAGTATAGACATAGCCTACATCTCAGTTCTCTGTGTGTAAAGTGAGGATAACAACACTCCTCTACCTCACAGAGGTGCTGTGAGGATAAATGCATTAAAGCTTGTGAGGCACTCACATAGTAGGGTGATGGAAAGCATATAAGTATCTTAGATAGATTTGTACTTAACAGACATCTTAATATATTCTGTAAAAGTGTACCATTAAAGGTGATGAACAAATAAGACTGGCAAATTTAATTTACTTCAGAAATGTATGCTGAATCCCCTTCTCTCCAGGTGCATAGTAGTCATCTGCCTATGTACTTTCAATGTGCTCATCTCCATGGTGTCTAGGCTCAGTCAGCGCATAAACAACTACATAAAAATGAAACTTTCCCAATGTTCCTATTGGGATCCAGGAAGTAGGCGGGCAGAAGCCCGCCCACTGCTAAACGGTCCCCCCCAGCCTAAGGAGGGGGATCCACAGGACCTGGAAGCCAAGTGATTTAGGGGGACAACTAATAAAATAACAAGAACAGGAGTGCGGTCAAAGGGTCAAACAAAGGGAACCTGATGGGGACACCAAGCAGAGAATCCCAGACAGCGCCCACTGCTCCTCGAAGGTGTCAAGGGAATCAAGGGAACTCTGTCCGGATGCGTGAACAGATGGAGGATTGGAAATAGGCCCCACAGTCACAGGAGTCTCCATCGGCCAACCTCCTCTCCCTGGTTTTATAGATGGCCATTTTAGCCAGGGCCAGGAGGAGGTTGACCAGGAGGTCCCATGGCTTTGTGGGGCCACAGATAGAGAGTTTCCACTGTTTCTAGGCTTCTCCAAAATCATGCTGTCAGCTGTACTGTGACAGCCAGAATGTATCATTCTGGGATGTCACAGCTACCCAAGAAGACCAGTAGGGTAGAATATGTGGCTGGCCTATAGGGGCTCAAGTAAGTTATTGTTATCATTGGATAAAGAGTTTCTTTGTTATTTCCTATCTCAAAGATATAATGTCTCTAAGCAAAAGCCTTCTGGGTGGTATTTTAAAAATTATTATTTTCAGTTCAAACAGTCTCACTGCACTATATTTCTTCCATTGTGTTACACAAGCAGTGCTATAATTACCAGAGCTGGTCAGGAAAATATTTTTTTCTTCTGAAATTTTTTGACTCAAACCAATTATTCTCCTGTTTTTATCAAAATTTTCCTTCAACATTTTTCAAGTCTAATCAAAAAATTAATTTATTTTAGTTTTTGGTTGCTGAAAAATCTAAGTTTTGCCCACAAAAATTTCCATTTAATTGAAAAGCTTTTTTACATTAGAAAAAGTCTGGACAGAATTTTTTTTCCAGCTCTAAAAATTATTTTCAGCCACTGACAATAACTCAGCTCCACACATGAAAGTGACTTGTACAGAGTAATGTTTACAGTTTCATATGGAACACAGTGTTACACAGACTGATGCCCATTCCTGCATCTCCTAAATCATGTATGGCTACATTACATCTTTGGCACTAAAAGCCAAGTCCTGCTCTCTGCAGGCACAGAGCTCTGAAAACAAAGTGGACTCTGTGTGCTTCATTGCATGTCATGGGGAGAAGAGGAGGGGGATATCGAAAACCCACACAGGGTCTGCCTTCCCTGTGCTTCACGGGTGCTCCTTTCACACCACTACAGGGAAGAGTTTAAGATTGAGCTGAGGAAAGATGGATTCAGTGGTGACACCCTCTGTTGGGTGGCGTACAACAGTTGTGGGTACTACTGCAGCCCTGGTGGTCCCATAGTAAACAGGAGCAGCTCTGCCATCCAGCACAAAGCACATTTAACTTGGGCTGTATCCCAAAGAGAGCATTATGTCATGTATATGTAAGACTTGAACTCATGGTTGGGCTAAAGCCCACCATTGTGATACAGACAACTCGAGCATAAGAAGTTGGGACAAGTCAACAATCCTAAATACCATAAAACCATTTACTGAACAATTGTGGCATAAGGAGATGAAATCAACCCTTTTCATGAAGAAAGTGACATTTCATCAGAGGATTTCATTAGCGAGGGTAAAGTAATTGTGTACCTCATCTCTGTGTGAACCAGGAAGGCATTAAATGCCTTCTCTGGGCATTAAGGAAAAAGCTAGTCCTTAGAGCAGGGGTTCCCAAACTTGTTCCGCCGCTTGTGCAGGGAAAGCCCCTGGCGGGCCGGCCAGTTTGTTTACCTGCCGCTGCTGGGAGGCAGATTTGAGAGCTGTGCTTCCTATAAAGGAGAAAGTATAAAAAGGGAGCAGAGGGTTGCTGTTTAGTCTTCTCAGAACCCACAGGGCTCCTGAACTAGACCTTGGTTAGGGGAGAAAGGAAAATCAGGAGAAATAGTTGCCTGTCTTGCACTGAGGACTATACCAATTCTCAGAGACTGTAATTATGGTAAGATCTCTTTTTGTTTCTTTCACCTATTAGACTAGATGAAAGGAAACCACTCTGGATATGTTTTGTTTCATTTGGAATGGTGGCCAGGAGAAAATGCTCTAGGATGATTTGATTTTTTTTCCTTTTGCAAAGACTAGATTCGCTTTTTTTTTTTTTCAAAGCCTTATTTCAGCCATATCCCCTATGGACAGTAGGTAGTGGTCCTGCTATACTGATATTTTTAGTGTATCCAAACCAAATGCCTATACATATTGGGAATGTTTTTGAAATAATAGCTCTCTTGCTCAAGGTCTGGGAATGGAGTCCTAAACCATCCTAAACAGAAGAAAAGTTGAGAGTTGAGTGAATAAAAGGAGGCATACAAAACAACTGGAGAACCTTTTAGAGAGGGGGCAAAGGAAAAAAAAGGCATTAAAGTAATGACTGAATTTCAAGAAACTTGCCTTTATTTTAAGCATTGACATGAGAATTCTGATCCCAGAAGAATGATGCTGGTGACAGATATGGGATTCTTACCTGTTTATTCTTTGCTGGTTTGAAACAGTCTGGACACACTCTGGCTCTAAATAGAAACAGAAAATTAATTGATATAATCATTTAAATAAAAGACTCTTATCAAAATGAAAATACCCAGGTACCAGATCTAATTTTTGAGCAGCAATGCCCCACACTTTGTGTCTCTATCACTCTCCAGTCTGGGATGGAGTTAAGATTTTTCAATCTTAAATTGATGCCAGAAGGTGCCAGTCTATTTGACCTACATAAACTAAAATCCTCTGATTATCCACAGAACATGTACAGTCTAGGTAGTGGCTGTGCAAACCTTTCCGATCTTGACTCCCACCCATGTCCCTCAGTTTTGAGCTGGAATGAGGAGGTGGGTGGGAAAATCAGTCTCCTTTGACCTTTCTTCTGAGACTGCCAACAAAGATGACTGACAACACTGTGCACCTTTGCAAGGTGTACTGACTTCCCTAGCTCTCTGTTAGTTCTTTTCCTGTTCCTAACCCATGCATCATGGCTTAAAATGCAACACCCTGATTCGCGGTGTCCCAGCACACCTCTGACCAGTGTTATTACTGAACAGGAAAAATCAGTCAAATATGAAAAAAGGTAACATCAGGTCAGCCAGATCTTTGAGATTCTTTCTAACATACCTAAAAGGAAACTATTTATTTTCTGTTTCACAGAAGTGAAAATTCTGATCAATAAAACATTTAGCACTAGAGGCTTTTCTGAGAATTGGATGTTTGCCAAGGAAGTTTACAAATCAGTGGATTGCTCTCTATGCAGTTAGACAACATAATTTCTTTTGTCCTTGCCACACATTTTTTTATTCTCTCCTGCTGCTGCTGCTCTTCAGCTTATGACAGCAGCACCTCTAAGACTGCATCCGGGTAAAACGGAACTGGTGCTAACAGCAGACTCCTTGTAACTTTCTACACAGGCTATTTGTGGGAGATAATACAGAGTACACGGACTTCTTTTTTCCAGAATTTAAATAATCATTCTTAACTTATACTTGGAAACTAGATTAAAATAACAAAAACAAGTTAAATGTTCCACTTCAAACCACAGAGCACTACACACAAAACAGATCATTCTCTCACACACCTTCTGCAGGTGTTAGCACAGAAGCAGTTTGAGAGGGGACAGAAGAGACAGTCGTGGCTGTTTCTGAAACACTTCTCAAAAGGGTGTTCCCAATCAGACCATTTTCTCAGAACATGCTCCCTCTTGCTGTTGAGGGATCTAACTAAGTGGTAGCCAGATTTCCAGAAATGCTGGATTTCTTTGCCAGTGGGAAAAGGATTTCTATGGCAGCCCCTCTGCAGAGCAAGACCAAAAGTGATTATGTAGCACTTTGTTAGGGTTTTTTTTTAAAAAGTCTTGTCTTTAAGTAGAACTAACTCATTTCTGATCCCTCCCTCCGTACCCAAATCCCTGAAATAAGCAGAAAACCTCAGTATTATATAAACTGATGTTTTTTTTACATATACTGATAGGTTATCAAAAGCACTTCACACACCATGTAAAGTTACTGTTTATTCTAATATGAACAGTACAAACAGGCCTAAATCAAATGCCTGACCTGACTACATATCTCTATAATGGACCAAATCAAAATTCTAGATCCATGCACTCCCTGACATTAAGATTGACAATCCAGATCCAAACATTCCCAAACTTTAGGCTGTTTGGATTTGGTGGGCAGATTCGGCCCCTTAGAGATACCATAGATTTAAGCTGCAAAGAGGAACCTGGATTTGGAGTTTGGATTCAGGTCCAACTCTAGATCACAAATACTGGAGACATTGTATTTGCTACAGACAAACTCTAACAATGTTGCACAATATTAAGATAAAGATCTTGTTGTTGGTATTGCAACTTACAGGAAATGGCAATCCTCATCAGTTTCCGGGTGAGCAAAGACCACACTCACTTCGAACAAGCTCTAAGACAAAAAAGAACGGTAACAATTTCCTTTTACAAAGTGCTAGCAATTTATTAACCAAGTATATAACAAACGGTTCAAGGATCCTTATTGATATATTATAGAAAAACAGTAAAGAAGGAGGAGAAGAGGAAGATAGAATTGCAGCATAATGGGAAACTTTTAAATGGGTCACCGAGAAGCCATTTCAGAAATATATCATAAGACTTCTATAGGACTCAACCATCTCAAGCCATTTTACAACCTATTATGTGACCCAAGTCACATAATAAGATTAGCCCCATTTTGCACATGGGGGAACTAGCAGAGAGAGAGAATAACAGCCCAAAGCCTATTAGGCTTAGAATGATTAGATCTTTATTGGTAAATGTCAGTAAACATTGATTTCACCGTACACACACAAAACAATGAAAAAACTATTTCAATCAGTAATAGAAATTTAGACAGGCAAAGTAAGAAATATGCTGCTTGACAACATATTAGAGTTTGATTTAAGGATATTAACTTTGCATATTTTGACATGTGATATTGACAATTGGTGTTTTAACAGTTACAAAGCTTAAATTTCGTTGAGTCTGTCATTAAATGATTGTCTGTTCCCCTTTCTGTCTGACCTCCCCCATAACTTCCTGCAACTGTGAAAAATTTAAACTGATAAAAGTTTAAAAAAATGCTTAAAATAAACATTAATATTATCTGTCAAAATTATATTTAAAAAATCAAATTCTGCCAAGCCTACCTATTATGGTCACTAAGCCTAGCAAATCATGGGACAAAACCAAACCAGTCAACCTTGAAAGCAGTTCATTCCAGGATTTAGTCTGCAGTGACTGGATGCCTTTAAGCCATAAAAGAAAGGCAATGTGATTTAGTGGATTGGTAACAGAACCAGGAACTTTAGAGCAGTGGTTCTCAAAGCCGGTCCACCGCTTGTTCAGGGAAAGCCCCTGGTGGGCCGGACCGGTTTGTTTACCTGCCGCGTCCACAGGTTCGGCTGATCACGGCTCCCACCGTCCGCGGTTCGCCGCTCCAGGCCAATGGAGTATCCAGAGCAGTCAGGATAGGCATTGTGGGACACCTCCTGGAGGCCATTTATGGCGAAATAAGCAAGCGCAGTGTCCACACTGACACTGCGTTGATCTAACTTTGCCGCAAAAAGCTCTATGCCTCTCATCAAGGTGATTTTATTTTGTTGGCGTAGCAGGGGAATTACATCAGCGGGAAGAGCATTGACGTGTGTACACCTCCACTATTTTGTTGACTTTTGTTGACAGAACTGTGTAGTGTAGACAAGGCCTTAGATAACTTACCCATTGTTTCATGTTCTCTGTGTATAAAATCTCCCCACTGTATTTTCCACTGAATACATCCGATGAAGTAAGCTGTAGTTCACAAAAGCTTATGCTCAAATAAATGTTAGTTTCTAAGGTGCCACAAGTACTCCTTTTCTTTTTTGTGGATACAGACTAACACAACTGCTACTCTAAAACTTGTCATTATTTTTATGGTACACTTATGACTAGAGGGACTTAGTGTTTGTGGGCTCTAGAAGGTCTCTTGCTATCTTTAACATTTAAAGAAGTTTGTTTCTGTATGTCATGACAAAGAAAAGATTCCTTAGTCTTTAACTCTACCAGCTAATTTGTATAAAAACTACTGCTTGCCTTGTCTCCACTAGGATTTACTTGAGATAGCTAATTTGAGGTAAAAGAGCTTTTTTTTTTTTTTTACTAGACAAAACCAGTGACAGACTTGTCTGTCTAATTAGAACCCATCAATGTTATGAGTAATTTATACAAATTCAGGAAAACAACAACTTTATTATTCATACAACACCTTTCCATCGGCAGGAACACCCAGCTCCTCTGAGAATAGGGGATGAATAATCCATTTGTATGTTTCTTTCAGCTGAACAATGTCCTCTTTTGCCAGTGACAGGCCCTGTTTTCTGAATCATAAAAAATAAACAATGAAAACTTGCATATGAGTCAGTCAAACAATCATACCTCGGACATTTCATGCTAAAAATAAGTGACCAGTCACTAACATAAAATTTGGGTATAAACAGGACAAAACTATAAAGTATACAGAACATGGTGTGAAGGACATGGGGCTGCTCTTAATAATTTATGAATACTATAAACCTGTCTGAGTGTTGTAAGGGATGCTTACTATGTCTATATTGGGTTAAATCAACAAGGCTGTGAGGAAATAAAAAGGAAGGTAAAAGAATGACTGGAGAAAACCCTTCAGGGAAACACTTCAGTGTGTTTGAGATATTGCCTGAGCTATTAACTCCGAAGATCCTACCATATCAGCTCCAGCCAAATTACATAGCTTGTTTAGCCTGGGTTTCAATTGCCAATGCTTGTGTTACCAATATGTCAAAAGGACTACAAAACAGGTATGAAGACTCTCTCTGTCCAAAGGTCAGAGTGTGTTGAGGAGCTGTTTGTGGGAACAGACTCTCTCACGGGGACCCTGGCTGGTGGGTATGAAGAAATTAGGCCTTCCTATACTCCTCTCACGGAGGATAGGGGGTGAGGACTGAGGTAAAATACATGAGTGTAGACGTGACCTTTTGTTGTTTTAAAATTCTTTTTCTCTTATATTATGCTTTATTTCTGCTGTTAAATAGTAACTTTGGTTTAAGAAGGCCATCTGGTCTGCTGGCCACAAACTCCTAAAGGGGAGAACTGAAGGTGCCAAACTTAGTCAAACCTGCTGGCGTGAGCACTGAATCTGTGAGGTAACATAGCCCCAGAACTAGCCTAAGAGCAGGAGAATCACCCACCCCACGGGAGGCGAAAGCATGAGGACTGTGATCTGTGGGGGTGAAGGCAGAGGGGCAGTTAGCCTTCTAACTGTGAGACAGGGCATATATTTGATCAAGTTACAAGAGTATGTAGGCAGTACACCAAATAATTAAGGGCAGTGGAAAGTGTACCTAACCAAAGATGCCAAAAATATTAAGAGAAAGCAGTACACACTTTTTTCAGCCCAGCAACCTGGAAGCTTACATAGTGAGAACCCTTTGCCACACAAGTAGCACATTTCATCAAAAAAAATATAGCATTACCACTCTTGATCCAAGCACCAATGAGAGGCCAGCTTGCTAAGAACTCACAGCTTCCTTACAGGAGCTCACTGTGAAAGCTTCTTTAATGCTGATTTAACAATAAAAATATGCTTTTAAAGATTAATAATTTACTTTTTAAGATAGTATTAAAGTAGGATAGAAATTGCTTTCCCACCTCTAAGTCTGAGTTCCTATACTGCCAATATCTCACATAGCATTTCCTAGCACGATGGCCTCCATCAGAAGATAGCTCAATAACAATGAACTTTGAGCCAAATTGTTCCCCTATGCTGATAAACCCACACAAGGAATAAGAATCTCCGAAGTGTTCCTCTCATGATGCTTCTAACAGATCATTTTACTGGGGGAAGGTCTGGGAATGGGCATGGAGTTTGGCCCTCAGAGCTCCCAGATCATAGGAAACTTGCTGGAGACCAGAGTCGCCTCCGCTCCAACAATGCCTCCCAAACGGCCACTAATTTCTTCTTCTCCCAGCCTGAGACTGTATAGCCTTCTGGGTGGATTCCCCATTGGTTGGTGAGTGGAGGACATTATCTCCCTGTCTCTCCCCCATATTGTGAAGTACCCTCCGACTGGTCTGGGACAAGAAGATACATCACAGAGGTTGCACACACTCTCTTCCTTATGTACTGGATAGATACTCCTTCAAATCACTGATGTATAAACAAAAGGTCTCAATACTAACCTAATCACTGCATTCATATTTCTGGTTATATATTTTAATATCTATTACAGCCAGTATCCACAGTCTCTGTACCCTATTCACTTAATAATCCTTTTGCTGGAGACAGCTGAGTATCTTATAAGTTTATTCACACTTAATGTGATCCTTATAAGATTCAAAGACTTTACTCAAAATTATAAGATATTACTTACTGAAGGTACTTTAGCCATTAGTACAAATTGTTCATGTCCCCATTTAGTTACATATTGGGAGAATTTTAGAATATTTAAAACTGATGTCTCACACAAGGTGTAGACTTATACATCAGTCATATCTGAATCCAAATAATCAGTGTCATCAAACTATACATGTTAATCATACTTTTTTCACCATAAGTGGAAAACAGCCTGTGAATCAGCTAGTCATTGAAGGTAAATTCATCAACTTAAACCATATGTTCTTGAGAACCATACAATTAAAATATTGTATATTGACCCAAAGTATATGAAAAGCCACATGTTAATAACCTCATTAGTAGCTACCCCAATAATAAAAGTTAAATGGAAGAATCATTAAAAACACAGATGAAATTGTGTACCTTCAAACTAAGTGTGCACTAAATGCAACTCTAACTTCAAAAATTGCGATTGCTGAGAAATATAGGACTCCTGGATTCCTTAAGACATACAGAACTTTTAACCTAGATGATCATTTTATACCCTGTCCCTACCCAGGTCAGTAGTAACAAAGACATTACCATCTGACGGTAATTCATTGACTGATATAAAATGAATTGATGGACTTAGTCCAGTCTGTAGTTACTTCATGTTATTAAAACAGAATACCATTATATTTATTGGTACTTTGGTTGGCAGTTTAAGGGCCTGTCTATATGGGGAGTTGCTCCAGAATACCTATTCTTGATTAACTCCACATGTGGTTGCTCTTATTCTGGAATAAGAGTGCATATTCCGAATTAGTTTAGTCCATTTTGGACATGGAAGACACTCCAGAATAAGAACATCCACATATGGAGTTAATCAAGAACAGCTATTCTGGAATAACTCCCCATGTAGACAAGCCCTAAGCCATAGTAGTGAGGCTGTGAAGGAAAGCTTAAACCGCTTGTGCTGTGCTCCTTCTTTTAAAGTGAATGTAATGCTCATGAAAAGAACTGGCATGACGGGGTTGGAGATGAAATTAGTTCTATTTAGTCACAGAACAGGTATAGTACAGACAACTATGCATGCTTCCCTTCACAGCCCCACCAATCTGTTTCTGCTCTTCTCTAGAAAGAACAGTTCTAAGAGTGATAGGATAGTTCAGTCTCTGATCATTCAGTCCTCAGCTGCCTAATCAACTGTGATGATGGCTTCTGTCTACTGGGAACCAAACAAACGATTGACTCTTTACCATTAGCTAACAGTAACAGTTTGGACACTACTGATCTGTCAAAGGCTCTGTTATCCTATTATAAATGTACCATCACTGTATCTATTTGACAGACTGAGAACTTCTGATTCCAGTGATGTCATTTTGGCAATTTTCATGAGCACTGAATTAATTTCAAAACACTACATTGAATGGATAGCCCACACCCCAAACTCAGAAGCATTGTCCTAGAGATGCTGCAGTCACAATGAACATACTGAACAAGAAACATCCAATTTAGGCGCAAATGTAGGATGTGCACATCCCAAAGCTGAAACTATAATCTTTTCAGGTGCTTGGCATTCAGCTAAGTAGTAGCCTTCATATCAAACTTATAAAGGCAACTGCTTGCTTGCTCTATTGCTCAAGTACCTGGATGCTGAAAGGTGCTTCCCAGCCAAAGAATGAAAGCAAATGAAGCAGCTGAATACCCTTGTTTACAAGGTCAGATCATTTGCTCCCTGGCTTCATATTTATTTTGAGTTCACTGTAAGTAAGGGGGGGAGGAGAGCACCTATCAAGTGAATCACTTTGTTTTCATACACATGAAAAATACAGTATTAATCATTTAGTCATGAATTTCTCTATCAGAGGCCCAATATTTCAGAGAAAGTTCCTCATTGCTCCTACTCTGAAAAAAGTTATAGAAGTATCTCTTAATTCACTAAATCCAGTACTCTCTAGTATAAATGCTATAAAACATACTCACCCCATTTCCTCTTTTACCAGCAGCCAGGCAGCATGCTATGGGCCATCAGCCACACACAGGAAGAAGAGAAAAAAAAATGCAAGTGAAATCAAGCCTCAACAACATTCAATCATCAAACTATCTGACAGTGCTGTTAATACAAACCATTTTGTTCTAAAAGGGAAACGAATGTTTGCAAAGCCAAGAATTTCCAGCTACTTATTAGGAGTTTAAACTACACTTTCATTTTGCTTTGGAACTGAAAGAATAAGACAGGAGTAAACCCTCAATCCCACAGGTGATTTTTTTAAAGAGAAGATTATCCATTTTTTTTTAAAGTATTCCCTCTTTGCAGGAGTAGTCCCCTGTTATCTAAGTATGCGTTCTCCCCTGCTTACTGTCCCAAAAACATATCCAATAAAGAGCTCTTACCTCCCCTAGGGCAGGCGCTCAGAAGCTAAGGTATTTTTTTTTTTTTTTTTTTAGTTGGATCAATTTTCACTATCGCTACTGGAAAGGTATTGGGGGAATTTTAAAAAATGCTGCTCTGAGCTTTTATCCCGATTTTTTAAATAAAGTATGTGTGAAAACTGTACACACTTCTCAAATCTTTCACTCAAAATATGTTTCTTAAAAAAAGAGAGCACATCTTTTTTTTCCTCATAACAATGAAACAAGTGATTTTATGGCAGTCAATCAGGCATTTTTAGACAACCGAGTAGTATGCAGAGCACATAATGTTCCAGGACAATCTGGCAGTGGGAAAACTAATAGATGAAAACCAAAATCCAGGTGGCTCACAACAGCCTGGTATTAAAAGAAGAAACACTAGAAAATGAACATTTGCTTTCCTATTAATCTAACCTTCTATTGTTTCTCTAATGCCTTGATATTCCCCTCCATTTGCTCTTTGTCCCTGCTATTTTAAATAACTAATATGACACTTCCTGAGCTAGTCAATAATTACGTCAACAAAATTTTTATCCTTATCTCTAACATTTTAGATTATCAAAATAATCTGTCACCAATGTGCGCATATCTTAACCCTATTCCTGATATCCCAAACCCCTCTACTTTGTCCTCCTCACTTGTGTTCCATCTGAAATTTCACTGTCTTTTGTAAAGAACCCAGCACACTTTGGTGTGCTGTATAATTCAGGGCAAGAGCCTAGCCTCTGATTTCAGACACTTCTGTCGAAATTAAAAATCTGCATTTACCACAAAGAGCAGTAAAATCTGAAGGATTATGCAGACTTTCAGTGGGGAGAGTTTCTGGCAGCCTCAATTTTCACCCCTTAATACTGTGCCATCATCTTCTAGCCCAAGGTTAGCTGGGCAACAAAAAGGGCATAAAGCCCTCAACCGTTAAATCCTAACTAATAAAATTAGTAAAGTGATGAGGATGCTGTAACTCTGCCTAAGAAGAAAATGCCTTTAACTTGATTGAATAAAGTAGGTTTGTGTGTATAGGCTTTGCTTATGGTTAAATGCCATGGTACACTGGCCCATAAAGGGAAATTTGGATTTATTGATCTGAACAAAAAGACCAGTAAAAATGACTTTGTTGTAAATGCTGTCTGCAAAGACATTTCAGAAGTAATAACTGGGAAAGAGGGGCCAAAAACAAAACAGGAGTTCTGACTATAATGAATTTTTGCTTATCTCATTTGAAAATTCTGACGTCCTGAACACACATAAGCTTCTGAATGACTATCTCACTCCTCTCAGTTTGAGAAAAGCAAATTAGATTTCTCATCTGATCATGCTGTCTCTAGGATAAAGAGTTAAAATGAAGCTCTCCATTTCAAACATTTCCAGAGAGATAGAACAAAAATTCTGTAGATGTCAGTGAATAGGTAGTAGGGGATTGATTGAACTAAAAATAAACTAGTATTATTTAGCTTTATTCCAAATCTATCTAGTAGTAGACTAGGGGGGACTCAAAAGCAACCAATATGGAATTGCATTTAGTTCTCTGAAACTCATATCCTTTTAAGTATAAAGTTGGATACCTAGCTGAGGTCTTGTTACTTTTGAAATTTAGGCTACATCTGTTGACTGCACACACTTTAAATCTTGTTATTGCTATTGTAATTAGAAGTGTACCTAAACTATCCAAGTCAAATGCAAATCACAAGAAACTTAACATCCAAAAATCATCAAATATATCTAAAATTTTATTGATAGAATATTAAATCTAATTCTATATATACACATTACATTTAAAAAAAAATCAAATAATACCCCATCTAGGTGTACAAATGTGATATAAACCACATGCCTAGCCAGACACCAAACCCTATTCCTCCCACCAAGCCACGCCTCCTTTTGTCAAACCACATATACTTTCTGCTGAGTCTGCTGGTTTGGGGGACGGGGATGGGGTCAAGATAGAAGAGGGCTGGGGAGTGGAGCAAGTGATGCTGGTTAGAAGCCACAGGTCCCTTTGCTATACAGAATATTTCAGGGTTCACACAAATGTTTCACTTATTCCCCATAGATCTGCACCTTGAGTGTTGAGGCATGCAGATGTTGGGAAGATTTGAGTAGGACCCCTCCTTTATCTGCTCACCATAACCTCTTCAGTTGCTCCATACAGATCTGTGGATCCTAGGTTCTGCTGCTCTGCAAGTACCCACCTACTGAGAAGTTGCAGTAAGTAATCTCTCCCCAAAATGAGAGCACGCTGCACGGCATATGTATGCTGCTGCTAACAGTCCCAGGCCTCCTCCCCCATCAATCTCACATACGCTGACTAGGATAATTTAGCCGTTCCCTGGATCAGAGAGTCACTTCTCAGGGCAGATGATCCAAAACCACCACCTTGTGTTTTCCAGCTAAGAAGTCACAGTCCAAGGTAGAGTCAGCATGACCTCATAGTCAATGGTATGAAAGGTCAACAAAAGAGATAAAAGAATAAGCATGGGCACTTGACCACTCTCCATCATTAAGAGAAGATCAACCACTAATGAAATCAGTGGAGCATCTATAAAATACATGTGCCTACAATCTGATTGAAAGGGATACATCAACTGAAGGACTTCAAAGCAGAACAAAGCTGCTTATGCCACAATCTTCTCAAATTTCTAAAAGCATGCCTTTCCTAAACATCAGTAAAATAAGCTGATCACTCTTCAAGGTGCATTCCCCTAGGACTCCATTTCCTTTATTGGCCTGACGTCTTTCTACTGGATAAACTAAACAATTATTAGATTGCAATAATTGTTTAACACATTATACCTTCAATCTTGCCTATGCTCCCATTCACAGTGAATCCCATTTTCTACACCACAGGTAAATGACCACATCACTAACGACTTGATCCAAAAACCCAGTGAAATCAATTGGAATCTTTCCACTGGGCTTTTGGATTAGGCCTACAGTCACAAGAAGATACAAGACTCTCCAAAAACAGTCTTGTAAAGACTGAGTTCTACTGACAAGGCTTCTAGCAGGAAGTCAGTCCATCTTTGGAAAATGGTATAGATCTGAGAGAACCTGCAGTACATGTGCATCCCAATGCCAAGTTTGCAGAGGATCACTGTGAAAGCAGTAAATATAAAAAGAAAAGCTACCAATGACTTACCACAATATCTGGTGGTCAATTTTAATAAGCCATACTTTTTTTTTTTTTTTTTTTGTTAGTGGGGAAGAGAAGAAAGTGGATTTAAGCAAAGAGCTGTTCAACCTAAGAGTATCCACTGTAACAATACAAATTCTGGAGGCCCAATCTTGTAGTCCTTTCATGGGCATAGCTCCAACCAAACTCAATGAGAGTTTTGTTGACAAATTCTGCTGGGAAGGGGAAAATCTAAAGTCAGTTCTGTAGCTGTCTCATTCCCATCACTCTCCTGGGCTCTCCTGACTTAATATCTGGATATGGTGTTTTTAAAAAATCTTTGTAAAATAAACTAACCAGTCCCTACTGGAAAAAAATCTCTATGAAAAATCTAATAAAGGGATTTGAGAAGGTGTATCAAACTTAAAGGGACATGGTCAGGACTGGTTGGCCTTTTGGCTAAGATCAAGCCTCATGTCAGTATAATATTTGCCAGACGATGTGTCACAAGCCTGGATGTATCACAAGCCTGAATCCTTCCCTCATTGATGGAAAGAATGATTTCATAGGTCACTTTCACCCACACAGTGGTGGCTGGACTCAATAATCTAATAAGCCCTTTACATCCTTTATTAGGCCTACCCTCAGCCTTTCTGAAAGAACAAGACAGTTTGGCCTGTCAAGAAATAGGGATCTTTAAACCAATGCAAGAAATATTGGAGTGGGGAATAAGAATGCTTAAGACTTTGTTAGATACACAATATACTAACCGATGCACCCACTATATCAGTACTGAAGAAAAATGTAGTTGTACTGATGGAATATTGTTTACCTGAACACACACTGTCTGATTCATTATACCGTGTGTATATATATAGTATATGATTAAGAGTACCTCACAAGATACATGAAGTATATCTTAATATTGTTTGCATAATGACCCATGTTAAATCATAAATTAAAACAGTCTACAATAGTAATGAAGAATATACATTTGAATGAGAGAATATGTTGACTGCAGAATATCGTTCTTGACTGCAGCACTTGTCAGATACAGATTTACACACCCTCATTTGCACATCCTCATTTGAGATAGTATTTCTGGGGTTTTGTTCATTCACATAATTGTAGTTGCACCTCCAAAATAGGGGAGAAAATGTAAAAAATTACAAGCTAGTGGTTTCTAAAAAAGTTTCCCCAGGGAGTTAACTATGTTAAGTGCTACCATGAGTCAAATTTCATACCTTCTCTCCTGACTTCAAAAGTGAAAGCCTTAAATAAATTGCACCAGAATTAGGAGTTACCAACTTCTCTGCTGCTGGCCTGTTCCAATTAAGAGGTACCACTAGTCAAGAGATTCAGGTAGATGGAGAGACAAGGGTGTGTGGTGTGAGCACATGACTGGGAGCCAAAAGTTTATTGTATTGATTACAACATGAATATTTTTATTTTAATACTGTCTGAGGGACCATGGGAGCCAGATTTGATATACTGTGCCCAGTCCCAGCCACTTTATTAGAAAAAAGATGAAGCGGGGAAATTCCATGAGGTATACCCAGTTCTGTAGGGAGTAATGACTACAGATATGACAAGCCTATTTGCATGAATGTCAGGTGCCAGGATGATGGATCACAACTTAAGCTAAAGGAGGGCCAGATAATAATTTCTCTAGAATTCTTTACACAAGCAGCAATTAATACTTTAACTTTCTCCCTTATGAAAAGGCATGATTCATTTCCTATTCAAACATATTTGTTCCACACAACCCTGGCACTCTTACTCCAGATTTATTTGCACCAGGAATGCTGATTCATGAAACTGAGGGTAGAGAAGACTTTTTAATATAAAGATACTAATCCTATGTAATTTCAAATTTGTTGCAATGCTTTATGTCCTTCATTTTGGGCCTTTGTCCTGTGTTTTATCCTTGGCAGGATGAGCACTATGGAGGTTAATTACAGTTAGTATATTATCAAAAGGCAGCATCTGAAAACTTCTTTAGCAGTTGTCTTTACATGTTGGAAACATTATGTGCCACACAAATGGTTAATAAAAGAGAGGATGTCTCTAGGTGTCTTTCTATCCTAAAACAGTTTATGTTCTTGTGTAGTAAAGAATGAAAGAAGAATTGAGAGAGGAATTGCATCTTTACAGCACAAAGTATTCTGGTATGGACAATGTTATGGTATTTGCTGCTCTCCAGAATAATACGTGCTAATGCAATATAAATAAAATAATCCTAAAATACATCATCTTTAATGGAAATATTACTTACAAAATACTATAACATCATAAAAGGAAAGATACACATTTGTTGGTCTGAATTCTTGATTTGCCAACTCAATCTCCCCAGCTCACATCCGACTGTAAGCCTGGTGTACTGGGGACTAGACAGCATGCAGCACTTCAAGTCAGCAAAGGGAACCCATGTGAGTACAAACTATTTTTTTCCCATTTGCAGCCAAGCTTGTTTCCATCTGCTTTGCAACAATTACTCTACTTGCTTAAACTAATGTCAAAGCATCATTGAGACAGAACTGCAATGCAATGATGCCCTCTACTGAGGCATTATTGCAAGGACCCATAAGAAAAAAACAGCAGCATCATTTCCTTCCTCTTCTATATAGTTGAGCCATTAAATAACATTTTGAATTACATGACAAACCCAGCTCAACTAGAGCTGCCACGCTGTGTGTAGCTCTTTGAATAATATATTTTAGTGGATGATGCAGGGATCTGATGACATAACAGCAACAGTTGTGATTTTAACCTCCAGTTCAGCCCATTACTTTATTTTTATCCCAATGAGGATAAGACAATTACTGGAGTGAGGAGCAATGGGGCATGGAAGGCAGATGAGGGAGAGGGAAATGACTGAGTTAATGGAAATTACGGGGTACACAACACCTCTGAAAATCAGGCTCCTTATTTAAGTGCCTAAATTTGGACTTAGGAGCCAACCTGCAGGCATCCATTTTTCAGAAATCTTAGCCAAGGTGCCTGACATTTTACAGATGTCCAAAGAATCTGCTTGGATACTAGTGTGCTCCCATGTTCAGCCATCTTGTAGAATGCTTGTTGATTAATCTCCTTTTTGGATAATAACAGGACCACGAGGAGGTCAGAGGAAGAAATCAAGCCAACAAGATTACAAGACAACTTGTTTTTGTGTTAGTCTACCAGGTACAGCAGCTGTTGGCCAGTACACACTGTCCCTAACTCAGCCATTTAGAATGAGAAGTGAAAAAGAATCCTATAGCCAACTGGAGTTGCAGAGAGATTTTAGGTAGGCAGAATGGGTGGAATCCACAAAGGGACTTAGGTGTTGCAACACTAAGCGTCAAAGCACCTAATTTTTAGGTGCCAAGAAAATCACAGGAACAATGCTCCAACCCACAAAGCCTGAGTTAAGCACCTAGGCAATGCATGGGGAGAGACAGGCACCTCAGAATGGGATCCACAAAAGCCAGCACGCTAGGTGGAGAGCCACCTAAGCTAGCCAATGGGAGATGCCGCCTAGATGGGGGTTTGCGAAGCCTCTCTTCTCTCTCAGAGATAGGTACCAATGTCTTGGCTGCAGGGAGGAGCCTATATTAATTTAGCAGTCCACGAACAAGAACCTACCATCTCAAGTCAGATGGCTTAAGTACCTACGGTGTTTCCCATGGGAATGAGTTAGGCGCCTACCTTGCTCCACACAAAACAGCAGGAGGAGGAGATGAAGATGGTGCTGCCCGGTGTTCCCTCTAATTTTTACGTCCATGTGCAGAATGAATTTTGTTATGTGCACCAATATGGAAATGATGTGTGACACATCACCTTCATATTGGTGCACATAACAAAATTCATGTGGTGGGGTGGGGCCGAGAGGTTCAGAATGTGGGAGGGGACTCAGGGCTGGGGCAGAGGGTTGGGGTGGGGGAGATGAGGGCTCTGGAGTGGGGCCAGGGATGAGGTGTTTGGGGTGCAGGACAGGGATCAGGGCTGGGTGCAGGGGGTGAGGGCTCCGGTTAGGGGTGAAGACTCTGGTGTGGGGCTGGGGATGAAGGGTTCAGGGTGCAGGAGGTGGCTCAGGGCTGGGGCAGAGGGTTAGGATGCGGGCTCTGGGATGGGGCTGGATATGAGGGGTTTGGGATGCAGGCTGCCCCAGGGCTGCAGAGGGGAGAGAGGACTCCTCTCCCCTGATCGCAGCCAGTCTGGAGCAGGTCCCATGTTGGGGCCAGGGGAGGAGCACCGTGTCAAATCCGCACTGGGGTCGCGGCAAGTACAGAACAGGTCTGTGTTGGGGTGAAGGGAGGAGTACCTCTCCCCCAGCTGCAGCAGGTCCACGCTGGGGCCGGCGGGGAGGGGCACC
The DNA here is from genome assembly GCF_965152275.1 of Natator depressus. Lineage (NCBI taxonomy): Eukaryota > Metazoa > Chordata > Testudines > Cheloniidae > Natator > Natator depressus. Next base: position 189,332,029 of record NC_134236.1, read on the forward strand.
TCTTCCCCAGCCTCAGCAGGTCTGTGCTGGGGCCAGAGGGAAAGAGCACCTTTCCCTGCCGCCGCCCTGAGCCCCTGTGCAGGGCTTAATAGGCAACTGCGTGGCCGCGCAGCTTCGAGGGAACTTAGGTGCTGCCCACCTTAACTTTCAGCCCAGTGTTTAGAGCATTGACCTAGGATGTGACCCAGGTTCAATTCTCTCCTCACTGCCAGAAGAGTGCTCTAACAATGAGATAAGTTATGAAGTGGGCACCGGCACCAGCACCACCTCTATCTCATCTGGCCAGATTTTGAATGAGACCCAATCCAGTAAGCAGCCTCTGACCACACCCACCGGATTGGTCCTGCATGTGGTCGAATAACTATCTTCCCTCGCTCATGAATTACTTGCGGTCTTAAGTGGGAGACAGGTATCCAGACGCCTAGAAGAAGGCAGCTCAGAGAGAGCACACGCTAAGAGGTAGAAACACAGGAAAAAAAGATTATTTACTTGTACTGTAACTGTTGTTCTTCGAGATGTGATGCAGACATGTATTCCACTTAGGTGTGTGTGTGCCCAGCATACCAGAGCTAAAGAATTTTGCCTATCAGTACCCATGGGAGGTGGTGCTCACGCCTTGTGCTCATAGCCCCTCCCCAGGCTATAAGCAGCATCACAGCCTCAACTCCCCCTCACTGAATGCCCAGAGACTGGACTCCGATGCAGAGGGGATGGAGGGTGGGTCATGGAATATGCCTCTGCATCACATCTTGAAGAACAATAGTAACAATACAGATAAGTAACCGTTTTTTCTTCTTTGAGTAAATGCAGACATGTATTCCACTTAGGTGACTCACAAGAACTACCCATTCTAGAAGGTGGGGCTCAGAGTCTATCTAAGAAAGGACTGCAGGACCGCTCTACCCAAGCTAGCATTCACCTGGATGATGCAGTAATGGCATAATCAGGGCTGGCCAACCTGTGGCTCCATAGCCACATGCAGCTCTTCAGAAGTTAATATGCGGCTCCTTGTATAGGCACCGATCCCAGGGCTAGAGCTACATGCGCCAACTTTCCAATGTGCCGGGGGGTGCTCACTGCTCAGCCCCTGGCTCTGCCACAGGCCCCGCCCCCACTCCACCCCTTCCTGCCCCCTCCCCTGAGCCTGCAGTGCCCTTGCTTCTCCCAGTCTTCCCCAGAGCCTCCTGCACGCCACGAAACAGCCGATCGCGACGGAGGGGGAGGCACTGATCGGCGGGGCTGCCAGTGGGAGGCGCTGGGAGTGGGCTGGGGAGCTGATGGGGGGCTGCTGACATATTACTGTGGCTCTTTGGCAATGTACATTGGTAAATTCTGGCTCCTTCTCAGGATCAGGTTGGCCACCCCTGGCATAATGGCTCATAAACATATGTATGGATGACCACATGGCAGCCCTGCAAATGTCCAAATATGGAGACGTCACGGAAGAACACTATTGATGTAGATTCCACTCTCGTAGAATGAGCTCACACTCACTGAGGAGGTATAGCCAAAGCTATTCCATATACAGTCTTGATACAGGATGTTATCCATGTAGAGATAATTTGTGAAGAGATGCCCCTTGCCCCTTCATATAATTCGCATATGAAACAAACAGGCGAGGCAAAGCATGAAACGGTTTAGTCATATCCAAGTAGAAGGTCAGACAACATCTGACATCTAACATATGGAGATGCCGCTCCTCCAGAGATGAATGCAGCTTAGGAAAGAACATAGGAAAATATATCACCTGGTTCAAATGAAACTGAGAAACCACCTGTCATAAATATAAAGGGAAGGGTAAACCCCTTTAAAATCCCTCCTGGCCAGAGGAAAAATCCTCTTACCTGTAAAGGGTTAAGAAGCTAAAGGTAACCTCGGTGGCACCTGACCAAAATGACCAATGAGGAGACAAGATACTTTCAAAAGCTGGGAGGAGGGAGAAAAACAAAGGGTCTGTGTCTGTCTGTATGACGCTTTGGCCGGGGACAGAACAGGAATGGAGTTTTAGAACTTAGTAAGTAATCTAGCTAGGTATGTGTTAGATTATGATTTCTTTAAATGGCTGAGAAAATAGCTGTGCTGAATAGAATGAATATTCCTGTCTGTGTGTCTTTTGTGTAACTTAAGGTTTTGCCTAGAGGGATTCTCTATGTTTTGAATCTAATTACCCTGTAAGGTATCTACTATCCTGATTTTACAGAGGTGATTCCTTTACTTCTATTAAAAGTCTTCTTGTAAGAAAACTGAATGCTTTTTCATTGTTCTAAGATCCAAGGGTTTGGGTCTGTGGTCACCTATGCAAATTGGTGAGGATTTTTACCAAACCTTCCTCAGGAAGTGGGGTGCAAGGGTTGGGAGGATTTTGGGGGGAAAGACGTGTCCAAACTACATTTCCTAGTAAACCCAGATAAAGTTTGGTGGTGGCAGTGGAAATCCAAGGGTAAAATAATTTTGTACCTTGGGGAAGTTTTATCCTAAGCTGGTAAAAGTAAGCTTAGGAGGTTTTCATGCAGGTCCCCACACCTGTACCCTAGAGTTCAGAGTGGGGAAGGAACCTTGACACCACCTTAGACAAAAATGTGGGGTGTGGCCATAAATTTACATTGTCTTTGGAGAATTGTGCAACTCAGACTCTCCTTACAGATGTTATCGCTACCAGGAACGCAGTCTTCTGACACAAAAGTGGAAAGGGATAAGATGCCAGGGGCTCAAACAGAGGTCCCATCAAAGCCACTATGACCATGTTAAGGTGCCACAGAAGAACTGTCTCTCAGACCAGAGGATGGAGATGAAGAAGCTCTGGGGCTGGAACTGAAGCCAACAATACGGGATCTCCCATACTCCTGCGTGGTACTGGGGAACAGCTGGGAGGACCTGCTCCATTGCATATGCGGGCAGTAATACCATACCAGTCCACACTCTTCCTGGAGATGGAGGAGGAAGAGTCTCCATGAGGCCTGGAGTGGTCTCATGCAAACTTTTCCTCAGTGCACTTGACAGGGAATGGCTCCTCCATCTCTTTGGAGAGATGCCGGCTTCAGAGCTTGAAACGTGGCACTCTAAGAACCCAAGGGCGACCTCTGATCCTGTAAGGGCCTCGGTGCTGAAGCAGACCACATGACCTGTTCGACTGGGTGCTGTTTTAGGTGAATATCCCTAGCCACCCGAGTCCATCTTATGAACAATCTACAGATTGAACACCATTCCTTGACATGGGCCTCACCCAACCACAGCAAGCACTAAGTGTGGGGATTGACTCGCCACAGGATGGATAATGTTTAAACCCTGGTGAGGGAATCAACAGGTAAAAACTTAACTAACTCTAACACTAAATCTAACACTAAGGGTGCTAGCTAACTGTACACAACTAGGAAAAAACACTAAAATAGTGAGAGATTGTGATGTTAAGAACCACACAGAGCTCAGACTCCAGTCATGGATGGTAAAAAGGAACTGCGGGGGGCAAAGGTGGTACCATCTCATATAGCCAGGTATTGAGTATGAGGCACGAGCACCGCCTACTATGTGTACTGCTAGGAAAAATTTTCCAGTTCTCGTGAGCTGGGCGCGGGCACAACTGAGTGGAATACACTGCTGCATCTACTCAAAGAAGAAATTAGGGAACTTTTACCCTGAAAACTTAGGTGCTGAATGAGTTTAGATGCCTACTGGGTTTGGCAGGAGTTTTGTGGAAGGCAGTGGAGCCATAACTGGGATTTAGCTGCCTAAACTCAATACCTAAGTGCTTAAATCTGGGGTTTAGGCACCTAAGTACCTTTGTGGATCTGGACCTATGTATTTACCTACACTGGAATTTGCCCAAGATACAAGAAATAATACCCTTAATCTTAGTAAAAATGCCACAGGTTCTCTAATGATCACTAATGTCCAGGACCTTCATCCCACTATGTTTACTGAAAAATTTTACTCTACCTTAGATAAGAAGAGATTTATTTAAGTATTTGTAGGTTGCCATTCACAACAGTTAATCTCAACGCCAGTTTAGAATAGAAGGCAGATGGACACCATAAAACATGTTGTAACTAATATACTTAATACAGCAATAGTTTTAATTACCACTATATATTGTAATCTGTTGATTTGCCCAAAATTATTGGGGTGTCACATCTGTCCATTTTCTGCTATTTTCTAAACACGAGGATAGGAATGTAAACAGTTCAAATTTGACTAGACTGTTCACCAATTTTAGTACTTCACAGCTGCATTCATCTAGATTTCCCACAAAACATGAGTCAAGTAGCCAGGAAGTCTACTAAAATAAAAGATGTACTTTTACCTCTTTTACAATGCTACACAGCTAGAGTTCATCTTCAAATTCTTTCACTTGTATTCTGCACTACCAATTACCATCTATTTCAGGAAAGGTACCAGCTGTGCTGTTCCTTCCCCGAGAAATCCACACTGCAGTGCTCATGTCTTCACCAAAGGGAACTATACACAAAGGTTTTGAAGAAACTCCTTTTAGTTTTCAGATTTAAAGAAACTCATCCACTGAATATTGGAGTCATTCAAATATCTTTTTAATTAAAATAATAGTTGGCAGGACTACAGTCATTCTCTAATCATTTCTGAAGAACACTTCCTGGTTAAAAGTAACATTGCTTAACTTATTCTTTATTTTTAGTGCATATTTAAAGGTACTATTTTATTCTGAAGCAAAATCAATGAAATGCAAGCCTTCTCCACTTCCCAGGACACATTCTTTCTTCTTACACGTTTAAGTTACAATGGTCAATAGATGTATCTGTAAACACTTACCTCTCTAACAGACAACTGTGGTGGGAGCGACACAGAAAATACAAAGCTAGTAAACTGGTACTCAGCAGAATTAACCTTCTGGCACACCTAAAAGAGAAGGATATGAATCCTCAATAAGGGAGTTAAACTGATAGTCTTTTACAATATTCTTTATTCTAGTGCAAATCTTCTATAACATTACTTTTTGGTATACATTCATATATAAAATGACCATAAGCTCACTAAATCCTACCCAGTTAGAGACAGGTTTTTGTTAGGTTTCTTTAAGGACTGTAACTTCCAGGCAGATTTTATATTATTGTCACTGTATACCCTCATTGTTACGCCACTATAAAAGAAACCCAACTCAATATTTTATGTTGACATTAATCATAAAAATAAGACTAGGCTTGGCAGAATTAGATTTTTTTTTAAATAATTTCAATGGATAATATAGACGTTTATGTTTAAACATTTTTTTTCAATTTTTAGTGATCTAAATTTTTCAGCGCTGTGCAAAATTGCAATGCTAGAGGGAAGAGGGAGTCAGATAATCATAGAATCACAGGGTTAGAAGAGATTGCAAGGGTCATCTAATCTAACCCCCTGCCAAGTTGCAGGATTTGTTGGGTCTAAACCATCCAAAACAGATAGCTATCCAGCCGCTTCCTTTTGAAAACCTCCAGTGAAGGAGCTTACATGATCTGAATCTATGTTGCCCCACACAAGGCACCCTAGTAAAACAGACTTTTAAATTATTTGAACTTCATTCACTTTTCACTAATGGCCACCTTGTTTAAACACCCAGTTTTGGAAAGGAATAGCAAAAACATGGTAATCTTCTAGAACTTTAACTAGGTCTACTTTAATGTACAGGCTATGATTAATTTTAAAAAATTCTGATGCATTAAATTAGGTTTGCCTAAAGTCTGGCCCAATTTGCTACTGTGACTGCTTACAGTACATTATTTTTATATTACTATTCATTAAGAAAGAATATTCATTAAGAGGAATATTTCAGAGCAACACTTGGTAATTATTTAATGGCAGCAGACACTGCAATTCAAAAAGTTAAAACTCTGTAACTATTAAAACACAAATTGTCAATATCACATCACAAATATACAGAGTTAATAGCCTTAAATTAAACTCTAATAAGTTCTCAAGCAACATTTTTCTTACTTTGCCTATCTGTAAATTTAGATTATTGTTAATGGATATATTTTTTCATTGGTTTGTGCATATACAGTGAAATTGACATTTATCAAAAAAAAAAAAAAATCTAATCCTTGCAAGCCTAAATAACAGTTAATGAAGGCAACAATCCCACAGTGGTAGAGGAATGAAACAAATATAGTCTAATTCCATCTCTCGCTGTTGCAATTCTACAATAACACAAATGCAGAAGTCCTTAGGATAGTACACTCACAAACATATTACTTTATTACTTTGAAGATTATGAATTACCCGAGATAAAATACTTTATCTTTTATTTTAAAAGCAAATGCCTACATTATCTCAAGATTAGTGTATAATTTTTGACAAATATAAGAGGCAGCATCAGAGCCCAGATTTCTATTCTATTTAATACTAAACAACTAAATTTGTCACACAAAAAACTAGCAGGCAGACTTTGTCTTTCCTATCTTTCTCTCTTTTACCCAGTATGACCATAGGTACAGAATACACGGCCATTACCTCCTTTGGCAGGCCCCATACATTGAGCGTAGCCTGTTGCACAGGTGAGCTCCTTCCTTAGGAGGCAACTATTCACCTCCTGTGGGCTCCCTCTCCTCTCAACTACCACTGTTGCTTCTCCTTGCTAGGAAGAGTGAAATCCCAGTGGTATCCCATCTGCAAATTGGGAAAATAATATCCCAGCATTGCTCCCCAATGCCCAGGCCTGAGGAAGGGGAGTGAAAATCCCAACAGCAATCAAAAGCAAATGTTGCTGCTGCTTCTCCTCTCTCGCTCGGCACATCTCCTACCCATCCCCCCACACGTTACTGTCACGGCCCCTATCACCCTTCCTCTCTCCCCTCAAATACTGCCAGCCCTAAGTACTAGAAAACCATGAGTCTGCTCCCAACAAGTCATGAGAGAGTCTTAAAAATAATACATTTTCAGTTCTTTTTCTTATACTTCTGCTGCTGGAGCCATCAGGGTTGCTGCTGCCTCTCCGCCACCCTATCCACCCATCTGTGCAAAGGTTGCCTGGTGTCTAGGAGAGCAGCAGGAATGGGAGAGCACTAGCAACAGAGCCCCATGCAGAGGTGCGTGTGACAAGGACTAGTTGACATAGGGAAGGAAGAAGGATGGCAGCAACTGATTTTTGGGAGCAGGGCTATAACTGACTTTGGCTGCAGGGAGGGGAGTATCTGATTATTGGGAGAGAAGTAGTAACAATTTTGGGATGGGGAACAGGTGCTGGGGGATAGAGATGGGATGAGGTGAAGGGAAAATGAGGAGCGAGGGTCCCCGTAAGCTGCACGGTTATATGGCCATGCAACCTGCTGGCAGACATTGTACAAAACCATGTGCCTGTTGGAGAAGGGAGCTGCTCTTCTCTAGGCTGTCCCTACCTGTCCCTCCCTCTGGAGAAATGAAGTGTGAAAGGGAGCAGACAGGTGGTGTAAAGGAGGCAATAATGAACATGGAGCACAGAATGAATGAGGAGGGAAGGTAAGTCCAAGGAGCGGGAGGAAAGAGAAGGAATGAATGAGTAAAAGGGGTAGACAGAGAGACACACTGAGCAATCAAAATGAGTTATTTTCATACTCAAAGTCTTTCCAGAATCTAAGCTGAACCCCTAATTCAGAATCTTGAGAACTTCAGTCTGTATCTGCTACTTAAATATACAGCATCAGATATTTAACTAAAAAGAAAAGGAGTACTTGTGGCACCTCATCGGATGAAGTGAGCTGTAGCTCACGAAAGCTTATGCTCAAATAAATTGGTTAGTCTCTAAGGTGCCACAAGTACTCCTTTTCTTTTTGCGAATACAGACTAACACGGCTGTTACTCTGAAACCAGATATTTAACTAACTCCAATTAAGCACTGGCTGGTGTAATACCAGAGCTGTTAGCTACACACCTCTGCTGGAGTTACACAGATATATTTGGGGGCATTGTCCCAAAATCCACTTATTTTGGTAACTGTTAAAAACACATGGTTGCTTGCAGTGTTGTAGCCATGTTGGTCCCAGGATATTAGAGAAACAAAGCGGGGGAGGTAATATCTTTTATTGGACCAACTTCTGCTGAAGAGCTCTGTGTAGATCGAAAACTTGTCTCTCTCACCAGCAGAAGCTGGTCCGATAACAGATATTACCTCCCCCACCATATCTCTCTAAAAACAAGTGGTAGCATTCCAATTAAAATCAATACTGTATGTCAATTGCACTGTTAGGATAATGAGTTTCTCTTAGGAAAGAATCAGTCTTGGCTGTTTTTTAACCAATTGCTGTCAGGTTTTCTATTGCCACTCAATGGCATAACTTTAAAAAGCCAACACTAAAAATCTGGTCCATAACGTAGAAGGTATTTTGCCTAAGGAACAAACTCAGGCACTGTAACAATAGAAACTGCACAATTCTAACTGATCCCAGTTTATTGGCTATGCTGAATCCAATGTTCATTCTACTAAATCAACTAGTCTTATTTATCAGCATTAACGTCAAAGCTTCCACTAAATTTTGAAAACCCCCCTGCACATTTCACTCTGTTACCCAAGCAATTTTATCCTTCATTTATGGTGTTTACAATGCTCTCACTCTATCTTTTTCCCTAATTCACAATCATATTCTCTCTTATAACTTTTATGCTTATAGTCTTTTGTACCACCAAATTACTTAACATTTTCCCTTAGTCTGTGGCTTCCTAAAGATAAGAATACATTATAAGGGCGATTCATGCTGCTTTACAACTCCTCTATCCATTAAAAATATGCACCTAAGAGAAATGCTGAACAGCACAGCACCATCAACTGCATTTCATGCCTTATTTATTCTCCAGTCACAAAGCATAAGTAAAGATGGGCTCACCATCTACAACCACATTGTACTATATGCATGCAAGTACCATGCAACTGTATGCAAGTACCATGGAACTGCTGTCAGCCTTTTGCTTTTGAAACATGATCATGGAGGTCTGTCTGAGTTAGATTAGCTTCAGGAGACAGTTGAAGGTTCACCTGTTTTCTCAGGCTTTTTTAGTTAAATTATAGCAAGGCGAGGGTAAAATATGATCTTGAGCAACGCAAGGGTAATTCCCCTTTGTTGACTGTATATGAGGTACCCAGACACCACACCAATACTGTTATTTAAGTAGTTAAATCAGTAATTGCAGATGATGAAAGAAACTGAAGCATTTTCCCATCTGCTCTTGATTTAAGTTACACAGAGTATTTTAAATCTAGATGGAGCCACTCAACTACATATGGGACTGAAACTGATTAATGATTTAAAAAAACAACAAAACTAGATCACAGGGTTTGCAATGCAGGATTCTACCAAACACACATTTAACAGCTCATAGAAAAATGTGTCTACAGAGCAGGAAAAGATCACTTACCTTCTTAACAAAATCTGTCTCGCAGAACTCCTGAAGAATTCCCAAGCACACATTGCAAACCCTCAGAGTAGAGTTCGCCATAGGAACATTTACATCATCTGCCACAGGGGTCTGCTGGAGGGCCCCATTTTGATTCAAATCCTCAGCCCCTTCTCCCATGTTCTCAAGTCTGATTCTCTTACATGGGGGGTCAGCTATTTCACAACAAAATCTGTCCTCTTTTTCTTTATTGTACTCCAGGAATTCATGCAGCTCTCTAAGCAAATCCTAAACAACAAAGAAATGAACAGTAAAATGTGTGTGTGTGTTTGCTTCACAGCTAACATACAGCTTCTCCCTCCTATGTGTAAGACTCATTTATGCAGGCAGTCCTACAACAAGCACCAATAACTCCAGTTCCAAAAGGTGATATTAACTGTTCTAGTTTAGCTTTAAATAGTGCATATAATTACTAGCTTTTCATAATCTGTGTTGAAAGATTTATTTGCAGAATTCAAAAACTCCAAGTTAAAATATTACAACTGTAAATGATACACAGATAAATTAAATTTTGCTGAACAGACAACAGATTTCTTTATATTATGTAAATAACAGTAGAAGTTCTTTACTATGGCTCTGATTTTCAGAAGTCCTGTGTATCCATAACTCCAGCTAAACTCAGCGGAAGCTGCAGGTGCTCACCACTTCTGAAAACTAAGTCCTGTGTAACTTAGATTATGTTGCTATTTAACATATCCATTTTATTGTCCAATAATTACAGTAGAACCTCATTAATTCTCAGTTCATTAATCTACAGACCTAATAATTCCCTCTGAAAAAATTAGCAGACTCATGCAACTTCTCAATGAAGGTGAAATAATATGTACTGCAATGAGGTCTCATATCACACAGACTTCAAAAAATTTAAAGTCTACACTAATACACTACTAGGTATGTAGTAGTGTATTAGTTATTGCACATAAATTTTATTTATGTGCAATAACTAATACACTACTACATACATAGTTACAACTAAACAACCCCTGCAATAAAATTATATTTTGAGATGCAGTATCATTAATTTATTTTTTTAAAAATCACATTAGTTTGGCTTACCCACTAATTCCCAAAATTTAATAATTTACATTGGCAATGAATTAGTAAGGTTTTGCCATATCTTTCAGGATGAAGAAATGCAATTTTGTCTAGTAGCTAGATCATAGGATTGGGAGTCAGAGGTTCTGCATTCTATTTCTGGTTCAACCAGACTTGCTGTGTGACCTTGGGCAAGTCACTTAACTTCCCCTGTGTCACAACATCTCCATTTGCAATGAGTTATAAATACTAGCAAATAGAGAGTCCTAACTCAGTGGATTTGTGAGGCTTAATTATTTTAAGCCTTTGGAAATCTTGATTGATATACATTTTCTGGCATACCTACCATATTTCCTGTGCATGTTTTTTGTTGCCTGATTTTAGGATGTTAATATTATTAATTTGGATAATATGGGTTATAGGCTCACCAATTAATCTGATCAGAAGATAATAAGGTTCTTGTCCCAGAATCAGGATACAGAGTTTGCAAGGACCGTTGGGATGTATGAAAGGACACACACACTGAGATAAATGCAGCCTTAAAGACTTTTATTGAGATAAATGGAATAATAATCAAATAGTAAAATAATCAGAGTTACAAAGGCAATAATATTATTCTAGAGATACATGTGCTATTATATACTATAACGCTTTTGATTAATATACTCACACTCTTCATTGATAACCTGGTTGTAAGAGACAAAGAACCAGCCTCGCCTCTGGCATGCCAAGAGACTTCTGGTCCAGGTTCCTCAATTCTTGCGTGGGAGGTGCAAAGCTTAGGAGAAGCTAAAGAGCTAAAAGCTATTGAAGCTAACTTAGAGTTTTACTTAACTAACTGACTTAAAACTTACAGTTAAGAACTAACAGACTAATGGACTAATAAACAAAGAAGGCTTGAAACTTGAAGCTTATAACCCCTGAAGCTTAGAACCTTAGAAGCTTCCTTGGCATGGTGTGTCACCGCTCTTATAGAGCTCGAGCACTCAGGCCCTCCTTCTATGTCCAAACTTAGTTTCCTCAACCACAAAATGTTAGGCTACCACAGGCTGGTATGTTTGTACATATTGATGACATACACATACATATTAATGACATCAGATCATTCTCACATTTGTTATTTCTGTCCTACCCGGTTATTTTGGTTCTTTCCTTGTGGTGTTCCTGTTAAATTTACAGAGGGTATGAATTTAGGAAGCCCCCCATGCCAACCTACCTCTACGTATCCTTTACCTGTCTATGTTAAAGGTCGCATCCATATATGGACCTTGTGCTTTCTCTCATCACCACCTATATAGGTGAAAGGTCCCGAACATGTGTATGCTAACTTTGCTTAAGCTCAACCTATAGGATGTGGCCTGTAGGTTTCTTGTGGTTACAGCCAAAATACTTTAATATAAACCTATAAATCTATTATAATAAAACAAATAATCAAACCCACAAGAAAATAAGAAATCCATAAGAAAAAATATATAGGCAATCAAGCAGGCTAGCCCTATAGGTTAAATTTTATAAATACACACATGTGACCCAGACTCATCTTATCTTCCCCAGAGCTCAGACTTTTGTCAAGGGGAGGAGAGTCCTGCCTCCACAATGCTACCTTAGGACAGACAAACTGGTGGCTTTAAGTTCTATAAACAACTTTCTCTTGGAACAATAACATTTTCAATTTAAAGGTTTAGGATCATTCTCTCAGCAAGGTTATTAACTCAAACTATTATCATTAATCGCTTAAGACAGTGAAATAAACTTACATGGGACTTCAAAGACTGAGGCATGTTCCTTGTCCCAACCAGTTTAATTCTCTAAGGACCTGATCCTGCAACTGACAGTGTGCAGGCACAATAGTTCACCTAGTCAATGTGGCCCAGAGGACTGGGCACTGTACAGAACTCAGGAGACGTGGGATCTAACTCCTGGCTCTACAACTAGCCTACTGGGTGACTATGAACAAATCACTTCAATGCTCCCTGCCTCAGTTTCCCTATGTGTAAAATGGGGATAATGACACTGAATTCCTTTGTAAAGCACTTTGAGATCTACTGATGTTAGGAGCTAGCTATTGAGAGCCACAATAGTGTTTAAGACAGACATAACACAGGACAATAGCATAAATAAGGGAGGGTGTGGACAGCACTGGGGAGTAGAGGATTCCTTGACAAGTTGGGTTTTAAGGAGGAATTTGAAAAAGTAAAGAGAGAGAGAGATGAGAAGACTGACAGACAAGAAGTGAAAAACTATTTCAAGCAGAGGGGAAGCATGAATTAACCTGGGAGTGGGAGGATACACGGGAGTAGTAAGGAAAGATGATTATGAGGAGCGATGGGTAGAACAATTAGAGGAGAAGAAGGAAATTAACACAGATGTAGGCAGAGGGCAAATGAGATAAGACTTTGCAGACAAGGAGGAGGCAGGGTGGATAAAAATCAGTGATTTTTTAAAATCAAAAATATCCTATTTTATTTAAATCAATTTTTTAAATTTAAATGAAATAAAAGTTTATTTTTTAGACGTAAACCTAGTTACAATTAAATTTGAAATTGACAACCTGAGTTAAGGCCTAAACTTTTTATAATATGTTAAAATCATTTAAATTAAATACAGAAACAAATATTAAGTAGTACATGTTTGCTGTCAAATTTTAAAGAAAGTCTAACCATTGAACTGATGGAAGCCCCTGGCTGATCACCTGGAACCAGAGTTTGCTGAAGCGCTAAACTAGATTTTGACAGCCATAACTTCTTATGCGGATGCAGAGAGTATTTTTTTTTCATTTCAGTTTATTCAACTAGTACAATTCAATGATTAATTCATTCAAAGTTAAGAAGCCAATTAGAAGATGAAAAAGCTGGAAAGCTTGTTTTCTTCTTCCAATCTATGAATAAAAATTAGGTGTGAGAGGATGAGATCTACTAGTTCTAAAATCTTGAAGGACATGGTGACCAGAAACAATCAGTTCAGTTCACTAACTACAGATAATATTTTCTTTGTTTAATACGCTAGTTTTAAATGCAAAATATATTATGATAATTTTTAATAAAACTTTTCTTATATATACAGCACATTTAAGGTAGTTTTATTTAATAAAAAAATTAAAATGTTGGTTTGGGACATTTTAATTTCATCTTAATTTCTATCCAAATACAGCTTGACATTAATTTTTAATTTGTGATTTATCATCTAGTAAATAAGAAATGCATCATTCACCATTTTCTAACATAATAAAAATGTAAAAATTAAAAATCTGAATAGCTATTGTCATAAATATAAAGGAAAGGGTAACCACATTTCTGTATACAGTGCTATAAAATACCTCCTAGCCAGAGGCAAAATCTTTTTACCTGTAAAGGGTTAAGAAACTAAGGTAACCCCACTGGCATCTGACCCAAAATGGGCAATGAGGGGACAAGATTCTTTCAAATCTGGAGTGGGGGGAACAAAGGGTTTGGGCTGTCTGTGTGATGCTTTTGCCGGGAACAGATCAGGAATGCAAGCCTTACAATTCCTGTAAAGTTAGTAAGTAATCTAGCTAGAAAATGCGTTAGATTTTCTTTTGTTTAATGGCTTGTAAAATAAGCTGTGCTGGAGGGAATTTATATTCCTGTTTTGTGTCTTTTTGTAACTTAAGGTTTTGCCTAGAGGGATTCTCTATGTTTTGAATCTGACTACCCTGTAAGGTATTTACCATCCTGATTTTACAGAGGTGATTCTTTTACCTTTTCTTTAATTAAAATTCTTCTTTTAAGAACCTGATTGCTTTTTCATTGTTCTTAAGATCCAAGGGTTTGGGTCTGTGTTCACCTGTACAAATTGGTGAGGATTATTATCAAGCCTTCCCAAGGAAAGGGGGTGTAGGGCTTGGGGGAGATATTTTGGGGAAGACGTCTCCAAGTGAGCTCTTTCTCTGTTCTTTGTTTAAAACGCTTGGTTGTGGCAGCATACTGTTCAAGGCCAAGGCAAAGTTTGTACCTTGGGGAAGTTTTAACCTAAGCTGGTAAGAATAAGCTTAGGGGGTCTTTCATGCAGGTCCCCACATCTGTACCCTAGAGTTCAGAGTGGGGAAGGAAGCTTGACAACTATATAATTGCTTAAGTAAATATGTACAGATATAGTGTTTCCTCCAAGTTAGCAAGAAGCACCAAATTTAGTGTAAAGTCTTTATTTAGTTGCAAATCCACATTTTAATGGATACTAATGAGAATCATACCTTTCTTTTGGAAAATAACTAAAAGTACAAATGCACAAATGCAAAATGATTAAAATTGATGATTTAAGTCAAGTTTTCCTGCTTGCTGATTTAAATCATGAGTCAAATCAGTGATTTAAATCAAACCATCTTGGGAGGAGGAGTTTGGATTTGATATAAGAGAAAGGCGGCCAAGGAAGGGATTCAAGTGTGTGATGATGACAGGGTCAGAGCAATAGAAGTGGAAGATGACTTTAGATTTTGGATTGGGATGTGGGGAGAGAGGTGAAGGGTGGGTAGTACAGAGAGAGATTAGTTATCAAGTTGACTAATGCATGGACAAATTTTGCAGGAGCAGAGACAGGGAAGAAGTGTTGGAACTCAGTGAGCGACTGGATGCGGGGAGAAGAGGAGAGGGAAAACTCAAAGACGACACCAACATTCTGAGTCTCTGAAGTAAAGGATCCTAGAGTTGTCAATGGAAACAGAAGGGAGACGGATCTGAAGCAAAGATAAGCAAGTTCAGTTTTGGAGAGTTTGAGTGGTGAGACATCCTGGAGCAGTGGCTCTCAACCTTTCCAGACTACTTTCCAGACTACAGACTACTGTACTTTTTTTCAGGAGTCTGATTTGTCTTGTGTACCCCCAAGTTACACCTCACTTAAAAACTACTTGCTTACAAAATGAGACGTAAAATACAAAAGTGTTATAGCACACTATTTCGGAAAAATTGCTTACTTTCTCATTTTTACCACATAATTATAAAATAAATCAAATGAAACATAAATATTGTACTTACATTTCAGTGTATAGTACATAGAGCAAAATAAACAAGTTGTTGTCTGTATGAAATTTTAGTTTGTACTGACTTCGCTAGTGCTTTTAATGTAACCTGTTGCAAACCTAGGCAAATGTTTAGATGAGTTGATGTACGTCCCTGGAAGACCTCTGCGTATGCCCAGGGGTACACGTACCTGGTTGAGAACCACCGTCCTAGAGGAACAGTTAGAGAAATCTGGAAGAAGGAGGAGTGTATGAGGGTGGAGAGGTAGATTTGGAAATCACCTGCATATAGAAGCTACAAGGGAAGGGGATGACCTTTCTGAGACAAACAGTATAGAGAAAAAAAGAACAGGGCCAAACACAGAACCAGAGGGATGCCAACGAACAGGAACAGAGATGCAGATGGAGAGACATAAGAGAAAAGGCTAATGGAGTAGCCAGTAAGAACTGAGGAAAATCAGAAGAGAACAGATACCATCAAAGAGGGTAGTTTAGAGCAGTGGTGTCCAGCTTGTGGCCATATTGACTCTAAATTGTGGGCCTGGCATGCAGCCATTCGAAGAATGTGTGTTTGATGACAAACTGAAAGTATGTCCCCAAGCCAGGCCCTGTGATATTTAAGAGGAGGTTATTCACTCTGTACAGTAACTGACGTTCTTCGAGATGAGTGTCCCTGTGGGTGCTCCACTTCAGGTCAAGGTGCGTCCCAGCGCCTTCGATTGGAGATTTCTACAGCAGTACCCCTACGGGCTGTGCACGCACTGTGCCTGCCTCTCGAGCGGTCAGCGTTCTAATAGCGCGTACACAGCCCGGGCTCCTCAGTTCCTTCTCTACAACGGAGTGTGTTACAAATTCCAAAGTAGAGGGGAGGAGGGCGGGTACTGGAGCACCCACAGGGACACTCATCTCGAAGAACATCAGTTACTGCACAGGGTGAGTAACCTCTTCGAGAAAGAGATGTCCCTGTGGGTGCTCCACTTCAGGTGACTGAAAAGCAGTATCCCTTAGGATGGTTGGGACTTCGGAGGAGGCACGAAGGCTGTTGACAAGACAGCTCTATCTAATCTGGTGTCAGATGCTACAGTGTGAATGTGAGCATAGTGATTAGCAAAGGTAAGTTTCGATGCCCAGGTAGCTGCCTTGCATATGTCAGACAGTGGGACATTACGGAGAAAGGCCATGGAGGTGGAGACAGCTTTGGTAGAGTGTGTTCTAATTGATGTAGGAGGTTGTATTTGCCTGAGTTGGTAACAAAGGCGTATGCAGTCAACAATCCATTTGGAAAGTCTCTGTGTAGAGATAGCATTTCCTTGTGAGTGCGGAGTAGTAGAGACAAAAAGTCTAGGGGTTTTCCTAAATGGTTTTGTTCTATCCAGGTAAAAGGATAATGCTCTGCGTACATCAAGAGTGTCCATTGTCGTTTCAAAGGCATTAGCATGAGGTTTTGGGAAAAATGTTGAAAGGTATATAGGTTCACTGAGGTGAAAGGAAGAGTGTATCTTAGGTAAGAACCTTGGATGCATGCGGAGTATGACCTTATTGCGGAAGAACGTGGTCCGCCATAAGCGCCCCCATTTCTCCTACTCGTCTGGCAGACATGATTGCTATGAGGAAGGCGGTCTTCATGGATAGGTGGACAAGGGAACAGGTAGCCATCAGTTCAAAGGGTGTATCCATCAGGGCTTTGAGGACTAGGTGTAAATCCCAAGGTGCAGCAGGCAGTTTCACATCCGGGTATAACGTCTGCATGCCCTTCAGGAACCTTTTGGTGATTGGATGGACAAAGACGGTTACATTGTCAACCTTATGGTGGAAGGTAGTGACTGCCGCGAGGTGGACCTTGAGTGAGCTCGTAGAGACGTCAAATGTTTTAAGGTGTAACAGGTAATCCAGTATCAGTTGAAGTGAAGCAGAAACTGGAGAGGTCTGTTTGCCTGTGCAGCAAGATGTGAACCGTTTCCATTTATGTAGGAAGGTAGTGCGCGTGTTGTGTGTTCTTCCTTGTAGCAAGACAGTGCGTACTTGGTCCGAACATGTTAATTCCGCATTGAAGAACCATTGATCAGCCAGGCCCTCAGGTGGAGAGTTTGTACATCAGGGTGAAATAGTTGTCCCCTGCATCGTGATAGGAGGTTGCCGACTGGTGGAAGGGGAATGGGTGGCTTGACCGAGGTGCAGGAGAAAGGGGTACCACGGTTGTCTCGGCCACGCTGTGGCTATGAAAATGATGTTGGCTCTGTCTGTTCGTATCTTCAGAATTACTCTGTGCAATAGAGGCATTGGTGGGAACACGTACATGAGAGTCTTGGTCCAAGGGAGCATAAAGGTATTCCATCGTGACTGTTTCCCCAGGCCTGTTCTGGAGCAGAATGTCGGGCATTTTTTGTTTGTTGCTGTGGTGAATAGATCCAGTTGGGGATAACCCCAGGTCTGGAAAATGTTGGAAAGAATGGTGTCGTTGAGTTCCCACTCGTGCTGTAAGGGGAATGATCGGCTGAGCTTGTCTGCGGTGGTATTCTGCGAACCCGGCAGGTATGAGGCAGAAATATGGATGTTGTGTTGAAGGCACCAGTTCCCAAGTTTTACTGCCTCTGTGCAAAAGGAGTGTGATTGGGCTCCACCGTCTGTTGACGTAAAACATGAAAGCGATGTTGTCGGTCATTATTCAAATTCCGTGGTTTTGGATGATGGGAAGGAAATGGAGGCAGGCATTGTGTACAGCTTGGACCTCTAGCAAATTTATGTGAAGCCTGGTTTCTGAAGTGGCCCAGAGACCCTGAGTGGTGAGGTGGCCGATGTGTGCTCCCCATCCTGTGAGGGATGCATCTGTGGTGATGGTAATTGAAGGGGGATCTTGTCGGAAGGGAATCCCGGTGCAGAGGTTGATGGGAGAGGTCCACCAGAGGAGTGCGTCATTGACTTTCTGGGGCATAGTTAGTAACCTGTTTAGCCTATGCTTGTTTGGTTTGTATACCGTGGCTAGCCAACCCTGAAGGCATCGCATGTACAGGCGAGCATTTGCGACCATAAATGTGCAGGCGGCCATATGTCCTAAGAGCTGTAGGGAGCCTCGGACTGTAGTCTCTGGTCTGGCACGTATCTGGGTAATCAGGATGCCCATTGTGTGGAATCTGTCCTGAGGGAGAGATGCAAGACTGGTTGTGGAATCGAGGTGGGGGCCGATGAAGGCGATTTGTTGGGTAGGTTGTACAGTACATTTGTTTTTGTTTATTTGCAGGCCCAAGGTGCGGAAGCAGTGAAGGGTTGCAAGAGTTGCATGGTTCGCTTCTATCTGAGTGGGAGACTTGAGGAGACAATCATCCAGGTAAGGAAATACGAGGATTCCTTTTTTCCTGAGATGTGCCATTACAACTGCTAGCACCTTGGAGAAGACATGTGGTGCAGTGGAAAGGCCAAAAGGGAGGACCCTGTACGGTAGTGTTGCACTCCCACAGCAAACCTGAGGAAACATTAATGGGCAGGGTGGCTAGAGACATGGAAATATGCATTTTGGAGGTGGAGGATTGAAAACCAATCCAGAATTATCATTGGGAGAGTAACCATCCGGAATTTCTGTTTCTTGATGAACTTGTCTAAACATAGATGATCGAGGATAGGACGCCAACTGCAGCTTTTGTTTTCCGTCAAGAAGTAGTGGGAGCAAAACACTTTCCCTCTGTGTTGAGGGGGTATCTCCTCTATTGCTCTGAGATGTATGAGATGTTGTACCTCCTGACAAAGAGGTATGAGATGTTGTACCTCCTGTTCATGAGAGGGGCCCCTGAAGAGCGACGGGGTGGGAGGGTGGGTGGGAGGTAAGGAGAGGAAGGGGATGGCATAACGCAATCTAATGATTTCCAGGATCTATCTGTCCGTAGTGATGGTTTGCCAGTTGGCCAGGAATGGACGCAAACGGTGTCCAAAAAAATGGTTGGTTGGAGTTGGTGCTGGAGAGGGTGCGAGGTTTTCTAAACCCTCGACCAAGACTTCAGATTTGTTTATTTGGGTTAGGAGGGTGGGTCACTGTTGTTTGCGGAGGGCGACGTCATTGGTTCCTGGGCCTATATCGTTGTTGTTGTGTATCTTATTGTCTGAAAGATGCTGCGCAAAGGTATGGTAACATGGTCATTGGTATGGCTGATATCTATATTGTCTCTTCTTTGTGGCAGGTGTTTGGATGCCTAAGATCAGAGCATGGCACGGGAATCCTTCATGGAGTGAAGGACCCCATTGGTTATAGCGGCGAAGAGCTTGTCTCCATCGAAAGGGAGATCTTCGACCGTATTCTGTATCTCCTTCGGAAAGGAGGAAGAAGCAAGCCATGAGGACCGCTGCATGACGACAGCCGTGGCTGTGGATCTGGCCACTGCGTCCGCAGCATCGAGGGCAGCTTGAAGAGCTGTGCGGGGGATCAATTGGCCCTCGGACACCACTGCTTTAAATTCTTGTCGTTTATCCTCCGAGAAATCATCAATAAATGGCATTACCTTAGCATAATTTTTGTGGTCATATTTTGCTAAGAGCGCCTGTCAGGGTTCCTTCCCCACTCTGAACTCTAGGGTACAGATGTGGGGACCTGCATGAAAGACCCCCTAAGCTTATTCTTACCAGCTTAGGTTAAAAATTTCCCCAAGGTACAAACTTTGCCTTGGCCTTGAACAGTATGCTGCCACCACCAACCGTTTTAAACAAAGAACAGGGAAAGAGCCTACTTGGAGATGTCTTTCCCCAAAATATCCCCCCAAGCCCTACACCCCCTTTCCTGGGCAAGGCTTGATAATAATCCTCACCAATTTGAACAGGTGAACACAGACCCAAACCCTTGGATCTTAAGAACAATGAAAAAGCAATCAGGTTCTTAAAAGAAGAATTTTAATTAAAGAAAAGGTAAAAGAATCACCTCCGTAAAATCAGGATGAAAAATACTTTACAGGGTATTCAGATTCAAAACACAGAGGATCCCCCTCTGGGAAAAACCTTAAAGTTACAGAAAACAGGAATAAACCTCCCTCTTAACACAGGGAAAATTCACATAAAACAAAACATAAACTAATCCGCCTTGCCTGGCTTACCTATACTGGTTGCAATATTGGAGACTTGGATTAGGCTGGGTTGGAGAAGATGGATTTCTGTCTGGCCTCTCTCAGTCCCAAGAGAGAACAAACACGTAAACAAAGAGCACAAACAAAAGCCTTTCCTCCCCCCCAAGATTTGAAAGTATCTTGTTCCCTTATTGGTCCTTTGGGTCAGGTTCCAGCCAGGTTAGCTGAGCTTCTTAACCCTTTACAGGTAACAGGATGTTGCCTCTGGCCCGGAGGGATTTTATAGCACTGTATACAGAAAGGAGGTTACCCTTCCCTTTATACTTATGACAGCACCGCATAGTTCGCTACTCTTAATTGCAAAGTGGAAGAAGAATACACTTTGCGGCCAAAGGAGTCCAGTCTCTTGTTATCTTTGTCTGATGGAGTGGAGCGGAAGTGTTGGGTATTTGTTTTTCTGATTGGCCCTGTCAACCACAAGAGAATTAGGTGAGCGGTGCGTAAATGGAAACTCAGAACCCTTAGATGGAACAAAATATTTTAGGTCTAATCTCTTGCTAGTGGGTGTTATTGTAGCTGGGGTCTGCCAAATAGTTTTAGCAGGTTCCATAATGGCCCCATTTATTGGTTGGGCTATTTTGGAGGAGGTCGTAGCTTGCAGGATGTCGGTAAGCTCATGGTGTGTTTCAGGTACCTCCTCCAGGGTAATACTGAGCTCTTCTGCTACTCTGTGACACAATTCTTGAAAGTGAGCGAGTTCATCAGTAGCAGGAGGTGGTGGCGGTATCATGGTGTCTTGTGATGTTATCACTATAGAAGAGGTGTGTGGGGCAGTGTCCTCTGTAGGGGTGGCGGCCACTTTAGGTCTTATCTAGGTTTCAGTGTAAGCAGGCGGTGGGGAGGGTCTGACAGCTTTCCTCCAGGCAGCCCGTGGAAGACCTGAGTGTGGTCTGGTGTAGGTCCATGGACCCCAGTGTGGCCATTGCCCCGGGGTGGGGAGCATAGGTGGTCCCATCCAGGGGTTGCCATACCAGTGTGGATAGCCTTGAGGATATGGAGATCATGCTGAAATGCATCTCCCAGATGTAGGTAACTGACTCTGGGGAGAGTATTGAGAGAAAACATCTGGTCATCGTATTCCTCTTCCTCATCCTCCCACACTTCATTGGAGGAGCTTGAAGTGGTAGGGGAGTACTGAAGGTAGGGTGCTAAAGGTCTCAGTGATAGGCTGGTGCTGAGAAGAGGAGAGTCAGGGGCATGGGACACCCTTAAATCCTCTGGCTGTAAAAGCTGCGGTGGAGCTGAGTGACCAGGAGTCGGAGCCGGTGTAGCTGGTGAAGGCCGTCTACTGGCGCACCGAAGGGTGTCCCGGGGGCACAAGCTGGCTCCACAGAGCAGGAGCCCCTGAAGTAGGCACTGCAAGGGAGGCAGGAGACCTCAGAAGGCTCGGTGCTGAGAGTGGCGGCTGTAAAAGTGGCACCACATGATCAAAGGACGGTGCCACAGCCATCACTTGTGCTTTCGGCACCGTAGTAGCTCTCAGCACTGTACTGGCAAAGGTGGCTGTAGAAGAGCTGAAAGAGGTGGGCAACTGGAAGCCCTGAGCCTTGGTAGAGTGTAGTGGGGCAGCCGACTCACGGTCAGTGCCCGAGGTGCCTGCCTTGTGGAAGGTGCTGAACCGCAGAGCCGGAGTCAGCGGAGACTGGAGAACCGGTTTTAACTTTTTTCCCAAGGAACAACTCCTGAGGGGAGAGGAAGCTGTCTGTTTTTTTTCTTTTCCTTTGCCTCTGGAGGGTGTCACAGAGGTTTGCTGGCCAGGGTCAGAGGCAGGTCTGAGGCAGTTTTCCAGGAACAGCATTTTAAGCCTGAGCTCCCTGTCCTTGCGGGTCTGCGCTTTCAATTTGTTACAGCAGACACATTTTGGGGGTACATGAGACTCCCCCAAACAGCGTACGCACTGTGAATGCCCGTCCAAGATGGGGATGGCATCCTTACAGGAGGTGCATCTCTTGAAGCCTGGGGAGCCAGGCATGTCCGAAACTGCGGAGGTGTTGTTTTGTTTAAAGAAATAAAAGTAACAGCTAATGTAACTTATCTAACTAAACTGAGAAACAAACTAACTAGCTGGTCTCAAAGAGCACTGCTGAACTCTGTCTCTAGCCGGGGATGGCAGAGAAGGAACTGAGGAGCCCGGACTGTGTACGCGCTATTAGAACGCTGACCGCTCGAGAGGCAGGCACAGTGCGCGCACAGCCCGTAGGGGTACTGCTGTAGAATCTCCGATCGAAGGTGCTGGGAGGCACCTTGACCTGAAGCGGAGCACCCCCAGGGACATCTCTCGAAGAAGAAACTACAGTTCCTCAATCAGCCCCATCATTAAAGGAGTGTGTAAGGGGCGCTGCCTCCTATCGCTTCCCCTGCAGCAGCTCTGATATGAGCCAGTGGTACTCTGACCAGTTGCTGTCCCTTCCTTGCTGCAGGTACTCAGCAGCACCCAAACTGGCCACCTATGGCATTGCCAAGAAAATAGGAGAGAGCACTTCTAGCTACTCCATTGCCTGCTTTCGTACAGGAACCCCTGCAAGAGCAACATAGGAGTTTGACTGGTTCTGCAGGAGCCTAGGAGAGCGTATTGCAAAGGATAAGCACCCTGCCCACATGCGGCCACCCAGCGCAGCCCACAAGGAAGGTGGAAATGAGAAGCTGAGAACTAACAGTTAGTTACAGCTCCCTGATTCTCTGCCCCTGCACTAATTAGAGCACTACTTTGTGGTATCTTCAGCAGGAGACCTAAGCTCTTTCTGTGCTACCTAAGTGGGGCAGATCCTCTGGCCTGTTCTACTCTGTTTGTGCCAAAGTACTGATTATGGCCCACTGACCTTTTTGAAATAAAATATTTGGCCCTCAAGCTAAAAAGATGGAGACCATTGGTTTAGAGTTTGAAGCATCATACTGAAATCCCAATAACCCCATGGACTACAAATTCAAATCCTCTAAAGGCAGCTAGGCCCATCATCCCTCTGAATTTGATAACTGAGTTCCATACATGTTATTATATAGGGGATCATTTGTAAGACTTAAAAAAACTGAAATCCTTTTAGTCTTTGTGAACAGAAAAGATGTGTGCCAGTTAATGGTCCCCTTCCACCCAAGAGGTGGCTGCATTTTAGTGGTGTGGGTATGGGAACAGCTGTGTCATTTAATATGTCATAAGAATGGCCCAACTGGGTCAGACCAAAGGTCCATCTAGCCCAGTATCCTGTTTTCCGACAGTGCCAGTGCCAGGTGCCCCCCAGGGAATGAACAGGTAATCATCAAGTGATCCATCCCCTGTCACTCATTCCCAGCTTCTGGCAAACAGAGGCTGGGGACACCATTCCTGCCCATCCTGGCTAATAGCCATTGATGGACCTATCCTCCATGAATTTATATAGTTCTTTTTTGAACCCTCTTATGGTCTTGGCCTTCACATCTTCTAGCAAGGAGGTCCACAGGTTGACTGTGCACTGTGTGAAGAAATACTTCCTTTTGTTTGTTTTAAACCTGCTGACTATTAATTTCATTTGGTGAACCCTAGTTTTTGTGTTAAGGTAGTGTTCTTTACTACTTCTCATATCTACTTTCTCTACACCAGTCATGATTTTATAGACCTCAATCAGATCTCCCCTTAGCTGTCTCTTTTCCAAGCTGAAAAGTCCCAGTCTTAATAATCTCGCCTCATACGTTCCATACCCCTAATCATTTTTGTTGCCCTATTCTGAACCTTTTCCAATTCCAGTATATCTTTTTTGAGATGGGGTGACCACATCTGCACACAGTATTCAAGATGTGGGCATACCAGGGATTTATATAGAGGCAACGTGATATCTTCTGTCCTATTATCTATCCCTTTCTTAATTATTCCCAGCATTCTGTTCGCTTTTTTGATTGCCGCTGCACATTGAGTGGATGTTTTCAGAGAACTATCCACAATGATTTCAAGATCTCTTTCTTGAGGGGTAACAGCTAATTTAGACCCCATCATTTTATATGTATAGTAGGGATTATGCTTTCCAATGTGCATTACTTTGCATTTATCAACATTAAATTTCATCTGCCATTTTGTTTCCCAGTCACCCAGTTTTGAGAGATCTTTTTGCAGCTCTTCGCAGTCTGCCTGGGTCTTAACTATCTTTAGTAATTTTGCATCGTCTGCAAATTTTGCCACCTCACTGTTTACCCCTTTTTCCAGATCATTTCTGAATCTGTTGAATAGGACTGGTCCCAGAACAGACCCCTGGGGAACACCACTATATCATTAAGTCTATTTCCATTTAAGAACTTTTCCATCTACTGACTTTGACAATAAGCTTGAATTTACATATATGCATACAGAGAACGATTTACAACGAAATGTTTTGTACCCAATTTAAGTGTAAAAAATAATGCTTTAAATCACTAAAAGAATATTTAATAGGTTTTCTTGATTAGTAATGGAGAAATACTTATGTAAAGTGAATTTACCAAGGCTGCATGAGATGACTTCCTGGAAACTGGTATCGTATTGAACCTTTTTCCCTGTACTATACTATTATTGACTTTTAGCAATAAACTTGACTCATATTGGTTATTTGGTCTCTTGCGTATATTTCATAACATACTAAAGTGTGGTCAAGCAATTGACTATACAATATATCAACAGTATTCTGATGAATAGCCTATCAATAAAGTTACATAGTATCAGAAGATTAGTAGTATTAATTTTTCATAATTTATTCCACTAAGCCTCTTCCTCACAGGCATGTAAGTATCTTGTGTCTTGTGTAAGGATCTACCTATTGATTCAATAAGTCGGAACTATCCCAAAGAAAGCTTTTTGTTGGTGTTGTTTTTTAAACACACTTTCATGTTCATATGTTTTAATTAAAAATAAAAGAGGAAACCTTGTATGGGTGCCTGTAAGATGCCTCTAACCCCACACAGCAGAATCTGAAAACACATCGCGGGCAAGTGCCAGTATTCAGTAATAGCTGAGCAATGGATCTGTTCTTTTCTGTCAGTGCAAACATTCTGGATCATCCTAATTAAAAATAAAATAAAACAGGGTTAGTAAGTGATTTTCATGTTTCACATCTAAACCTAATCTGCATAGAAGAAAACAAAGTTAGAGGTGTCTGCATCATACCCCAACCAACCCTCCCTGGAATAAACATTGTTTAGTGCAAACAGTACAAGGATTCACACACCAGAACAGTATTCGGGGTCATTGCACCAGTTTATAATTCTCATAATGCTTGAATGAAGTTTTGGCTTAGGTCAGAAGCATCATTTGCTTGGTGAGGTCAACCTATTCCTAGTGACCATTTCTGCACGTTACACTTGTTCATTATTTGTAGTCACAGGATTATTGACCCAAGAGAAAATAGCTCTGCTGCTGAAGGCCAGTAGTCATAGCTGTTCGGGGGAAAATACACAGACTCACAGACATTAAGGTCAGAAGAGTCCATTGTGATCATCTAGTTCAACGTTTTTCAAACTGGGGTCCGCGGACCCCTGGGGGTCCCCAAGGGTATTCCAGGGAGTCCGCGGACCCCGCTGATCAACTCCTCCTCCTCCCTCCCTTCATCTCCTGGAGGCTACTGAAGCTAAACTGGTAGATTTTAGTCTGGCATTGCAGTGGGGCTAAGGCAGGCTCCCTGCCTGCCCTTGCTCTGCACTGCTCCCGGAAGCCACCAGCACGTCCCTGTGGCCCCAGGCGAAGCAGGTCTCTGGGCTCTGCCCCACCCCTAGCTCTGACTCCGCAGCTCTCATTGGCTGGGAACTGCAGCCTATGGGAGCTGCAGGGGCAGTACCTGCAGAGACCCCCTTGCCTAGGAGCCGCTACAAGAGAGATGTGCCAGTCACTTTCACAAGCCGCACCCCCTCTCACACCCAAACTCTCTCCCAGAGCCCACACCCGCTTCCCAGAGCCTGCACTCCCTCCCAGAGCCCAAACCCACTCCCACACCCAAACTCCCTCCCAGAGCCTGCACCCCCTCCTGCACCCCAACCCCCTGCCCCAACCTGGCGAAAGTGAAATAGGTTGGGGAGAGCGAGCATGAAGGGAGGGGGAATGGAGTGAGGGGGGGGCGGGAAGAGGTTGGGCAGGGTGGAGTTTGGGGGAAGGGGTGGAGTGGGGGCAGGGCCTGGGGCTGAACAGGGGGTTCGGAGGTCCCTGAAAATTTTTAAATCAAAATGGGGGTCCTTGGGTTGCTAAAGTTTGAGTCTGACCTACTGCACATTGCAGGCCACAGAACCTCACCCACCCACTCCTGTAAAAGATCCCTAACCTCTGACTGAACATGTTAAACTTCTACCCAGTCCTATCGCATCTTATATATATGGAGCATTACACTAGCTGACATACTTGTGGGTGGAGACAAGGAACAAGCAGACTTCTTTGAACAATGTGTCCCAAAGGACAAATTCATATTAAAAGAAATCCTACACATGTTCAAATCCCAACAATGGCAGAGGTCATAAAGTGAGAGCCAAGTATATGTTTCTCTATCCTTTAAAGCCTACAAAGCCAACAGTAGTTCTTCGCCACCTACCGCCCCCTTCCCAGTTTTTAGGACTCCTTGAGTATCACTGCTCACCCCAGATTTTTTTTTTTAAATACTATAAGACATTTTCTAGCACTTCCAGTCACAGAGCTGGCCTTCAAAACTTAAACCAACTGGCTACAACTGGAAGTCTCAATTATTTTTTTCCCTAAAATAATGTATGTGCCCCCTCCAACCCTGTTTTTGAGGGACTTGGGAGGAGTGTCAGATTCCTGATAGAAGAGGAGCACCCAGGAGTCCACTTATGCTACTAAGGAAGCATAAGTATTAGATTCCAGCCACAAGCTGTCTGCCTCCAGCTCAGCCACTTCTCTTTGAGCTGCCAGTGTGGCCTCCACCCACAACAGATGCAAGCAAAATAAGGTAGGGATACACCACCAGACTGAGTCTGCCCACCCATCACCAACAGTAGGCCTCCACCCCCCCGCAGCTGCCCTGAGGAAGAAAGGAGGCACTAAGGAAGAAAAAGAAATTCTCATCACTCTTCTTTAAAAATGCATTAAGTTTTAGAGCCCCCCCAAGTCATTGTACTAAGCCTCCCAATCAACTTTGAGTAACTATTTCTATTACAATGGCATCCGGATATCCCAGTAATGGTCAGGGCCCCAATGTGTTAGGTGCTGTACAAACAGTGTTTGGAATGTGCCCGTTTGAAAGGTGTCACAGACCCAACAAAGAAATTTTCTACAATTCTTGCTCAGTCGCTGAGGGGCACATCTGGGGGCAGAGCAGCCAATAGGAGCTGCTGCAGGAAACAAAAAGAACACTGCACCTTCCAGTAAGAAAGAGCCCAGCGGCTCAGGGTGGCTCTGCTTGCTCTTCCACTCCTGTGAGCAATGGGATAGGGCTCCTCTGAGCAATGGGATAGGGCTCCTCTGCTCCTTCCCCCCTGCAACACCTAGCATGGGAAGCAGAGTCCTCCCTGCTGCAGCTCTCCCAGGCCAGGAGAGCAGGGTGAAGAACATGAGGAGCTGCAGGAAGAGCAGAGATGAGGCTGGTGGCGCACAACTGATGTGGGGACTGGCAGAGCTTGGGGCAGAACAGGTCCAGGGATAGAATTAATGAGGGGTTGAAGAGGCTTAACAGATGAGGGTCAGGGACAGACAGGTATGATGTTGCTTTCATTTCTGTGGCACTTTTACCACTGCATACAGACACATAGGGAAATACAGTACCTGCTGCAAAGAGTATACAGTCTGAAAGAAAACTAGAATTACAAATTTTAAGTTTGATCCTAGTCTTTTTTGTATATAAAAGTTTTTAGTATCTAATTTATTAACTTAATTCTGTTTCATGAAACTTCAGTCAACTCGTCAGGGTAACATCTGTCTCAGGCTGTAATATTTCAAATGGGGGATTTAAAAAACAACAAATGATGAGGAAGATGGTAAAAATGAATAACTGAAAGACACACAAAATTCCATTCCCAGAGAGCAGATTTACATTTAATTCACCGAGAGGATATCTTTCAAACACGCACACACGTGTGAGAGACTTGGGGCAGGACTGTGACAGCAGCACATGAATAAATTTTAATGACTAAATAGGCCTCTTTCCAAATCACTAATTCATAGTGCTCACAGAAATCCACCCACACTTGAAAGGTTCTTCCTCAATCCACCCATCCCTGGGATTATTGTGCTTACTGTAACAGCTGAAATAGAGGCTGAAGGACAAGTGCTAGTATTAATGGTAGGACCCAGATATCCTGGCTGTAATAGCTGGCAGACTTCTTCACCAAATAGTCACCGAAACAACAAGAAGTGATGCCGTTTTAGTTCAAACAATCATGAGCTAGTTCAGTTTAAACTAAATTGAGGAATACACAAAACTAGATCTGCAACTAGGGTCCTTAACTGCAAAAGGGCAAACTTTAAAAAATTAAGGGAATTAGGTAGGGAAGTGGACTGAACTGAAGAACTCAATGATCTGAAGGTGGAGGAGGCTTGGAGTTACTGTAAGTCAAAGTTCAAGAATCTATGTGAAGTCTCCATCCCAAGCAAGGAGAAAAAATTTGTAGGGAAGGGTTGTAGACCAAACTGGATGAGCTAACTCTCAAACAGATTATTAAGAGACAGCAGAAAGCCTACATGGAATGGAAGATGGGATGGATCAGCAAGAAAAGCTACCTCTTGGAGGTCCGATCGTATAGGGAAAAAGTGAGAACTGCCAAAAAGAGTTGGACCTTGCAAAGGAAATTAAAATCCATAGTAAAAGGTTCTGTACCCATATAAATAAAAAGAAAACAAGGAAAGAAGAAGTGGGACTGCTAAATATTGAGGATGGAGTGGAGATTAAAGATAACCTAGGCATGGCCCAACATTTAAACCAATGATACTCAGACTGTGGCTCACAGCTCGCAAGTGGCTCTTTAATGTGTCTCCTGTGGCTCTTTGCCGTAGGATATTAAAACACTGAGTGATTTAATTAACCAATCTAAGCTATTAACCAATCAAGATGCTTTTACTATGTTATTAACCAATTAAGTTATCAACTTGCACTACAGTATTAACTTATTTGCTGTGAGAATACTGTTTGAATATGAATAGTAGTATAGCAAATGAAACAATTAATTTGGGGTAATGTCGATCACTAATTTGGCTCCTGAATCACTGAGACCTGAATATCACTGACTTAAATGAATACTTTGCCTTAATTTTTTATAAAGAAAACAAGGAGCTTAGGGGTAGTGGCAGGCTGGTTAATGAAAATGAGGATATGGAAGTCGAAATTATCACATCCAAGGTGGAAGTCAAACTCAAACAGCTTAATGAACTGCTAATATAGTAACTATTTTTAAGAAAGGAAAAAAAGTGATCTAGGAAACTACAGGCCCGTTAGTTTGACTTCAGTTATACATAAGGTTTAGAACAAATTTTAAAAGAGAAATAGTAAAGGTAAACAGTAATCGGGGTAAAATACAACATGGCTTTACAAAAGATAGGTCGTGCTAGTCCAACCTTTATATCTATCTTTGAGAAGATAACTGATTTTTTAGACAAAAGCAGTGCAGTAGACCTAATCTACCTGGATTTCAGTAAGGCATTTGAAACTATTTCACTTGTGAAATTATTAGCGAAAATTGGAGAACATGGGGATTAATATGAGAATTGAAAGTTAATAAGGAACTGGTTAAAGAGGCAACAACAACGGGTGATACTGAAAGGTGAACTATCAGGCTGGAGGGAAGTTACTAGTGGAGTTCCTCAGGGATCGGTCTTGAGACCAATCTTATTTAACATTTTCATTAATGACTTGAGACAAAAAGTGGGAATGTGCTAATAAAATTTGCAGATGACACAGAGTTGGGAGGTATTGCCAATATGGAGGAGGACCGGAATATCATACAAGAAGATTTAGATGACCTTGAGCAATAAAAATGGGTGCAATTAAAAAAATGCAAAGTGTAAGATCATGCATTTAGGGACTATCCAAAAGAATGTTTTCTATAAGCTTGGGGACGTATCAGTTGGAACCGACAGAAGAGAAAGACAGACCTGGGGGTATTGCTTAATCACAGAATGACTGTGTGCCTCCAGTACGATGTGGCCATGAAAAAGGCTAATGCAGTCCTAGATGCATCAGGCAAGGTATTTCCACTAAAGATAAGGAAGTGCGATTACAATTCTACCAGGCACTAGTGAGCCCTCATCTGAAATACTAAGTGCAATTCTGATCTGCCATGTTTAAGAAACATGAATTCAAAATGGAACAAGTGCAGAGAAGGGCTAATACGACAATCAGAGGAATGTAAAACCTACCTTACGAGAGAAGACTCAAGGAGCTTAGCTTGTTTAGCCTAATGAGACAAAGGCTGAGGGGAGATATGATTGCTCTCTATATATACACATCAGGGGGATAATTCCTCTCCCTCCCTGGTATTTATTTAAGTTAAGGGCCAATGCTGGCACTAGAACAAATGGATACTAACTGGCCATCAACAAGTGTAGGTTTCAAATTAGATGAAGGTTTCTAATCATCAGAGGAGTGAAGTTCTGGAACAGTCTTCCAGGGGAAGCAGTGGGGGCGAAAAACTTAACTGACTTCAAGACTGAGATTGGTAAATTTATGGAGAGGACGGTATGATGAGACTGCCTAGACTGGCAGGTGGTTCATCTGTGACTGCTATTAGCAAATATCCCCAATGGCTGGAGATGAGACACTAGATAAAGAGGGCTCTAAGGGCTTGTCTATACTACCGCTTAAGTCGATGTAAGCGATGTCCCTAAGGGGTGTGAAAAAACCTGAGCCACATAACTTACATCGACTTAAAGCAGTGTCTACACCAGAGGTGGGCAAACTACGGCCCGCGAGACCCTCCTGCCTGGCCCCCGAGCTCCTGGCCCAGGAGGTTAGTCTCCGGCCCTTCCCCTGCTGTTCCCCCTCCCCCGCTGCCTCAGCGCACCGCCACTTTGGGCGGACGGGCAACACAGTTGCAGAGCTGCGGCCTGACCCAGTGCTCTGGGCGGCACAGGAAGGGGGCAGGAGGGGTTGGATACAGGGCAGGGGAGTTCGGGGGCTGTGGTCAGGGGTGTGGATGGAGTCAGGGTGGTCAGAGGGCGGGGAGCAGGGGGGTTGGAGGGGGCAGGAGTCCCGGGGGGCAGTCAGGAATGCGGGGGGTGGATGGGGCGGCAGGGGGCAGTCAGGGGTGGGGGATCCGGGGGTGGCCAGGGGACAGGGAGCAGGGGGTGATGGATGGGGCAGGAGTCCCGTGGGGCCGGCAGGGGACAGGAGGGGTTGGATGGGGCAGGAATCCCGGGGGAGTTGTCAGGGGGCAAGAAACTGGGGGGGGAGGGGGTCGGCTAGGAGGTGAGGGCCGGGCCATGCCTGGCTGTTTGGGGAGACACAGCCTCCCCTAACCGGCCCTCCATACAATTTTGAAAATCCAGTGTGGCCCTCAGGCCAAAAAGTTTGCCCGCCCCGGTCTACACCATGCTATATCAGCAGGAGACACTCTCCCACTGACACAGCTTCTGCCTTTTGTTAAGGTGGAGTAATTAGGTTGATGGGAGAGCGCTGTCCTATCAACATAATGCGTCTTCACCAGATGCACTGCAGCAATACCCATTTAGTGTAGTAGTGAAGACAAGCCCTAAGTTACTACAGAGAATTCTTTCCCAGGTGTCGGGCTGATAAGTCTTGCTGCCATGCTCAGGGTCTAACTAATCGCCATATTTGGAGTCAGGAGGGAATTTTCCCTCAGCTCAGATTGGCAGAGATCATGGGAGGGTTTCGCCTTTCTCTGCAGCATGGGGCCTGGGTCACTTACAGGTTTAAACTAGAATAAATGGTCAAATCTCTGTAACTTGAAGTCTTTAAATCATGATTTGAGGACATCAGTAACTCAGCCAGAGGTCACAGGTCTTTTACAAGAGTGGGTGGGTGAGGTTCTGTGGCCTGCAACGTGCAGGAGGGTCAAACTAGATTATCACAATGGTCCCTTTACGTCTGGGGGAATTGTGCGCCAAAAAATTAAAAATTCTGCATATTTTATTTGTCAAAATAACACAATATAATCATGCTAGTTTCAATTACTTTGGTAATTTATTTCAAAATACCTGTCAGCAAGTATATCCGTAACAATACAGACAACAACAAAGATTCACCAAGGAGTAGAGAGTTAAAGAAACCCCTGTGCTCACATGGATCCTCACTGCAGGATCAAGGTACAAGTTACTGTAAAGTAGGAGAAATGGGGAGGAAGGCAGAGAGCAGATGAATCAGTTGAGAGAATGCATTAGTTTAGTGGGATCTGTCCCCAGTCTCTTCCTAGGAAAAGGAGAGGGTGCTCCTTGCTTCTCTGAGGACAAATGGACCCCAAGACCCACTTAGCTGCTCCTAACCCCCCTCCCTTCTTCAGTTCCCCCTCCTTCAGGATCCTTGCCCCAGGAATTGCTCCCCTCAGCTGCTCCTCACACACTCACTGCCTCTTCTGTCAGGGTACAGCACTATACCATCACTGCTCCCTTACCCTGGAGACTGACTCCTCTTCCCCACCCCACTGGTCCCCACAAGGCTCCAACACACACACCCGCCCCCACCACTGGGGACCCTCTACTTCTTCCCATCCACCCCCGGGGACCCTTTGCTTCTTCCCCCTCATCATAACTGGGACCCTGTGCTCCCCTCTCCAACCATGATTGACCCCTTTCTTGCCTGCCCCACCCTCAGAGGCCCTGACCATGGGAGCCAGAGCCGGAAAACGCTAGCTCCTGGAGAAGGGAAACTGACAGCATCATGCTGCAGGTAAAAGTTATGCCTGGGGCTAGAGCATGCATGGCAAGCAGCTACGGTCCAAAACTCAGAGGGCACAGATGCCCCCCAGCCCAGCTCAGGCTCCCCACAGCTGCTTGTGTCAGCCTCACACCTCTGCAGGGCAGGCGAACCAACGGGAGAATGCAAGGGCTGGGCCTGCCCCAGAAACACCCTGGGGCCCTGCTCCTCTGCACCAGGATAGTGAGCAAGAGAGAAAGAGTCTCACATGCACGCCCAGTCCCGCTTCCCCCACCAGCAGTGATTTACTCTCTCCTGGTTGTTCCCACCCAAACCTACATGCCTGCTCAGGCCTGCTACCAGGGAGTGGTGCCCTGTGGCGGCTTCCCTATCAGAATCTATTATTTTGCTGGGAAACAAAATAATCGGGGGGAGAGGAGAGCTGCACATACACGTGGTGCAGAATTCCCCAAGGAGTATCTCTTCTGACCTTAAAGTCTATGAATCTATGACAGCATCCATCCCATTCAACTGCATATGGGGACATTTGCACGCCCGTTTGAGGGAACACTAGGAGTTCTTTCATGCGAAGAGGAGACATTACGGGGAAACCCTAACAATTAAACATTCGATGAGTATGTAGGCATGGGGGGCGGGGGGTGACCACACGTATAAGTGTATCGATAGGGAATTAACCCGACCCCGCCCTGCACAAGATCGGTACGCGCAACCAGAAGGCAGTGCAAGCCGTGCCCATCCCGGGGCGGGCGCTGAAGGACAAGCCTACGGGCAGGGCTGCAGGCCCCCGCCCGGAAGCGCTGCTGGCGGCACACAAGGGGCGCCCCGCAGCGCCCCTCGCCAGCGGGAGCGCACCCCAAGGCCCCGCACCGCGCAGGGCAGGACCTCCCCATTCAGCAGCACAGGGCTGAGCGCCGGCCACGGGAGCGACGGACCCTACGCCGGGGCCAAGGGCGCCTCCTACCTCCAGCGCGAGGAGCGGGAGCCTTTCTTGAAGCCGGGGGAACCATGAACTCCGTGCCGCCGAGAGCGCAGCGTGCGCGCGCATTCCCGTCCCCCCGGAAACAGGCGTCCCGGCAGGAAGGTTCCGGGCCCGCCGCCATCGCTCAGCCGGGCTCCGCGGAGGCAGCGGCCGCTTCTTCCGCATCGCGTGTCCGTTTCCACCCGCCGGTGACAATCCTGCCGGCGGCCCTTAGCCCTCCTCCGGGGGAGGAAGGTCTCCGGACCGCGAAGACAGCCGAGCCGCCGAGCTGGGGGAGGCCGGAGCAACGGCAGCCAGAGACGTCGATCCGCACGCCCGGCCTGGCCCGGAGCCGCCGCACCCTCCGGCGGATGAGCGGCTCGGCGCTCCGCCTGTCAGGCCTGGCAAGGCTGCGATCAGGTGGGGAGGGAGGGAGCAGGCTGGGCTGGGGCGGCTCGGGCGGGCGGGCGCAGCGGAGCCGGAACGGGGGAGATGGCGTCTCAGCCGCCGCCTCCCAAGCCCTGGGAGAACCGGCGCCTGGCGGGAACCGCGGCCCCGGCCTTCCAGTGAGTGCACCCCCCCCTTTTCCGGGGATACACCCTCAGAGACCTGCCCCGCCCACGTGGGGGGAGAGACACCCCCCCCGGACCCTGCCCCACCCCCCTATGCAGGGGGAGAGAGACCGCCGCCCCCCTATGCAGGGGGAGAGAGACCCCCCCCACGGACCCTGCCCCGCCGCCCCACGCAGGGGGAGAGAGACTCTTTCCCTTCCCCCCCTCCCCCCCCCCGGGACCCTGCCCCGTTCCTCCTCCCACGGGGGTAGGGGAGAGACTCCCTCCCAGGGACTCTGCCCCGGACCCCTGAGACTTCCTGTCAGGGACCCTGCCACAGACCCCTTCTTGCCCCCACCCACGGCCCCAAGGTGGAGAGAGACTCTGTCACATGGACTTTGCTCCCCTGTCCCCCACAGTTCATGAAGATTTGGGGATAATGTTAATATAAAATGATGATGGGTACTGATCTTGAACCTCTGAATTTATTTAGGTCTGCTGATTTGGGTGCCAGCCTGCTGACTAGGCCTGGACAACCCACACGAGTACCTCCACCTATTTTGCCACGACCATCACAGCAGGCAGGGAACAGTAGCCTGAGCAATTTCAGACCTGCATACAGCAGTTCCTTTTCTCCAGGCTATGGCACATATGGAAACTCCTTTTATGGAAACTACAGCCCTTACAGTTATGGATATGGTGGTATGGGCTATAACCGGTTTCGTACAGACGATCTACCTCCCAGCAGATTTGTTCAGCAGGCTGAAGAGAGCAGCAGAGGTGCATTTCAGTCCATTGAAAGTATTGTGCATGCATTTGCCTCAGTCAGTATGATGATGGATGCGACCTTTTCAGCTGTTTATAACAGTTTCAGGGCTGTGTTGGATGTAGCCAATCACTTCTCCCGACTCAAAATACACTTCACAAAAGTGTTTTCAGCTTTTGCATTAGTCAGAACTATAAGATACCTCTACAAACGGCTGCAGCGGCTGCTGGGTCTGCGGAAGAGCTCTGAGAATGAGGATTTGTGGGCTGAAAGTGAAGGAACTGTGGCTCGCATTGGCCCAGAGGACCGGGCAGCTAACTCAGCAAAGTCCTGGCCCATTTTCTTGTTCTTTGCTGTTATTCTTGGGGGTCCCTACCTCATCTGGAAGCTGCTCTCCACATACAGTGATGAAGAAACAGGTAAAGGAGATCAGCAAAGTGAGGAGAGTGTAGGTTAGAGAACAAACTATTCATGTTTTTGCCACAAATAAATTAGTAAATCATAGCCTAAAAATGCTGAATTAAACAGGGAGATGGGGATTAAGGTATTAAAATAGCCTACTCTTCGATGCTATGTTAATTGATCCATTCAGTTCTCTATCAAAGAGGTTCTACTTCTAGGGAAGGTAAGATTTTAGGGCTGAGTTCTGCAGCTGCTTCATATGTATACAGCTGCAGAATCAGGTTTCTTATGTGAAACAAAGTCTTCTTTAGCAGCAAGATTCAACTAGGTATTACAGTATAGCACTATACTAATAACATGTTCTTTATTGAACTGGGGGGAAAAACTTGGGGCGCTTGCTTGCTTTATTCAGTCGATCCATCAATCTGGTGACTTGGAATAGAAAATTCTGCAAACCAGGACACTTATATGCAGAGGCTGAAATGTGGATCAGAAGCGTAACTTGAAGCACCTGAAAATGTTGGTAGTTGTATAGTGCCATATATGTATGGCCCTGGAATAAATGTTTGTGCAGCACTTTTAAGATTTAAAGTGTTACTTAAATGTTTCTGTGACCCGTTATATTTAGTATATGCATATTTGTGGAAAAATTCAGTTTCTGTTATAAATTACTTTAAAGATCCAGATGATTATGCTGCTTTTTAACTCTTCTGTGAAATAGCGTCTAGTAACTGGGCAAACGGAGATGATGATCATGTAATTGGAAGAGCAGAATATGACTTCACTGCTGTTTCAGAAGAAGAAATTTCTTTTCGTGCTGGTGACATGCTAAAATTAGCACCCAAAGGTAAGATTATGATTTATTGTGGATTTACTTTCTAACTTCCAATGACTTTTTAATGCTTGCGAATGGAGTCCTATTGACAGCCCTTTGAGATCAAGAGATGTATTTTAGTTGGCCCAACTCAACAGGCCAGTGATTGTGTGGATGCTCTAGAGAAGCAACATGCCCAATCTCTTTGAGTGGGTTTTGCTTAATTTCCCTAAAATGTTGGCCAGTACAGTAACTCATTTTGACGCATGCCCAAAGATCACTTACACAATGCATCTTCACCAACCACTGTACTCCTCATGTTTCCTCATGGGCTATGCAACAGTGCTGTGACAAAAGTTAGCTCAGTGCAGCACTTTTATTTTCAGAACACTTCAAACATTAATCCTCTTGGCGTCCTTCGGAGACAGGTTAATTGTTTGCATTTCTGTCTTATTACAAAGTCAGTTTCTCTAAGCTGGTATGCATTCTACCTGACTCCCACTTGACTTTAGTGAAATCAACACACGTGCATCTGAAGGCATAATGTGGCCACTGTAATAATCACTGAGGAAACTGTGCTATTCAGAAGAGGATAGTTGTCACATACAGCACACTGAATCCTGTAGATAAATGCAAATATTCCAATCTTTTGAGTACGTGTAGGCCAAAAAAAGATATACATGGAAGTATACTAACAGTAATTTCTTAGAACATTTTGTATTTATACTTTGTGTAATCAATTGCATGTAGTTAATTACAGTGAAGGGTGTAATCTTCAAACAGACTTTCAAAGTACTTTTTTCCTCTACAGTAAATATCTTGTATCCTTTGGAAAAGGGGTGTACCTTTTTTAGCCTCTAACTGGACTGCTATAACAAGAATTGACAAATCCCGTTGTCTTTTTTTTTTATGTCTGTCAAATGATTTTTAAAAATTTTGATTAATCATGAGATTTTTTTAAATTGTGATTAATCATGCTATTTAAAAAAATAATCATGATTAATCATGAGATTTAATTGCACTGTTAATAGAAAAAAATTTATTTAAATATTTTTGGATGTTTTCTACATTTTCAAATATTGATTTCAATTACAACAGAATCCAAATGAACAGTGCTTGCTTTATATTATTTATCATAAATATTTGCACTGTAAAAAAGATAAACATAAGAAATAGTATTTTTCAGGTCACCTCATATAAGTACTGTAATTCAATCTCTTCATTGTGAAAGTGCAACTTACAAATGTAGAATTTTTTTTTCATAACTGCACTCAAATATAAAGCTTTAGAGCCTACAAGTCCACTCAGTCCTACTTCTTATACAGCCAATCGCTAAGACAAACAAGTTTATTTACATTTACAGGAGATAATGCTGCCTGCTTCTTATTTACAGTGTCACCTGAAAGTGAGAACAGGCACTCACATGGCACTATTGGTAGCCAGTGTTGCAAGATATTTACGTGCCAGATATGCTAAACATTCGTATGCGCCTTCATGCTTCGACCACCATTGCAGAGGACATGCTTCCATGCTGATGACTGGTATTGCTCTATAATGATCCAAAGCAGTGCGGACTGATGCACATTCATTTTCATCGTCTGAGTCAGATGCCAGCAACAGAAGGTTCATTTTCTTTTTTGGTGGTTCAGGTTCTGTAGTTTCTGCATCGGAGTTTTGCATATTTAAGACTTTTGACAGCATGTTACACACTTCATCCCTCTCAGACTTTGGAAGGCACTTCAGATTCTTAAACCTTGGTTCATGTGCTGTAACCTAGAAATCTCACATTGGTACCTTCTTCGCGTTTTGTGAAACTTGCAGTGAAAGTGTTCTTAAATCGAACAACATGTGCTGGGTCATCATCTGAGACTGCCATCACATGAAATATATGGCAGATGCAGATAAGACCACAGAGCAGGAGACATACAATTCTCCCCCAAGGAGTTCAGTCACAACTTTAAAGCATTATTATTTTAACGAGCATTGTCAGCACGGAAGCATGTCCCATGGAATGGTGGCCGAAGTATGAAGGGGCATACAAATGTTTAGCATATCTGGCACATAAATACCTTGCAGTGCCGGCTGCTACAGTGCCATGCGAATGCCTGTTCTCATATTAAGGTGACATTGTAAATAAGCAGGCAACATTATCTCCCATAAATGTAGCCCTGGTCTACACTGGGTGGGGAGGGTTGACCTAATCTATGCAACTTCAGCTCCACCAATAGCGTAGCTGAAGTCGGCATATCTTAGGTCGACTTACCTGGCCGTGAGGATGGCACCGAGTCAACCGCTACTGCTCCCCCGTCGATTTATCGCATCTAAACGAGACGTGATAAATTGATCCCCGATAGATCGATCGCTGCCCGCCGATGCGGCAGGTAGTGAAGACCTGCCCTTACGTAAACAATCTTGTTTGTCTTCACAATTGGCTAAAAAAGAAGTAGGACTGAGTGGACTTGTAAGCTCTGAAGTTTTACATTATTTTGTTTTTGAGTACAGTTATGTAACAACAACAACAAAAAACTACATTTGCAAGTTGAACTTTCATAATAAAGAGATTGCACTACAATGCTTGTATGAGGTGAATTGAAAAATACTATTTTTTCTTTTTTACTGTGCAAATATTTGTAATAAAAAATAATATAAAGTGAGCACTGTGCAATTTGTATTCTGTTGTAATTGAAATCAATATATTTGAAAATGTAGAAAAACATTTTCAGTTGGCATTCTGTTATTGTTTAACAGTGCAATTAAAACTGCGATTAATTTTTTAATCAAGTTCATTTGTTTTTAATCACTTGAGTTATCTGCTATTGACAGCCCTACTTTTTTTGGATATATTTTAATTAGGGCCCTACCAAATTCTCGGCCATGAAAAACGCATCATGGACTGTAAAATCTGTTCCCCCCCCCCCCCCCATGAAATTTGGTCTTTTGCGTGCTTTTACCCTATACTATACAGATTTCATGGGGGAGATCAGTGTTTCTCAAATTGGGGGTCTTGAACCAAAAGGGAGTTGCAGGGGGTTGCTTCAAGGTTATTTTAGGGGGGGTTGCAGTATTGCCACCCTTACTTCTGTGCTGCCTTCAGAGCTGGGCAGCCAGAGAGAAGTGGCTGCTGGCTGGGCACCCAGTTTTGAAGGCAGCACTCCACTAGCAGCAGCGCAGAAGTAAAGGTGGCAATACCATGCCATCCTTACTTCTGCATTGGTGCTGGTGGTGGCTCTGCCTTCAGAGCTGGGCTCCCAGCCAGCAGCCACCCAG
The DNA here is from genome assembly GCF_965152275.1 of Natator depressus. NCBI lineage: Eukaryota > Metazoa > Chordata > Testudines > Cheloniidae > Natator > Natator depressus. The sequence continues at coordinate 189,372,023 of NC_134236.1, forward strand.
CTCTGAAGGCAGCGCTGCCGCCAGCAGCATTGCAGAAGTAAGGGTTAGCAGAACCGCAACCCCCCCCTCCAATAACCTTGCGACCCCGCTCACACACACACACACACACACACACACACCTCCTTTTTGAGTCAGGACCCCTACAATTACAACACTGCTATTTCAGATTTAAATAGCTGAAATCACGACATTTACAATTTTTAAAATCATATGACCGTGAAATTGACCAAAATGGACAGTGAATTTGGTAGGGCCCTAATTTTAATATATAAACATTAGCACTTTAAACACCCCATGAACAGTTATCTGGCTTGTCATGTGACTAGTTGTTGACTTAATAGCACTAATTGTAGGTTTCAAGTATTCTCCATATTTCTGCTGAGCTTTGAATTAGATGGCTGTATAATGTCTGATGGGATCTCAAACTCTAGGAAGGTGTTTTAATGGTATAACTGTTACACATTTTGAATTACTTTGTAACTATGGCTTAGTTTTCTTATCAGAACAACAACCCAAAGTACGTGGCTGGCTTTTGGCTAGTCGTGATGGTCAAACAACAGGACTTGTGCCAGCTAATTACATCAAAATATTGGGTAAAAGAAGAGGTCGGAAAACAGTGGAGCTGGAAATTATTACAGAGCAGCAGCCGGCTTTTACCAACACAACACCTGTTAGAGGAGCCACTGATGCGGATACTTTAGAGGAGCAAGAAGCTGCCTTTGAATCCGTTTTCGTTGAAATGAATAAGGTTCCCGTTACCTCTGACTCCACTGTGATAGGTGGAGATAAACAGGATCTGTGATGCACCTGGATAAAATTTAGTGATTGAACTATACTTATCAATAATCCTTTTGATATTCTGAAAATTGTAGAAGAACACTGTTAGGACTGTATCAGGTATCTCGCTGCTGGTAACGGGTGAACAGATAACGAAATAATTTACCCAAACTTTAAGAGCATGCTTGATTCACTTAAAGTTGTACATTTGTGGCCCTGCCCAGCAAACTATTGGCAATTGTGAGATCTCAGGCTGGGGGCAGTTCTGTAGAGGCAACTGGGTAAGCCAATGTGTTGCATCTCTAGCAGCTCACTTTGGTCACTTGAAGGAATAGTGCTGATGAATTCTACAGGTAGCAGTGTCCAGTCCTCCTTACTGGAGAAAGAATTGGCTTGATATGAGGCCTTTGAGAGGGGGTGTTGAGAAGGAAAACTGAAGCATTTCTAGCAGAGGCCTCCAAAAATTGTACATTGAAGAGCCCTTAAAATACTTCATTTTTTGGCTGCTTTTTGGTAAAATTAGTGCTTCCGCTACCGCAAAGAAAAATGAAAGACTTCAGGCCTTTGTTATAAAAAGGTGACTATCTTAAGAAACAAGATTAGCACTGTGAAGGAAGGTACATTCAACTGGAGTTGTAAGCAGATAAATGCTGTTACCAGTGTTTATTTGTCCTTTATTCTAATGTTGTTTTCAAGAAAGTATAAGCCGTTTTCCCCACCACCATTCTGGGAGCTTTTCCTCATCAGAGGCCGGAGGACCACATGTTTTATTCTGATTTATAGTGCACATGCTTTAGGCCCTATGTACCTTCCAGCCAAGCACGGTTAAGGATGCTCATTTTTTATCAACATCTCTCTAGGGCCTAGTGAGCTAAGTTAGCACAGCCACACTTCCAGCCAGGTATAATAGCGTATCAAATTCTAGTAATTATGTATTTTAACAGCTACATCTAAACTTCCCGTGTTTCAGTGCAATTTCTTTTTGAACTTTTGTGAGAAAATTCAGCCTGATTTTAACACAGCAGCAATGCATCACAGAGTGGATAGGAAACATCTGTGTTGCCATTAAATGGATGGGGTTTTCTATTGATAATCCCACAAAGTAGGAAACAAGAAAAAAGCTGTCCATTTCATTGTATCATCATGGAGATGGATGAGTTAACTGCTAACTTGATTGTTCCTGCTGCACTTCAGGCGTTAAATCTGGCATTTTCCCATAAAATCTGAGGTACATTGAGAACCACAGTTGCATAAAGACTATTAACAAAATACATTTTGTCTTCAAATCTATTTACTTTTGTGAGCTCTGTACTAAAGTCATACTTTTCTGGGAAGTAAAGTTAAGTAAAGCTTCAGATTCCTCTTTCGGGACTCACTCACATTAATATTAGATTTGATTAACGCAGAATCATTTTCAGTTCAGGCTGTAGTTCTTTTGGAATGCTCTTATATGCTGTGTTGAACCCTTCAATGTTAGAACAGATCATACAGTTCTAATGTACTAGAGAAAAGGAAAAATACTGATAGCTGTGTATTAATAAATCATTTCAATTAAGTAGCCTGTTTCTTAAAAACAAAAACCCACAGCAGCACCCAAGCTAGTTAAACTTGCATACTTATACTAGCTGTTCCTGGGGGAATTCTGTGCCAAAAAATTAAAAATTCTGTGCACAATATTGCAATAACACAATCACGCCGGTTTCAATTATTTTGGTAATTTCTTTCAAAAGACCTGTCAGCAAGTATGTTTGTAACAATACAGACAACAGCAAAGGTTCAGGAAATACTTTTTGACAAATAGATTCCTTACCAGGCATATGAATACATAACTTTCAGTAATTCATTTAACCTACAGAAATGTATTTCCCACCCCCCTCAGAAGCGGTGCAAAGGTTTGGGAGGAGTCGGGGTAATGGAGGAGCTGAGGGAGGGGAAAGTAATTGCTGGGAAGGAGCTTGGGTGTGAACTTGGAGGGTTGTTGGGTGTGGGTGGGAAAAGTATGGAATGGAGGTTTTCTGGTCAGGGAGGGATTGTTAGGGAGCCTCCCCCATGCAGATACTGGCTAACCCCTAGCTTCACTCATTCAGTCTGTGACTCCCCACAACAGCCCCTTATGCCCCACGTTGTCTGGTCCCCATATCCTGTGCCTCTGAGCTGGTCCCACGGAGAGGGCACTGTGAGGAATGCAGCTTCTTCTCTTCCCTATCTGCAGCTGGGGCTACTCCCGCCCAGGAGCAGATGCTCTCTGTCCTGGCGCACAGTGGCTCCGGGTAGGCGAAAGGTGTACGTGCAGGATTTTTCAGCAGAATGTATTTTCAGCTGAGAAAAAAAAAGTGTGTGGCAGATGAATTCTCCGTGTGTAGGAATAAGTAGCATAATGGATTTTTGGTAGTTTTAATTCATGTTTCTATAGAGATCTTCAACATCAGTTTCCATTGCAAGCTTCATTAATATGTTTATATTTTTTAGTGCATTTGCTAGAATTAGTACTTAGGCAACTTGTGGTGAACAGAATTGCTAATATTTAGACAAAACCGTTACAACAAGCTATTGCTAACCTCAGTTTGGTTAGTAGTCTAAGTGGCTGGTATACTGGAGCCCTGGATTTTAGAATAACCGCTGGACTCTTCCTGTGTACAATGGCAAGGTTAGGAGCATAGGAGATAGGACCCTGGCTCCTGGGGGACAGTGTAGTGAAGCATTTTTGCTACTGCTTGCTCAGTAAGATTATATGTAGCTGCTCTGGGAGAGGGAAAGGAAAAAACAGCCCACAGTGAAGGGGTAAATGAAAAACTCTTTGAGCTACACTTGAACCAGTACACATTTCTGAGAAACTTTTCTCAACATGCCAATGCACCAGATGAGGGATTAACTAAAATTTGGATGGGACTCCCTCTGCTACAGAAAGGAAACTGAGGACTAGGATGTACATTAAGATGGTTAGAAAACTTTACATCAAATGTTCAGTTTCTGCCCACATTCTTTGTTCCTGATGGGTTTAATTATTTTACTATTGGAGCATCAATCTTTCTTGTATCAATAAAGAATTTTAACTGGAGCAGTAGTCTCTTAAAAGAATAAAGCTTTTTTTAAAATGTCTGTTAAATCAGGCATCTACTTTCCTAATCAAGACTAGATTGGAAAACACTTTCAGTTGAACATTAATTAGAACTTTTAAATCTCATTAATTTGTAATAAAGACATAGTTAAATTTCACATCTGAGTTTTTTTGGTCATGTTCTTTGAAAGTATTCTCCTGGTAGAAAAGGGGTAGCTTATAAATAATTGGACATTGACTAACCTGTCTTACTTTGTAGTAGCTTGACTTAGTCTATCAAATCACTGTAAATGTTATAACTATGCATAGAATTCTGACCTTTCAATCATGTTTACTCACTTTAATGGAAAAGAGGGTTGAGAAAATGGTGTAATAAGTTATATTTTATTTTAAAAATTCTGAAATTGTATTGACTATAAATGTATTAAAATTGAAATTTTGGCTTTGTTGGATATAAATTAACATCAGTACAAGAATGAGTTTAAAATGGAATCCTGTGAGCTAATTATTTCCCATAGTAAACTAATTGTGCAAATATGTAAGAACAGAAAGTGTTAAATATATTTTTTAAAACTGCATTAGAGATGGGAGTTTTCCTTGGGAAAGAATATTAATATTTTAGTCTTTAATAAGAGCCAGGGTAAAATTCCCAATAGTGCATAAATCCCATTTTCAGTAGTGACCCAGGCACAAAGGAGCCTAAGTCTTATTGACTTTCAGTGTTGTGAAACTGTAGGGGAAAACTCAGTTAAAATTACTCACAAACAACAAGCAATTAGTTTAAACTGTAAAAGTGACATGTAAAAATTCACCTTCCACATTTTACAGACATCCTTGACTCTGATATACAAAACTTGCTAAGGATCTTTTAGCATATCCATTATCAATATGTATATAATTTTGAATGCATGAATAGTGATGGATATGCTGAGTTTGTACCTACTGTTTGTCAGACAAGGTGGCTTGTGAAATGCATGCAGTATATTTTTAAATGACAATAGTGTCATTAACTGCATGTACAAACTGTCAGAGTACTGGAATACTTAAATTACTTTAACTGATCATTTCCATAACTCTGTGGTTATGGTTTTATGAAGTTTGCATAAGGATTAAATATTTTATAAGGGGACTGATACAGTACAGATGTATTCAGCACTGTACAGTGGCTAAACTATTCTGAACAAATGAGGTTTTTTCCTGAGAATTTTAATGTAAAAGTAGAAGTCTGTGTAATAAAAAGGTGGGATGTGGTCTCAATGACTAGAAAGCTTCACAAATATTATGTGTGTGTATCTTAAGGTTTTGGAAGGAAGAGTGCTTTGCCAGCATTGACTAGGAGGCTGTTCAGGGCTTAAATGGTAGTAGAAAGAAGTGAAGATTACGGGAGTAGTCATGGATTCAGTGTATGGAGGAAGGTGTAGGAGATCAGAAAAAAGATGTAGGTGAGGACTGCTTGATTTATGCATTAGGCAACTGACTCTCCTATTCTCAGAGCGCTACTAAAGATAACACATCCATATTATTTTTGGGGAAGTACACCTAAGCAACAGAACTTGAAATCCCTCTTGGGACATTTAGTTGTATGTACTTCATTTGGATTACCTCTGAATTTTAATCTTAAAATAATAGGCTCTTTGTTACATGAACTGTATCTTCATATATATATTTGTACAGTACCTAGCACAATGAGACCCCAGTCTTGATGGGGGCTTCAAGGTGCTACTAGAATACTAAATAGTACATACAAATTCAGAAGACTCATTCAGGTTTTTGAATAGTATTGCAAATTGAAAGGCATTATAGGCAGAATAAAGGCATCCAGCAGAATAAAGAATAAAATAAAAAATGGAAAAATATTAGTCTGTTTTCCTTGCATAGGCTCAAAAGACTACTCTTCTTATGGAACAAAAAAGCCTCTGAGCCAGCAAGATTATTTTAATATGTTTGGCCTCACTAGAAGCACTTTACCGGTATGGGAATACTAGTATCCTATATCAGTATATCCTAGTGTGGACTCAGCTACACTATCAAAGCTGTCCTTGTATCAGTATCGCAAAACCAACCCCCGCGCATGAAACAAGCTGTACTGGTTTAGCAGAACCATTCAGCTACAGTCTTCCTGACTGTTAATCATCAACTTTTCCTCATTTTGCTGTACAAAGTCAGCATTAACTGAATCCGGGAATTGCTGTCAGGAAAATGGGGAATTATGCTATTTATCTCATTATGTATTTGATTCTATGTCTATAGAAATCAAAGGGAGTTTTGTCACTGACTTCAAAGGATGCAAGATCAGGACCTTAATATACTGATTCCGTTTTTTGTATGCTTGTGTACACTTTTCACAGCCTAATACAGCACTCAGCTTTTCTTCAGCAAAGTTGGTGACAATGATGATCAAGGGAGTGAGAAAAGGACAGGAATTTAGTATAGTCTATAGGTTTACAGCAGTAGGATGAAATTAAGAAAAGGAAAATATGGTAAATGAGAAGAAAAATCCAGACATTTTTAATAAAGTAGGCTAGTCTCCCAAGCGAAGTGGTGGGATACCCTCATCTGGACATGCTAAAAGTTGATTGAAAAGAGAAATGCACCGTAGGGAACAAACCTGCAATGACTAATAGATTAGATGAATGAATAGATTTCCTATTTCTAGGAATCCATGCAGTTTCAGTGCTCTCACCTGTTTGAAAACGTTTTCTTTTTCTAATTTTATTTTAAGAATGCAAGTCTTCTCTGACATTCGCTTTAACTCATTTCTTAGTTCATCCATCTGCTGCTGATGTTCTCTGCAAGAAAGGAAAAAATAATAAAATAGCCAGCTACCCTTAGGGACAGATTGTAATTTCAAATGTGTGTTGTGCATCACTGCAGTTCTAAAACATTCATTACTCCACCTGCACCTTAAATATGTAGACTTCTCAATATGCTCGTGTGAAATTAGAAGCTCTTACAGAAAATATTCAAAAAGTAAAGTAAATACCTCTTTTGGGTTTTTTTGGAAGCATTTTTCATAAAAAGGTGCATAGAGCATGAGATAGGCATTTATTTTTTAAAGTATTTTATGTAAGGCTAAATAAATAAAATAAAGTTTGAAAAATTTTCCTACTCCTAAAGTCCTGCTTCAAAATTAACTATGGAACAGTTCCATAAGAATCCCTAGTAGTATTCTGGTAGCCTAAAGGTCCAAAACAGAATCAAGAGTCTTATGCTGAATATGCTGTAAAAATACTGAATGAGAGAGTCCCTCTCCCAAGAGCCTATAAAATGTAACCAATCTGTTTCCAAAGAAAAAGTGATGAACAGAACTAAAATACTCTTAAAAAATTCTACTCTAAAACGTGATTCTGTAAAAATGACAAAATATTTTGACCAAAAAAACAACTAATTTTTTTTGAGGTGGGGTGGAGGGATAAAGGGGGAATTCGAACAGCTCAACTGCTATTTGCCTGTCAGTGATACAGTTTCAAATGTACTCACGTTATAATTTAAAATGTTTTTTTTTTTCTAATAGCTCAGCAAATTCAGCCTGGAATCTGTCTCATTTTTTCTCACACATCAATAATAAATAAATATTTTTAAAAGTTTTGTAGGCTAAATTAGGCCTTCAGTATCGTGTGTAACTACCTTTGATTCTTCAGTAAGTTTGCACATGTATAACTGATTTGAGCTTAGTAAATAACATTGATGTTGCACATGCAGGGAAATAATCCTTCCCATCCTCCAATAGTCTGTGTCACTTTGTGATTGTTTTTTTCTAGTTCAGCGGATGTGTCATACTCAAACAATTCACACACACAAAAACACCTGGAATTTTCAGAGAAAAATCTCAAGGGGGTAATGTTAAACAAGTTGGGAATAATTTGAAAATTAATAAAAAGAAAAGGAGTACTTGTGCCACCTTAGAGATTAACAAATTTATTTGAGCATAAGCTTTCGTGAGCTACAGCTCACTCTTCTCTTTGCGAATACAGACTAACACGGCTGCTACTCTGAAACTTGAAAATTAAAGGTGAGGTTATGGAGTATTTAGGCAAGCAAAAATCCTATTGATTTCATCTCTCAAAGACTGCAAAATCAGGCCCCATCATTGGATCATATTGTATCTTCCTGTGATGGGAGAAGGGGCCCAGGAAACATCATTGAAATTCACCTTACAGAATTCCCCATTCATCTTAACCTTGAGAGGGAGGGATTTATTGGTGCTCAGAGGAGGCAGATGGCATGTCTTCAGAACCATGGAATTTCTGGGGACATGCAAGGAAAAGAAGCTCCTGTTCCAACCACCTACGGCAGCGGTTCACAGATGTGGCCACCATGGGCTTTTCTTGCAGTTACAGCCTCCTGGGTGATGATGGGGGGAGGGCAAAGCAGTGGCCTCTCCCCTGGGGCCACCAGCAGGTGTTGGGCCTTGCCCCATTCTGGAGATACAAACGCTGGAGGAGCAGGCAGCCAGTAAGGTTCCCCATCTTCCCGGGGGCCATGGGGTCAAGCTTCAGCCCTGGGATGGCAGGTGGCAGGCTCCTGCCGTGGGGCTCCGGACGCTCCCCCCGGCCCCTGCTGCCTTCTCAGGCCCTGGGCTTTGGCAGCAGGCTTGGGCCCCAGGCTCACCCCCATAATTGTCCCTGGCTCCTGCTGCCTCCCCACCCATCTCCCCATCCAGGGCTTAATTTGTCCCTGGGCTTTCTGGGACTAAGTCTGCTGTGAAAAGTGATATTTGTTTGTGTGTTAATGCCACTTTTCACAGCAGACTTAGTAGCTAGCTGGGAGGCCCTTAAAAGTGATATTAAACATACAAGTATCTCTTTTCACGGCAGCAGACTCACTAGCTAGCAAGTCTAAAAAAAAGCACCCAAAAAGCAAAAGGAACAACAACAAAGATAAGAACATGCAAAGTACCTTATTTGTGTTTCTATTCTTTCTAGGTCCAGTAAAGAATAGAGACAACTGTACATTATTTTTATTACTGAGCGCAAAAAAATAAAAACCCTACATAAATAAATTACAGTGATTAAGGACATGTATATGTGTGTATTTATTTGTTTTTCCTAAAGTTAATTAAGTATTTTAGGAAAAATTGTCTCAGAGTGGCCACCAGCAAGAGTTGGTGGTTGCATTCTGATGCCACCAAAAATGTGTTGTGAGAACCCCTGACGTAGGGGCTTCTGCCTCCAGCCCCTCCATCTTTCCCCAGCACCATGACTTGCTTAGGAGCCACAGTTTCCACTGGTTTCCTTTCTCTCCTCCAAAGGGGTTGTGAGCACAGAGTATAAGGCAATGTTGCAAAAGGTATCATTTACTTACTGCCTCTGAAGGGTAGCATGCCATAGAGCAGGGGTCAGCAATAATTTTCGCAGGGGGGCCACTCCACAAATTTTGGTAAATTGTCACAGGCCACACATTTCTACTACTGTATATTCATGGAGGGGGTGCAGGGTCTGGGAGGGAGTTTGAGCGCAGGAGGGAGCTCTGGGCTGGTGCAGAGTGTTGGGGTGCAGGAGAGGGTGAGGGGTGTGGGCTCTGGGAGGGAGTTTGGTGCAGGAGGGGGCTCTGGGCTGGGGCAGAGGATTGGGGAGCAGGAGGGGGTGAGGGGTTTGGGTGCAGGAGAAGATGAGGGGTGGGCTCTGGGAGGGAGTTTGGTGCAGGAGGGGGCTCCAGGCTGGGGCAGGAGATTAGGGTGTAGGAGGGGGTGCAGGGTCTGGAAGGGAGTTTGGGTGCAGGAGAGGGTTCTGACCTGGGGGCAGGGGGTTGGGTGCAGGAGGGGGTGCGAGGTGCAGGCTCTGGCTGGGAGACGCTTACCACAGGCAGCTCCCAGCCGGCAGCGCAGCAGGGCGCTCAGGCAAGCTGCCTGCCTACCATGGCCCCACGCCGCTCCTGGAAGCGGCTGCTGCTGGCATGTCTCTGTGCGCCCCTTGGAGGGGGGGGCCCGAGGGGAGGCGGTGGGTCTCTGTGCACTGCCCGTGCCCGCAAGCAGCGCCCCCGTAGCTCCCATTGACCGGTTTCCGGCCAATGGGAGATGTGAGGAAGGTGCTGGGGACAGGGGCAGTGTGCGGAGCCGCCTCCCTCGCCAGGCGCACAGAGATGTGCCAGCAGCAGCCGCTTCTGGGAGCGGCATGGGCCCATGGTAGGCAGGCAGCTTGCCTGAGCGCCCCGCTGCGCCGCGGGACTTTTAGTGGCCCCGACTCGGAGATCGCGAGGGGGCAGCGGAGGCCGGATAGAAATGCTAGTCATGGCAGGCCAGACAGAAATTTTAGACGGGCCAGATCCAGCCCGCAGGCCGTATTTTGCCCACCCATGCCACAGAGAGTCACTGTTCCCTAATTCCGTCTCACCACCAGTGCTGCCCTTGAAATCTCATGAAACCACAAGCCCAGAGAGTTTAGGCAGAAGAGCCCGCTGGGCTTGGAGGCAGGAAGAAATAAAAGCAATGTTGGTTGGTTCTGCTCATTCAGTCTGCTGCTTTTGCAGTTTTTCCACCTCTTTATTTTAATTTGCTTCCTTCTGTGCCTTACAATGGAGGGAAGATCCTAAGATCCGCTCGGTGCCAACTAGCAGAGGATTCATTGTTCTGTAAGGTTTTAGAGTAGCAGCCGTGTTAGTCTGTATTCGCAAAAAGAAAAGGAGTACTTGTGGCACCTTAGAGACTAACCAATTTATGCATCTGATGAAGTGAGCTGTAGCTCAGGAAAGCTTATGCTCAAATAAATTGGTTAGTCTCTAAGGTGCCACAAGTACTCCTTTTCTTTTATTGTTCTGTAACAGTAACTCCTGTCAGGCCTGATGAACTACATGTAGCATACCACTTGAATAGTATTTATCCATAAATGATGTCATGTAAGCTCTTAAATGAAAGCCAGCATCACACTGATCTTTAATAGCATTGTGAAATGTAGGTACAGATACTAGTGAGATACTACAATTTGTATTCTGTTTTGTAATTGAAATCAATATATTTGAAAATGTAGAAAAACATCCAAAAATATTTATAAGTTTAAATTGGTATTCTATTATTGTTTAACAGTGGGATTAAAACTGCAATTAATCATGACTATTATTTTTAAATCTAGTTAATTTGTTTTGCATTAATCACATGCATTAACTGCAATTAATTGACAGCCCTAATATTAACCTGTCTGCCTCAGTTCACATGTAAATAAAGCATTGTAAGCCAATGCAATGGAACACACCAGGAATAAATCCTGGGCCATCAGTCTGACTTGGGGATCAGGGGAGAATATAAAGAGATGGCAAAAGGATACCTCTTTATCCTGCACCTGAGGAAGTGATCAGTCAGTGTGATTACATTCTTGAAAATGGGATCCCAACTTGCCGTGGTTGGAAATGCTGCAAGACGACTTTGGGTGAGATTAGATTTATTTTAGACAATGTTTAGCCTGTTAAAGTTAAGTTTGATCTCAAGGAAGCACGTATTGATTTTGTTTTATATGTAACCTTTCTGTTTCCATTATTCTCTTTACTCACTATCTCTTATGTCTTAGCCTTTGATAATAAATATATCTCAGTGATGTGAGGTTATATAGTAGCTGATCCTCTGTTGACTCAAACAAGCTGATGTGTACACTGTCTCTTTGGGGATGGCAAACGTGATATTTCTGTGAGTAACCAATGACAGGGTCTGGATATTATAGGAAAACACTTCAAAGGGGTTCAGGGAGTGGTGTGTACCTATTATTAACCTGCAAAGCAAAGTGAGGGCTAGCATGCCCAGAGGAGATTGTTTGGGTGGCTAACAGACTGGAGGTATCAAGAAGCTCAAACCCGGTTAAGCAGCAGCATGTCTCTCTCTTGCTGAAGGCAGAGGGGTAATAAGGTGAGTCACAGCCTGACAAAGCATCACAGAAGCACAGGGCCAATTGTAATATGCTCTACAGTATCAAAAGTAGAGTTAAGTTTTATTGTGCTATTAATAATTAGCTACAGAATTAACACATTTCATTACTGATGGGAATGCAAGATTTTCTTTCCTTCCCCAAACCAAGGCACACTGGTGTTAAGATAAATTGAACAAACGTTAGACTAACTCGATTACAAAGACAAATGGGTTTGAATTTTCAGTACCTTGTCCTCCGTTACTTTCATGAACCTAGACATTGTTGAATCTTTTTCTTTTAGGGCAACTTTGAGTTGAAGATTTTCTTTCTGCAAGATTCTAATTTTTTCCAGATAGCTATTTTCTTCATGTAAAGATGCCTATCCAGTTACAAACAGTGAACATCAAACTCTGATACAAAGAAATATAGAAGATGCAATAATACAACAAATATTCTATGAAGTGCTAATCCATTCATTTGATCTTGAAAACAAAATTATGCTGTATGAAAAATATCCTTCAACAATGTTGTAACATGACTATTTTAAAGAAAGTTGTATTTCTAGTTTAAAATGTTCAATAAGGTTTTTAATTAAATAATAGCAAACAGTATCAATCATGACAGGTTTCAGAGTAACAGCTGTGTTAGTCTGTATTCGCAAAAAGAAAAGGAGTACTTGTGGCACCTTAGAGACTAACAAATTTATTTGAGCATAAGCTTTCGTGAGCTACAGCTCACTTCATCGGATGCATACTGTGGAAAATACATCTGGTAGCTCACGAAAGTTTATGCTCAAATAAATTGGGTTAGTCTCTAAGGTGCCACAAGTACTCCTTTTCTTTTTGAGTATCCATCATATATTTTGTCCAGTTCATACTGCAATTTCTAAGCAACGAAGATCACATTTCCAGCTGTAAATTTCCACGGTACAGGATCTGGTTACAACACAGTAGACCCCTGCCGCAATTACACCAAAGTTCAAAGTTGCAGTGTAGATGGGAATAAACTACATTTTTAATCATGCTTCTGAGTCATTCTACAGTCCTGCAAAGGTCCAGATCTGTAGCACCGTACAAGTCCATGGTTCTGTCTACACGAAATACCAAACCAAGTTTTAATCATGTCTATGGGTTACTATTTTGTAACAAGGTCCCTCAAATTGCATGGTAGAGATGTATGGTAAATAGAATCCTTGTTACACATACTGCATTCCAGTTTACAAAGTACATATTGCTATACATTTCTCCAAGACCATTTTCGCTACTTGAAAACATAGGATTTTTAATCATCAATATTTTCCAGTACTGCCCTTCAACCTACTTATAATATCGCATTACAGGGAGCCTTAAAGAAATCTAGAATTTTGCCTCATCTTTAAATCAATAAAAACTCCCAATGATGTTCCCATAGTTGCTACTTCAAACTCCGTTCCTTTCTCACTGATAAATATAGTGTAGAGTTTAAAGAATTGAGAGAAATGGAAAGACTTGCTGCACCATAAATTTAACAGCTGAACTAATGAGAAAAAGATGGACCAAGTGGGACGAGCCAATTAAAAAAGTATCATTGATATAACCCATAATGCTACTCATGTGCTGCATTCTTTTATACACACACACAAAGTATTTTACATTTTCATCATTTTTATTACGTATATAAAAAACTAACATACTACCAACAATTCTGTTTAGCATTAATAAAATGTAATTAGTAAGGCCCCGTCTACACTAAAAATGCAATGATGATTTTGTAACTGTTCATGACATTCTTATCTAACCCATTTATAACAAAAACAGGTGATGTCTGTGCATACTACAGCTTTTTTCACAATGCAACAAATGAGTCAACCGTCTTTATGTGTTCATGTCACCCACACTTCCTAACTCAGTTTGTCCCAGTTCCTTCTGGGGAAATCTCATAATGCCTCATGAGGGGATAGAGAGCATGTAGTACATGCCCACAGACTAACACCAACAGCATGTGGGGCAGTGCACTTAGAATGTGGTGCCACAAAACGAGCTGGAGGAAGGAAGACCTGCCAAACTTGTAACAGAGACATGGTTAGTGGGTCCAATCTACAAATAAACAATGTGTTGAACCTGTTACAGATAGACAACCCCACCTTGGGCATCTGGTGAGGGCAAAACATTGTTACCTATTGCCATTACTAACCAAGTATTAACCATGTTGTCTGAATACCAACTGTGTTTGGAACCAGCCTTGTCGCTAACTAGTTACAAACCTTATTAAAATTATAATTCACATTTGACCTAAAGGATAAACACTAGCAGTTCCTTGAAAAATTAAAAACACAAAGGGTGAAATCCTGGCCCCACTGAAGTCAATGGTAGTTTTGCCATTGACTTCAATGGAGCCAGGATTTCATCCAAAGAATGAACAGAAGTAAAAATGTAATACAATTAAAAAAAAAAAACAACAGAAAAAAGCACAGAGGGTGAGTACTATACAAAATGAGCTATAGTGATTCAAGTCACTAATATGTTTTAATTCTGATATTCAAAACACTTTCAGATGCCCTGTCCACAAGATGAACTAGTAATTACCTGAGACACAAGGTGGGTGAGGTAATATCTTTTATTGGACCAACTTCTGTTGGTGAGAGAGAGAAGTTTTCGAGCTACACAGAGCTCTTCTTCAGGTCAGCTCTGTGTGGCTCGAGAGCTTGTTTCTCTCACCAACAGAAGCTTGTCCAATAAAAGATATTACCTCACCCCACCTTGTCTCTCTAATATCCTGGACTGACATGGCTACAACTATACTGCATAGTAACTACCTAACATATGCTCCCATAGCTTGCATACCAAAATGTGCAGCAAAACCTGGCTCAAAATTTAACACAAAAACCACCTCCTTGGCATGGCTGCTACAACAACTTACAAGACAAATGTTGCCATAAAAATAAGACCTTTAGAAGACCTATACGTTCCAAAGGGGTGTGTGCACTGAGGATACTTAGGAGACATAGCAAAGGTGTAGTACTATATATATGAACCCGGAAAAAAACACTACTACAGAAAAATGATAGCAAGTTAAAGCTGATCTAAGCGGTATCACCTTGCTATTAGTAGAAATCAACATCATGGTAAGGCAAAATGTAGCTGTTTCAGTGGCTCTCTAGTTATTCATGAACATAAGCCACCTGCTATGAGTGGAGTATATGGGCTGAATCAGATTTCCAACGATCTTGGAAAAGTTGTTTGCCCATTTCCATAAACCATAGCCTTTTACCAGTGACGTGTAGTAGTGCAGCACTCTATATTTTCCCTAATATATTCTCTGATTTTTTTTTAATTTCTTCAGTAGAATTTATACTCACATCCAATCTTGCTTACTGCAAATCATTTTTACTCCTAACTTGATAACATGATACATCAACTTATGTAGCTCAATTTTGTAGTAAATACTGTCCTTTCTGCATCTTTTTACAGCTAAGAGAAGCACATCACCTACATTTACTATCTTGTTCAGGGAAATCTATACCTTACTTTGAGTAGCATGTCCACTCTGGACAGGGAAACAATACTAAACTAGTATAACAACCACCATATCACAAAATGGTCTTCCTGACAGTTGTTGATATGATAGCATGATTCAAGCCATAGTGTAATCATGCCCAACAGCTGCAGCAATTATTCTTTTCCTTACAGTAGAAACCATTATATTTTACTGATTTTTCTAGATAAATTCAAACCAGGAAAGGAAAATCTCTCACCTGAATAGATCTACTGACAAGTGTCTTTTCTCTTTCTTGAATTCCAACAGTCACACCAGCAATAAAAGGAAGGCCTCTTATTGCACGCAGATCTGGTGGCTCCATCTCAAAAAAGATATATTGGAATTGGAAAAGGTTCAGAAAAGGGCAACAAAAATGATCAGGGCTATGGAACAGCTTCCATATGAGGAGAGATGAATAAGATTGGGACTTTTCGGTCTGGAAAAGAGACGATTAAAGGGGGATATGATAGAGGTCTATAAACTCATGACTGGTGTGGAGAAAGTGTAAATAAGGAAGTGTTGCTTACTTTTTCTCATGACACAAGAACTAGGGGTCACCAAATGAAATTAATAGGCAGCAGATTTAAAACGAACAAAAGGAAGTGTTTCTTCACACAACACACAGTCAACCTGTGGAACTCTCTGCCAGAGGATGTTGTGAAGGCCAAGACTATAACAGGGTTCAAAAAAGAACTAGATAAGTGCATGGGGGCTAGGTCCATCAATGGCTATTAGCCACGATGGACAGGGATGCAAAACAATGCTCTGAGGTGTCCCTAGCCTCTGTTTGCCAGAAGCTAGGAATGGGCAACAGATCACTTGACTTGATGATTACCTATTCTGTTCATTCCATCGTAAGCACCTGGCATTGGCCACTGTTGGAAGACAAGATACTGGGCTGGATGGACCATTGGTCTGACCCAGTATGGCCGTTCTTATGTTCTATAGATTAAGTGTACCCTAAGATTTATGTGGGTAAGGAAATGAGACTTGGTCATGGAAGGTGGGGCACTGACATGAATATTCAGGATAGTGCCAAGACCCTTTAAGAGGGTAAACCACCATGAGGAGTTACATCTTTTAGCATTCAGTTTGTTAGTTCCTTTTGTTTAGCTGTTAGTTTTACTTTTAAGTATACCTTAGCTACTCTAATCTAGCCCTTATCTCCAGCATCTCAGCATTGAGGAACCTGGAACATCAGACTCACTGTGACATGCCAAAGACTAGGCTGTCTCTTATCTAAAGGAAGGCTATGGATATGCTAGTCTAAGTAACTTCTGCAAGGAATGGTACCATGGGTACCACTCAGTGATGAGCTGCCAAAAGCTGAAGAACCGGTTCCTTCAGTCGCTCCGGGTCTTCGGCAGCACTTCGGCGGCAGGTCCTTCAGTTGCTACGGGTCTTCAGCAGCACCGAAGGACCTGCCGCCGAAGTGTCACCGAAGACCCGGAGCGACTGAAGGGCCCGCCGCCGAAGTGTCACCGAAGACCCGGAGCGACTGAAGGGCCCGCTGCCGAAGTGTCACCGAAGACCCGGAGTGCTGCCGGGTGAGTAAAAATTTAAAAGGGATTCTCAGGGGAGCCTCCCCAGCCGAGAGCTCAGGCGGGCAGGATAGGACGGTCCTACGGGCCGGATGTGGCCCGCGGGCCGGAGTTTGCCCACCCCTTTAACAACCAGTTCTAAACCGGCTTCAAAATTTAACAACTGGTTCACGCGAACCGGTGCGAACCGGCTCGAGCTCACCACTGGTACCGTTCGAACTGTATTACTTCTTTCTGATTCTGTGGTTTGGAGCTTTGATAACTTTTCCTTTAATAAAAATCTCTGCAGCCTGTCTCTGTCCTCAGCATGAATGTTCTTGCCACACACTCCAATGGTCGGTACAAGGTATTGAACTTTCTACATCGGGGTCCTCAAACTCGGGGGTGGGACCCCTAAGGGGGTTGCAAGGTTATTACATGGGGGGTCATGAGCTGTCAGCCTCCACCCCAAACCCTGCTTTTCCTCTAGCATTTATAATGGTGTTAAATATATAAATAAGTGTTTTTAATTTATAAGGAGGGTCGCACTCAGAGGCTTGCTATGTGAAAGGAGTCACAGGTACAAAAGTTGGAGAACCACTGCTTTACATTCTCTAATCCTGTAGTCTGATTTTGGGAGAAGAACCTAAGGATATTCTGGTCAGATCATTGGTGGACCCTATAATAAACCAGCCCTCTAAGAATCAGGTTAACAAAAACTGCACAAAACTGGAGAAATCTGCTAAAAGCACAGGCCTGCCTGCAAGGGCCTAGCTTCTGTGCAGATGCAGGGATCTCTTTCTTCCAGCTTTGTTTCCAGGCAATATGGCTTTCCCATGCTCCACTGCCCCTGAAATCACCCAGGGGGACCCAAGCGAAAGTTAATGAAGTCCTCAGGGAATTCTCCACTGGCAGATTCACCACTACTAGCTGGGATGGGAAGGGCAATGTACATACATCTACAGCCTATCTGTCCTCTCCCCACTTCCAGGACATGAGGTGCCAACTCTCTCTTCTGTGCAGGAAAGGGGATCGCATTTAGGTCCTGGGAGGACAATAACGCCTCCACAGGAGCTGAAAATGTGTCTTTTACCCAGAGCCATCCTGGTGGTAGTGGTGAAATTGAGACCAATCACTGCAGTGATTTTTCACTGGTTTTTGGAACAGCACATGTACAGGTTAGGATTTTGTCGCGCTGTGAGGTTGGCTGCTGGGGTGACGTCATGCCCAGGTACAGGGCTGGTTGGGTGACATCGCACTGAGGTGGCGGTGAGGCGGGTGACGTCGAGTGGTGGGGTGACGTCATGCTGATGGCGACATCACGCTGAAGTGCCGATGGAGGATGGCGTGACGTCACGCCGAGACAGGGCTGGGGCCCCGGGGCGAGCGGATGGGGAGGGTCTCATCTCCTCCAGCCCTGGGTAGGGAAGGGAGCAGCCCCGCCCGCCCCGGCCACCTGCCTCAGACGGCTCCCAGCCCGGCGTCGCCTTGCGCGGCTCGTTGCTAGGAGACCAGACGCTGGGGGTAGGGCGGAGCCGCTGCACTGCGACAAGGCGGGGGAAGGGGGCGGAGACTCGACCCCGTGACACCGCACGCCTCACCACCCATTGGACAAGGCCCGCCTCTCTGGGGAAGGCCGCGCCTCACCACTCATTGGCTGTCCTCTGTCGGGGGCTGCCAGTGTCCCGGGCGTGGCAGGTGGGGTGGGTCGGTGAGCGGCCTCTGCGCGGCCAGCGGCTCCCGGCGCCGGAGCGGCTGGGAGTTGGTGGCGGGCATGCGGGCGGACTGTGGCAGGCTGCGTCTGGGCGAGGCCGAGGGAGACGCTGAGTCTGTGGCCGAGCTGCGGTAACGCTCTGCCTGGATTCTTGCCTCCCCCAGGAAGCGCCTTCTTGGTCCTCTCCATCCTAGCCTAGCGCGGCGCTGGGGCTCGCCGAGCTCCTCAGTGGCTTCAAACCCAGAGGTCCGCATCCTCCTGCTGCCGCCCGGATCGGGCCCCAGGTAACCGACTCCCAGCCTCTCCCTCCTTTCAGCGCCTCTTTCCTGCTGAGCACCCGCCTCGCCCTCCAGGGGACGCTGCCCCTGGGCCCGCCCCGCCCACCTGCTGGGCACCGCTGAGCGAGCCTCACAATTCAGGGTGTGGTTCGTCAGTCTTGGGGTCCCTGCTTCCGTGGACAGGGGCCCCTGGGAGGTGGGGTGGTTGTGGTAAAACTAACACACTAATTTTGTACCCAGAAAAATAGATGGAGGACAAATAAATACTTAAAATATTTTATCTTTTATTCAGTACTCAGAAAGTACCTTCACCTGCCCCCCCCCCAAAAAAAACAAACCCAGCACACCTGCCCAATTTTTTTGAATACTAAACATTTCATAGACATGCCTGGTCTGTTAAATATGTGTAATCAGAAATGTCACTCAATAAAATATTAGAAATGACACGTCATAGATGTTTTAAGGATGCTCGTACTGTAATATGGTCATAACACCCTGTTAAATAGAGAAGTCTGTTGACTAATGTCTCTTTAAACAACAGATTGATTTTTTAATTCTTATTGTTTCTGATATTTACCTGGCAAGGATTTTTAAATGTGTTAATACTTCCTAATTAAACATATAGTATACAAAAAATCCCCCCCCCCCCAAAAAAAAAAAAAAAAAAAGGAAAGAAAAAGAAAATCCTCTGCAACTCTAGTAAATTCTTTTCATGGAAATGGTTAAATCCCAGTCCTAGAATTGTGCTTTGTCTTCTTTCCATACCTAGGATTTGTCTCCATATTTTTTTAAAATTTTAGTCTTACATGATTCTCCACATAGCTCAGTGGTTTGAGCATTGGCGTGCTAAACCCAGGGTTGTGAGTTAAATCCTTGAGGAGGCCATTTGGGATCTGGGGCAAAAATTGGGGACTGGTCCTGCTTTGAGCAGGGGGTTGGACTAGATGTCCTCCTGAGGACCCTTCCATCCCTGGTATTCTATGATTTCCCTAACTGTAAGTAAACCTTCTATACCTTTCTGAAGTTGCCTTCTTTCTGTGTGTATTTAATGTACTAGTCTAAGTGGTTTTAAAACTTTGTGCCACACCCATAACTGCTATGTCTCACTTACCTTATTTGTGGCATTGTTTTTTTTTAAGTTGATCTTCACTTGCAGTAGTGTAGGCTGTGCAGAACACAAAGATGCAGTGTCATCTCTAGAGAGTGGTGATACTTTATTATAGGCCTCGTCCAGGTTGCATCTCTTAAAGTGTGTACCATTGCTGCAAAAGGAAGTAGTCTTGAACATGGCTTTAGCTATGGCTTTTACAAGATTTATTATACAACAATAGAACAGTGTTGGAGAACCCCCAATGGCAAGTACAATGTGTGCTAATTCCAAAATAGGAAGTAAATACTGAGACTTAATATCATACTACATGCATACAATATCCAAGCTCATTCATTTGCCTGTATGATGATCCATGTATGGCCCAGCTCTTTGTATATGATCAGAATGAGCATTTAATTCAAACAGCAGTAGTTGTTTGTATTTTGATTATTGCACATGCAGATTTAAGTAGCTATATTTATTTGACCATGTGATATACTTTTGGGAGTAGATACTTCCCATAGGGCAGCACATGTCAGCGTTGTGTATGAAAGAAAAAAATTAGAGCATGGGGGTTAATCTAATCCATCCAGGATTGGGAACTGTTCTAATTCTGACACTGACTCGTTGTCATTTGGTTATGCTGTTTAACCTCTGTTTAGTTTGTGGCTAAGACTGTAGTCCCATTCCTAGTCATTTTATGACCAAAACAGGTCCTCATCTAGGGTATTTGCATGGATAGCCAAATCTAGGCTCCAGTTAATACTAAAATAGAAAAGTGCATACTTGATAAACACAACCTTCATGCCTCTCAAGAAATGTCACTGCCTCTTGGAGTACCTGTCATAATTGCACTGTTGAGTTGCTTCACCGTTACTAGTAAAATGTTAAGACTACTATAACCCATTGTGGTTTTGTTTCCTATAAATTGTAGAACTCTTGCAAATGAGAATAACTACTGTTATTAAGAATAACTTAATAATGAGAATAACCACTGTTCCTCTATCTCTGCACCTGAATATACAGTATATTTATACAATAGGAATAACCTTTATGAGGGAGCACGTTTATAGGCTATCCATATCAATAGTGATTGTATTTTTATTAAGCCTAACCATAAGCAATACTTACATCTTGACTTTATAGAGAATAAAGCTCGTTCCTGCACCTTTACCCTGCTGTCATTCAGACAGATTTTTTTTTTTTTTTTTTAACTGTCAGCTAAGGGTAGACTGGATAGCACAGGAGCCAGGCTTACTATCTAATAACCATTCACCTCATTGATTCAGATTTGGCCTTGGTCATCCCTTTTGGTAACTTCTTATGCAATATTCAATGGTTTCTATTAGTTTCTGTCCATTCACTAATGGAGAGAGGTCTGAATTAAAAAAAAAAAAATCATCACAATTTTGACAGTATTCGGAGAATGAAGGCCAATTATTGATTGGACATGGAGACTGAACTACTTTTACTCCTAAAGGTTGCAATTCTGGAAAGGTGCTGAAACACACTGGCAGTCCTGCATAGGAAAGTTTTGATAGCTATTGCTTATAAGGTACATCTGCTCTTTAGCTAAATATTTTCCATAGCTGTTAATTTGGGACTCCTTGCAAGTGCTACATTTCAGAGCAAAAACTATATATGACTTCCTGGTTTTTTTCTCAAACAAAGCTGCCTTGAAAACAAAAATCAACTTTCTCTCTAAATTTTCTTTTGATGAATATTCTGAACCTAAGAAAATTATTCCAGTTTGTTTCTTTTTCCAAATATTTTCTACAAATTCATTTGCTTTTCCCCACAACATAAACACTTCCTCAGTTACATGTTGGGGGTTTTTTTGTTTTTGTTTTTTTGTTTTACCAGTTCAAATTTCTGGCAAAACGTTATGCCTTATTGCTTATATACTCTGAAATGAAATCAGTGGGCTACCTACTACTGCAGCACAAGTTTGTAAGAAATCCTCTTTTAGCTACTAGAAAAGTAAGTGTGGGGCAAAGGAAGCAACTCTTAGAGGACTTTCCCTATAGCAAGCAAGTCCATTGAGACTACATCCAACTGCAGCCTTATGAGGATTCTCCATAGTCATAGCTCTTGGCTATCTTCTCTCCTCCCATTGCCATATTATTTATAACCCAAGATTAAGATTTTCAGCTATGACTAGTAATTTTGAGTGCCTCAATTTTTAGGTGCCCAATTTGAGGCACCTTGACAGGACCTTATTTTCAGAGAGTGGGTGGCCAACACTTCCTGTAAATCAGACCTTCTTAAGGTATCTCAGTTGGGCACCCAAAATTATTAGTTGCATTTGAAAATCTTAGTTCTAAACTCTTCCCCCACCAGGCTCCTTTTGAATATACTTACAAGTTGGGGTGCCGCTTGCAGGAGGCGGTGGTATAGAAGAATCAAAAATTACCAAAATTGACAATCGTAATAACTAAGGCCAACATTTTTCAAAATTGTTCACTAATTGAATTGTATGCCTCAGTTCCTTGATGCTCAGGTTGAAACCCATAGGACCTGATTTTCAGAGTTGCTGAGAGCTGCAGCTCCCATTGACTTCAGAGCTGTGGGTGCTTCAGAACATCTGAAAAGTCAAGTTGTAGATATTTGATTCTGCATGCCCAATCTAAGCTAACTGGGCCTACCCTGTAGGCATATAAGCATGTGATTGGACGGTAAAGCACTTATTTACCAAGTTTTTAACTGGATGAGTTTAGTATTGTTTGAAACTACTGCGCATCATGCAAGTTTTGTCCAGTTTTCTTTCTTATTAATCTCCACTTTGTGGATCCCATCAGTTGCTAGTATTTCCACTTTAAGTGCTGGAATATCTCTTTTAATAGCTACTTCCTCTACATAAGCTTACCTTAATTTACTTTCCGTGGCCAAAGCATGTGCTGCAATAAGTAATTGTATGTCACTATAATACGCTACTCATTCGTATCTACACCTTAAATTAAAAGACTATTTTTCTCTACTTTTTATACAGTAGCTGTTATACTGATTCCTGTCTTTCCTATTTACTACCTAATTAGAAAAATCAGTGTCTCAATTTTTTGCTAATAACTTTATATTACTGTTGTCAGGTTTATATTTTTAAAAAAACCCAGCTGAACTCCCTGTAACCTGTAATAAGAATTAATGGTACCCACCATCTTGCTGATTTTTCTGAATGGTCTCCTATTTAATCTACTCACTCATTCATACTTGAAGGAAGAGGAGATGATTAATCAACACTGCATGTTCCCTATTGAGGTATAGTTTTCTCCTTTTAGATTTAGATGTCAAACTATAGTATGACTCATCTTGGTATCTTCAGAATAACGTCTGTTGTCTTCTTTTATCAAATGCCTTAACATTTCTAAATATTGCCACTTCTAAAACAAAGCCTGCTGTAGTTTAATTAGTGTTCTTTTTAACCCTAAATCAAGTTGAATCTTTTGGGGTTTTTTTATGATAGAACTACTTAAGGTATTGATCAGGATAAAAACCTGTTGGAACTGAAACAAACTACTTTGCAATTGTGCTTTTTTTTTAATGGAATCTGGGCTGCGTAGATGTCTGTATGATTTATTTAAGTAGTAGTATTAGTACTTGACTTTGTATAGTAACAGTAGTTCTGCCATTAATGTGTATTGTACTTTAACTGATCACGCAATTATTGCTGCTGTGAAACATGAGCAGTATTGAACTTTATGGGTCTTTATGTATACATATTTACAACATTTGCCTCTCTAGCTTTTAGTGCCAAAAGATGAGTCGAGGATACTCAGAAAACAATAACTTTCCATATGATAACAATCAAATGGTTTTGGACATGATCCTGTACTCTTTAATCGGTGTCCCTCAGCCTATCAACTGGGACAGTGTGGCAAGGCTGGTTCCAGGATTTACATCCAAAGAGGTAACTTTGTTAACCATCAGTGTGTCTGTTTAAACAGTGCTTTATCAAGAGAACTACACTTTTATCAGAAGGGGGGCTGGAAGGGTGGGGGAATGGTTTTGTAAAGTTACTTGAACTTAAAGGACCTGAAAGAGTTAAGCAATATGTTAAAAATGCAAATAGGAAGGTGTTAGAAAACCTCCACATTCAAGATATGAAGTAAACAAAATTCATAACTTGAATGCAGAATGTGCATCTTATAGCCTAAGGCAGTATTACTGGGAATTAGTCAAAAGAACAAGTGAAGTGAAAAGAGTCTGTAACGGTTCAAGAAGCTTTCAGATTACACTGTAAAATACAGCCTTATGACAAGGAAGGCACATACATACTTCATATTCCCTCCCTCCCCCCCGCTCACAGTTTATGGTATACTCGGCAAACATAATTTTCCTGAGGTAGATGGTGTTAGCATATGATCAAATATACTTTCCAATTGGAAATAACAAAGCTCCAATTTTCAAGGACAGCTAGCTTGATCCTTCAAGTCAGAGTGCTTCCTTATTCAGTGGGAGATAGGAGCACTCAGCATCTCTAGGATCAGGCCCTAACTGTTTAAATTTTTCTGTACTAACTGTTTAAATTTTTCTGTAAACTCTTGGATTTCAAATTTGCTCAATGCACATATTTTAAAGGAAACACCTGGATGATTTATGTTATCTTGCCTGCTTCATTGTACAACTCTCATTTGTGTGTGTTTTTCGTTTAAAAAAGACAAACAAGATACTTTTGACTCCAGGGCCAAAATTTGTTGTGAAATTCCAGGCAGTTTCGTTTTTTTGTGACTCACAATAACAAGTAAACAGACATCTTGCTGTAATTGAATGTGGCAACTCTCACTTAATTTATAACATTGTTCATGGGAATCACATAAAAAATGATTGACTGGAGTTGAAGCCTAAGTGGAACTTTATTGTCCTACAAGCTGATAGTGTTTAGTAGAGATTCATAGTTGTGGATGCCGTCACTTAATTTTTCATCTGATGATACAATGCTTTCTACTATAAGTAAATTAATCTTTTGTATGTTTTTTATTGACCTCTTTCTCTCAACTGAGATAATATCCCTGGTCAGTAGAAAAGTGGTTACTCTGCTTTAGGATATGCAGAGCCTCTATAGAAGGCTGTTAGAGTTGCTGTGATGAATTTAGCCCTATGATCTCAAGTGACTGTTTAATCTAATAGACTTTAACAGAGTTAAAATACATTCTCTCAAACTCCCATGTGAATTGTCCCATTCAGTTTAATGAAACTATTCTTATAAGTAAAGTTACTCTTGTGTGTAGTTGTTTGAAGCATTAAGGCCTTTAATTTACATTGAAATCTACATCTAATAAGTGAGGCCCAAATTTAAGTCTGTTTGTACACAAAAATTAAATTTTTAAAAGCCTAATATTGTTTTGTTTGCATTTTAGCTTTTCCCTGCAGTTCTGGTAACCCAAATATTTCAACATTAGCCTGTTCACGACTGCATGAAAATTTACTCCTGGGAGAATTCTGAGCCACTATGCATGTGCAGCATTCATTGCTGTGTAGAATTTTTTTCTGCAGAAAATACATTCTGCCAGAAAGGAGCTGCAGTTGCACTTTTTGCCCACCAAGGGCCGCTGTGGTGCCAGAACAGAGAGCAGCCACTCCCAGGCCAGCCCCAGCTGCAGATAGGGAAGAGGATGCCTTCCTCACAGTGCCCTGCCCCATGGGGCCAGGGCAGGAGGCACAGGATATGGGTGGACAGAAAGCATGGGGCACATTTGTAAAAAAATAAATAAATAAATAAATAAAAATTTCCTGAATCTTTTTTGTTGTCTGTATTGTTACAGACTTGGTTGCTGACAGGTATTTTGAAATAAATTACCAAAATAATTGAAACTGGCAAGGTTAAATTGGGTTATTTTGACGAAATATGCAGAATTTTGTAAAATTTTTAATTTTTTGGCACAGAATTCCCCCAGGAGTAATGAAAACAAGGAAGGGAAACTAAATAGAAATAAAGTGAAATTTTCCAGTCTGAGCAAAGTCCGTAAAGTAAAGGAACAATAATTGTGCAAATGGGAAGTTAAAATTATCAGACACACAGAGAAACTCACTATGTTGGGGAAGGGTCAATGTGGCTTTTGTAAATGGTAAGACATGATTTCCCTTCTGTTAGAATTCTTTGAGGGTATCAACAAGCATGTAGTATAGGGTTATCTGGTCAATACAATGTAGCTGGACTTTCAGAAAGTCTTTGACAAGATCCCACAACAGAAGCTTTTAAGCAAACTAAGCAGTCATGGGATGAGAGAAGGTCCTCTCCTGGATGAGTAACTAGTTAAAAATATGTAACAAAAGGGTAGGAATAAATAGTTTTTACAATGGAGATAAATACAGTGGTTACCCATGGGTCTGTCCCGACACCTGTGCTTTTGAACATATTAATAAATGATTTGGAAAAGGGGGTGAACAGTGAGGTGGCAAAATTTGCAGAGGATACAAATTTACTCAAGATTGTTAATTCCAAAGCTGACTGTGAAGAGTTACAAAGTGATCTCTCTAAACCAGGTGACTGGTTAACGAAATGGCAGATGAAATTCAATGTTAAGTGGAGAGTGAAGCACATAGGAAAAAATAATCCCAACTATATAGGAAAATGATGGGGTCCAAATTTGCTATTACCACTCAATAAAGAGATTTTTGGCGTCATCATGGCTGTTTTTTTCTGACAACATCCACTCAGCAACATCAGTCAAAAAAAAAAAGCTAACAATGTCAGGAACCATTAGGAAAATGATAAATAATAAGAGAAAATATCATACTGGCACGTATATGGTACACCCAGACCTTGAATACTGCAAGCAGCTCTGATAGCCCCATCTCTAAAAAAAGATATATTCAAATTAGAAGCAATAAAGGGAAGGGCAACAAAAATGACTAGAGGTATGGAATGAGCTTTCATATGAAGAGAGATTAAAAAGACTAGGACAGCTCATCTTAGAAAGGGATGACTAAGGGGAGATATGATAGAAGTCTATAAAATCATGAATGATGTGGAGAAAGTGAATAGGGAAGTGTTATTTACCTCCTCACATAAGAAGAGCTAAGGGTCACCTGATGAAATTAATAAGCAGCAGGTTTAAAATAAACAAAAGGAAGCGCATCACACAATGCACAGTCAATCTGTGGAATTTCTTACCATGGGATGTTCTGAAGACCAAAAGTATAACTGGGTTCAAAAAAGAATTACTGTATATACTTGTTCATTAGACCGTTTGTTTATAAGCCGACCCCCCAAGATGGGTTGGTAAAAATAGCAAAAACAGTATGACCCTTTCATGAGCCGACCCTATATTTTAGGGGTTGGCAAATTTCGGCTCCTGGCCCTTTAGGGTAAGCCGCTAGCGGGCCTGGACGTTTTGTTTACCTGGAGCCTCTGCAGGCCTGGAGCCCCTCAGCTCCCAGTGGCTGTGGTTTGCTGTTCCCAGCCAGTGGGAGCTGTGGGAAGTGGCACCACTTCCCGTAGCTCCCATTGGCTGGGAACGGCAAACTGTGGCCACAGGGAGCTGAGGGGCTCCATGCCTGCAGACGCTCTAGGTAAACAAAATGACAATGTATTAGATATTCAATGATTCCATAGAGTTTAAAATCATCAAATTTTGGTGTAGACCCGTTTATAAGCTGACCCCCTGCTCTTTGATGCCTCACTTTTTTAACAAAAGTATTCGGCTTATGAACGAGTATATACGGTAGATAAATTAATGGAAGATGGGTGCATCAGTTGCTATTAGCCAAGGTGGTCAGGAATGCAACCCCATGCTTCAGATGTCCTAAACCTCCAACTGCCAGAAGCTGGGACTGGACAACAGAGGATGGATCACTCAAAATTGCCCTCTTCTGTTAATTTCCTCTGAAGCATCTGGCCCTAGCCACTGTCAGAAGACAGGATACTGGGCTAGCTGGACCATTGGTCTGACCCAGTATGGCCATTCTTAATTTCTTATGTTCTTATTTTACAGACATTTCTACTTTTGAGTAATTTAAGGTATTACAATTTAAGGAGCTAGGTTTAAAAAAATCTAACTACCCTTTTAAGGTTAAGATTAAGCTGTAAAGAGAGGGAAATGCAGGATTAAGTCAGAAACTCCATCCTTTAATTTGTGTGAATGTTGGTTTGGTCTTGAAACTGTGGTAAATCTTAGATATTGCATGGATATTCTGCCCTTCTTAGGTATTGCAGAGTGAGTTACCATGTGGCTTAATCAATATTAAGCGTGAAGATTCTTAACTGGTTTGGTTTCAATTTAGAACTCCAATGTTGGCCATTTAGCAGGAGTTGGTATATGTATTTTATGAGTTTTAAACCAAACCTTGTACGTTTGGATAATCTAAGTACTACACCCAGATGTATAGACACTCTTTCCTTAATCTGTATTTGATATAATTTTAACATTAGCTTTAATAAACTTTTTTAACTATGATGTAACAATCGATTTGCAGACACTATTATCAGGAAACAATATCAGCCTTTAAAGTGATATAGTTTCAGGTATCTGCTTCATATTCCCATCATTTTATCTCTTGACAGTGTGCAAAACGGTTTGATGAACTGAAAAGTAGTGGAAGTTCACCTGTTGACAACCAGTACAATCCATTAATGGCTACCGGCGGGAGTCCTGTTGAAACCCTAGCTATGTACATCAAATCCTCTCTGCTGGATACACAGGGGGAGTTTCAAGAACCTTCCATTGGGCAGAATTCAATTTCCATAACTGGTAAATTCTGTGACTTTGATTATAGTGTTACCTTTTTCTTTTGTCTGGTAAACCTATTTCTGGAATTAGTAGTTAGTAATCTTCAAATAAGTTTGCCACAAATACTGCTGCATAAACTAAAATAACTATTTCCAACTGAGTCAACCCATTTAGTGTTTCAAGTACAAATGTTTTATAGTTTGTGGCTTTTTAAAAAGTAGTTACAATAACAGTCAGTTTTAAACTGCTTAAAATGATGTACATGATTTTATACTAAATCTTTCAGGTACATTCTTGGCAGTTTTATAGCCACAGGTATGTTAATGTCAGAACTTACCGCTGGAGGTGATAATAGTTGTACTTTAAGATGAGTAGAAAATCTCTAAAGAAAACACAGGAGCAGTAGAACATTGTATTGGTGACTTCTTAGATTTCACTATTCTTTCCCAGCCAAAGGTCCAATCCATCTGCCACTGTAGTCAGTGAAAAGACTCCCATTTACTAAAACAGGAATTTGGATTGTGCCCCAGTTAACCAGATTGGTGTCATGAGACACTTTTGATGATGATGTGCTTTCTGATTATGACCAGTCTTTCACAGACTTGCAACTTCGAGAAACCATTATTTTTTGGGTTAAAAATAGCAATTTTGTCTTTGTCTAAAGTTTTTAAAGAAACAGTTAAACAACTGAAATGATTTTGTTTATGAATGATAGGAGGGTGGTGGCAAAAGTTGCTTTTTCTAACTAGAGCTCTTTAAGTCTGCTATTGACCGCCGGACCAGGGGGATGAGGTGGATGAGGCTTTCTTCCGGCAACTCACAGAAGCTACTAGATCGCACGCCCTGGTTCTCATGGGTGACTTTAATTTTCCTGATATTTGCTGGGAGAGCAATACAGCGGTGCATAGACAATCCAGGAAGTTTTTGGAAAGCGTAGGGGACAATTTCCTGGTGCAAGTGCTAGACGAGCCAACTGGGGGGGAGCTTTTCTTGACCTGCTGCTCACAAACAGGGAAGAATTAGTGGGGGAAGCAAAAGTGGATGGGAATCTGGGAGGCAGTGACCATGAGATGGTCGAGTTCAGGATCCTGACACAGGGAAGAAAGGTAAGCAGCAGGATACGGACCCTGGACTTCAGGAAAGCAGACTTCGACTCCCTCAGGGAGCGGATGGGTAGGATCCCCTGGGGGACTAACATGAAGGGGAAAGGAGTCCAGGAGAGCTGGCTGTATTTCAAGGAATCCCTGAGCTTACAGGGACAAACCATCCCGATGTGTCGAAAGAATAGTAAATATGGCAGGCGACCAGCTTGGCTTAATGGTGAAATCCTAGCGGATCTTAAACATAAAAAAGAAGCTTACAAGAAGTGGAAGGTTGGACATATGACCAGGGAAGAGTATAAAAATATTGCTCGGGCATGTAGGAATGAAATCAGGAGGGCCAAATCGCACCTGGAGCTGCAGCTAGCAAGAAATGTCAAGAGTAACAAGAAGGGTTTCTTCAGGTATGTTGGCAACAAGAAGAAAGCCAAGGAAAGTGTGGGCCCCTTACTGAATGAGGGAGGCAATCTAGTGACAGAGGATGTAGAAAAAGCTAATGTGCTCAATGCTTTTTTTGCCTCTGTCTTCACTAACAAGGACAGCTCCCAGACTGCTGCGCTGGGCATCGCAACATGGGGAGTAGATGGCCAGCCCCCTGTGGAGAAAGAGGTGGTTAGGGACTATTTAGAAAAGCTGGACATGCACAAGTCCATGGGGCCGGACGAGTTGCATCCGAGAGTGCTAAAGGAATCCTAGAATCATAGAATATCAGGGTTGGAAGGGACCCCAGAAGGTCATCTAGTCCAACCCCCTGCTCGAAGCAGGACCAATTCCCAGTTAAATCATCCCAGCCAGGGCTTTGTCAAGCCTGACCTTAAAAACCTCTAAGGAAGGAGATTCTACCACCTCCCTAGGTAACGCATTCCAGTGTTTCACCACCCTCTTAGTGAAAAAGTTTTTCCTAATATCCAATCTAAACCTCCCCCATTGCAACTTGAGACCATTACTCCTCGTTCTGTCATCTGCTACCATTGAGAACAGTCTAGAGCCATCCTCTTTGGAACCCCCTTTCAGGTAGTTGAAAGCAGCTATCAAATCCCCCCTCATTCTTCTCTTCTGCAGACTAAACAATCCCAGCTCCCTCAGCCTCTCCTCATAAGTCATGTGCTCTAGACCCCTAATCATTTTTGTTGCCCTTCGCTGGACTCTCTCCAATTTATCCACATCCTTCTTGAATTGGCGGATGTGATTGCAGAGCCATTGGCCATTATCTTTGAAAACTCGTGGCGAACGGGGGAAGTCCCAGATGACTGGAAAAAGGCTAATGTAGTGCCAATCTTTAAAAAAGGGAAGAAGGAGAATCCTGGGAACTACAGGCCAGTCACCCTCACCTCAGTCCCCGGAAAAATCATGGAGCAGATCCTCAAGCAATCAATCCTGAAGCACTTACACGAGAGGAAAGTGATCAGGAACAGTCAGCATGGATTCACCAAGGGAAGGTCATGCCTGACTAATCTAATCGCCTTCTATGATGAGATTACTGATTCTGTGGATGAAGGGAAAGCAGTGGATGTATTGTTTCTTGACTTTAGCAAAGCTTTTGACACGGTCTCCCACAGTATTCTTGTCAGCAAGTTAAAGAAGTATGGGCTGGATGAATGTACTATAAGGTGGGTAGAAAGTTGGCTAGATTGTCGGGCTCAACGGGTAGTGATCAATGGCTCCATGTCTAGTTGGCAGCCGGTGTCAAGTGGAGTGCCCCAGGGGTCGGTCCTGGGGCCGGTTTTGTTCAATATCTTCATAAATGATCTGGAGGATGGTGTGGATTGCACTCTCAGCAAATTTGCGGATGATACTAAACTGGGAGGAGTGGTAGATACGCTGGAGGGCAGAGATAGGATACAGAGGGACCTAGACAAATTGGAGGATTGGGCCAAAAGAAACCTGATGAGGTTCAATAAGGATAAGTGCAGGGTCCTGCACTTAGGACGGAAGAACCCAATGCACAGCTACAGACTAGGGACCGAATGGCTAGGCAGCAGTTCTGCGGAAAAGGACCTAGGGGTTACAGTGGACGAGAAGCTGGATATGAGTCAGCAGTGTGCCCTTGTTGCCAAGAAGGCCAATGGCATTTTGGGATGTATAAGTAGGGGCATAGCGAGCAGATCGAGGGACGTGATCGTTCCCCTCTATTCGACATTGGTGAGGCCTCATCTGGAGTACTGTGTCCAGTTTTGGGCCCCAAGAAGGATGTGGAGAAATTGGAGAGAGTCCAGCAAAGGGCAACAAAAATGATTAGGGGTCTGGAACACATGACTTATGAGGAGAGGCTGAGGGAACTGGGATTGTTTAGTCTGCAGAAGGGAAGAATGAGGGGGGATTTGATAGCTGCTTTCAACTCCCTGAAGGGGGGTTCCAAAGAGGATGGATCTAGACTATTCTCAGTGGTAGAAGAGGACAGGGCAAGGAGTAATGGTCTCAAGTTGCAGTGGGGGAGGTTTAGGTTGGATATTAGGAAAAACTTTTTCACTAGGAGGGTGGTGAAACACTGGAATGCGTTACCTAGGGAGGTGGTAGAATCTCCTTCCTTGGAAGTTTTTAAGGTCAGGCTTGACAAAGCCTTGGCTGGGATGATTTGATTGGGGATTGGTCCTGCTTTGAGCAGGGGGTTGGACTAGATGACCTCCTGAGGTCCCTTCCAACCCTGATATTCTATGATTCTAACAGTGCTACCGTAGAAACAGCTGAAGTGTGCAAGCTGAAACACAGACATGGTTCTTAATGCATATTTTAAAAAAAACATCTTTTAAGCCTTGCAAAATATGAACATTTGCAAATTGCGTAATGGGTATGCAGTCTAGAAATGTTTCCTTAAGGCTTCAGGCACATACTTAAGTTGTGTACACATAGCAAGTTGAGCGCTCACTTGGTGCTGGGAATTTACCAGGTGAGCAGCTAGTGACTTATTAGTTTTGCTTATAAACTCCTCGAACAGAATAACTCCAGATTTTTCTTCTTTTTCAATAACCTAAGAAATTAAGTGCAAAAACCAACTGGCCTCTTCAGACATCACATGCAACTACTGCTAGTTAAACAGACATTTTCTGAATAATGCAGTTTAACAAACATAGAATGTATGTAGTAGTAATTGCCTTCTACAGGGACTGTCACACACATAAGTGACACAACAAAATCTTATAAAAAGAAATGTACATTCTTCCTTTCTCTCCTTCTGGCATACCTTAAATAAGGAACAGAGCCAAATGGTGGCTGTGGAGGGGAATATTTTAGAGGAACTTCCAAAACTTCATTGAGTGAATACCTGTGAAAAGATAGCTCTTGCTGTGCTCTGCAAAATCCAAGGCCCCACCTCAGTCATATGTCTCCTGGAAAGGAATTTCACAGCCTGGGGACATCCACTCTGAAGGCTCTGCCCCTACCCCTCACAAGACCACCCTAGGGACTGTCAGATAAGTAGACCTCACCAATCTTAGCTGTCATGGCAGACTGTGTAGAGAGGTGGTCTGAGTGAGCTGGTTCCTAGTCCATTCACAGTCTTAAAGATGGATTAGAACTTTGAACTGAACATTGGTTTTGCTGCTTCTGATGTGTTCTTGCTGAGTTAAGACATGTTGCTGTGTTCTGAACCACTTAGTTTCCTGGTGGCCTTCAGCATCTGCTACTGTTACAGCAGATTGTAGTAATCTAGCCTTAAGGTGATAAAGGCATGCATCACTGTAGCTAGGTTCTCTTTGGTTGGGATAAGAGTGCATGCTCTTGGGCAGTTAGAGGGAAAAGTTATTTCTGGACAGGATTGCTATGTGTGAATCTTGGAGCACTGATTAATCCAGAGAGGCTATGACCTTGTGCACCACTTTCACAATTGAAAGACAGATGCATAGAATTGATGGTGGGGTTGCTGATCCTGCCAGTTCTTTTATAACTTTTTTTCCCTTATGAACCCCAATCCTCTGCATTTTATTTGGAATGAGCCTGAGCCAGTACCTTTCATCCAAGTGCCTGCTTTGCTCAGCGGCATCAGAGGATCCACAGTATCCATGCTGATTGAGAAGTATAGCTTGGTGTCAGCTGCTTGTTCTTGGTACTTCAGTTCATGTACAATCAATCTCCCCTAGTAACCTCGCATGTTGAACAATGAGGGTGACAGAATTGCAACCTATAGGACTATCTGCATAAGGGAGGGCTCTTTGGAGGAGGAGGGAGCTGCTATCCATCCCAATCAACAGGAATCTCTTCAAGAACCAAGGGGGGGGGGAACAGCTTAAAGCATTCTGTTCACCCAGCCAGATCATGGAGGTGAGATAATAGTATCTCATGCTAATCTGTGTCAAAAAGTGCCAGTGTATGTAGTGATATTGGTGTAAAGGCCTAACTTCTTCAGTGTAGCCAGGAGGAGACAGTATGAGAGAGCCAAAGCGTTCTTTTGCGGGCTTTCCCATTAACTATTTAAGATGGCGACTTCTCTACATTCAAAACTGAAGTTCTACAAGAAGTTTAAGGGGCTTTTTCACGTTTGATGGGTCATTACATCACCGCAAGAAAATTCTGCTGGAAGGCTGCATACTGGGGCTCTCAAGGCCTGATCCAAAGCCACTGAAGTCAGTGGAAAGACTTATTGATTTCAAAAAGAAAAGGAGTACTTGTGGCACCTTAGAGACTAATCAATTTATTTGAGCATAAGCTTTCATGAGCTACAGCTCACTTCATCGGATGCATTCAGTGGAAAATACAGTGAGGAGATTTATATACACACAGAACATGAAAAAATGGGTGTTTATCATGCACACTGTAAGGAGAGTGATCACTTAAGATGAGCTATTACCAGCAGGGAGAGGGGAAGAAAACCTTTTGTAGTGATAATCAAGGTGGGCCATTTCCAGCAGTTAACAAGAATGTCTGAGGAACAGTGGAGGGGAGAGGGGGAATAAACAAGGGGAAATTAGTTTTACTTTGTGTAATGACTCAACCACTCCCAGTCTCTATTCAAGCCTAAGTTAATTGTATCCAATTTGCAAATTAATTCCAATTCAGCAGTCTCTCATTGGAGTCTGTTTCTGAAGACTTTTTGTTGAAGAATTGCCACTTTTAGGTCAGAAATTGAGTGACCAGAGAGATTGAAGTGTTCTCTGACTGGTTTATGAATGTTATAATTCTTGACATCTGATTTGTGTCCATTTATTCTTTTACGTAGAGACTGTCCAGTTTGACCAATGTACATGGCAGAGGGACATTGCTGGCACATGATGGCATATATCACATTGGTGGATGTGCAGGTGAACGAGCCTCTGATAGTGTGGCTGATGTGATTAGGCCCTATGATGGTGTCCCCTGAATAGATATGTGGACACAGTTGGCAATGGGCTTTGTTGCAAGGATAGGGTCCTGGGTTAGTGGTTCTGTTGTGTGGTATGTGGTTGCTGGTGAGTATTTGCTTCAGGCTGGGGGGCTGTCTGTAGGCAAGGACTGGCCTGTCTCCCAAGATTTGTGAGAGCGATGGGTCGTCCTTCAGGATAGGTTGTAGATCCTTGATGTGTTGGAGAGGTTTTAGTTGGGGGATGAAGGTGATGGCTAGTGGCGTTCTGTTATTTTCTTTGTTGGGCCTGTCCTGTAGTAGGTGACTTCTGGGTACTCTTCTGGCTCTATCAATCTGTTTCTTCACTTCAGCAGGTGGGTATTGTAGGAATGCTTGGTAGAGATCTTGTAGGTGTTTGTCTCTGTCTGAGGGGTTGGAGCAAATGCGGTTGTATCATAGAGCTTGGCTGTAGACAATGGATTGTGTGGTGTGGTCTGGATGAAAGCTGGAGGCATGTAGGTAGGAATAGCGGTCAGTAGGTTTCTAGTATTGGGTGGTGTTTATGTGACCATCGCTTATTAGCACCGTAGTGTCCAGGAAGTGGATCTCTTTGTGGACTGGTCCAAACTGAGGTTGATGATGGGATGGAAATTGTTGAAATCATGGTGGAATTCCTCAAGGGCTTCTTTGCCATGGGTCCAGATGATGATGTCCTCAATGTAGCGCAAGTAGAGTAGGGGCATTAGGGGACTAGAGCTGAGGAAGCCTTGTTCTAAGTCAGCCATAAAAATGTTGGCATACTGTGGGGCCATGCGGGTACCCATAGCAGTGCCGCTGATTTGAAGGTATACATTGTCCCCAAATGTGAAATAGTTATGGGTGAGGACAAAGTCGCCAAGTTCAGCCACCAGGTTTGCCGTGACATTATCGGGGATAGTGTTCCTGACGGCTTGTAGTCCATCTTTGTGTGGAATGTTGGTGTAAAGGTCTTCTACATCCATAGTAGCCAGGATGGTGTTTTCAGGAAGATCACTGATGGATTGTAGTTTCCTCAGGAAGTCAGTGGTGTCTCGAAGATAGCTGGGAGTGCTGATAGTGTAGGGCCTGAGGAGGGAGTCTACATAGCCAGACAATCCTGCTGTCAGGGTGCCAATGCCTGAGATGATGGGGCGTCCAGGATTTCCAGGTTTATGGATCTTGGGTAGCAGATAGAATACCCCAGGTCAGGTTTCCAGGGGTGTGTCTGTGCGGATTTGTTCTTGTACCTTTTCAGGGAGTTTCTTGAGCAAATGCTGTTGTTTCTTTTGGTAACTCTCAGTGGGATCAGAGGGTAATGGCTTGTAGAAAGTGGTGTTGGAGAGCTGCCGAGCAGCCTCTTGTTCATATTCCGACCTGTTCATGATGACAGCAGCATCTCCTTTGTCAGCCTTTTTGATTATGATATCAGAGTTGTTTCTGAGGCTGTGGATGGCATTGTGTTCTGCACGGCTGAGGTTATGGGGCAAGTGATGCTGCTTTTCCACAATTTCAGCCCATGCATGTCGGCGGAAGCACTCTATGTAGAAGTCCAGTCTGTTGTTTTGATCTTCAGGAGGAGTCCACCTAGAATCCTTCTTTTTGTAGTGTTGGTAGGAAGGTCTCTGTGGATTAGTACGTTGTTCAGAGGTGTGCTTTGAATCCACACCCTACTGCATGCTGTACATTAGTGAGGAAAGCTTATCCAAGGTAAAGGTCAATTACCCTTTACTTCAGTGTCTGCTGTACACCTAATCCTGAGTGAAAAAGATTTGAGTGTCTGCCTTTTCATTGTAACTTAACCCAAATTGCTGCTTTAAACCAGGTGTTCGAGAAGCCTGTGACAGTTATAATCATGACAACTTCTTTTCAGAATGGGAGCAACACACTTGCAACACTAGCAAATGGTATACGAGTCCCTGAGTTTAGCCTCAAATTCTAATGCTGCTTTTTATTATGTTGAAGGAAGGTCCAGTGTCGCTTCCACAAGAAATTGTTCTTCAGAAGCTGAGAAACATTCTGCACATAAAGGTGGAGAAAATGCTGATGAAAGTCAAGGGTAGGATTATGATTGTTTGCTATCTGGGAAGCTAATATCAGTGAAACTGAAATCTGCTCTTTACAGATTTGCATCTTTCTGGCTGTGTCTACACAGAATTTTCAGCAACTTTCCCACCATTTGTCAGTTAGTATTTGTGCAGCTCCATCCATGCTAGCAACAGTTGGAATGCTCGTGGAAATCAGTCATGGGTGTTTTCACCATTATGTAATCTAATCAATTGTTCTTGTTTTACCATAGTGTCATCTAACAGCGTGGTGAACACACCTGCTCCTGTGCTCCACTAGCACTTCCACCAATGTCAGTACTTGTTGGAGCTGCAGTGGTGCTGCACCAATGATGGGGAAATAGCTGAAAATTCTAGATGTAGAGAGAGACCTATTGGTGATTTATGATGTTAACCAAATTGCCAAGACAGTTGAATAACATAAACTAGCCTCTGTTCGGCCTAACACATTTTATACAAACAAATTTATGAAGTTACCACAGGGATAATTACTCCAGCCAGGACAGGTTGGGCATTTTAGAACTCACTACTCAAAGAATTAAATTTAAGTATAAGAGAGAAATAAAATTATGAAATGCATAGACCAGTCAAAAAACTAAAATAACAGCACTTCGAAAGAATACGATTACAAAGAATATATGCGCATTGCAGGAAGTACCAAGAAGTAACAACAACATAAGCATTTGTTGGGAGGTGTGAGAGAGAGCGAGTGTGTGTGTGTGTGTGTGTGTGTGTGTCTCCCTTCTGCCTGAATGGCTCATCACCGAGATACGTTATCCTCAGGTGACTAATTGTTACTCCAAGTCCATAAGGCACACTTTAGGTATAAATAAGTTATTTCTTAAATGTTATTTCATAAATACATCTTGCAATGATTATGAATCTTTACTCTTCATGGATAAATATCTTGTAAGACATGTTTGATGTAGTGAGTTTTGTCAGGTCTGAGGGGTGAGTTGTTTGCAAAGAACACGGAACCTTTTGCCTAGGAGCCTCTGTGTCACTGAGCATTTACTCCCATGTGAACACTGCTCATTATTGTGAGAAAGGGTCACTAGCCTAAAATAATTAAATTCTCTAAATGTGTTGTTTTTTACCTGTAGGTCTTTTAAAAAAAAAAAAAATCCCTGCAGTGATGAGTAAGAATACCTTATATATTTTTGCTAGATATTTAAATTCTGTATTGTACCAATGCGTATTAATTTACAAAAGTTTTTAGACATGCTTGTCAAGGGCACTTATTTTAGACCTTTGACTCATACTGCTGTCTCCGTGGAAGCTGATATTTTATTGATCTATTCTGAACTTGGACGTCCTGTTAGGAAGTAAACAATAATGGTACACTCTAAAGCAGAAGTGGGCAAACTACGGCCCGCGGGCCACATCCTGCCTGCGGGACCCTCCTGCCCGGCCTCTGAGCTCCTGGCCTGGGAGGCTCGCCCCCAGCCCCTCCCACACTGTTCCCCCTCTCCCACAGCCCCGCTGCCGCATGGGCAGCAGGGCTGCGAGCTCCTGCCGCTCTGAGCAATATGGTAAGGGGGTGGCAGGTCCCGGAAGGCAGTCAGGAGCAGGGGGCGGTTGGAGTGGGGAGTCGCGGGGGGGCAGTCAGGGGGCAAGGGCGGTTGGATGGGGCGGAGGTTCTGGGGCAGTCAGGGGTCGGGGAACAGCGGGGGTTGGATAGGGCGTGGGAGTCCCAGGGGGAGCGTTTTGGGGCAGCGAGTCCCAGGAGCAGGCAGTCAGGGGATGGGAAGTGGGAGGGGGCCAGACTGTTTGAGGGGCACAACCTTCCCTACCCGGCCCTCCATACAGTTTTGCCCACTTCTGCTCTAAAGTATTTTAAGTTCTTCAGATGGAAGATGCTATAAAATGACACCTACAGATTAACCATCTCCACACCCTGGTGAGCTAGGCCAATAGATTTATAATTTTATAAAATGAGGGAGAACAGAGAGCTTAAGTAATTTTCCAAGATCACACAGTGAGCCAGAGGCAAACCAGGGAATAGCACCCAGAAATCCTCACTCCCACTCTCTTAGATCTTGTCTGCACTGCAAGCCAGGGTGTGAATCTACAGTGCACCAACTTCCTGCACAATAACTCAACTGTGAACAATGATATAGCTCAGTGAATGTCCCAGTGTGTGGCTTAGCATCTACACTTTCTCCTGTGAATAAGACTGATCATGCATCCTAGGGCACATAGCTTGCCACTGAATAACATGCAGGGGTGAGAGGAAAGATAGAAGCTTTCTCACTGCAGTTAAATGTGAAGATTTGTTTATCTTGTAAATTAAAATTTTACAAAAACCTGGGCTGATGAGATCAAGGTTCTGACCAATCATGCAGTTTGTGGGTAAAATCTCCATGAGTCAACACTGACTTTCTTATTGGTTTCTGGTCCTAAGCTATAATAACTTTCCTTTTCCTGTTTTGTTTTGGTTTTTTTTTTTTTTGTTTTTTAAATCAAGGCCAAATATGGTGATCCATGTGTGTGACGAAGCAAAAAATTTGAAGGAAGATTTTGTTTGTCCTCGAGATCTTTTGATTTCTGAAATGAAGTACTTTGCTGAATATCTGTCTGTGGATGCCCAGCGCTGGGAAGAGGTGGACATTTCAGTTCACTGTGACGTTCACATCTTTGACTGGTTAATAAGATATGTTAAAAGGAACACTAAGGAATATGAAGTGTATGAAATACCCACTTTAGGTAAAAGATATTCTATTGTTCGTTTGCTGCAGATTCATTATCTGCATTGTCTGATCTGTGCTTCAGACTAAAAGTATATGTGCAAAATTGTCTGGAAGTTAATATCCCTCTTTAATTCAACTGCAGCCTCCTAGGCCCAGTCTGCTGTGGCCAGAAACACTGGTTTGTTGGAAATGTGCTAAAACAGTTTCCCTGGCCATTATAGAAAGTCCCTGGTCTTGCTACTACTGATAATCTTAGGGAAATATTCCTCTGGTCGTTACAGTGGTGAAAGCACTAGTCTAAGTTGACAGCTGGTATCTTTACCAAGGTAATCTAAAAAGAAAAGGAGTACTTGTGGCACCTTAGAGACTAACCAATTTATTTGAGCATAAGCTTTCGTGAGCTACAGCTCACTTCGTCGGATGCATCCGACGAAGTGAGCTGTAGCTCACGAAAGCTTATGCTCAAATAAATTGGTTAGTCTCTAAGGTGCCACAAGTACTCCTTTTCTTTTTGCAAATACAGACTAACATGGCTGTTACAGAGTGAGTCTAGATTACCTTGTTTCAGAGTAACAGGATTACATCACTGTGATAAGCACAAATGGCCAATCTACAGTAGCATTCTCTCTGTGGCTACAGCAACATTTGGAGACTTTCCTAAAAACTTCATTGTAAATGCAGTGTAAAGGAGCAGTTCTACCATCGTCTTGGTAGTCGTGGGGCAAAACTTTGAAAAGCACTTAAGTGACTTAAGAGCCTGGCATTGACAGGAGCCCATTGACTCTCATTGTGAGGCCCCTAAGTTGCTTAAGGTCTTTCAAAATTTTTCCCTTGTACTTAATTTTGAGTCCAATTCTACTTTTATTAAAGTCAGTGAGAGGGTCTTTAAGTAGCTTAAGTGGGTTAATTAAGCCCATCCAAGGATGGAATAAAATACATTTTAAAAAAAGTCAGAAATTTATTTTAATTGGATATTTTTATTTAAATTTAAAAACAGGCTTATATTTAAAAACTATTTTTTAAAATTAAATTTGAAATTGACAACCTATGTTAAGGCCTAAACTTACTACAATATCTATTACAATCCTTTAAATTAAATACAAAAAATATTAAACAGTACATGTTTGTTTTCTTCTTTTTAGTCTATTCAGCTAATTCAGTTCAATGACTAGTTCATGCAAAGGTGAGAAGCCAGTTGGGAGCTGCAAAAGCAGGAAAGCTTGTTTTCCTCTTTGAATCTATGAATAAAAACTAGGTGTGAGAGGATAAGATCTTCTAGTTCTAAAACCTTGAAGGACAGTGATCAGACAGTCACTTCAGTTCACTAACTATACATATTACTTCCTTTGCTTAATAAAGTTTTGAATCCAAAACCTGTTTTGAAGAACTTTTTCCTTATGTGTTCAACACATTGAAGGTACTTGTATTTAATAAAAAAATTAAAATGATTGTTTTGTGCATTTCTGATTGATTTTGAATTTCCATCCAAATAAAGTTTGACAAGTTACAAATAAAAAAATAATGATCATCTAGTAAAAGGTTAAACTATATTGTTGCTTTTAAATAAATGTGCATAGGTATGTGATATGCTCCTGGTT
Organism: Natator depressus; assembly: GCF_965152275.1. Lineage (NCBI taxonomy): Eukaryota > Metazoa > Chordata > Testudines > Cheloniidae > Natator > Natator depressus. Next base: position 189,413,197 of record NC_134236.1, read on the forward strand.
GGCAAAAAGAAATAGTAGATTTAGTGTATAGGCTATATTTAGTTGTAAATTAACATATTTTAATGTGTACCAACCAATGAGAATCAATCTTTAGGAAAATAACCTTAAAGTGTAAATATAAAACAAGATTAAAATAGATTTAAACTAAGGTTTCCTTCTTGCAGATTTAAATTAGTCCACCTTGGCCAGTCCAGATCTAAATCCTCTTGAAATGAATTGGAAAATTCATATTTGGGAGCACTGAATGGGCACTGGATCAGGCCCTGCTCCAGCAAAATAACATTAGCTAGCTCTAGCACATGTGCTGACCAAACTGTTAAAAAGTGGCTTAGATGGTACAGTGTTTGATCGGTTAAAATGCTCTGTTTAACTATGTTTGAGTTGACGTATTGACAGGAACTAAGGACCTGTCTATACTAAGAAAATGATTATTTCTGGGGATCATGTCATAACTGTTTGGTGTTGCCTGTATAGATGGGACCAGAATTCTGTTTCCAAAGATCAGAGGCATGACACGTGTTGAAAAGTGGAATGATAAGAACTTGTTTAGTAAAATAATGCCCTCCTTTAAAGAGGCATTTAGTCTCTTAGGGTATTCTCAATTTATCAAAGGAATAAATTAATCTTAACCTTTTCACCTTGTTCTGCTGTTTCTCTTTTAGAACCAGGAAATGTCATTTCGATTCTTATTTCTTCTGAGTTTCTGAAGATGGATTCCTTAGTGAGTATAGCAAGAGTTGAGAAATTCCATGATATAATAGCACACTTTACCACCAAATGGTTGGCATAAACCTTAGTAGCTTATATGCTAAGCTTTGAGAGTGTACTTATAGCTGTATAAAACAGAGGGGAAAATAGTTCATGTCCCAAAGAGTTTACAATCTGAGGATCAGATTCTGCCACCTTGCTCATGAAAAGTAGTAATTTAATAATTGCACAGTCTCTCTGATTTGAGTGGGGCTGCTTGCAGAGTAAGGTACTACTGAATGTGATTAGGGGAGCCAGCATCTACCTCCAAATGAATACTTATTAATCTAAATAATAGCTTGCTGCACTGTGTGAGCTAATGGCAGTATCTGACTTTTGACAGCTATCTTAAAGGAAACCTAAAGTCTCCACATTTTCAGTGTTTTACACCAGTGGCTCTCAACCTTTCCAGACTACTGTGCCCCTTTCAGAAGTCTGATTTGTCTTCCATATCTCCAAGTTTCACCTCACTTAATAACTACTTGCTTACAAAATCAGACATAAAAACACACAAGTGTCACAGCACACTATTGTTGAAAGATTGCTTACTTTCTTTTTTTACCATATAATTATAAAATAAATCATTGGAATATAAATATTGTACTTACATATCAGTAATAGAGCATGTAGAGCAGTATAAAAAGTCATCGTATGAAATTTTAGTTTGTAATGACTTCACTAGTCCTTTTTCTGTAACCTGTTGTAAAACGAGGCGAATATCTAGATGAGTTGATGTACCCCCCTGGAAGACCTCTGCATACCCCCGGGGTATACATATCTCTGGTTGAGAACCACTGTTTTATACTAAGGGCCTCTTCTTCCCTCTGGAGTGCAGTTCTCCATCAGTCAACATATTTAAGCCCCATTCACTTTAATTGGAGATGTGCACATTTAATGAGGAGACAGGATTGCTTAGTTATATTTTTTTTGTGTAGATATGCAGTTTTACCTTTTAGTTTTCACTTCCTTAATTCATATAAAGAGCTTGTCTTATTTATAGTTCATCATGTAAATGGACAGACCAGTGATGTATCTGTTTGATTTTCTTTTTCCAGTTGTTTAATAGTAACAACAAACACTGTGCAGCCAAGTTAAGGAAGGAATTTAAACTTTAATGTACTGCATCTTCTTGCTGTCACAACTGTCATTATTTGTTTGCAGTTCATGCTAAATTTTAAATTTTACTGGTAAAGCTAAATTTGGTGAGTGCAATGCTGTATATAATGTTAAAGCTACAAAACTGGCCTCTAGTTCTGGATCATGAACGCTATGGAGGTGGCACTTCCTGAAGATGATTCAGGGGTAGTAGTCAGAATCGAAGACCCTTCAGGATTGCAGTAGTTCAGAGTTACATTTAAGCCATGTACATAAAAAATGTGACTTGCTTTCTGAGCCATTAAATTGTATTTTTAGAGTTGAACTGAGCCAGCTTTTGCTAAATGCCATTAATTCTAACAAAATCCTGAATCCTACTCAAGAAATTTTGGATATAAAAGTAATAGGTCTTCTGAGATACGGGTTTGTGTATCATTAATTTCAGTGTTCATAGTATCTCCTTTCCTTCCTAGGTAAAAAAATGTATTCATTATTGCCACAAAAACATGAGTGCTATCATAGCCACCCCATGCAACATGAACTGTGTCAGTGGTGACCTCCTTAAGCGTATAGCTGATCTTTTCACACACAATGAAGTGGAAGATGTGAAGGACAAAAAAGATAAATTTAAGAGGTAACTTTTTTTCTTCAGTGATTATTAATAATCACTATTGATCCTCAACTTTTCTGACAAAACATCTAAAAAAAGAATAGGAGTCCGAAGTAAAGACTTGTTAAAGAATTAGTGTGATGTTAGCAATTTATATACTTTTAAAATGTCTTAATACACAATATCATAAAATGGCTCAAGAAGACGACAAAATTTCAAGAGGAAGTAAGAAGTTCTAGATAGGAGCCAACAAGTGAAAGGGCAACTCTCCAAATGTGAAGAATCATGAGGAGTCCAAGATTAGGAGAGAACTGAGTGGATGGGATAGTAGGTGACTATGAAGAAGGAGGGTTAGAGTGAGCTTTGAAAACAGACATTTTGGACTGAGAGATGGGTAAGGAGCCACTGACAATAACTGAGGATGGGAGTAGTGTGTTCCTAGTTCCTGGAGAATTAATAGTTTGGTTGCAGTATTCTGGAATCCCTGAAGTTTTAGAGTTGGAATTTTATAGGGATATGAAAGATGGTGCTAAAATAGAGTGGAATACAGTTAAGAACATGTATAAGGATTTCAACTGAGCTAGGATCAAGATAAAGACTATTGTAATAATCAGATTTGCAGACAAGGAAGATGAGGTAGGAAAGCATTTTAATTGTCAAACATTACTGGCGTTAGGATTAAAGTTAAGGAGAATAATAGTGGAAAGTCCAGAGGTATAGAGTGAGTGTGATCTTGGAAGCATTCAGTAGTAGAAAGCTTATAGTCAAGGTAAAAGCTGATTATCTAACAGGCAAACACCGAGGTAGTGCTCCTAAAGTGACCTTGCTCTTAGGGATATGTCAGGTTCTGTTGTAGTTGGCACCAATATAAGTTGCTTGCTAGTTGATTGAGGTGTAGAGTTGGGTGTCATCTGCATAGAAATGATACCTAAATTGGTATATGTCTCTTCTGCTGTCAGTGAGAAAAGATAAAGGACACAAGGGCCAAGGAACGAGCCTTGAGACACAACAAAGGGAAGAGGTAAAGATTTTACCACATGGGAAAGGAATGGTTAGGGAGGTAGGGAGAGGACAGATTCTTGCTCCAAACACCCAAGAAGTAAAGAAGTGCAGGAAAAGCTATACGGAAGACTTATACGGTAACTTTACTTGAAATATTTCAGAGTAACAGGCGTGTTAGTCTGTATTCGCAAAAAGAAAAGGAGTACTTGTGGCACCTTAGAGACTAACCAGTTTATTTGAGCATAAGCATCCGATGAAGTGAGCTGTAGCTCACGAAAGCTTATGCTCAAATAAATTGGTTAGTCTCTAAGGTGCCACAAGTACTCCTTTTCTTTTTACTTGAAATAGGGTCTAGAGGTGACATTTTGGAAAATCACCAAAATGCTTCACATTGTGAAAACAGTACTTATGAGACTTAGACTGCACCTACACTGCAAGCTAGAGGTGTTATTTCCCTGCTTGTGTATCCTCCAGCTTCAGGGGGGTTTGTGTTTGGCACAGGAAGGCTGTGCCTCTGCTGCCACTATCCATGTTACCACAGCTACGCTGCTATTTATACTCAGGCTAGCTTGATGAGAACTAGTACAAGTATGTATACATGAACAGGGGAATCAAAGCTCGTAGTGTAGATGTGGCATGAGGGTCCTAAGTGCCTTTGAAGTCAGTAGTACTTGGTTACTTTGGCTCCCAAATCACTTAAGAGCTTTTGAAAATTTTACCCTAAGTCATTAACTCTTCAGTTATCTAATTCTTGAGCAAGTTGAAAACCGACCAAGAGGTGGTGCTGAAAGCAGAAAAGAGGCAAGAGGAAACTACTTGCTCCAGAGCCTTACAAAGAATGTAAAGTTTATTTGGAAAATGGGTTGAGGGCAACAATTCCAAATCCATCAGAGAGATATTAAGTGGAGATGGCATGATGACCAATGATGAGCTAATATGTGGGTTCAATATGGTTTTTTGGGAGGGCTGAGTGTGCTTTCCAGAATAATAGGGTGGAAAGGAGCTCTTTTTGTAGATGGCAGGCTGGCAGAGTTCCTTTTTTGAATAACTATTTTAATGTTCCTGCAGGTTTTGTGTTAGGGCACCTAGAGCTTTATATAGGCATTTTTTATTTTATAAAAATAAATAAAAACAAAATAAAAATGTTAGTGGTAGCAAGCGAAGTTGGAAGAGGTTTTTTCAGTAGTTGAAATTACCTTGATGATAGCTTCAATAGATTTAGAAATGGGGGAAGAAAAACTTGGTGCCCCGTTCCACCTGTCAGTGGGTCAAGATAGTAACAAGTTACGTGTCTGTTTATTCTTGAGAAAGAGGAGGTAGTAATCTCTTTACAGGACTCCACAAAGAGAGAAATGGGAGGGCTAAGTGTTGGTGGGGAAGGTGGAGATTTAATAGTCCAGAATAGGTACCAAGAATCATAATGCTTGGTTTACTGAAGTAATAGGCTTAAATATGTTTATAAAGGCAGGACTGTTGTAATTAATTAATTGGGTGTAGGATTGGGTCCTTTTTGGACACTTTAAAAAAGCACAGCCCAAGACTTCTATAGACAATTGTATATAAAGATGGCAGATGTCCACGCTGGAAACAAGTTTTCCACATTGTATTTCTTACAGGAAAATTGTATAACTTCACAAAAGTCAAATCTTGAAACTAACATCTTAAAACCATCTCATTTTAAAGTAGCAGAATGTAATTATTGATTAACTGCAAACAAAGCAAAGTTTAGTTCTAAGCAAATTTTTATAAATAGTGGCTGTTTATCAACAGTAAACTTTTCTGCAAGAAGATTGAGAGACTGTTTGATCCAGATTACCAGAATCCAGATTCTCGGGGAAATGCAGCTACATTGTACAGGTGTAGTAATGTTCTTTTCTTACTTCCTTTCTACTCCATTTATGTAGGCTACATGTGCATTCCAAAGTGCCACTCATACTGTTGTATTTCATTTTATGTTTCAATTTTTTGTAGATGCTGTTTATGTAAGAAGCTTTTAACTAAAGAAACAGAAAGAAGAGTCCCTTGTGTTCCAGGAAAAATCAACATAGATCAACATGGAAATATTATTTATGTTCATATAAGGTGCTTCATGCATTGAAAACATAACTTTTTCTGTATACATGTATCCTGTTAAGTATGTTTACAAATACTATGTATTTAGAAAGTTAACAAATACAGTAGAACCTCAAAGTTATGAACATCTCAGGAATGGAGGTTGTTCATAACTCTGAAATGTTCGTAACTTTGAACAAAAGGTTGGGGTTGTTCTTTTAAAAAGTTTACAACTGAACATTGACTCAATACAGATTTCAGTCTTTACTGTGCAGAAGAAAAATGCTGCTTTCCTTTTTTTTTTTTTTTTAAAGTACTTTACATTTAACAGAGTACTGTACTGTGTTTGCTTTTTTGGGATGGGGGGTGTCTGCTGCTAACTGATTGTGTTCTTTCAGTTCCAAATGAGGTGTGTGGTTGACCAGTCAGTTTGTAAGTCTGGCGTTCGTGACACTGAGGTTCTACTGTACTCCATCCAATATAAAATTTATAAACTGTAGAATTAACCCACAAATCACCTGAACAACTTTTTTTTTTTTTTTAAATTCTTGTTGCCTTTCTTAGGCTCCTACAAATGGAAGGTTATGATGTTAGTTTGACCTCAATTGTATGCAACGTGTTGGAACAAATTTTGAAAGAGAAGGTAGTTAAGGGCATGCATCCGATGAAGTGAGCTGTAGCTCACGAAAGCTTATGCTCAAATAAGTTTGTTAGTCTCTAAGGTGCCACAAGTCCTCCTGTTCTTTTTAAGGACATAGAGGTGAATGGTAATTGGGATAAAATACAACAGGGTTTTCCCAAAAGATAAATCGTGCCAGACCAACCTGATCCCCTTCTTTGAGAACTGATTTTTTAGACAAAGGCAATGCAGTAGATCTAATCTACCTGGATTTCAGTAAGGCATTTGATACAGTTCCACATGGGAAATTATTAATTAAATTGGAGAAGATGGGGTTTATTAATATGATAATTGAAAGGTGAAAAAGGAACTGGTTAAAGGGGAGACTACAACGGGCCATACTGAAAGGTGAACTGTCGGACTGGAGGGAGGTTACTAGTGGAGTTCTTCAGGGATCAGTCTTGGGACCAGTCTTAGTCAATATTTTTATTACTGACCTTGGCACAAAAAGCAGGAGTGTGCTGATAAAATTTGCAGATGACACACAGTTGGGAGGTATAGCCAATATGGAGGAGGACCGGAATATACAAGAAGATCTGGATGACCTTGTCAACTGGAGTAATAGAAATGGGATGAAAATGAATAGTGCAAAGTCATGCATTTAGGGACTTAACCACAAGAATTTTTGCTATAAGCGGAGGACTTATCAGTTGGAAGTGACAGAGGAAGAGAGAGACCTGGGGGTATTGGTTGATCAGAGGATGACTATGAACTGTTAATGTAATGCGGCAGTGAAAAAGGCTCATGCAGTCTTAGGAGGCATCAGGTGAGGTATTTCCAGGAGAGACAGGGAAGTGTTAGTACCATTCTACAAGGCACTGGTGAAATGTCATCTGGAATAGTGTGTGCAATTCTGGTGTCCCATGTTTAAGACAGATGAATTCAATCTGGAACAAGTTCAGAGAAGGGCTACTAGAATGATCCGAGGAATGGAAAACCTACCATATGAGAGGAGAATCAAAGAGCTTGACTTGTTTAGCCTAACCAAAAGAAGGTTGTGGGGAGATGATTGAACTCTATAAATACATCAGAGAGAGAGAGAGAACACTCCTCTCCCTCCCTGGTATTTATTTAAGTGCCACTATGGACACATGAACAAATATAAATAAACTGGCCATCAACAAGTTTCGACTCAAAATTAGGTGAAAATTTCTAACCATCAGAGAAGTGAAATTCTGGAACAGCCTTCCAAAGGGAGCAGTGTGGGGGGAAAAAACCTAACTGTCTTCAAGACTGAGCTTGATACATTTATGGAGGGGATGGTATGATGGGACTGTCTAATGGCATGTGGCCCATCAGCACTTGCCAGTAGCAAAAATCCCCAACAGCCAGAGACACGATACTAAACAGGGAGGGCTCTGAGTTACTACAGAGAATTCTTTCCCAGGTGTCTGCCCAGTGGGTCTTCTCCACATGCTCAGAGTCTAAGTGGTCCCCCCATATTTCCTCCAGGTCAGCGTGGCAAAGACTCTGGGGGGTTTTGACCTTCCTCTGCAGTCTGGGGCACGGATCACTTGCAGGTTTAAACTACTGTAAATCGTGAATTCTCTAACTTTAAGTCTCTAAAGTTTAAACCATGATTTGAGGAATTCAGTAACTCAGTCAGGGATTAAGGCACTATTTCAAGAGTGGGTGGGTGGGTGAGGTTCTGTGGCCTGCAATGTGCAGGAGGTCAGACTAGATGATCACGATGGTCTCCTTTAGACTGTAAAGTCTATGAGTCTGTTGTACTTGGCAGTTTATTCCACAATACTATTGTTGTTAATCCATCAAGACCGCAATTGAAATCACTGGGAGTTTTTTTTTTGCTGGGTTAACCTTTTAAAATGTAAAATATTCAGAGCTAATCACTTAATTATCCTAAGGACTTGAAAATATGTTTAGCCAAAGACAAATGGAATTAAGGGCTACATTCAAAATGAGTTGTTAGAGTGATGGTTCCACACTCTGAACTATAAAGTCTGTATTCGCAAAAAGAAAAGGAGTACTTGTGGCACTTTAGAGACTAACAAATTTAAAATCTTGGGGGCAAGGGCCAACTTTTACTCTGTATTTGTACAAAGGCAAGCATAAATAAATAAATATATATATAAAAGTTCTGAGCATTTACGTTGTATTGTTTTATGGCTGCCTTCCTAGGCACAGTTAATTTGTCCTTTCTTGCACTTAATTTAAGCTTAATGGTGACTAGAAGTAGCTCTAATGCTAGCATGTCCATAGCAGCACAATTACACAAAAAGTGGAGGTGACACTAAATGTCAGTACCCATTATGCTTGCCTTTGTACAAATACAGAGTAAAAGTTGGCCCTTGCCCCCAAGATTTTACAGTCTAACCAAGGCAGGATGAAGTTAGTGGGTGAAGGTGGAAAAAAAAACATATTTTATCTTTCACAGACCAGATTGCCTCACTGCTAAATACTCTTTTTTGGGGGGTTAAAAGAAAGTCAGTCTCTCTCTCTCTTTCTCTCTCTGCATTTCTCTCTCATTTTTCAGTGGGAGGAAATTAAGTCTAGAACAGTGTATAGTCTAGTTAAGTCAAGTCTAGTTTTAAAAACTATTTTTTTTAAAAAAAGGCTTCAAAAGTACACATTGATCAAGAAGTCATCTAACTTTACAATCTTTACGTAACCATTTCATTGCTGCCTATTGTGCCCTGGTATCTAGGAACAAATGCACTTCCAGTGTTGTCCTGGGAACCAGTTCCTTTGCCATTTGAAGTGCAAAGAGTGGAATGAAATGGCAGTATTTAAAATAACATGGATGTGTTCCACATCAGCAGAGGCTAATGGCAAAGGAGTTAAAATATCCCTCAACCTTTGGGTGTTTGATTTTTTTCTACTCCCTATATCCTCCAGACATTTGAATGATACAATTCCACCCTGCCACTAGATACCAAGGAAGATGCTCACTAGCCCAGAGAGCAAGAGATCCACAGAGACTATTTGTATGTCTCTTACTTTGCTACTAACCATCAGACAGCTCTTGCACTAACTTGATAGTTTTATATCATTTCTAGTTCTTATGACTTTCATAGCTTGAGGTGGGCGGTGGCAATGTCGTCTGTCTCTGAGTTGCAGTGTCCTGAAATTGTTCTTATATTAACTTATGCCCTTGGCACTAGGTAATAGTTTGGGATGCTGCATGATGTCTGAATTTAATGCTGATTGTCCTACAACATGTTCTTGCTATGGTAGCTCTTCTGTGAAGGTGTGTTGTTGTTCTTCTTGCTTTTTGTTTTTCTCTCCAAACTTCATTGATACAAATATAGGACTAAAAACTCTTCACAATATAATGTGCAGCCTGACTGTGCATCTTTTATTACAGAGATAAAACTTGGGAAGTCCATGAGTACTTGATCAGTCTTTATGAGGAATTAAAATCTTGGCGAGATGTGTACTGGCGCCTCTGGGGGACTATCAATTGGCTGAGTTGTTCAAGATGTAATCAAGTGGGTATTATTGTTTTCACTTACTTGTTTTGTGGCAGCATGGGAACAAAACCAACATAATAATTTTGTGAGTGGATGGAGAGGGGTTGTGCTTTAACTCATAATTAAGAACTCTTTCTAGATGGCCTCATTTTGGTAGAAAAATACCTTCCTCTTCCCCAAATTTGATCTATCAATTTTGAGACCAGTAAGACTGTGTGTGTGTGTGTGTGTGTGTGTGTGTGTGTGTAGCTTATAGAGTGGGAAACATAATGGGATTTGTTATGAAAACTACGGAGCAGCTGTTGCTCTGTAACTTTTTAAGCTCCTTCTTTGTGCCCCACCCAAATACAATTCAGGTAGCCAGAAAAAAATGGGAAATGAGCTTGTACTGGAATATCTGAAATTTAAATGAAAACAGTATGACTAAATTAGGACTAATCTCTGACCATGAATATGCTGAATATGCAGCTCATAGCTGTCTGCGAGAGGTAAATAATTGATCTATATCTAATGTACTCCAAAATTCTGACTTTGACAGGCAACGTGACATCTCTTTTTTTTTTTTTTTAATATATATATATAGTCTTTCCTATGTACCGAATTTTCTCACTGCCAGTACCATACGCAGCCAGTTCTTTATCCCGGTGTGGCAAGCGCATTGGGTACAACTGGCACTGGAATATATCCCTGCTGTAACCAAAAAATTCTTCGATTTGATCCTACTCCACTTCCAAAGGTACTACTTTAATGTTACACTTTTAGCAATGATTCAGCTTAGGGCTGGATCATGATGTAAAGATCCTCCCTGATGTCAGGGGCAGTGGCCCAGGAGGGAGATTGACTCCTTGCGGACCTTCTGGCCTCTCTGCTGCTCTGGGGGGAGTACAATATACTGAGTCTATTCACAGTGTATCATACATTCCCTGGCAGGCGTGTTGGGGAGCGAAGTCTCTCCCCGCACCTGCATGTGGAGTGAGGGATGTGGAGGCTCTCCAGAGCTGCTTTCCCTTCCTGCGCTGCTACCTGCTGGGATTCAGGTGGCTGGAATAAGGGGGCACATATGTCCTTTATGCCATTTGCCACCACATAAACCAGGCCATGATTTGACCTATAGATACTTAATGCTGAAATTGGATATGAAAGGGTATTCTCTAAAGAATGGGCCAGTAAGCACAAAAGGAACTATCCTCTTGGAACAAGTTGTGCTTCTCAGGGAGTTTAAAAACTAAGTTCCCATTTAACTTTAGTTGGAGTGGGGTCAGGCCCATCAATTGAAACACACAGTGAGTTGTATATAGCTCTGTGTCCTGAGGAAGGTGCCTAGTGCTGGGGACTGTTAAATAGTTCTTAGAATATGGAATCCCTCAGTGCAGTACTTAGTGAAAGTAGTTTTTGTCGTAAACCAGTATATCTAACATAGTCTCTCGCTTTTGTGACAGGGCTGTAAAGTGCGGGATCATGTGATCGGTTTACCGGCTGGAGGTGAAGGTGGGGATACTCTGCCATATCAAACTACTAAAATATTGAATGATCTGCTTCAGCATAGAGATGACGTTGTTGTTCCTTTTTCTAAAGATCAGAATAGGTGAGAAAATTGAATTAAAGCTACTGAAATTACTTAATGTTTGACATTAGCACTTGAGTAAATTTACATTTGATTTTTCCCCTCTTCTAAACAGACAATGTAGTGGAATTTTTAAAAGTTAACTAATATATTTCCAGTATTTTAATTATAAATTGGGACAAGAAACAGAAATGTTGCTATCTGTTGCATTTGAAGCAGACGCTTGAAGCAATTCTGTCTTCGTAACAGTTCAATCTTGCTTCTATTCATATTTTCATATAGGTACTTCCCAATACACTAGCCATGTAGCTGTTCTGCAGATTATCCATAGCACAATGGGGAGGAAAAAAGGTCAGATTCTAAGATTTGTAAAATAGGAAAACTATCATTGTCTTATACTTCATGAACATTTCTTCCTTATAGTGATTCTGGGATTGGGCTGTGTGATGAGAGAGGAATTGAATGTGATGTGCTGTTAGAACCAAATACACTGTGGGGCCCAAAAACTGGAGAAATCAATGCTGTGAGTAATTGCTGCTTTTATTTTGTTGTTTTCTCTCTCTCTATTAATGATTGTAGTGGACGCTTAGAAAACGCATTCAATCAAGAGACCTACTGCTGTTTTAAAAATAACTAACAAAAAACCCTAACCTAGTTAATAAATCTAAAACCTAGGTTTCAGGGACATTATCTGCTAATTTAGGGCCAAAATGTGGGTTTAGTGGGGAGCAGGGAGGTTTTTATTTTTTATTTTATTTATTTTAAACAAAAGCTGTTAAAATTAATGCCCACACATCTACACCACAGAGACCATTCAGAAACTGAAGCTATAAAGACCCATATTAAGCATAACAATTAAAATAGATAAAATACTTAATTACCATTCTAAACTCCTCCTAATCTTGATGGTCACAAAGCACACAGCTGATATTTTGTAAACTACTGAGTACTTCAGTGCCAATGGTACATGTTAAAACCCCCATATAAGACTTGTGTATTTTCATAAGTCCCCAGAAGAGCCTCTTATTGTGTAAACAGCCTTTTCCAAGGGCAAACAGATATCAAGGTCATTGGTCCATTCTTCTGTTGATAGACTAGATTATTTCCCCCAGTAACACACAACCCAGCTCTTTCCTACCAATGAATCAACTCCCACATTACACCAGTGCACTTTAAGTCAAGTTGGGATAGATCATTAATAATGCTAGCCATGGTATAAAGAGAACCTCTGCAGTCTGTTGTATTTTTGCAGTCTTCATGCACTGTAGTCCATAACTTGTGAATAACACAGCAGTTCCAGACAGTTGGCCTGAAACTGCCAGTAGCAGTAAGACTCAGCCTAGAGAAAACTACAAATGTGTACTGGAACAAATGTTTGCAAATGCTGGCCTAGTCAGAATCTTGTGGTTAACTCGGGTTGTTGCTACCATAATATAAGTTTTTATTACTGGCCACATAGTTTTAGGTATTAAAGCAAATTCTAAAGCGATTTACCTAAGACTTTTAATTTACTATGTCTAGATTTAATTGAATGCTAATTCAGATTTATGCACATGCTTAACTTTACACACCTGAGTAAAATTTCAATGGGGCTACTCTCCTATATAAAGTTAAATGTGAACAACTCCTTGCAGAATCCAGGATGTAGTTTACTTGAACAAATACTCCATTGTTTTTTATAAATCTATTTGAATCTCTTATTTTGTTTCACAGTGTATATTAACTTGACCACGTCTCTGCCTTTTTATATCTAGTTTCTTTCTCTGAAAAACTGGACTCTTCAGCTGGTTAGTAAAATAACTAGTTCATCCTGCTTTAAATTTTAATGTGTTTTAAAATGTTGTTGCTCTTTTATGTTAACAAATAACCTTGATGTCACTGCCATTTTTTCTATATCTGCTTTAACTTTTAAATTATAGGATAATGCATTTTCAGTGTAAGCTCTAAAGACTATGTATGTGGAGATGCTACAGTAATTGCTGCTTTATAAGTGTAGCAGATCTGGAGGTTAAACATTAATTTAATCAATATCTTTTAAAAATTCCTTTAATTTTTTTTCAAATGTTACAATGAAATCTTTAGGCAGCTGCAGTCCATATATTTTCTTCCTTCCTATTATTGCTGCATTTCCTTTACTATTCATTGTCATAGACAGCGGATTCTGAGATTGATGTTCCAAAATAAGGTCCTACCGCAAACTTGCTAACTACAATAAGAGTACTCTTTTAAAAAAGGAAAACAATATATTTTTTTTTTTTTATTCCACAGAGGAGCAGGGTTTGTTATGGACTAATTTTTTAAAAGAATTAAAATGTTCTTATTTTAAATCACTTTATAAATAACAGACAAACATCAGTCTTCCACGCTACATTGTGCTGAGGACAATGGCCTAAACTTTCAAAAATGACTAATGACTTGGGTGCCCTGCTTGAGACATCTTTATAGGGGCCTGATTTTTCAGAAAGTACTGAGCACCCACCCTCCAAAAAGGAGGGCTTTTTAAAGTGCATCAGATGGGGTACCCAGAATCACTAGTCATTCTTGGAAATGTAGGCTGATGAGCTCAATCCTGCACTGCTGCCAAGCCAGAAAGCAGCAATGCTCCAGTCACACCCCAGTATGTTGTAAAGGGGGTGGCATAGAGTTGGATATGCTAGGAGAATTGGTTGGAATCTGATTAAGCTATTTTTGGGGCCCCTTTGTATTGCTCCATTAGTGCAAAAGTCTGTCTCAGAGCTGAGGATCTGGCCCAACATATAAAAACAATGTATATAACTCCATACAGGAGCACAGTGTGTGGTGCTTGATGAGTACCTCTTTTCATGTGTGGTGCATATGTGTACACAAATTAGTGAAAGCAACATTGCATCTCACTTATTAATTTGTCTTACAGTAGCAATTGGGGCTCAGCTATGCTGGGCACTGTACAAACATAGTACAGAAGGTCACTGCCACAGAATGCTTTGATTGCAAAATACAGAGAAGATAATATAACCTAATGAAATGAGGTGTGTGGGTACCTTCTGCCATTTGCCTCTATGATGACCTTCAAACATGCTTATTTTGAATCACCTATATTGGCACAGGCCAGTGCAACTTATCCAACACAACCTTGCATCCATTGAGCAGCTTCACACCAGGGATGCTCGCCCCAGGGCAGAGCAGGTTGCATTGTTGCTGTTCTCCCTGTCTTCGAGACTAAGGTCAGAACCCAGTACGTGTAAAACACATAGGCAAGGAAGCCTAGTTTAACAAAAATAGCTGGCACTCAGCGTTGTTTATCTGCAACAAAAAACTTAATGATATGGAAAACCTGTAGCGTTTGAGGAGATAGTGACCTTTTTTGGTACTTTATTCATGTTGCTTAGAAACAACAGTCATTGCTATCAGAAGAGGAGGAGTATACCACTGGCTCAGAGGTCACTGAGGATGAAGTGGGGGACGAAGAGGAAGTCTACAAGAAACCAGGTACAATTATCTGTCTGTTATTGCAAGAATCTTTTCTTGGTAATTAGGGATTAGAATACAAGGCAGAAGTTTTCTTTTTTGTAAAAGAACTTCAAATAGAAATAAATAAAATAAACCCTATCACAAAATGTCTCACTTGAATTTATATTTTATTTTTTTTCTCTGAGACCTATATTAAATACACAGATTTACCTATGTTCTCCTATTCATCAGCTCCAGCAGTAAACGCTCACAAATGGGAAATTACACATATATCCAATGTTCTCATACCAGTGAGACAGATTAAAGCTATATTCTGTATGGTCTATTCCCTTCCCTGGAAGGGTTGCTATCAGAGCTGTTTTATCCCTCCTGTCACCTCCTAGATTAATGTTACAGAAGTAGGACCTCAGGTTACTAGCCATGTAGCTGTGTCCTCTGCAGCAGCATTTGCAGAGTCCCACTCCTTCATCCGCACACACTGGTTATTGATCTTCTGTTGTAAGGACCAGAAGTGAAAGGCAGGCTGCCTCAGTTCTCCTAAGATTGCACTGATTCTTCCCCCTAACTTGCACAGTCTGACTCATACATACAAAGGCATACCATGGCCTGCAGGAAGTAAGTGCTGCAGGACTGACCACTCTCCTGGCCACCCAAGCAGGAGACAAGACAGGAAATCCAGAGGAAGGCATGAAGAAGCATGTGGCTCTTAGTTTCCATCACGACAGATAGGATGTGAAGAAGGGCCTTGATTTCAAATTGGGTGGGTGGAAGACTGAGGATTTTGGGAAAGAGGAGGGAGGGCTCTTAGGGCCAAGAACTTTCTGCTGTTCTTGGTGTGGTGAGGGTGGGGGTAGAGAGGAGGATGGAGACTGGTGTGTTGACGTGGATAGAGAGAGGCAAAATCAGAAAAGCGCTTCTTGAGAAGTGATGTCCTTGGAAAAAAGGAAACTAAACAAGGTAGAGTATTATATAGTATAAAGAAAAGCAACTGAAAAAGACATATGGAGAAAATAGCCAACATATACAACAGAAGAAAAGTAGAGAGAGAGAAATTTAAATGGGGGATAGGGAGGGAAGAAAATCCCAAAACAAGGGAGATGTAGTGAGTGACGTTTTAATGTAAAAATGATGCAGACCTCTTGTAAAATTCAGTTGTTTGATATTTTATATTGTGTGTGTGTGTAATAATACATTTTCTCAAACAGAACCTTGCTAATTCTCAATCAGGAAACAGGTAATCCGTTAAGCAAAAATTCTAGAGTGCACTAGTAAGATTTTTACAAATCACATAGTAGAATGTTTGCTAGTAAACAATGAAGTGTTAGTTAAAACTAAATTACATGTCAGGAAAAAATGCCAAATTACATTTTGTGAGATACTACCCTTGTGACTTTTTTGATCATTCACTTCAACTAATTCACAAAATTCTTCAACTTGCAATGGATCTTCCAGACATTAGTGCAAATTAGTGAGGGGTGTGTTGATCATGCTTATTATAGTGTTGCCTAAGGGCCAACTGAGATTGGTGCCCTGTTGTACTAGACTCCATACAAACATAGAATAAAAGACAGTTCCTTCCCCAAAGAGCAAACAATCTAAATAGACAAGACAAAGGGTGGGAAAAGGGATATAACATACAAGCAGAGTGAAGAGTGTGATGCCTGGTAGATGGCATGTTTAGGGCCATGGTTTTCTTATGTTGTATAAATCCTTTTGGTGGGTTATGATAAGAGGGAATTGACTAGATGGAAACACAAAGGAAGGAAAGGGGACATAAGGGGCTGGAGCAATCAGTCTGCACAGGGCAGAGAATGTCCACAGTGAAAACTTCAGAAAGCATTCTGATGATGCCATCAAGACTTTTGGTCCCTACTTGCATTCTTAGGGATGTATTCAGTGTATGCATGTTTACATATAATTTCTTTCTACTGTAAACTTCAGCTCATGCATGCTTCTTAGGAGAAGCATGTGAGTGGGTTTTGCCTTTGTGCTTTGTGGATGTTGGTCCCATTTTATCATTATCTATCGCATAGCTTTACCAAGGAGGGAGAATATCCAAGTCACTGACTCATGTGTGTGCAGGAATGTGGAAGTCACTATGCGCAGCCAGTGTGATTTAAATATTTTAAATATTGAGGATTGTTTGCTACTAAATAGTGTTTTAATTAACAGGGAGAAAAGAGAAGCCAAAGAAGTTAATCAAACATCCAAAGAAACAAGTTTCTTCACCTAGTGTTCAAAAAAAGGAGAAACCAATGGAGAAGGTAAATCTAAGTTGTGAAATGGACTGTTCAACTCAGTCAGTCCAATGAGGAATTTTTCTTTAATTTTTGCAGCTAGTCTTAAATGTATTCATTAAGGCATTTTTCTGTTTTTTGACAGTCAAATTCTCGAGATGCATCTCCATTCATGTAAGTATTTCTCCAAGTCCTGGGTGAAACATCCTGCTTAGCAAAATACTACTGACAACACTTTTGTTTGTCTCTTGTTACCAGTGTGAGTATGCAGCAGAATAAGTGGGACGCTTCTAGATCACTGAGATTCAACCAAGATGCTCAAAGAGAAGATGGTAAGATTTCATTGGTTTAGCTTTCGTAAAGTTAATGTTAGAGGAAAAAATAGAATTCTGTTATGTAACTACATAACTATTTCAGTAAAGTACTCTGCTTAGGTATGTCAAGGCTGAATGTGATTTCAAACTAGTTTTATACTGGTACAACTACATTGACTTCTACAAAAATTGCTTCCGCCGACGTGCACGGGCTGAAATTGTGGAAAAGCAGCATCACTTGCCCCGTAACCTCAGCCGTTCGGAACACAACGCCATCAACAGCCTCAGGAACAACTCTGACATCATAATCAAAAAGGCTGACAAAGGAGGTGCTGTCGTCATCATGAATAAATTGGAATATGAACAAGAGGCTGCTAGGCAGCTCTCTAACACCACATTCTACAGCCCATTATCCTCTGATCCCACTGAGGATTACCAAAAGAAACGACACCATCTGCTTAAAAAACTCCCTGAAAAAGCACAGGAACAGATCTGTGCAGACACATACCTAGAATCCCGACCAGGGGTATTCTGTTTGCTACCCAAGATCCATAAACCTGGAAATTCTGGATGTCCCATCATATCAGACATTGGCACCCTAACAGGATTGTCTAGCTATGTGGACTCTCTCCTCAGGCCCTACGCTATCAGCACTCCCAGCTATCTGCGAGACACCACTGACTTCCTGACGAAACTACAATCCATCGGTGATCTTCCAGAAAACACCATCCTGGCCACTGTGGCTATAGAAGCCCTCTACACCAACATTCCACACAAAGATGGACTACAAGCTATCAGGAACAGTATCCCCGATAATGTCACGGCAAACATGGTGGCTGCCCTTTGTGACTTTGTCCTCACCCACAACTATTTCACGTTTGGGGACAATATCAAGTCAGCGGCACTGCTATGGGTACCCGCATGGCCCCACAGTATGCCAACATTTTTATGGCTGAACGACACTTCCTTAACTCTTGTCCCCTAACGCCCCTATTCTACTTGTGCTACATTGATGACATCTTCATCATCTGGACCCATGGCAAAGAAGCCCTTGAGGAATTCCACCATGATTTCAACAATTTCCATCCCACCATCAGCCTTAGCCTAGACCAATCCACACAAGCGGTCCATTTCCTGGACAGTACTGTGCTAATAAGCGATGGTCACATAAACACCACCCTATACCAGAAACCTACTGACCGCTATACTTACCTACATGCCTCCAGCTTCCATCCAGACCACACCACACGATCCATTGTCTACAGCCAAGCTCTAAAGATACAACCGCATTTGCTCCAATCCCTCAGACAGAGACAAACACCTACAAGAGCTCTATCAAGCATTCTTAAAACTACAGTATCCACCTGCTGAAGTGAAGAAACAGATTGACAGAGCCAGAAGAGTACCCAGAAGTCACCTAGTGCAGGACAGGCCCAACAAAGAAAATAACAGAACGCCGCTAGCTGTCACCTTCAGCCCCCAACTAAAACCTCTCCAGCGCATCATCAAAGATCTCCAACCTATCCTGAAAAATGATCCCTCACTCTCACGGATCTTGGGAGACAGACCAGTCCTCGCTTACAGACAGCCCCCCAACCTGAAGCAAATACTCTCCAGCAACCACACACCACACAACAAAAACACTAACCCAGAAACCTATCCTTGCAGCAAAGCCCGATGCCAACTCTGTCCACATATTTATTCAAGTGACACCATCATAGGACCTAATCACATTAGCCACGCCATCATGGGCTCGTTCACCTGCACATCTACCAATGTGATATATGCCATCATGTGCCAGCAATGCGCCTCTGCCATGTACATTGGCCAAACCGGACAGTCTCTACACACAAGAATAAATGGACACAAATCTGACATCAGGAATCCTAACATTCAGAAACCGGTAGGAGAACACTTCAACCTCTCTGGACACTCAGTAAAAGATTTAAAGGTGGCAATTTTGCAACAGAAAAGCTTCAAAAACAGACTCCAACGAGAAACTGCTGAGCTTGAATTAATATGCAAACGAGATACCATTAACTTGGGTTTGAATGGAGACTGGGAGTGGCTGGGTCATTACACATTGAATCTATTTCCCCATGTTAAGTATCCTCACACCTTCTTGTCAACTGTCTAAATGGGCCATCTTGATTAGCACTACAGAAGTTTTTTTTCTCCTGCTGATAATAGCTCTCTTAATTAATTTATCCTCTTACAGTTGGTATGGCTACTTCCACCTTTTCATGTTCTCTGTGTGTGTGTGTGTGTGTGTGTATATCTTCTTACTATATGTTCCATTCTATGCATCCGATAAAATGAGCTGTAGCCCACAAAAGCTTATGCTCAAATAAATTTGTTAGTCTCTAAAGTGCCACAAGTACTCCTGTTCTGTTCTTTTTGCGGAGACAGACTAACACGGCTGCTACTCTGAAACTTGTTTGGAGTTACTTCTAACTAAGATGAGTTAGTGAGAGGAGAACTGGGCCCTTTATGACTCTTAAACTGTATATTATGAAACTTGGTTAGGTTAAATTTTTAAATGCTTATTGACAGTTGCAAAAAACCTGGAAATGATGGTAAACCACACCACCATTTCAAGTCTGGAACTTAATCTTCTGCCATTCCTAATACAAGCCTATTGATATTTTATTCAGTCATATTAGCAACTATGCATGAATTTTGGGTCTCATCTGTCCATGTAGCTTTGCAAGAGCAAAGAGATTATCCTTTGCAACAGAAGGCTTATGACAGAAAGAAGGTATGATTCTGATCTCAGTCATGACAGTGTAAAACACTGAGTAATTCCACTGAAGTCAATAGTTGCATTGATGTCATATTCTCCTCTCACCCCTGGGGACTGATCCCCACCTGATGTAAATTTCTGCAGCTCCACGTAATAGAATGGCCCTATGCTGACTTACACAAGCTGAGGTTCTGTCCTATAGTGACTCATGTCTATTGAATTTTATGTTGACCCAGATATTCTGTACTTGATTCCATGAAATATGAAAAAAACATTGCAGATATCTCTAAAGTGGATCTCAGCATGTACTCTGATTAATATTTATGTATAGCATATATTATTCTGTTCAAAAATTGTGATAAGTGCTAGAATTCAGTTGCAGCCATGCTTTGTTATGCTACACAATAACTTCAAAATCTTCTTGAACTCACAAAATGTTGGTGCAGCAAGAATGGCACTCCAGGCAGTGATACCTCAGGATCAGATTAGCACTAGTCTCTTCTTACCCACAGGAGAAAAATACCTTTTGTTACAGAGAGAAAATAAAGAGAAAATATTCATCACCTCACATGCTGAGAGATTGACTAATGCAAATGGATAGTCTGGGTCCCCTGGCAGGAGTAAACTTGGGAGGAAGTTCCACAGTTACAGACAGGAGAAGGAAAAGTTCCTTAACTGTGGTTTTGTATTTTTAGTTTGTATTAAATGGCAGCTGTTTGGAATGTCAGAACAAAGTCCTGGAGAGAGAAAGATGAGGGGGCAGGTGATGTGGTTATAAGTGTGTGGTAATTGCCTGAGCATATAAATTGCATGGGTATGTGATAAATTGTTTATCACATGGATATTGCCTCCACATATATGCTTTGTGAATGCCTCTCTCCCGATCTCTCAGTTTATAAAGAAGTAAGATCATACTGTTCTGTGTTGCTTTTCCTCACTACTGTATGGAGTTGAAAGTTGTGGTCTCAGTAAACTACTGAGTTTCCTTTGCTTTTCCATTTCTTTTAGAAATCTATGCTGCCTCAAAACCATTCTCTTAGATCTGGCAGTGCAATGGATGCAGATAGATCCCTGCTCCTGCATGGAGCCCAATTGAAGCTGCGTTACACTGCAGAATCAGGACCTTACTTTGGATCATAGCTGCTCATGCTTTTCATATGAGCCAAGAATAAAGCCACTCATTTCTTTGTATAGTGGATTATTAGTAATATATGCATAATCTCCTTCCTCATGTTTATGGCTCTTCATCTTGGTAGTAAGGAATATTTAGAATATTGATATTTCTTTTATTACTTGCAGATCAGCGAAGGATGTGTGAGATCACAGGTCACCTAATAAAAATGAGATTGGGAGACCTGGACCGGGTCAAGTCAAAGGAAGGCAAAGAAGTAAGACTTTATATTATGGTCATATTAGCTTGATATTTTAGCCAGATCTCTTGAATTCATGCATTTTCAGTACCAGAAAATGAGATTTAGTTTTTTTCAGGTGTCTGGAAGACTTACGCTTTAACATGACTTTGATCAGGTTTTAATAGTTTAAAGTGATTTTTTTCCTAAAACACTTGGTCAGAAAAAGTTTCGAAAGGTCACTATTTCAAAACCTGTTGACCCAGGAAGTAGGATGGGTTTGGAGGGGCCAAGTATCAGGCACTGGGAGCACAGCAAGATGCAAAGTCTTTATGGTTCTTTCTTAATCAGAGCCAGATCAATGGCTACTGTGCATGAGTGCAGGCTCATGCGCCTTCACAATGGGGCTCTGAAGGGATACAATATGATCTTTGCTATCTCCTTTTGGAAGACTTACTTCTGCAAATATAAATCAGTTATCTAAAAACTAATAACTTTTAGAAAGTCACTGATTCTACTGGAATAGCTAAATGATTTGATCTCCCTGTACTGCAGCATGCAGGTGGCATTTACTCTAGACTTGAAGCTCAGATAAAGGCCTCAGCGCAACTCAGTGCTCGACAAAATAGCACAGAGAAAAACACAAGGTAAGTTGTTGTTTAAGTGGCAGAAAAAGGCAGGATGTGTATTTTGGGCGTTTTTTTAAAAAGCCTTCTGTGACCAGAGTCCTAGTGGGGAGCCAGCTGTGGTCACTCCATTAGGGTGAACTGCAAAGAATGGGGCAGACAATCCCCAAAAAGCCGGTGAATATTCCAATACTTGCATTTAGCAAGCCATCATAGAACAGCTTCTTTGTTACCTTACTGGTTACTCAGAAGTCCAAACAACACAGTTCCCTTAAAGTGATCCAGCCTCAGGCCTCCATCCAGGTACCTAAGTCAAACATGATGATTTCTGAAAATCCTATTTCATCATATAAAAGAAAAGGTTCTACCGATCCCAAAGGATCGTACACATTACCTCGCAGGTTATTGATTATTCCAGATCTTAACCAAATATATGCTACAGCCACTTCTTATTAACTAAACTAAAATGTATTAAAAAATGAGAGAGATAGTATGGTTAAAAGATCAATATACATACAGACATGAGTTCAATTCTTAAGATTCAGATTCATAGCAGAAATGGTGAGCTTTGTAGTTGCAAAGAGTTCTTTCAGAAATAGTTCATAGGTTATAGTTCAATGTCCAAATATCATATTCAGGGCGTACCACCATAATGGAACCTCAGTCTTGCAACTCAAACTTTCCCCATGAAGCCTAAGCAGATCTGAGATGACAGAATCAAGACCCAAGGATCTTTTATACAATTTCATGTCCTCTTTGACAAGTTGGGATTTCCTTAGGGAACAAACAGTAATTAGGATAAAAAGAAAAGGACTACTTGTGGCACCTTAGAGACTAACAAATTTATTTGAGCATAAGCTTTCGTGAGCTACAGCTGTAGCTTACAAAAGCTTATGCTCAAATAAATTTGTTAGTCTCTAAGGTGCCACAAGCACTCCTTTTCTTTCTGCAGATACAGACTAACAGGGCTGCTAGTCTGAAACCAGTAATTAGGATGACTTTTTGAAGGAGTTCCATCACAGGTACTTACCTATACGAATTAACATAAGGCCATTTGCTTGTTCCTCCACCATTCACAATACATTTCAAAGAGAGATGAATACTGAGATCCATATTTACAATTCATTTAAATGCTAGGATGTTCTTTTGATCTCTGAACTATCAGAATACAGCATAGACAGGGACTGTTGATTACATCGTTGACCCTACTCATACATATGTAAATACACAAAAAAACAAACATTATCTCCCCAGATGACTTTTGAAGGTTATTTATTTTGCAGGATGTTTAACCCTTTCTAGCCATGCGTGACACCTTCTCATTTCAAACTCTCCCTCCACATCAGCTCTTTCCAGTGTGTGAAGTGCATCTGGAGGTGAAAATCACCCTCACCCCACTAAACCTTGTAGTGGAGTCAGGAGAATGGAACCCAACCTTGCAGAGCTGCGGTACAACCCATCTGCAGCATCTGGGTTAGAAGTGTGACTTCCCCACTGTAAACCCATCTGGAATTTTGGGTTTCTGGATCAGTGTCTGTACAGATCTATTAAAAAGGAAAGGAGGACTTGTGGCACCTTAAAGACTAACAAATTTATTTGAGCATAAGCTTTCGTGAGCTACAGCTCGCTTCATCGGATGCAAGCGAGCTGTAGCTCACGAAAGCTTATGCTCAAATAAATTTGTTAGTCTCTAAGGTGCCACAAGTACTCCTTTTCTTTTTGTGGATACAGACTAACATGGCTGCTACTCTGAAACAGATCTATTAGTCATCTCTCTGTCCACTTCCAAAAATTCCCACATCAGTGACCTATTTGGTGTTGTTCCAAAGCCCCATCCTTATTACATGAGGATCAGAAAAAAAATCACTGAGAGTCTGACACCTTGTATGTGAGCATTTAGTCTGGAGCCAATATTCTACTCACTACTTGGTGGTCAAGTGGTGAATCTTAGAAGTAGAGTTTTATAATGGATCTGCTGATAGCTCTTTCTTAACCAGAGCCAGAGCATGCCTAGTGTGCAGTGAAAATTGATGTATGATTTCGTTTCATACTGAAACCTGTAAGGAGTTCCTGTAAGTCTTTTTGCATCTGCCTGCAGGCACATGTATGAAGATACTTCTGCAGGGCTTTCTCTGAAAAGCAGGTATTTGATGGCCAAGCACTGATAAATA
The DNA here is from genome assembly GCF_965152275.1 of Natator depressus. Classification (NCBI taxonomy): domain Eukaryota; kingdom Metazoa; phylum Chordata; order Testudines; family Cheloniidae; genus Natator; species Natator depressus. The sequence continues at coordinate 189,437,267 of NC_134236.1, forward strand.
TTTATCTTTTATACAAGGATACAAATGGGTGACTAGAGATGCCATGGTATAAAGGGACAATGAGCATAACAGTATAATGTACTGTTTCTCCCTTCTATGTTGTACTTGAATGTTTAGGGTTTCGGATTTTGACAAAAATCATAAAATGGTTTCATACAGTGAACTATCAAACTGACTATTATAATTCGCAACAATTAATCCTGTATCATGCTAAAAGCGTCTCCACATGTGTATGTACTATTTATTTTAAATCCAGGTCTAAATCTCGCTTTGGTCAAGGCCGTCCAACATGAGGAACTTCAGGAAGAAATCCTAGCCAGAATCATTGCTACTTCCTGGAACTGTACTGTACTCCAATACAGAGAATGCATTCTCCAAAAGCTTTTAAGTGACTTATTTATTATTTATTACTGTAAGCCATGTAAATTATTCTGCTATGATGAATGAATGCAAAATTCAGAAAGGTCTAATACTTATTTTAATTGTAAATACAGTTTCTTAGATTGCTTTTTTAGGCTATTGTGTTAAGCTACATAGAAAACATTTTATAAACCAGCAAAGTTAAAATATTTGAAAATCCTTGCTTATTGAGGAGTGGTGCTTATAAACTACTCTAGACCATCACTTTTAACTGCTAGACATTTTAAAATGAAGAAACTACTGAATTATGAGTGCAATCAGTGATGTTTTAAATGCATCATCTAGTATTGTGATTTGAATTATACATCTTGGGCTGAGTCTGGGGGTGATCTTTATCTTGCTTACACTGGTTTGACTGATGTAACTTTATTAAAGTCCATGGAATTACTTCTGATTGACAAGGCTATAAGTTAAATCAGAATCAGGCCCCTAGGCTTTCCTCCCCATGTCCACACAACTTCCATTCGTGCTAAGGTGAGCATCAAGGGGGATTAGACCCCTAAAGTTCATGTGAAATGAACCTACTAAGGGTATGATAACTTTACATCTTGCATGAGGTATTCATTTTCTCAACTTTAATGCATGGAAAACAGCATATTCATTCTCATTTTGCTCGTGACACTTCTCCTGCATCACACAGTTCTTCGTTCCCTTTTGTTGTCTGAGCTTTAGAAGCATAGTAAAGCAGTTTCTTCCTTTAATGATACCAGTGCCACTGTAGCTTTGCTAGCAGAGGTGGTGTAAGTTCTGTACCTTTTGAAAGAGACATCTTGCCTATGTAGATCTGGGCCAGGAAGTATGTTTCTAGACCTGCCTGAATAATCCTGTTCAGCAATAGAATGTTCTGATACGGTTCTACTGGAGCAGTAGGGTCCATGTTTGTTTTAGTGCACAGTCCAGTAGTACCGGAATGGAACAACTTGCCTGGGAAAAAATCATGTTTATTCAAAGGAAATTGCAATAAAGCAGTATTTTGAAAACCACATTCTAATTTTTCTAACCAAGCAAAAAGAGCACTCAGGGAAAACTTATTCCAGATCATAATCATTCAATAAAATGTGTGTTTGGAAATAAGCTCAAAATCTCTGCTGGGGGGGGGGGGGGGGAATCCTTCCTTAAAATGTATTCTTTATTTGCAAGCCTTTATTTGGCTTGTTTCTAGAATTTTAAATAATAAATTGAAATAGGCATGGTGATTGCAAGAGGGTGCAGATTCATTAAAAATAAGTGTTAGCTCTGTTTACATGTGTTCTTCCAAGTTAACATCCATCCAAAATTCACTGAAACCAAGGGAAGGACTTCTGTTGACTTCAGTGACCTTTGGCTTGGGGTATGATTGGTAGGTGCAGCAGTGTTTTATCTTACATTCATAAGAGACATGGCTTTATCAAAGCCTATTGTTTGTTTGCAAAAAAAAATCAGTTTTGTGTTTTAGAAGTTCAGTGTTTATACTAAATATTATTTGAAAGCCAATGGTTTATAATTCACTGTGCAAAAATGTGTTATAGTTTTCTAGCTTGTATAGAAGTCTCTCTCAAGCTGTACATGTAAACTTTGCTCAGCAAATTGAACAAGGGGGGGTGGGCAGGTGTGTGTGTGTGTGTGTGTGTGTGTGTAAAAGATTTTTTTAAAACTACTGACTCGAAAAAGGGAAAAAATTCTCTCCAGGACGGGAAAGTCTAATGCTTTGGTTTATGTCAAAATGTCATTTTTACATGCCAGTATCCTTCATCATAATCTATTCAAAATGTTCTTTTTTCTAAACATATGCCTGTAATATATATAGTGGAAGTGCAATTCATATTTTATTAAGTATTAGTAGTATTTTCTTTGACAAATTCCGTTAACTTTTATCCTGTATTAACTTTGAAGTCATGTCTCAGTTTAACTGCAATAAATGTTACTGATTTAAACACTTTGTTTTTAGTAGACTTACAAAGCCAAATACATTATATAGTGGCAAATGTTATTTTTGTTTCAGATCAATCATAATGATTCTTGCATGTCATTGTCCCTTCCTCAAAAATGTATAGATTCTCAGTCTCCCCTTGTTCTTTAAAGTAGCTGTCTAACTGTTCTTGAAGCACTATGTTACAGACTTCCTACCCCAGTTCTGAGAGCAGAAAAAAAAATGGTTGAACTTTAGTACACATACAATACAAAGTATATCCTGGTGTACAAGAATTGTGCAACTCTGCAGGCCAGATCAAAAGCCTCATTGAAATAAAATGGAAAGACACCCAGTGACTTCAACAGGCTTTCAGTTAAGCATCGCACGAGCCTCTTACGGTAATGACTAAAACGCGCAAATCTAAAACCAAGCCACACCCAAAAACATTCTCAACTTCACCTTCTAGTTACAGCGTGCTGATCATGTTTGCAAATAATCTTTTAGTGATGGCAACCATAACTTAATAGTATGAGCATAGAGCAGCAGCACTGACACATTTGACCAGGGGCTGTTGCTGAGAGATTTGGCAGGAGAGATTGAACTGTAATGTGTTGGTTCCAATCCTTTCTCTTCAGAAGGTTGTAGAGTTCCACAAGGTTCAGTGCTGCGGCCCCTGTGGTCTGGAAGAGTGCAGCCCAGGTTGGGCCTGAAGCCAAGACCGTTCCTCATGCAGGGGAGGGTGGGAGGCTGGGGGCCACATGGTGCAGCTGTGAGTGGTTGGGTTGGCACAGTTTCCTGCTATGGCCCTCCCCATTCCCCCTGCTGGAGGGGAAGGGCTGGGGTGGGGGGGGTGTCACATGGTACCATTAGGATGACCAGGAAGGACCTGACTCTGTGCCCAGACAGCTCTGCTGGAGCCAGCTCTAGAGGACCTGTTTCTACCCTTCCACCTATCAGGTGGGGAGCCCAAGGGTCCTAGGGTTGCGAACCCTCCAGGATTGGCCTGGAGTCTCCAGGAATTAGATTGTCATGTGATGAAATCTCCAGGAATACATCAACCAAAGTTGGCAATCCTAAGGGTCACATCATGCATCTGTGACAGGGGAGGAGGGCTGAATCTCTAGGCAGTCCTGCCTAAGCTGAGGCTGTTCCCTCAGCCCCTTCCTCTCCAACTACTCACTGGGATGGAGTACAAGAGTCAGTAGTGCTGCTACTACAGTTGGGAGGGCCTGGGGTCCCCAGGTGGCCCTGACAGAGCTGAGTCTGCTGCTTTGGCCCCTGCATCTGCACATGGGAGCAGAGGTAGATTAGGGGTTTGTGGTGCCCTGGGCCACAGCAAGTTGGGGGGTCCCTCCCCACCCCTTCCACCTGCAGTCTTCCCACCCACCACTGATGCTCCTGCTGGGTAAATGGGCTCTGGCCATAGGGGCTTCCCCCGCCCTGCCCACCTGGCACTCCTGCTGGAGAACAGAGTTGGGGTATGGGGTCACCTATTTTCCCAGACCCCCCGAATTGGCTGGGGCCCTCGGGCATGTGCCCCTTTGGCCAGGTGCCTAATCTGCCACTGCATGAGGGGGGCCGCAGGTGTACACCCGGCTCCTCCTTGTGTCCTGTTACACCTCCCTCCACCATAAGCCACAGATGGAGAGGGGAAGGGCTCCTGGGGCTTCAGTCAAGATAGGATACACATCCTCCTCCTCCTCCTCCTCCCCCCCTCCTCCATCAGGACAAGGCCATAGGAGTCGGCATCAGTAGTAGGGGACCCAGCTCTGCCCTAACGGAGTTGCTGAGAGTGGTGGCCTTAGAGGTGGTTGAGGGCTCATTTGAGCAACTTTGTGGGGAACTGTGGGTTTGGGACTGCAGCCCTGTGGGGAAGGATGTGCTCAGCCTTTGCACAACTGGAGAACAAGTGAGGACCCATAGCCTGCCACAGGTGCAGGAGCATTACCTTGAAATTTAAGCTTTGGGATGCCCCTTGAATAACCTGCCTATTGCCCCCTTAATCTGCTCTTCCTGAGGTATGGGTCGCTAGGGAAGTTAAGGAAATACTTGAATGACACAGATATAAACTTCCGATACAGTGATTGACACAAACAGTACATTTTCCAAAACAAAGTGTCTTTTTATTAATGTAACTAATAATCCCTACTACGATATAATCCAAATATAGAATTTGACACAAATCCCTTATTGCAAGTTAAAGAGCATTTAAACTACATTGGCATACAGTTTAAATTCTAAATTGGACACTTTGCTACAAATGTCCAGTTTGTAACAAATTGCTGGCAGCAGTTCCTAACTTATACTTTGTTTTACATATGTAAAATACAATTAAAACACACACACACTCACTTCAAGCATACACATTTATACTGTACTGCAGTGGTTCCCAAACTTGTTCCGCGGCTTGTGCAGGGAAAGCCCCTGGTGGGCCAGGCTGGTTTGTTTACCTGCCGTGTCTGCAGGTTCGGCCGATCGTGGCTCCCAGTGGCCACGGTTCGCTGCTCCAGGCCAATGGGGGCTGCAGGAAGCGGCGTGGGCCGAGGGATGTGCTGGCTGCTGCTTCCAGCAGCCCCCATTGGCCTGGAGCGGCGAACCGCGGCCAGTGGGAGCCGCGATCGGCCGAACCTGCGGACGCGGCTGGTAAACAAACCGGCCCGGCCCACCAGGGGCTTTCCCTGAACAAGCGGCGGAACAAGTTTGGGAACCCCTGCTCTACTGTACAGTAAACAGTGAAAAACGGACGAGCTCATTCTATTAATTGATTCCATGGCACTGTTACAAATGTTGCTGTTTGCTGCTGCTGCTACTACTATAGCTTTTTAGCTCCCGGCTAGTCATCTCAGTTCCTCCCTTCGCTGCTGTTACCGGTGCAGCTCACTCCCCACGGCTTCTCTGGCTCTGTCCTTTTGTCCCTTAATCATTTTTTTTCAATGTTGCTGACGTGGCTGCTGCTGCAGCTGTTGTCTCTGCTGCTTTGGGTGCTTTCTTTAACAGTGCTTTCCTCAGAGTTCTGAGCTGTCTTTCCAGCAGCTCTTCTGTCCTCTTGGTCAGATTTCTGATCTCTCTGTCTAGCACGTTGGGACACAAGCTGGTTATGTGGGGGTCGCAAGCTCTGAGCCCTGACCAAGGCCAGTCATGGGGCTGAGAGTCCTGAGCCCCGCCACATGTGTGGCTGTCAGCCTGCGGAGCTGTGAAGTTCAAGTCTGGCCAGGCGTGGGGTTGTGAGCCCCGACACCCACCATGTGCAGAGCTCACAGCCCCAAGCACCTCCAGCCCAGCTTCACCCCTCCAGCCCTCTCTGCCTCCACAGAAAGGGTGCCAAATAGAAGTTTGCCCAGGGCACCATTTTTCCTATGGCCAGCCCTGGGACTGCGACTACGTTAGAGGGCTTGATTGTTCAGCAGCCGCAGAAGTTCTTTATTATTTAACATTCAGACATACGGGTGCATACCGTCTCCTGAAAATAATGGCCACCTCTACTGCTAAAACCACTAAAAAGCAAAGGTATCTCGAGTCTTACATTAAACAAGGTTTTACCAGCATTGTTTTCCTCTGGTATTGAAAAACCACAACGTGTCATTTGCTGTGAAATTTTGTCTGTTGAATTGATAAAACCATGCAAACTGCAGCAACCTCTTGAAACTAGACTTCCTGAGCATAAAAATCAAAATGTGGATTTTTTCAAACGCAGAGAAGAAGCAACAAAGAAAGCCCAGCCTGATGCAGATGGAAGTTTCCTACAGCAAATGTCCTCAGCTGTGGAGGCCTCTTATGTTGTGTCGCTACGAATCGCCCGTGCCAAAACGCCGCATACAATAGGTGAGGAGCTTGTTCTGCCAGTGTGCAAAGATAGTGTCGCTTATGCTTGGCAGTGATACTGCCAAAAAGCTGAATATGCTTTCTGTGTCGAGTGATTCTGTGAAACACAGAAGATGTGAGATGTCTGAAGATATCAAAACACAAGTGATGCATGAAATTAAATCTTCTGCTTTCGATACGTTCGGCCTGCAACTTGATGAAACTACTGATGCTACGATGCACAATTTATAGTGTTCATGCTGTGTGTTAGTGCCGGGGGTGTTAAAGCTGAGTTCTTATTCAGTGAACAACTTGAAACAACCACAACAGCACAGGCCATTTTCAATAAGGTGAATGTCTTTTTTTTTTTTTTTTTTTTTTTTTTTAAAGACTGGAAAAATCTTTGTGGTATCTGTACCGATGCTGCTGCTTCAGCCATGATGGGTGCATGGTCTGGCTTTCAGCAGAAGGTAAAGTGTGCATCACCTAATGTGATTGTCACTCATTGTGGAATCCATCGTCAAGTCCTAGCTGCAAAGGTGCCAACGTGCCTCAATGCTGTGGTGGATGTTTTTATACAAGCAATGAACTACATTAAGGCATATGGTCTGAATACTCATCTCTTTCAAGAGCTCTGCAATGAAATGGGTGGTGTATATGAAGTTCTGCTTTTCCACACTCAAGTTCAATGGCTTTCTAGGGCAGGGGTGGGCAAACTGTGGCCTGCAGGCCAGATCTGGCCCCTCAGGGCTTTGGATCCAGCCTGCAGATTTGCCACCCCCGTGGGGCCGTGGGCCCCGCACTGCTCCGGGAAGCGGCTGGCACTACATCCCTGTGGCCCCTGGGGGAGGGGGGACAGAGGGCTCCATGCGCAGCTCTTGCCTGTGGATACCTCCCCTGCAGCTTCCATTGCCCGGGAACGGGAACCGCTGCCAATGGGAGCTTCAGGGGAAGTACCCATAGGCTCACGGAGCGCTCTGCGCCCTCTCCCCTAGGGGCCGCAGGGATGTGGTGCCGGCCACTTCCCGGAATGGCTCGGGGCCAGGGCAGGCAGGCAGGGAGCCTGCCCTGGCCTCGGTGCATGCTGTTGCCACCCCGGAGCCGCTCCAGATAAGCGGCGGCTGGAGCCCGCACCCCGAACCCCTCCTGCATCCCACACCCCAACTCTCTGTCCTGAGCTGCCTGCTGCACCCTGCACCCCAACCCCTTGCCCTAAGCCCCCTGCCACACCCCGCACTCTTCCTGCAGCCCAACCCCCTTCCCTGAGCCCCCTCCTGCACTCTGCAACCCTCCCTGCACCACTGCTCTCAGCCCCCTCTCGCACTGTGCACCCCTTCCTGCACCCCAACCCCCTTCCCTAAGCCTATACCCCTCCTGTGCTCCAACCCCTTGCCCGAGCCCCTTCCTGCATACCATACCCCCTCTCACACCCCGCACTCCCTCCTGCACCCCAACCCCCTGCCCCAGCCCTACATTCATGGCCCTGCAAGCAATTTCCCCACCCAGATGTGGCACTCGGGCCAAAAAGTTTGCCCACCCCTCTTCTAGGGGATGCACATTAAAGTGCATTTTTATACATCTATGCCTTCTATGGCTCTGTGGATGAGGGGAAAGCAGTGGACGTGTTATTCCTTGACTTTAGCAAAGCTTTTGACACGGTCTCCCACAGTATTCTTGTCAGCAAGTTAAAGAATTATGGGCTGGATGAATGGACTATGAAGTGGATAGAAAGCTGGCTAGATTGTCGGGCTCAACGGGTAGTGATCAATGGCTCCATGTCTAGTTGGCAGCCGGTATCAAGTGGAGTGCCCCAAGGGTTGGTCCTGGGGCTGGTTTTGTTCAATATCTTCATTAATGATCTGGAGGATGGCGTGGATTGCACCCTCAGCAAGTTTGCAGATGATAGTAAACTGGGAGGAGAGGTAGATACTCTGGAGGGTAGGGATAGGATACAGAGGGACCTAGACAAATTAGAGGACTGGGGCAAAAGAAATCTGATGAGGTTCAACAAGGACAAGTGCAGAGTCCTGCACTTAGGATGGAAGAATCCCATGCACCGCTACAGACTAGGGACCGAATGGCTCGGCAGCAGTTCTGCAGAAAAGGACCTAGGGGTTACAGTGGACGAGAAGCTGGATATGAGTCAACAGTGTGCCCTTGTTGCCAAGAAGGCCAATGGCATTTTGGGATGTATAAGTAGGGGTGTTGCCAGCAGATGGAGGGACGTGATCGTTCCCCTCTATTCGACATTGGTGAGGCCTCATCTGGAGTACTGTGTCCAGTTTTGGGCCCCACACTACAAGAAGGATGTGGAAAAATTGGAAAACGTCCAGCAGAGGCCAACAAAAATGATTAGGGGACTGGAACACATGACTTATGAGGAGAGGCTGAGGGAACTGGGATTGTTTAGTCTGCGGAAGAGAAGAATGAGGGGGGATTTGATAGCTGCTGTCAACTACCTGAAAGGGGGTTCCAAAGAGGATGGATCTAGACTGTTCTCAGTGGTACCAAATGACAGAACAAGGAGTAATTGTCTCAAAGTTTTAAATATAAAAATGTGTTTTGAATTTTTAAGGGGGGGGTGTCACTCAGAGGCTTGCTATGTGAAAGGGGTCACCAAAGCAAAAAGTTTGAGACCCACTGCTCTAGCAGTTCTTCCAGCAGCTCTTCTAGCTGGTTTCTGACTGACTTCTGCCCGCAGGCAGCTGACCTTTTATATGCTTTTCTATCTGGACTTTCTTAGGCCTTGTCTACAAGACACTGTTCTGTTGACAAAACAGTGGAGGTGTTCACACTGAAATGTTTCTCCCACCGATGTAACTCCCCAGCTATGCCGACATAAAACCACCTCAATGAGAGGTATAGGCAGTGTGGCAAAATACCTTGTTCGCCTCAGCAGGCTCAGTCCTTTTCAGCCTTGGAGACTCAGGTTTGGGACAAGGCAAATCCTTATAGGTGGCACAGGGTCCTGCTACTCCTCTCCTCAGTCAGTCCCTTGTGCTTGTTTTCCTTCCCTTCTGGGGAGCGAGTGCAGCCTCCCTACTGGGAAGGTTTGGTGTCTTGCTGCAAACAGCCTACTGGCAGCTTCCCTGCTCCTCTCACTCCCTCACTCTCCCCCTCCTACCACCCAGGGGAGGGTTTAAAAAGGTCCCAAGTAGTTGGAGTCAGCTGAACCTAATTGGTTCCCTAGCAACCCCTTTTCCAGATGAACCTTATTGCCCCATGGTTATCTCTCCTCAGTGGATAGGGAGGGGCCTTTTAATCCCCTGGGACTAATTACTACCCCCCTTTTGTAGCTGTTAGTCCTGGGTTTACCACATATCCCCTCCACCCCCCGCTCAACACTATGGGGTTGGGCTACTTGGGTCGGCAAACAGTGCTCTCTCGACAGGCCATCCGCATTGCCATGTTGGATTCCAGACCTATGTTGTATTCTGAAGTGGAAGGGTTGAAGCAACAGGAACCATCTCGACACGTTTCAGAGTAACAGCCGTGTTAGTCTGTATTCGCAAAAAGAAAAGGAGTATTTGTGGCACCTTAGAGACTAACCAAGTTATTTGAGCATAAGCTTTTGTGAGCTACAGCTCACTTCATCGGATGCATACTGTGGAAAGTGTAGATCTTTTTATATACACACAAAGCATGAAAAAATACCTCCTCCCATCCCACTCTCCTGCTGGTAATAGCTTATCTAAAGTGACCACTCTCCTTACAATGTGTATGATAATCAAGGTGGGCCATTTCCAGCACAAATCCAGGGTTTAACAAGAACATCTGGGGGGGGGGCGGGGTAGGAAAAAACAAGGGGAAGTAGGTTACCTTGCATAATGACTTAGCCACTCCCAGTCTCTATTCAAGCCTAAGTTAATTGTATCCAATTTGCAAATGAATTCCAATTCAACAGTTTCTCGCTGGAGTCTGGATTTGAAGTTTTTTTGTTGTAATATCTCAACTTTCATGTCTGTAATCGCGTGACCAGAGAGATTGAAGTGTTCTCCGACTGGTTTATGAATGTTATAATTCTTGACATCTGATTTGTGTCCATTTATTCTTTTATGTAGAGACTGTCCAGTTTGACCAATGTACATGGCAGAGGGGCATTGCTGGCACATGATGGCATATATCACATTGGTGGATGTGCAGGTGAACGAGCCTCTGATAGTGTGGCTGATGTTATTAGGCCCTGTGATGGTGTCCCCTGAATAGATATGTGGGCACAGTTGGCAACGGGCTTTGTTGCAAGGATAGGTTCCTGGGTTAGTGGTTCTGTTGTGTGGTATGTGGTTGCTGGTGAGTATTTGCTTCAGGTTGGGGGGCTGTCTGTAGGCAAGGACTGGCCTGTCTCCCAAGATTTGTGAGAGTGTTGGGTCATCCTTCAGGATAGGTTGTAGATCCTTAATAATGCGTTGGAGGGGTTTTAGTTGGGGGCTGAAGGTGACGGCTAGTGGTGTTCTGTTATTTTCTTTGTTAGGCCTGTCCTGTAGTAGGTGACTTCTGGGATTTGTGCTGGAAATGGCCCAACTTGATTATCATACACATTGTAAGGAGAGTGATCACTTTAGATAAGCTATTACCAGCAGGAGAGTGGGGTGGGAGGAGGTATTTTTTCAAGCATTGTGTGTATATAAAAAGATCTTCTACACTTTCCACAGTATGCATCCAATGAAGTGAGCTGTAGCTCACGAAAGCTTATGCTCAAATAAATTGGTTAGCCTCTAAGGTGCCACAAGTACTCCTTTTCTTTTTAGGAACCATCTCGTCATTCTGGCATTTTTGTCTTTATTTTGGTGCATCCACTGCAGAGGGGCATGGATCGTGACAAGGGTAAACCTCCGTCCCAGTAGATAGTAGCGGAGGCTTTCTATGGCCCATTTTACCGCCAGGCATTCTTTTCCGACAACAGCATATTTCCGTTCCCTAGGCAGGAGCTTCCTACTGAGGAAGAGGACGGGGTGTTTGTCATCCCCGACCATTTGTGAAAGTACCGCCCCCAACCCTACATCAGAGGCATCGGTTTGTAGGATAAACTCCTTCCCCCAGTCTGGGGCCACGAGTATGGGGTCAGTGCAGAGGGCCATCCATAGATCTGAAAAAGCGTCTTCAGCCACGGTCGTCCATCTTAGTATGTCTGGGCCCCGAGCTTTTGTTAGGTCCATTAATGGGCGTGCCCTGGTGGCAAAGTGGGGAATGAACCATCTATAGTACCCCACTAGTCCCAGGAATGCCCTGACCTGATTTTTTTGGAGTGGTCGGGGCCACTTCTGTATTGCCTCTAACTTGTTGAGTTGGGGCTTCACCATGCCCCTCCCCACTATATATCCGAGGTATTTGGCTTCAGCTAGCCCAAGCGAACACTTGGAGGGGTTTGCCGTCAGCCCCACCTTCCTCAGGGTATCCAGCACTGCCTCCACCTTCTCCAAGTGTGTCTCCCATTCAGGGCTATATATGATAACGTCGTTGAGATAGGCTGCTGTGTACTTGCCATCTGGTCGCAACAGTTTGTCCATGAGCCTTTGGAAAGTAGCGGGCGCCCCATGCAACCCAAAGGGGAGAACGGTGTACTGATATAGTCCCTCTGGAGTTGCAAAGGCCATCTTCTCTTTATCGGCCAGGGGGATCTGCCAATAGCCCTTGGTCAGGTCAAGGGTAGACATAAACCGTGCTTTTCCCAATCTGTCAATTAGCTCATCTATCCGGGGTATAGGTATGCATCAAACTGAGACACCTCATTCAGCTTTCGGAAGTCGTTGTAGAACCTCACGCTGCCATCCGGCTTAGGCACTAAAACCACTGGGCTTGACCATTGGCTATGAGAGTCTTCAATGACTCCTAAGGCCAGCATTTTCCTGACCTCTGTCCTGATCTCCTCTCTTTTGGCCTCCGGGATCTGGTATGGCTTGACGTTCACCTTCACTCCAGGCTCTGTGAGGATGTGATGGTGAACCTCAGTAGTCCTGCCTGGCTTTTCTGAGAACACATCCTGGTTGCGTTTAATCAGGCTGATCACTTCAGATCGTTGCTCCGGAGCCAACTCCGGGGATATTCCCACTTGGTCAGGCTGGTTGCTTTTAGGGGATGGTACTCCTAGTGCAACCACATGCGTGTCTCTATCCTGCCATGGTTTCAGCATGTTTATATGGTAGATCTGCTCCAGCTTCCAGCAACCCGGCTCTCGGACCTTATAGTCGACTTCTCCTATGGCTTTTATTATCTCATATGCCCCTGCCACCTGGCCAGGAGCTTACTCTCTGCCATGGGTATGAGCACCATTACCCAGTCTCCCACCTGGAACTTCTGGGTCGTTGCTTGGCGACTGTAGTATGCCCGTTGGGCCCCTTGGGCCTTCTCCAGGTGTTCGCGCACAAGCGGGGCGACTTGGGCTATCCTGTCTTTCATTTGCAATACATGTTCAACGAAGTTTCTCCCGGTGTTCGGCTGTTCTTCCCAGCCCTCTTTGGCCATGTCCAATATGCCCCTGGGGTGGCGACCATATAACGGTTCAAATAGGGAGAATCCAGTGGAAGCTTGGGGAACCTCCCGTACTGCAAACAGTAAGTAAGGCAGCAGGGCATCCCAGTCTTTCCCGTCGCGACTAACCACTTTCCGTAACATGTTCTTCAATGTTCTATTGAAGCGTTCGACAAGACCATCAGTCTGGGGATGATAGACTGACGTCCTGAGGGTCCGTATATGGAGCATTGTACATTGGTCCTTCATTAACTTAGACACAAAGGGGGTCCCTTCGTCCATCAGGATCTCTTTAGGTATCCCTACTCTGGAAAAAATCCGGACTAATTCGTTGGCTATGGTCTTGTTGCCGGCACCCAGTGCCAGAGGCAAACAACAGCAGGGGGTTCGTTACCCGGTATGCATCACTCAATAATCACAATGGGGTGGAGAAGCAGAAAAGGTCAGGCTTGACAAAGTCCTGGCTGGGATGATTTAATTGGGGATTGGTCCTGCTTTGAGCAGGGGGTTGGATTAGATGACCTCCTGAGGTCCCTTCCAACCCTGATATTCTATGATTCTATGAAAAGTTTATTTGCAGCTGCAAACAAGGTACAGGGAGAATAGAATCTCAAATCCTGCACATCAGAGCAGGTCATTACACACACTTTTATATTCCTTAATGCTACTGCATTACACATCAGCCAATCAAAACTTTGCACAAATACTCTGCCTTCCTTATATGGGTTACAACAATGTTTATTTCCTGCAACCTCTAACAAGCATTCCTTGTAACAAGCTGTCTCTCCTGTTATCTTTAACTTGGCGTCAGCAAACCTTACACTATAAGGCATTATCTACAACTGCAACATTGTTTTAAGAGCAAAAGAGCTTACTCAAACCAGCCAGGCCTGAATTCTATTAAAGGGGGTTGAGAAGAAGCCCTTAGGCCTTCAGCAGGGAGACCTTCTCGACCCTTATGGCCTTCCATCCCCTCAGCTTAACTAGTGGCCATGCCCTGGGGTCTCCAACAATCTTGGACATGATGTTCTGTAGGGGTACGGCCTCGGGATATCGGGTGGCATAATCTAGTACTACCAGAATGTACTGATGACCCCAGGCTGACTTCTCCAGTGGCCCTACTAGATCCATAGCTATTCACTCGAATGGAATTTCAATAATGGGTAGAGGCACCAAAGGGGACCTTAGGTGAGGTCGGGGCCCATGTAACTGACATTCTGGACAGGAGGTACAATATTGCCGGACAGCCGCATAAATGCTGGGCCAAAAAACCTCTGCAGAATACGATTAAGGGTCTTATCTACCCCTAGATGGCCCCCAAACAGATGGCTGTGGGCCAGATCCATCACGCCCCTCTGATGCTTCTGTGGGACCAAGAGTTGTTCTACGACTTGCTCTTGGACCTGGACTACTCTGTATAGCAGATCACCCTTAATCACATAATATGGCCCTGGGCCCTTGACTCTCCCCTCCACGGGGACCCCATTTACCTCAACTACTTCTTTACGAATATTGCTGTATATTGGATCATTGGCCTGATCCTGACCAAAATTCCCGAGTGAGGTCCCCATTTGTCCAAACTCAGGGGGATCTACCTCTGTCTCCCCCATGGGGAAAACCCCCGGGGAACAAGGTCCGGCTATTGGGTCGTTGATCTCCTGCCCTGCCCTGCTGTCCGTTGAGCCACCTCTTTCCCTTACAAGCGTAAATTTCTGGTACTGGGTCAAGATCCTCATTCCTCTCCTTTTATCCACCCTCCGTTCCCTCCGAGTCTTCCGGGGCTTTCCTGGCAGGGAGAATAAATCCTGGCCAAATTCGTGGAAGGCCCGGGGGGGCGGGATTATCTATCTGGGCCATCCCCTGGGTCCCGGGTTCATTATTTTCTTCCACCTTCTCCCTAGGGAGTAGGCTATCAAATCCCGGGAAGTCTTATCCGATAAGGACTGGGTAAGGGAGTTTCGGAACTACTCCCACCATCACCTTAGTGGGGTTTCTGAGAACTTCTATTTTTACAGGGATGGTCGGGTAGTAACTGACATCCCCATGCACACAGGATATTCCTGAGCGTTTGGCCTGGGATAGTTGGTCCTGCCCGACCAGCTTTCCTGAGACCAGCATGATTGCACTTCCCGAGTCTACTAACGCGGTGGTCTCTATACCATTCATCTTAATGGGTCTAGTGTATCTATGAGGGACCATTGCAACCCCTACTTGACTTATTAGATCACATGGTCCCCCTATATCTCCCAGTTCTCATTGCATGGGCTCTTCTAGATTTGGGCATTGGGCAGCGATATGCCCCAATTTGCCACACGCATAACATTGGTACCCTGCTCGGGGCAGCCTCCAATTTTTCAGGCTACTGGGCTTTATCACCTGAGCCTTTCTCCCCCAGTCCTCAAGTCTCTCCGGGACCTCTGGCTGCTCTTCGGCCTCCTTCCTCCCCTCCATAGTCTGGCCTGCTGCTAGGGCAAACCGGGGCCTCGGCGCAGAGACTTGTCTCCGATTCTGGCGCCTTCCTTCCCCGGTGGTCCACGAAAGTTCTTGGGCTGCTAGGTGTCTCTCTACGAGGGCAACTAGTTCATCATAGGAGAAGAGATCGTTTTGGCGGACCCACCCCTGTATGTCCAGTGGCAACCTCCTCATGTACCTGTCCAACATGAGAATTTCCACTATCTTCTCCGGCCCATGGGTCTCGGGGCAGAGCCACTTCCGGGTGAGGTGGATTAAATCAAATAGCTGGGACCTCAGCGGTTTGCTGTCCCGGTATTTCCACTCATGGAAGCGCTGGGCCCGTATGGCTGACGTCACACCTGACCTTGCCAGGATTTCCGCCTTCAGCTGGGGGTAATCCATAGCTGTCTCTGTGGTCATGTCGAAATAGGCCTTCTGGGGCTGCCCACACAGAAGTGGAGCCAGGATACCTGCCCACTGGTCTTGGGGCCAGGCCTCCCTCAGTGCCGTCCTCTCGAAGGCGAGGAGATATGCCTTTATATGTCATCCGTAGTCATCTTCTGTAAATAGTTGCTTGCCGGCAGCAGCCGGATCCCCTGGGGCCCGTGCGTCAGCATGGTCAGGGCTTTTAACTGGTTCACTACTTCATTCAGGTTGGCTCAATCTTGGGCCTCCTGGTTCATCAGTAATTGGTTCGTCTCCTGTTGGACGCATACTGACTCTTGCTGGGCAGCTATCTGCACCCTGGTAGCCTTTTGTTGGGCCACAGTGGCCTGTACCAATGCCTTCAGCAGTGATGAGCTGCCAGAAGCTGAAGAACCAGTTCCTTCAGTCGGTCCAGGTCTTTGGCGGCACTGAAGGGCCTGCCACTGAAGTGCCGCTGAATACCCGGAGCAAGTGAAGGACCCGCCGCCGAAGTGCCGCCGAACGCCTGGAGCGCCACCAAGTGAGTAAAAATTAAAAAGGGATTCTCAGGGGAGCCTCCCCAGCCAAGAGCTCAGGTGGGCCAGACAGGACGGTCCCGCAGGCCAGAGTTTGCCCACCCCTTTAACAACTGGTTCTAAACCGGCTTCAAAATTTAACAACTGGTTCGCGGGAACTGGTGCAAACCGGCTCCAGCTCACCACTGGGTATAGGGCTTATTTTGGTGTAGTTAAGGTGATGCAATGTCCATGTAGACATTGCATTTCTTACATTGGCTGTTGGCTGTCATTCTTGTAAGCCAGCTCCTTGGCTGCTTCCCAGTCTCCACTCCAAGTTGGGCTGCCGTCCAGGCTCCCCACTCTCTGTTGGGAGCCCTGCTGCCCCTTGAGGTCCTGGGTTTCTGCTCCCCGCTGGGAGCAGAGAAGCCAACCGGACTTCTGATGCAGATCTGCCTGCCCGAGGCAAGAAGCCCCAGGCAGCTCCCTCCCTGCTCCTGGCTGGGAGCTGCATGAAACTGAGAGCCTTGACTGTCAGTCCCTGACACTGCCCCTCTTCAGTCAGTGTAGACATAGCCTTATATACCCTTAAGCAATTATCTCATTTGCATATGCTCAGTACCAACCATTACCTCAGAATTATGATTGACAGCTCTGACCTTTAGAACAAGTTATAACCAATGTGGACGAGCTGTGGCCAGCTAGCTAGTCAGCTAGCTGACCTTCCTCTCATCCCGTACTGCACACAGTAGCTACCTATTGGTATCCTTGCACATGCTCACTGCCATGGGTGGCACGTAATCGAGGCCAGGGGAAGCTAAGCCTCCCCAAACCTCATGCAGCCGGGTGGGGAGGAGGAACAGTGGTATATTTGGAGTCCCTGGAAAAATCTCCCCCTGCCATGGCCCCAGGGCTGGAGGAGCTCTTGCTCCCCACCATGGCCCCAGCAGGGGCAGAGAGCTTTTCCAGTCTGAAGGCTGCAGCCAGGGGAGGGGAGGAGCGAGTGGGGCAGGGCCTTGGGGGAGAAGAGGCAGAGTGGGTTTGGAAAAGGGGCAGGGGGCCACAGGGTAAGAGACGGGACTGGGCCATAGGCAGAATGGGGGTGGGGCCATGGGCAGAGCCACAGGCAGAAGGGGCGGAATAGGGGAGGGGCTCTGGGAACCCCAAGCTCGCAGCCCCTCCCCCCTGGGCCCTGCCCCTGGCTGGGGCCATGGTGGGAGGGGGGAGCTGAGAGCAGTGAGCAGGGGCCTTGGCTGGAAGAGGCAGGGCAGGGGGCTAGCCTCCCCAAGGGGAAGCTTCACCTGCCTCCCAAGCTCTCTGCTGTTGTTTACCTCAGAGCCTTGATTCCTTTACCTGTCCCTATTGCTCGTGCACCAGAGTTGGGCCCTTTTGTGGCCACACTTCATTTTATGTGATTTTTCACTCTTGGGCATCCTCAGCCCAGAGGTTTCTCAGCTCTAGTCTATATCATCCAGTGGCAAGTGACCTGCAGTTCTAGTTGGTGAAGTGACTCCTGCTTATTCAATAGCAAAGACAGAGACACAAAAATGGAGGTTAGGATTACAAAATGGAGTCTGGGGAATTTTTCCCATATAAAGAGGAGTGTCACAGGTCAAGGGGAGCAGCTAGATAAGAGCTGGGATAGTTCATTCTGCAGGTGGTGGTGAGTCAGAAGTGTGTGTCCTTCCTGATTGGGACAGAGAAGTTGGAATTGGTCACGGCACTGATACAGGCTCTCAAAGGGGCAAAGAAAATTACTCAGGGAACTACAGGTGGGCATTGAGCACCTAAACTTTGCATGCTGGGTGGTGGCTCCCAGTAAGGCATTTTGTGCCCATCTAGCATCGGCCTCCTCTGGAGTGTGAATGATAAAGGTGATGAAAGAAGATTTAGAAGTTTGGGAAAAATACCAGAAAGAGTTTAATGGGATTTCAATATGGCATTCGGACTGATGGCTCAAAACTGAGCTACAGGTACAGTCTGAGAACTTAGGAGGCATAGGTTTGGAGCTTTACTTTCAAGGAGAGTGGTGTACACGGAGGTGGCCAGAAAGCTGGGTGGCTCGGGGCATTTACTATTTGGAAAACAAACATTCAGAACAAAAAAGTCTGTTTCTTGTGTGACAACCAATCTATGGCCCACATTGTAAACAGGCAGTCGACTAAGACTGCTCGGGTAATGAGGCTGGTAACGGCCTTGGTTTTACACTCTTGTGGTTTAACACTCTTTTTTGTCCGGTGCATGTCCTGGTTAATGTTGTTGCCAATGCTCCATCTTGATTTCAGGCTGACAGATTCCGGGACTCGCTCTGTTGGCCAGCAAGGATCTGTGGGCAATGCCCCAACAACTCTGGGACCTTGGCTCAAGACAGCTGTGGGACTAGTAGAGGACTTTGTTGCTCTGTAGGCTTGTAAGGCCAGCCTCTTAGAGTTCAGGGAATTTCGGGCACAGGAGAGGCTTTACCATGGGGGCCCATATCTACACATTAGGTTGTGCACGATATGTGGTGTCTTTGACCCACCGTGGTTTGTCTCCCTCCATTATCTCTGTTCAGCTAGCAGGCCTGTTTTATGGAATAGGTTGGTAGGTTTCCCAGACCCATCTGGGCATTTTTGTAGTGGAAACTCTTTGAAGGGTAGGCCAGGAGAGAGGGGTACCAGAGGAACAACAGCTTACTCATAACACTGGAAACCCTGACAGAATTATTACAGGCTCTGCACTGGGTCTGCAACTGTGGGAAAGAGGCCATTTTATTTAAGGCAGTATTTGTTGTTGCCTTCTTTGGCACTTTTAGAGTGAGTGAGCTGATGCCTATGGCAGCTGCGGACAGGTCCCACCATGTGTTAAATGTAACAGATGTGCAACTATCTGCAGGAGCAGTGTCCCTGCATTTAAGACGCTCAAAAACAGACCAGAGGGGAAAGGGGGCTTATGTGGCGTTGAAGGAATGTGCAGATGGGGCAATGTAAAGGCAATAAGAGTCTTGCTAAAAATCTGAAGCCTGCAGCCGGGACTGCTCTTCAGACAGTGTGATGGCAGCTGCCTGACAAAGTACCAGTTTAGCACAGTATTGGGAAAAACCTTGAGTTACTGCTGTCTTGACACCAAAAAATTTAGTACTCATTCTTTCAGGATCGGGGCAGCCACATCAGTGACTACAGGTGGTTTTGGCCCATGGCAGGTGCAGGAAATCGAGGTGTTACAGGACTTATGTCCACTACAGGATGTGAGGGAATGGATTGGACAGGAATTGTGATATAGGCAGTGTGGTTGGGTGTTGGCGCAACAACCAAGCTAGTCGCTGATGCCCCCTGTGGCCAATTTCCAGAGTGGTTAAGAAAATAAAATGAATGGTTCCCAGAGGTAAAAGACCTGGGATTTTGGTGATGGGCAAGGTGGGGACCCCAACCCACACAGGCCACAAGGTCAAACCTTGGCCCGCAAAAGCCACAAGGTATCACCCTATCACATGAGCCCGAGGCCCATCACCAAAATTCCAGGTCTTTTATCTCTGGCAGCAACAGGGCAGAAGTAAGGATGGCATGGTATGGTATTGCCACTTTTACTTCTGTTCTGCTGTCTTCAGAGCTGGACCCTCAGTCAGTAGCCGCCACTCTCTGGCCACCCGTCTCTGAAAGCAGCAGCACAGAAGTAAGGGTGGCATGGTATGGTATTGACACCCTTACTTCTGTGCTGCTGCTGGTGGGGCACTGCCTTCAGAGCCGGGTGCCCAGTCAACAGCCGCCGCCCTCTGGCCACCCAGCTCTGAAGGCAATGCAGAAGTAAGGGTGGCAATACCGCAGCCCCTCCCCCCCCAATAACCTGCGACCCCCTGCAACTCCCTTTTGGGTCAGGACCCCCAGTTTGAGAAACACTGGTTCCCCCATGAAATCCATATAGTATAGGTAAAAGCACACAAAATACCAGATTTCATGGGAGACACACCAGATTTTACCGTCTGTGACACATTTTTCATGGCCGTGAATTTGGTATGGTAGGGAGCCCGGTAAACCTGGCACCAGTTACAGGGTATATGGTAAGGAGCCCTGAAGTCCTGCACTGGAACCAATTAAATATTCAGTTATAGGAGTGTATGGGGGATGGGTGGGTAGTGCCCCTCCCTTACGTTAAAAAGTTTAATAAAAGTTGCAGCCTGCCACTTAATTCCATGCATATGTCTGTCCTCATTTTGCTGCTGTATCCACATTAGTGTCAATATGTATCTTCAGTTCCTTCCACCAGATGGCACCATGTAAATAAATTGCTCTTCCAAGACATGACATAAAAAGCATATTTTTATTTTGGCAATGCCTAGGGGGCCTGATCAGACACATAACAAAAAGACAATCCCCTCCTCAAAGAATAATAGCTATGGTTTTAGCCTGGTTAATAAAATTGGTGAGTGTTTGAACTTCTAGCTTTCAAAGTTGGGCAGATGATTTTTGGAAACTTCTGCAGATCGGGATCTGAACCAATGTACAACAGAAATTTCCGAATAGATAGGTCATATTATTGTTAGGGTTCCAAATTCTCTGCAATGGCAGAGCAAATAACAATAATTTAAAAAACCAGATGAAGCAATTTAAAGTTTCTGGTTCAAACTTACATTTTCCTCAGTCTTTTAGTTAAAATGAGAAGGTTAAATTTCAGATGAAAACTGAGATCATGCCTTCCTAAGAAGACATTCTTCAAGTGCTGGTCCCTACGTGTATTCCACTGTGAGTATGCATGTGTTCCATGCTCCTGAGACTGGAGAATTCCTGCAAGTAGTGTCTGCTGGTCTACATCTATGCCCCTGGACTCCTCATGTTCTGCACTGAGGGCGTAAGGGACAGAGCAGACCAACAGTCTCTCCAATCCCTTCTTACTGCTGCATGGCCTGAGTTGGAATCCTTGAATGGCCAGAGCTTCTCCTTTCACTTCTTCCTGTAAATATTCAAAGGTTTTTTTATATTGTTCTTAGTTTTGTTAGTGTTTTTATAGTTCTAGTTTAGCTAGTGTTAGTGTCTCCTGGTGGGGACTTGGATTATGCCCAAGATTCTAGGCTTCAAAAACAGTATTTTCTACCCCACTCCTTTTTGCTCAGAGATGACCACCAGTACTGCCTCTCCTGCCTCGGCGAGGTGCAGTATCTGCTGCTCCTTCCCCAAGCAAATGCAGCAGATGCATGCAGACAACTTTGGAAACACCTTATGGAGCAGACAATGAGGCCGCAGCCAAACCCATGCTGGGGGTGGGGGGAAGAGACCCTCTCACCCTCTACATTGACCAGAGTTGACAAAGAGCACATCCCCTAGTTCTATGTCAGACTCCAGAAGGGAGAGGGGTAGAAGGAAGGACCCTTTGGCTGGGACCCCACGTAAGAGTAAGGGGTACTCTCTCACAAACACAAAAATAGATTCCCCTCCTAGACCGTCAAAGAGGAGAGATCCCTCCCCGACTCCATCCAGGTCAGGTGAGCCCTCACACCCAAGTCATAAGGTCTAAGTTGCATAGGTATGTTCAGCAGACTCACAGGAGCAAAACTCCTTCAATACCAGCCTCTGCACTGGCTTTGAACCGACTGCCATGCGACCTAAAACGAAATACCAAGACCCAAAAGATCAGGAACTGCTGGTACCACCGAAGATCGTGAGGTTAGTCTCATTCACCAGCAGTACCATCATGGACCCATAAGGAGGCACTGTCTACACCTACTCCACTGGTATGGAGTGATAAATCACAATCTCCAAAGGTACCAGCGGCTTATACCACTCCTGACAAAATCTTCCTCTTCCCAGACCCACAATCTTCCTTGTTATTGGGACCAGTTCTCCCAGGGAGATACAAATGCCTGTGGGAATCCAGGACTCTTGGAGAAGTTTATCCCTGGGTCCACCCACTAGCAGCTGTTTCCTCTTCATAGATCCATCGGCACTGCCTGTGGACCCAAATCCAACCTTTTAATTTTCAGGAGAGTCGGTTGTGCTTGTGGAGCCAGCTTCCTCTCCAGCCAGGGAATTCAGCCCAGGCAGGGGTTTGAGAATTTTGTGGGACAGGCCTTGGCCACATAGGCAGGAACTTCCTCCTCAGAACAGTTGGTACCCAGCGTCTTAGGAACCACCACAACCCTCTTCAACCCCTCATACTAGCCTTACTGGGGCCCTTAGGATTCTTACATGCATTACCCAGAATCCATCCATTCCAAAAGGAAATCTTCTCCAACGGGCCAGTCTGAACCCCCTAAGTCACTAGAAGAAGAGGAAGATGAGCCAGATCCCCAGGTACCACCAGTTCTAACAAGGATATCATCCTTGTCATCCAATGGGGTGGTTGCTTCAGCCTCTCTGTCTCCCCTGGACAATCATAGACAGTTCCAGGAGCTTTCACAGTGAGTAGTGGAAGAATGTCAAATCTCCTTAAAAGAGGTCCAGAACCATGAGCATAAGCTCCTGAATATCCTGTAGCCTATGGGCTCCAGTCAGTTTGCTCTCCTGGTAAATGAAGCCATACGAAAACTGGTAAGGGCTGTGTGGCACAAACCCGCCACCTGTGTCCCTATCCTTGATAGGCCAGAGAAGGGATACTTTGTCCCAACTAAGGGAGCAGAGTTCTTGTTCACCCACCCTGGCCTGAACTGGAGGTTCAAAATGTGGTTGAGGATTTACCGTTCAATAAGGCTAATTTTTTTCAACCAAAAGACAGATGAGTCACTCATTGAAAGACGAGTGACTTTGCTCCCTCGGTACTTGGCACTCACTAACCTCCCTTCGAACCGCTAGCTACCTATTCTGTGTTTTACCTATCAGTGAAGGTCACCTTCCTAGTTGCCATAACCTCAGCCAAAAGGGTATATGAACTGGAGGCCTTAATGGCCAATCCACCATATACAATATTCCATAAGGATAAGGCCTGGCTATGACTATACCTGAAATTTATTACTAGCTTTGGAATTTCATATAAACCAGTCAATTCACTTACCAGTGATTTTCCTGAAAACCCATGCCTCTAGTGCAGACTTCATTCCCTCAATGTACAAGGAGCATTGGCATTCTATCTGCAGGGAACAAAATAGATCAGGAAGTCACCTAGATTATTTGTTGCCATAGCAGAACAAATACAAGGACAGGCTGTATCTTCTCAGAGTATCTCTAAGTGGATCTCTAGCTGTATCCTATTCTGTTATCCGTTAATGCAGCTTCCTCTGCTGCAGAGGGTAGGGGCTCACTCTGAGAGTTCAGGCAGCCTCAGTACCCAGAGGTGGCAGGTTTGTATAATTTTTGGTGGTGCACAGAATGGGTCCAAGTCCCGTCCCCGCGCCACACCACACCTGCCTTGTAAGCCGATATATATTTTTTAAAATAATGTGAAAATGGATTGGAAACAGTAAGCGTTTAACAGTTTCCCTGTATTGCACAATGTGGGGGGATGAGGGCTCTGGCTGGGGGTGTGGGCTCTAGGGTGGGGCTGGGGATGAGGGGTCTGGAGTTTGGGAGGGGGCTCAGGGTGGGGCAGAGGGTTGGGGTGAGGGTGGAGTGAGGGCTCTGGCTGTGGGTGGGGACTCTGGGGTGGGGCAGGGCTGGGGATGAGGCGTTTGGGGTGAAGGCGGGCTGCCATGGGGCTGGGGCCAGAGAGGAGGACTCCACAGTCTCCCCAGCCCTCTCCCTGCTAGCAGCAGTGAGCTCCAGGGGAGGGGTCCCCCAATACCATCACTGCACATGCTCCTAGGGGCCGGGCCCCTCTCAGGTCCAGAAAGCCCCCTCCACTCCCCTGTGGTGGGTGCCAGGAGGGGAGGGGGCTGCCATCACATGTGGCCTCCTCACCTGCTGCAGACTGCTGCCCCTCACCATAGCCTCACGGGGGATGGGGCTTCCTCTTGCCCAGCGTGGGGCGGGAGTGGTGGCAGGCAGGCGGGCGGGGGAGGATCACACGGTCGGACACTAACCTAAGCCTCAGCAGCTGCTCAGGTGAGGTCCAGACTCTGTCTCCCGGAAGCCCCCTTGGCATCGCCTCCTGGTGGGTGCTGGGGGAAGGGAGGGCTGCCTCCTCCCTCCTCAGGTGCAGCAGCCACCTCAGCCTGCTGCCGGCGCCGCACTTGTGTTGTCGGCAACAGTGGCCGGGGGCGGCGGCGAGGGAGCGCAGCGTGGAGCTCCAGGGCAGCCACCCGCTTGAGGCAGGGATGCTCCAGGGCCCGGGGGAGGCGCACAGGGGCGGCAGGCAGGGGCCGGGGGCCACTCCAGGGGAGGCGCGCAGGGGGCAGCAGGTAGGCTCTGAACATTGGTGGAGCTGAGCCCCTGGGCCCTGAATATTCCTGGAGCCTGGGCACCACGGGCCCATATAACTCGCTGCCCCTGTCAGTACCATCACTTCAAGAGGTACCCATTTGATATTTGCAGGGCAGCAATGGAAGCTCCATCAACACATTTACGAGACAATATTCCTTGATCCAGGACCCCACTGATGCTGCATCCTCTGGGACAGTGGTCCTGCAAGTAACTACACCACCTGCATCCCTGCACCCTCCTCCTCTCTGAGTCACCCACTGGGGAATAAACATAGAGACCAATACTCAAAGAAGAAAGGGAAGTTACTTACTTACCTTATTGTAACCAGAATTCTTCAAGATGTGTGGTCCATATCCACCCTCCTTCTCTTTTGCTTTGGATCGTGACTGGATTTGCGGTAGAGAAGAAATTGGAGAGGCAGTCAGTCCGCCCCATGCCTGATATCCTCAGTGCAGAGTGCAAGGTGCAGGCCAGTGGACACTACTTGCAAGAATTCTCCAGTTTCAGGCACTTGAAGCATACCCATAGTGAAATATAGATGTGTAGGACTAGAAGGGACTTCAATAGGCTATAAAGTTGCCAGGTGTCCTGTTTTCGACCGGAACACCCGGCCATTAAAAGTCTGGTTGGCAGTGTTGCCAGCATAGCAGGGCTGGCAGACTCCGTGCCCGGCTCTGCGTGGCTCACAGGAACCATGGCCAATGGGACTGCAGGGCAGCACCTGCAGGTGCAGGCAGAACACAGAGCCCCCTGGCTGTCCCTCTGCCTAGGAGCTGGAGAAACATGTCACCGCTTCCCAGGAGCCTCCTGAGTTAAGAGCCATCCAGAGCCTGCACCCTGAACCACCTCCCATGCCCTAGTCCACTACCCCCACTCGGAACCCCCTCCGACACCCAAACTCCCTCCTGGAGCAAGCACCCCCTCCCGCACCCCAACCCGCTGCCCCAGCCCTGAGTGCCCTCCCGCACTCCAAACCCCTCATCCACTGTTCCACCGCTGAGCCTGCACCCTCAGCCAGAGCCCTCACCCCTCCTGTATCCCAACCCCCTGCCGGTGAAAATGAGCAAGTGACTGAGAAAGGGAGGGATGGAGTGAATGGGGGTGGGGCCTAGGAGAAGGGGCAGTGAAGGAGTGGGGCAGAAAATTCAGTTTTCTGCAATTAGAAAGTTGGCAACCCTAATAGGTCATCTAGTCCAGACCCTTGCATTCAAGGCAGGACTATGTAATAACCAGACCATTCCTGACAGGTGTTTGTCTAACCTGTTCTTAAAAATCTCCACTGACAGAGATTCTAATACCTTCCTAGGCAATTTGTTCAAGTGCTTAACCACCCTGACAGGTAGGAAGTTTTTTCTAATGTCCAACCTAAACCTCCCTTGCTGCAATTTAAGCCCCTTGCTTCTTGTTCTATCTTCAGAGGTTAGGGAGAACGATTTTTCACCTTCCTCCTTGTAACAACTTTTTATATACTTGAAAACTGTTATCATGTCCCCCCTCAGTCATCTATTTTCCAGACTAAACAAACCCATTTTTTTCAATCTTTCCTTACAGGTCATGTTTTCTAGACCTTCAATCATTTTTGTTGCTCTTCTCTTGACTTTTTCCAATTTGTCTACTACTTTCCTGAAATGTGGTGCCCAGAACTGGACACAATATTCCATCTGAGGCCTAATCAGCCTGGAGTAGAGTGAAAAAATCATTTCACATGTTTTGCTTGCTACAGTCCTGCTAATACATCCCAGAATGATGTTCGCTTTTTTGCAACAGTGTACATTGTTGATTCATATGTAGCTTGTGATCCACTATTACTCCCAGATCCCTTTCCGCAGTACTTCTTCCTAGACAGTCATTTCCCATTTTGTATGTGTACAACTGATTGTTCCTTCCTAAGTGGAGTACTTTGCATTTCTCCTTATTGAATTTCATCCTATTTACTTCAGACCATTTCTCCAGTTTGTCCAGATCATTTTGAATTTTATCCTCCAAAGCACTTGCAACCTCCCCCCAGCTTGGTATAGTCCACAAACTTTATAATGTACTTTCTATACCGTTATCTAAATCATTGATGAAGATATTGAATAGAACCGCAGCCAGAACTGATCCCTGTGGGACCCTGCTTGTTATGCCCTTCCAGTTTGACTGTCAACCACTGATAACTACTCTCTGGGAATGATTTTCCAACCAGTTATGCACCCACCTTATAGTAACTCCATCTAGGTTGTATTTCCCTAGTTTGTTTATGAGAAGGTCATGCGAGACAGTATCAAAAGCCTTACTAAAGTCAAGATATACCACATCTATCACTTCCCCCTATACCCAAGGCTTGTTACCCTGTCAAAGAATCTGTTAGGTTGGTTTGACACGATTTGTTCTTGACAAATCCATGTTGACTGTTACTTATCACCTTATTATCTTCTAGGTGTTTGCAAATTGATTGCTTGATTATTTACTCCATTATCTTTCTGGGTACTGAAGTTAATTTGACTGGTCTGTAATTCCACAGGTTGTACATATTCCCTTTTTTTTATAGATAGCTCTTAATCAATTCCCTGCTTTTGCAGGGGCCTTGGACATTGGTGCACCTCAGTCCCTCCTGTTCTCTGCCTGTGGCACACAGCAGTTTGGTCTCTTGAGGGCTCTAATACTTTGGTCTAAAACTGTTTGTTGGGCTTGGTGTTCAGGGGCTGGGTGATGTTGGTGGCCTGTGATATATAGGTGGTCAGACTAGATGATCTCATGGTTCCTGCTGGCCTTACACTCTATGAGTCTGAGGACAATACTGCTTATCCTCCATAGAGCAACACTGAACCTGATGCTTTGCCTCTTACAAGGGGGTGACTAGCTCGCCTCCATACGAATGAGGCATCTTGGATGTACTGAATCAGCCTAAATATTAATGGCTTGATACCTACATTAAATAAAGTGAAATGAAAAAATAATGACACGGTGACTGTATTACATAGACTACTATATAGCAGCAAGGCATTTCCTGGTTGATTTGAATTGTACTGCCCAGAGGGACTTTGATCTCACAGTTTTAGAGACTGATAAACAGGTTGTAAATTTCACTTATTGTCTCTGCGTCATCTTTTTATAAGTCTTTCTGTCTGTTGTCACCAGAGAATCTCAGCTGATACTATTAATGGAGTTCTGACACACCAAAACGAATTCTTCTGCACCAAGGACACACAGGAGAAATGGTCATCCATTCTTCCCTGTGCTAGGACCTTCTCATCCAAGAAGCTCATGGAAGTTTCCAGATCTCTCTGTTTTGTCCTGCTTTGTTGGGTTTCGTTCTTCTGCCTTGATGCACAACGTAAGTACCAAAGCTTCTACAAAGGGTTGTGAGCCTGGTGCTGCTGCTGTCATTGAAACAGAGCACAGTGCATACATTTTCCTGAAAGTTTCCTTTACTAAATTTATGTCAGTTATATGATCTTGCAGAGTTTAAAAATACATTCAGTGAGATATGAAAAACAGTCAGTGACTTCTTAAGACTATACTGACTTTCCTACTGCCCTTGCCTAGAACCGCTTAAATATTTGGAATGGACAGTGACTTTTTACAGATTCTTTTCAATATTTTTAGATAGTTGTCTTGTTTTTACAGCTGGTGCTGGACCACTATCTCATATGACCTCATAAATAAACTAGGGAAATATAGTCTAGAGATGAACCTACTTTAATGTGAGTACACAGCTGGTTGGAAAACCATACTGAGAATATTTATCAATGGTTCAATCAAGCTCGAAGGGCATATTGAATGGGGTCCCTCAAGGATCTGTCCTGAATCCAGTTCTATTCAATGTCTTCATAAATGATTTGGATAATGGCACAGAGAGTACATTTCAAGTTTGTGGGTGATACCAAGCTGGGAGGGTTGCAAACGCTTTGGAGGACAGAATTAGAAATCAAAATGATCTTGACAAACTGGAGAAATGGTATGAAATAAATAGGATACAATTAAATAAGGACAAATGCAAAGTACTCCACTTAGGAAGCAATAATCAACTACACAAATACAAAATGGGAAATGACTGCCTAGGAAGGAGTACTGCAGGAAAGATTCTGGGGGTGATAGTGGATCACAAACTAAATAGGAGTCGTCAATGTAATACTGTTTCAAAATAAGTGAACATCATTTTGAGATGTATTATCAGGAGTTTTGTAAGCAAGGCGCAAGAAGTAATTCTTCCACTCTGCACTGAAAAGGCCTCAGCTGGAGTATTGTGTCCCATTCTGGGCACCATACTTTGGGAAAGATGTGGATAAACTGGAGAAAGTCCAGAAATGATAAGCGGTCTAGGAAACATGACCTATGAGGAAAGATAGAAAACAATGTGTGTGTTTAATCTGGAGAAGAAAAGACTGGTGGGGGGCAGGGAGGGCATGGTAATGGTCTCCAAGTACATAAAAAGCTGTTATGAAGAGGGTGATAAATTGTTCTCCTCATTCACTGAGAACAAGACGAGAAGTAATGGGGCTTAAATTGCAGCAAGGGAAATTTAGGTTAGACATTAGGAAAAACTTCCTAACTGGAGCAAATTACCAAGGGAGGTTGTGGAATCTCTGTTATTGGAGGTTTTTTCAGAAGAAAAGGAACCATGGAGGGTAGGGGAAGAAATACCAGAACAGAGAGAATAATTATTAATTGTGTACCCGATCCCCAATTAGACTCCATGGGAGTTCTGCTGAGTGTCCCCATAGGCTCAGGCCTGTACTCAGGCCCTTGTAGAAGGATAGACATATGGGGCAGCTGGGTGTCATTGAGAGACTTAAAATCCCAGGCACTGGATCTGCTGCAATCTTAAACAAAGCAAAAATCTAGACTATCCATTACACAAAGCCCCAGGGAATAGAAGCAGCGACCATAAAAGTAAATTCCGTACCATGAGCCCCAACATTGTTTTGGTGCTCAGGGCTGCAGAACAGTTGGACTACAAGGAATCCCTCTCCTCTGTCTCTGACTGGGCTGGTCAGGAGCCACTAGAGGTGGGAAGGTGTTGTTCTTTGTGCTAAAGCAACAGGAACTTGTATTTAATCCTTACATACTATTTGAATAGAGGAAAAATTAATACAAATCCCAGAGCCTGCGGCAGTCCACAGCTCTCTGAGCTGTTGCTGCATCCACAATCCCTCCTTCCAAAGTGAGCAATGACCCCTGGGCAGCCACATCCCTCATCCCTACCCAACAAGACAGCAGGCAGCCTATGGAGTAGCTACCTATGGCAGGGGAATAGCAGTCTGCTGCCTTTCTGATCAGCTACCAACAGGAGTGTGGGGAGAGACAGGTAAGGGAGAAAGGTGCACCTGCTGCATGGGTGCAAACCCATGGAAGGCAATGGAGTTGCATATGTGTCCACGAAGATACAATTTGCCCCGAAGCACCTTTCCTGCTGGCAGCGATGCACAGGGAGGAAAGAACCCACTTGATGCTGAGAGCTTGGTTGAGTTTTTGAGAGGGAAGAAAATGAAGTAAGAAAGGATACAGCCGTGGGTAGGAGAATGGACATATGGCAGAAGGGCAGTGTACATACCAATCTAATAGGTAATATTGGCAGTAGAATGTCTGTGCCCAATCGGGTAAAGAATGTGAGCGAAGCCAAACAGCAAAAATTAAGTTGTTTGTACACTAATGCGAGGAGCCTAGATAACAAAATGGAGGAACTTGAGCTACTGGTGCAGGAAGTGAAACCAGTTATTATAGGGATAACAGAAACATGGTGGAATAGTAGTCATGACTGGAGTACTGGTATTGAAGGATATGTGCTGTTTAGGAAAGACAGAAATAAAGGCAAAGGTGGTGGAGTAGCATTGTGTATCAATAATGAGGTAGAGTGTAAAGAAATAAGAAGTGATGGAATGGATAAGACAGAGACTGTCTGGGCAAAAATCACATTGGGGAAGAAAGCTACTAAAGCCTCCCTTGGGATAGTGCTTGAGGTGTGCTATAGACTGCCAGGATCCGATCTGGATATGGATAGGGACTAAATCGCGGGCCCCGGATAATCTTCATCCAAGAATATTAAAGGAACTGGCACATGAAATTGCAAGCCCATTAGCAAGAATTTTTAATCAATCTGTAAATTCAGGGGTTGTACTGTATGACTGGAGAATTGCTAACATAGTTCCTATTTTTAAGAAAGGTAAAAAAAAGCGATCTGGGTAACTACAGGCCTGTTAGTTTGACATCTGTAGTATGCAAGGTCTTGGGGAAAAATGTGAAGGAGAAAGTAGTTAAGGACATTGAGGTCAGTGGTAATTGGGACAAAATACAACTTGGCTTTACAAAAGGTAGATCGTGTCAAACCAACCTGATCTCCTTCTTTGAGAAGGTAACAGAATTTTTAGACAAAGGGACTGTAGTGGATCTAATTTACCTCGATTTCAGTAAGGCATTTGATACGGTTCTCCATGGAAAATTATTAGCTAAATTGGAAAAGATGGGGATCAATATGAAAATTGAAAGCTGGATAAGGAACTGGTTAAAGGGGAGACTACAGAAGGTCACACTGAAAGGTAAAATGTCAGGCTGGAAGGAGGATACTAGTGGAGTTCCTCAGGGATCAGTTTTGGGACCAATCTTATTTAATCTTTTTATTACTGACCTTGGCACAAAAAGCAGGAATGTGCTAATAAAGTTTGCGGATGACACAAAGCTGGGAGGTATTGCCAATACAGAGAAAGACCGGGATATCATACAGGAAGATCTGGATGACCTTGTAAACTGGAGTAATAGTAATAGGATGAAATTGAATAGTGAAAAGTGCAAGGTCATGCATTTAGGGATTAATAACAAGAATTTCTGTTATAAACTGGGGACGCATCACTTGGAAGTAACAGAGGAGGAGTATTGGTTGATCACAGGATGACTATGAGCCGCCAATGTGATATGGCTGTGAAAAAAGCTAATGCGGTCTTGGCATGCATCAGGCGAGCTATTTCCAGTATAGATAAGGAGGTGTTAGTACCATTATACAAGGCACTGGTGAGACCTCATCTGGAATATTGTGTGCAGTTCTGGTCTCCCATGTTTAAGAAGGATGAATTCAAACTGCAACAGGTACAGAGAAGGGCTACTAGGATGATCCGAGGAATGGAAAACTTGTCTTATGAAAGGAGACTCAAAGAGCTTGGCTTGTTTAGCCTAACCAAAAGAAGGCTGAGAGGAGATATGATTGCTATCTATAAATATATCAGAGGGATAAATACCACAGAGGGAGAAGAATTATTTAAGCTCAGTACCAATGTGGACACAAGAACAAATGGATATAAACTGGCCATCAGGAAGTTTAGACTTGAAATTAGACGAAGGTTTCTAACCCTCAGAGGAGTGAAGTTCTGGAACAGCCTTCCAAGGGAAGCAGTGGGGGCAAAAGATATATCTGGCTTCAAGACTAAGCTCGATAAGTTTATGGAAGAGATGATATGATGGGATAGCCTAATTTTGGCAATTAATTGATCTTCGACTATTAGCGGTAGATATGCCAAATGGCCTGTGATGGGATGTTAGATGAGGTGGGATCTGAGTTACTACAGAGAATTCTTTCCTGTGTGTCTGGCTGGTGAGTTTTGCCCACATGCTCAGGGTTTAGCTGATCGCCATATTTGGGGTCAGGAAGGAATTTTTCCCCAGGGCAGACTGGCAGAGGCCCTGGGGGGTTTTCGCCTTCCTCTGCAGTATGGGGCACGGGTCACTTGCTGGAGGATTCTCTGCACCTTAAAGTCTTTAAACCATGATTTGAGGACTTCAATAGCTCAGGCATAAGTTAGGGGTTTGTTACAGGGGTTGGTGGGTGAGATTCCGTGGCGTGCATTGTGCAGGAGGTCAGACTAGACGATCATAATGGTCCCTTCTGACCTTAAAGTCTATGATTCTATGATCCTATAGATATGAAAAGAGCTTACATCTCTTTCATTGTAAGCTATGTACATTTGATCCTGAGTCACTGAGATACAAAAGCCTAGGGTGCCGTTTTTACAGAGACACTTTTCAGAACAGTACCAGGCTTTAAAGGTACTGATTATTATCTACAGAGACCAAAAAGCATCTAAGGTCCAGCTGCCCTGGAATTCATGTCTCTGTTACATCACAGCTCTCAAGACAAAGACCTTAGTCCTGCCAACATCTAAGATGTGAACAATCTCATTGAGTTCAGTGGGATTACTCACACACATACATGCGTGCAGGACCAGAGCATGAGTATAGATTCTTGTTTCTAGTTCTCAGGGTGGAACTCCAAGGGGCTAATTTAGGACATTCTCAACAGGGAGAAAATGGTTGTGGGATTCGTTCTTGGTGGTGGGTCAATGAAACCTGAATCTTGCTATTTTCAGGGCATGAAGCAGAACATGTTTCTTGGTCAGACTTTGCCAGCTTGTCATATCCCTATTATTATGTGTCTCTCTGTTGAAGTTGGCAATTTTTGATTATAGATATTTTTGGAGCAGGCTTGGGTTGGTGCAAAACAATTAGGTTGGTGCAGAGTCTTCCCCTGATTTCAAAGGAATTTTCTTGTATTGTTTTAAGCCATCTAATTTATGCCAAGATACCCCCAGTGATGGACACAATGTGGAATTTTTTGTAAACAATATATAATGTAATAACTGGGGTTACTCTGTATCCCAAACCTCTAAGATGCCAGTTGTGTGCTCACTGTGCCATGTCTCAGAGGCAAGCACTCTAGGTGATTCAGCAGCTAGGCCTTGCAGGTGCAAGCCCTGGTGGGCCCCAATGACTACTCAGTCACATGGCTAAGAGAAAGGTTTTTGCTAGGACTGGAAGGAATGGGGAAAGGTTGCAATTACCCTAGGTACAGAGGCTTAACCAGTTTACAGTTCACACTGTAACAGTTTCCTGTTGAGGTCCCTGGGGCAGTCCACTTGAGCGTCAGGGCTCTTCAGGCCTAGCACTTGCCGTGCCTTCTCCAGTCCAGTCTCTATTCAAGCAAACAAGCATTTGTGGGTTTCCAAGCCATGCTCAGTTAGGGGATGTCTACACTGCAATAAAAGACGCATGGCATGGCTGCGGCTGGCCCAGGTCAGTTGGCTCGGGCTCACGGGGTTCAGGCTGTGGGTTCTATAAAATTGCAGTGCAACGTTCAAGCTGGAACCGGGCTAGGAGGCCATGCAAGGGGAGAGGGTCTCAGAGCCTGGGCTCTTGTCTGAGCCTGAACATCCACACTGCTATTTTTGGCTCCATAGCCCGAGCCCCATGAGCCCAAGTCAGCTGAGCTGGGCTCTGAGACTGAGTGCTGCGGGTGTTTTAATCACAGTGTAGACATATCCACAGTGTCTCATGGGGGCCCGTCTGCCCTGGTTCCCTGCCCAGCTGCTGCAGCTCTCCCATAAGCCCCACTAGACCTGCACCCCCACTATAATGTCCGGCACTCACGGTCTGTTCCACAAGCAGCTCTGTTCACAGTTCCTGGGGCTTCCCTCCAGCCCCCTACTGCCATGCAGTTTCTGCTCCCAAACAGAGCCAGGCCATCTCCTGGTTCAGGACCTTTCCCCTTCCCTGGCCACTGCCAGTAGAACAGCATCAGGGAAGGGGCTGATGGGAAACATAGTCCCCGCTTAGCCAGGAGGAAAGGGAAGTACAATGGGGAGGAGGCTGATGGAATCCATAGTCCCCTGCTTTGTTGATCCATCAGAATAAATAGTTTACTACCAACTGATATTAAATAATTATTTTTACCTTGTACAATCACTGGAAATGTTACCTTTGCAGTAGTTTTATATGTCTCCCTTTTCTACTTAGAAATCACAAGCATAAGTTGTGACAATACACCCAAAGAACTACAGCTGTCACCACTGCCTGACGAATATACAGGTAAGTTCATCCTAGATTTATCTTATGAGTTCTGCACTATTTTAATATTTCATGGAATTTCTGTAAGGATGTTTTACAAAGAATCTGTATTATCATTACAGTATTTATATTAGAGTGTCAAGGCCCAACTGAGATTAGGGTCCATTGTGCTTGGTATTGTACAAATGCACATGAGAAGATATTCCCTGTGCCAAAGAGCTTACAATCTAAATAGACAACATAGATGAAGGATGGGAGAGGAAATAAAGGCACAAAGAGGTGGAGTGGTTTGACAAAGGTGACACAGACGGTCAGCGCCAGAGCCAGGAATAGAACCCTGGTCTCCTGAGGCCCAGTCCAGTACCCTATCTACTGCTTCACTATTGGCAACAAGTGGCAGCAAGCTAAGGATGCTATCCATTTAACTACTAGTGTCCTTCTGATACTCAGCCAAAAGGCAAGTGTATTGTGGCGCCCTACCAAGCAAACCCAGACAGGAGAAAAATCAGCCTGCTGAAAATAGGTGGCTGTTTGCAGCTTGCTAAGTCTTCATTTAAAAAACTCATCTATGCATTGCACATATCTTGTATTTCTGTACTTGTTTTCCTTGTTAGGGTAACCCTCCAAGTATTGTACTAAGGGTTATTTCACGTGTACCATGACAGAATGTGCCACATGGCAGTTAACCTTGCTGTAGAAGTCTTAACATTGGAATGTTTGATTTCTTAACCTTGACGTCCATCCATGCATTAATATATGGGGTTCGTTTCTGAACACATAATGTGCCTTGAAGGCAAAGCTCCACACTGAGATAGCACACTGACTTCAGGCAAGCACAGTGCCTCCCAGTGCAAGGAGGTGTGGGCACAGCAGCTCACTGGAGAGTGCCCAGCACCTTCTCCCCGCTATACCTAGGAAGGGAATGTGGATGGAGAGAGGTATGACCTGTTTTCTGCCTCTCTCCATCAATGCCCCCTTTGGAGAGTCTAGTGCAGTAGCTGAGGGCAAAAGGGCACTACTGTGTCTGACTCCTGCATGGTGATAGAAAGGAGAGGAGGTTTTTTGTACCCTGTCCTATCTTGATATAATTTCAGGATCAGGCCCAGTATTATTCAAATTATTATATAATTGGGAACTCTGATGCGTACAGTTGCAACACACACACAATAGGAACTCTTTTATATTTATATTTACAAATATAGTTTATTAATACATTTAACACAGTCACAAACACCCCAACTGAGTAAGATAGATAGAGATACTACAGAATGTACATCTGCACATCCATGTACCCACATCATCTCCTGTAGAACAACCTGAAATGTGAGCCATCATCTTCCTCATCACCATCACCTTCTCCATCATCACCAGTGGCCATCATTCTGGTACCTCCCAAGGACTACATCTCTTTCTCCTGGTGCCCCGAGGCTGGGATGCCACTTTTATAATACGTTACACTGAGGCCACTATGTTTGATGCATATGCAGTATGGGATTTTTCCCCTTTTCCTTATTTGTATTTCCTCACCTTACTAATGTTGGAGTGTCTTTTTCCTATAGGTTAGGATATCAGTGATCTCAACTTATCATCACGTATGTCCATTCATTACCATGGCCCTTCTGTGGTTAGGTATCACATTTGTTATTTCTGTTCTCGCTGGTTATTTTGGTTCTTTTCAAGTTCCAAGTTGTGGTGTACCTGTTAAGTTTAAAAGGGTATGAATGTAGGAAAGCCCCTATGCCAACCTGCTTTAATGCATCCTCTATGTTAAAGGTCACAGCCATACATGGACCTTATGCTTTAGCTCATCACTATCTATCTAGGTGAAAGGTCCCAAACATATGTATGCTAACTTTGCCTTAATTCAACATACAGGATGTGGCCTGCAGGTCCCTTGTGTTACAGCCAAAATATAATATAAACTTATAAACCTATTATAATAAAACAAATAATGAAATCTAGAAGAAAATAAGAAACTTATAAGAAAAGATATATAGGCAAGCTAGCAGGCTAGCCTTAGATGTATCTCATGTACCTGTTAT
Source organism: Natator depressus (assembly GCF_965152275.1). Taxonomy (NCBI): domain Eukaryota; kingdom Metazoa; phylum Chordata; order Testudines; family Cheloniidae; genus Natator; species Natator depressus. Next base: position 189,473,337 of record NC_134236.1, read on the forward strand.
GTACTTCAGTTCATTGCCAGCACACTTCTGTGGTTGAATTATGTGCCTGTGGTCAGAACTTCCCCTTAAACTTTATTTTCAGCTCCCCAAATACTTGGGGTTTTCCGTTGGGCCATTTATCTGTGCAAAGTTTATCTGTTCAAAGTTCATAGGCCTCAGGCCTTATGCTAACTTGCTGAAGCTAATGTCTTACAGGATATAGGCCTGTAGGTTTCTTGCATTACTGCTGAATATAATGCAAAGCAGAATATAATGCAAAGCAGTGACTATAACAAAGGCAAACTAGCCCACTGGGCTACAGTGCGCGCACGTGCTTATGCAGGCACATATACACTGAACGCCCTGTTAGCAGGAACAGTTACCAAAGGTGGGTCTCTGTAAAACACCTGTATTAAATGAGCAATATGCATCAGCTCCAATTTATAGCCAAACACTTTTCATGAGAGATATTGTGGCTCTCATTCCTCGGGCCTGAGTGCAATAGCTTGGTTGACAGTTTGAATGTAATTAACTGAGTGTGTCAAACTATGGATGATCAGCAGGGATTCTAGAAATCCGTTTGCCATGGAAAAATACGAATTTTCCATTTTTACAGAGTTTCTTTAGTTTTTACATTTTGTGAAAAACAACAACAACAACATATATTAACTATTAACTAAATTTTACTGGAAGTACCAGTCACTTATTCAATGCAATGTAACCTCCCCCTCTTGTGGTTGATTTTTGAATATGCTTTAAATTTACATAGCTAAACATACTCCAATAAACTGCTTCTGGCATACAGAAGTTACTCAATGGCGTATAGCAGTTCATGTTTTAATGCATTTCAAATATCACTTCAGCCTCCAGACAGGAGTAATTAAAGTTACGAAAAGATGCTAAAAACTTTAAAAACCACTCCTAAAGCTTGTGTCCCTGAGTTTGGCAAGGACAAATTTCACATTGATGGTAATTTGCTGTTCTATACTGTCTGCAGCAAGGCTGTAGATTATGTTTGAAGGTAGACAATTATAGGACATATGGAAAGCATTAAACATAAACTGAAAAGAAATGAAAACAAGAGGCTGAAACAGCAAGGCCATTGACAACAGTAAAGAAACAATGCACTATGACTGGATTATTCGATTAATTTTATTTTATTATAATGGTTGATGGCACTGGTAGGCTTCGAACTTGCTTAAAAATTGTAAATATATCAATAAAATATTGTGTTCAACTGATACCTATATATATTTTGCCTAGGGAAACTAAAATTCAGCGTTTCATTTTAATTGCAGAAAAACACGGATTTTAATGTTTTTTTACTGAAGAATTTTGGGTTTTGTACCATGGAAAACTAGGATCCCCGATGATTAGGGTAGATGGTATGGAGGTGGGTTGAGACTGAAATACCTGTTGGTGACCCAACCTACAGCACCTGATATCTAAGAGAGAGCAGTTAAGATGTTTGTTATCTGAGTCCAATCACTAGTAAAACAAGTGTACCCTTGTTCTCAGCGACCTTTAGGAAGTATTTTTTAATTAGCTATTGTCTGGACTTTGTGCTTCGATGCAAATAGAATCCACACTATTGGGCCATAGATAGGGCCCTACCAAATTCACGGTCCATTTTGGTCAATTTCACAGTCATAGGATTTTAAAAATAGTAAATTTCATTATTTCAGCTATTTAAATCTTATATTTCACAGTGTTGTAATTTTAGGGGTCCTGACCCATAAAGGACCTGGGGGGGGTGTCACAAGATTATTGTAGGAGGGTTGTGGTACTGTTACCCTTACTTCTGCACTGCTGCTGCCTGCAGCGCTGCCGTTAGAGCTGGGCAGGTGGAAAGCAGCAGCTGCTGGCCGGGAGCCCAGCTCTGAAGGGAGAGCCACCACCAGCAGCAGTGCAGGAGTAAGGGTGGTATGGTATGGTATTATCACCCCTACTTCTGCTCTGCTGTTGGCGGGACACTGCATTCAGAACTTGGTGCCCGGTTAATAGCCACTGCTCTCCAGCCATCCAGATCTGAAGGCAGCGCAGAAGTAAGGGTGGCAATACTGCAACCCCCCCTAAAATAACCCTGTGACTCCCCTGCAACTTCCTTTTGGGTTGGGACCCCCAATTTGAGAAACGCTGGTCTCCTCCGTGAAATCTGTATGGTATAGGGTAAAAGCACACAAAAGACCAGATTTCACGGGGAGAAACCAGATTTCACGGTCCGTGATGCGTTTTTCATGGCTGTGAATTTGGTAGGGTCCTAACCATAGAAAAAAAAATGAGTAAATTATTATTCTCATATTAGTACCCAAGAGCATGCCAGGCACATCCCATGGCATATAAAGGATCAGATTTCCCAGTCCGAGAAACTTAGACTGGCACTAACCCTGCTAGCTGATCTGCACAGGTAGGTTGGAGTCAGTGGGATTCCATGTAGGCACTAAGATCTGCTTGTATAAATCAACTTGTAGGCCTGAGGCCTAATTTTGTAGTGATAGGAGGGGGATGAGATAGTGAGAGGAAGGGCAGGGGCCATATCAATAAGGTGACATGGTTACTCAATAAGGCTACTGCCAAGCAAAATGGAGGAAAACCTTGATTGACTTATTATTATTGATTGATTGATCGATTATGTGATAAAAGCACAGAATGAATAAGCAGGAGATCTACTTAGCAAGTTTCTTGGAGGCTGGAGTGTTCCATGAGAAGAGGGCAGCATGGGAAAAAGTTGTGAGAGAACCAAAAGAACAGGGTATTGAGGCTGAGTGGAGTTGTTTGTTGGGTGTGGGGAACAAGTAAGAATGTGTCGGAGTATTGGGATGGGATTCATAACCAAATATTGCAAACACCATTGGTAATCCTCCTGGGGCTTCCTAGTGGAAATGACAGGTTTCAGAGTAGCAGCCGTGTAAGTCTAGTGGAAATGGGAACATTCAAAGAAATGAAGAATTAATTTCTCATCCGCTGGCAATTGCTAAACCAGTGATAACTTCTCAATGGGAAAAGAAAAATAGTCCAGAACTAGAGGAATGATTCCAGATGATTGTTATGAAAAAATGCATCAATTTTATGCCCAGCAATACAGATAGAGGACAAATACTTAGATGTTTGGTTGCCGTTTATTCAGTACTCAAAGTACATTTACTTGCGAAAACCTAGCACCTCTGTCTACCTTTAATGGCTTAATAGACAGGCCTAGGTTGGTAAATAGGAGTAGAGTCAGTAGTTACACATAGGCGAAGTTTGGGAATGGGAGGGGGGGAGGGAGGGCATTGCCCGCTCCCAAACTGCAAGCCTCAAGCAGGCAGCCTGAGAGTGCAATGTAATCAGTTCTGTCAGAATTTTGTTTATAAACAGAGTGATTAACAGGTGATTAAGATAAGAAAGGGCTGTTAGGATGTTTCCTAAAGTTAAATGAGCTGTTCCAAGTTTGGTGAACTGCAAAAAAGTAAGTAGCCTAAATCAGTGGTTCTCAACCAGTTTATCATTGTGGGCCGCAGGTTGAGAACCACAGCGCCCCCTACTAAAACTGGCCACCATCCCCTATGCCCAGAGCTGGACCAGGAAAGGAGACCTGGGTGCGGGCAGGGCAGCAGCTGGCAGCCAGACCCAGACCTCATGGGGCCAGGCAGCAGCCGGACAGCAGCTGGACCCTTTCCCCTAGCGTCGCCGCGCGTGGCCCAGCAGCTGGGACCTAAGTGCCGCAGTGCACAGATGGGCAGCGGGGACCCCCGGCACCGGGCCAGTAGCAGAGCACCCGGCGTGGGCTGACAGCCAGGACCCAAGAAGGGGGCTCAGGAGCGGAGCCTCACCTAAAACCTGGGTGCTGCAGCATCCCGGCACACCCCTAGTTCCCAGCACACTCCCCTTCCTCGCTGCTCAGAGCCCGCCCTACAAACGTACCCACAGACCCACTCTCCCGTCCCCTGCCCCCTGCAGCATTCACCAGCCCCCGGCTGGCAGGAGTACTGGTGCAGGCTGCAAGACGCTGTCTTACCGCCCCCTGCCAGACCAGAGCAGCAAATTTTGAATTTTTTTTAGCACACAGCTGGGCTGCAGCTGTGTGCTAACTGGCCACATGTAGGCCGTGGGTTGAGACTGCTGGCCTAAATGATAGAAAGTAATTGTAGATTTTTCTACAATTGTTTCAGTTGTTGTATTCAAGTAACAAAGTTACTAATATCTTTCTTTGAGACAATAACTGCTTTTTTTAGACAAAAAAATGCAGTAGATCTAATCTACCTGGATGTCAGTAAGGCATTTGATATAGTTCCACATGAGAAATTATTAGCTAAATTGGAGAAAATGGGGATTAATATGAGAACTGAAAGGTGGATGTGGAACTGGTTAAAGGGAAGACTATAGCCGGTCATACTGAAAGGTGAACTGTCCAGCTGGAGGGAGGTTACTAGTGGAGCTCCTCAGGGATCAGGATCAGTCTTGGGACCAATCTTATTGAACATTTTTATTAGTGACTTTGGCACAAAAAATGGGAGCGTGCTAATAAAATTTGCAGATGACACAAAGTTGGGAGGCATTGCCAATACCAAGGAGGACCCAGACTATCATACAAGAAGATCTGGATGATCTTATAAACTGGAAATGGGATGATATTTAATAGTGCAAAGTGCAAGATCATGCATTTAGGGACTAATAAGAAGCATATTTGCTATAAGCTGGGGACTTATCACCTGGAAGTGACAGTGGAAGAGAAAGAGCTGGGTGTACTGGTTGATCACAGGATGACTATGAGCCGTCAACGTGATGCATCTGTGAAAAAGATTAATGTGATCCTAGGATGCATCAGGCAAGGTATTTCCATCAGAGATAGGGAAGTGTTATTGCCATTATACAAGGCACTGGTGAGACCTCATCAGGAGTATTGTGTGCAATTATGATCTCCCATGTTTCAGAAAGATTAATTCAAACTGGAACAGGTGCAAATAAAGGCTACTAGGATGATCTGAGGAATGGAAAACCTACCTTACAAGAAGAGACTCAAAGAGCTTGGCTTGTTTAGCCTAACCAATAGAAGGCTGAGGGGCGATATGATTGCTATGTATAAATACATCAGAGCAATGAATACCAGGGAGGGAGAGAAATTATTTAAGTTAAGTGCCAATGTGGATACATGAACAAATGGAAATAAACTGACAATCAACAGGTTTAGGATTGAAATTGGTTGAAGGTTTCTAACCAGGGCCAGCTCTAGGTTTTTTGCCACCTCAAGCAAAAAAATTTTTGGCCGCCCACCCCCCTTTTTTTTTTGGCTTTTACACCATGTTTGCACTTTGCAATGTTTATTTTGTTTGTTTGACTGTTTAAAAATTTTTTAAAAATGAAAACAGAGAATTTGTAGTTAGTGAAATAAAACAATTTCCTACTAGTGTACTCATTTAATTTTAACAAAATCACAATTACAAACAATTTAGGTTCAACTATACACTATAATGAAAAACGTTAATGTCTTTCGGTGTGCCCAGTTTCTCATAAATTAAAAGAATTTATATGAACTGAATTTTTCTGGTTTTTGTACTTGCGTAGTCTTTTAATAATTCAGTGAAATCTAAATTTTTTGCAATGGTACTTTCAATTGAAATTAATGCGAGTCCTGACAAAAAATTTTGACACATGGTGGACCTCAAATAATTTTTTAGTAATTTCAGTTTTGAGAAACTGCACTCACCAGAAGCCACTGATACTAATAGTTAAAAGAATGTGTAATGCTATAGCAGTGTTTGGAGTAAAAAATCATTTCTTGTTATAAATTCTAATACTTTTAGAGGAGAAGTTTTAGGACTTATTAGCTCAGATAAAGCTATTAATTCATCATACAATTCTACTCCATCAGTGTCAGGAGTGTTATCAGTACGGAGCCCTAAATGTAGGTCTTGGCAGTGCTTCATGAGGTCTTCTCTGGAAAACTGATTTTTAATATTTCCAATATCATATAAAAATTCAAAAGTTTCACAATGACCATGCAACTGATAAAATCTTTCTTCAATGGAAGTTACAGCTACATCCAAAAACAAAAAACTACATCTTTGGTCTGTGAATACACTAATCATGATCTATTAATTTGTTCCCCATTTTTCATTTTTTTCTTCATACTGGATGGCATAAATCAACTATTTGACTTATTAAATGAATATTCAAATGTAGGATCTAGTTTTGAAGAACCTTTTTTCACAATAATCATTAGCATTGCATCAGTAATTATTGTCGGCCATGCACTTGGATCCGATCCTGTGTCAGTCTATCCACCTTCCAATAATTGTTCTTCAGTTTTAGATTTGGATAACAGTTCTTTGTTTCTGGACTCTTCAGCTGAAGAAGTAAATCTTTGGATGGATTGTGATTGTTCGTCTTTATCAGTTAGCGAAGATAATCTTTGGTCGAATTGTTGTTCATCTTTATCAGTTGATAAAGATAATCTTTGGTTCGATTGGTCTTCATCAGTTGATAAATAATCACTTTCAATGCATTGCTTAGAGCTTTCTCCTTGATTGTCGACTTTTTAAAAATACTTATTTGAAGTACGAGATAGTTTTTCGAATTCTTTTTGCCGGTAGGCAGCACCAGAAAGTTGTTTTCATTTTTGTCCCGGCATTTTAGCCCTATAACCACTGGCACTGACGCGACACGGAAATTGGCATGAATGGCGCTGATAGGGCGGCAGAGTACACACAAGTAATCATGATTCCTGATTTAATTAATCAATAACCGTTAACGTTTACACATTTACGCACATTCACATTACGTGACCGTGACACAATATTTTTCACATCACACTCCTATCGCACTACTGGAGATTTTTTTGATCTTCATGTATTATTTTTTTTTCTGTACATTGGTGGATTTTTCCGGAAAAAAAGGATGGCAGGAATGCCGCCCCTGGAAATGTGCCCCCCTAAGCATGTGCTTGCCTTGCAGGTGCCTAGAGCCGGTCCTGTTTCTAACCATCAGAGGAGTGAAGTTCTGGAGCAACCTCACAAGAGAGCAATGTGGGGCAAAATACCTAACTGGCTTCAAGACTGAGCTTTATAAGTTTATGGAGGGCATAGTATGACAGGACTGCCTACAGTGGCATGTGGCCCATCGGTGAATGCTTGTAGCAAAAATCCCCAATGGCTGGAGACGGGACACTAGATGGGGAGGGCTCTGAATTACTACAGAGAATTCTTTCCCAGGTATCTGCCTGGTGGGCCTTGCTCACATGCTCAGGGTCTAACTGATCATCATATTAGGGGTCGAGAAGGAATTTTCACCTGGGTCAGATTGGCAGAGACTGTGGGTTTTTGTTGTTGCTGTTGGGTGGGTGGGGGGGGGGTTTTGTGGTTTTTTTTTTTTTTGCCTTCTTCTACAGCATGGGGTATGGGGTCACTTACAGATTTAAACTAGTGTAAATGGTGAATTCTCTGTCATTTCAACTCTTTAAACCATGATTTGAGGACTTCAGTAAGACAGCCAGAGATTAGGGGTCTATTACAGGAGTGGGTGGGTGAGGTTCTGTGCCCTGCAATGTGCAGAAGGTCAGACTAGATGATCACGATGGTCCCTTCTGATTTTAGTAAGAGTACCTGAGAAAGAATATACATTACAATTTTAAACCTAACCAATGTCCCTTAAGTGACTTGCCACAAGTTGTCAGAACATGTTAGTATTAGAAGAGCTGGGTGGGTCTACTATTTATTTAATTTTCTTTCTTGATATAGGAATTAGATGCAACGCTCCTGTCAGATATTTCTAAATTATTTTCTGCAAAAACGTCAGAGTGTTCAGGTGCCTAAGTAGCCCCTGGAATCACAGTTAAAGTTGCAGGGTCCGTCCCCCCCTGCCGAATCTGAAATAGCTCCCCTGTGGGCAGGCACGGAATTCCTCCTCTTCCCGCCCTGTGGCCCCGTTGGCCTGACTGGAGCCAACCTCCCCCAGTATAGAAGTCAAGCTATGCCTGTGTAGTTACATTCAGTTTAATAAAATCCCCAGAAACAGCATGTCCTGGATGGTGCAAAATGTCACTCTGTAACATGGTAATACCCTGATATATAGGAAGACTGGATGATAATATTACCACATAACGGTTCTTGAAGCAAAAAAATATATCATTTTGTTTGATATTTATGTGACAATGATTTGTAAATCTCTTAAAGCTTCCTCAGTAAATAAGTGGCTGGGGTGGGGGGAGTCTAGGTGAGCATACACACTGATTTCAGGGTTTTACTTTTCTGTATGTTATAGGGTGGAGGAAAGATTTGTGATATGGAGATGCTATCCAGCGCCACAACCCCAACTTCAACAACCCAAAACAATAGGGTGGGGATTCAGAGCTTGAACCTGAATCTAGATCTGTATCGGGCCCCATCTGCGTAATAGGCTGAACCATTAGATCTGAAATGCCCCCAAACATTGGTGAAGGAGAGGATTTCAAACCCAACTCCCTCTTCCTGCAACTTGTTCCATGTGGGCCCACACGGAGTTCCAGTGATGTTGGTGGTGCTCCCCGAGCATGCAGGAATCTGCTCCCACAGTAGACGTTGCAGGATGAGAGCCTAAACATCTAACTAAACTTGGCATCTCCAGTAAATCTAGGGGGAAATTACATTGTTTTCTTAGCTGTGGGCACAGTATCCATAGACTACTAGTATATAATAGAATAAAAGTGGTTTTGAATGGCTGAAAAGCTATAAAACTATTCAGAATACAGGTCTGTACATTAGGAAGTTATTGATTTATATCTCATTCATTAATGATTTAATTACAAGTTATGGAATTTGTATAAATTCTGCCTTAAAAATATATCACACTTTTTCAGCAAGTAATATTATTAAAAATCCATAGTTGATGTATTATGTCAAAATGTAAGGATTGAAATGAACCAATGCATTTATTTATAATAAAGCAAACAATTTTACTATATTTTCCTTATAGGGGACATTGAATGGATTAAAAGTATTCCACCAAATGTGATTTTGACATTAGGAGGAAACATATTCCCAGAACACTTACAATATGTGGAGCTGTTATTCACTTCTGGATCTAATAATGCAACCGTGAGGACTACTAAGCCACTGGACGCTGACACCCTTGAGGTAACCTGTTGATCACATTTAAGGCTTAGGTGTAATTTTTTTGACAGTTCAAAGGGTAAAAGGCTATACACATTTAAAGTGCTCATCTACCCTCTGAGTGGGGCTGTACACCAAAAAGTGACTCAGTAAAAAGCATCCTGGGCTTCCTGGTCCGTCTCTCAAAGATTTCTTGATTAAATGCCTTGGTTTACAAGTAAAAGCAGTTTTCTGTAACGGCCAGCCCAGCAAACTCAGCTGGAGTTTTTCCTTCTTATGCATCATCAACGGTAATAAAAGTCCTGTAGGCTAAATTAGGACCAGTCTTCCCACATCTTCAAATTGTAGCCTCAGTGAAACCTGTGCAACCGCACTGCCTGTTGTAATAATTGAGCCTTCAGATTTACCCCAAATTTACAGCTATTAGTGTTGTACAGTAACAAGGTCACAATAACACCTTTAACTCTCTGGTCCCATTTATTCTATTAACATTTATACAACACGCCTTCAAAGAGGGATGGAAAAGATATAGCTAATTAGAATGGAGGCTCTGATCCTACAAACATTTATACACATGCTTAACTTCTCACATTTGAATAGTTTAATTGGCTTCTGTTGGTGATGTATAGAAGGGCTAGAACCCCCATCTTTCTCCCAGGCTAGCTCTGCAGGGTGAATAGGAATACATAAAGCAATAATAATGTGGTTTTGTCACTGAAGTTAGCAGATATGCCTCTGAACTTAGAGAGAGAGCAGAAGAGGCCCATTTGTACTTTTCAGAATAAAATGGCACTTTAACGAGTATATGTTTTAAAAACAAGGCTTCCAGTTCATGTAATAGTTGATTTTTACCAACAAACTTTAATCTTATTTCACATTCAGATTTTTTTTTCAAACAAGTACAAATATTTACATGCCAATTTTATGCCACTAATCGGAGGCACTAATATTGGGAATGGTGTGGGTGCATATTAAAGGTTGTTGAATGGCATCCAATTAAAAATGACAATAAATCCATTGTAATAGGTTCTCTGCAGTACAAGAAAAAAGATTTTTAACATAATTTATTAAAATAGGAAAATTAGCTAAGATATTGTACTGTAAAAATCCCACCACCACGTATGCCGTGACTGTGGAGCCAGATGCCAACAATATTTTTGGATCATATTGCCATTTATTTATTGACAGAAACACATATCGACAATTGTATTATAACTTCATGGATAATAAGAATGATCGAGAACAAATGATTTAGTAAATGTTTCTTTCTCTTTTTTTCCAGAACAGCTACCTTTTTTATGACATTTTTTGCCAAAGGACTGGGATAGTAAGTAAAAGGCATTATATATCTACAGAATTATTTCCCCTTCTAAGTGTAACATAATTAAGTGATCGTTATTTTCCCAATAGCGCTACCCTTTGGCAGATATTTTCTTGAGAATTGTTAGAGCATATTACAGAAAATATATTTGTTTTAAAGCTACCAAGCTGAATAAAAATATTGTCTTTGTGAAACCGAATACAAGTTTTAAAAATAAAGCAACTTTCACAAACCTTTCACCAGCTTAATAAGCAATGCTAGTCTTCTTTTTCACTGCTGAGTTACATTGGGAGTGCCATGTGTTAAATAAACGTTTGAAACTGAAAGAACATCTTTTGTGTCCCTTTGAAGCTACTGTTTGATATGATGACACGTACGACTATTGTTGGCCATTCCCAGCTGCTCTTGCTAAATATCTTTTGTTTCCATTATTAAGGATGAAAAACTGAATAATGCACGTAAATTATTCTTAAATGATATAAATGACAATTCTCCAGTATTTCTGCAAACCCACTACAGCGTTTCAATATCAGAGGTAGGAAATGATGTTTATGATCACATATAGCAAGTGTTAAAGAAATCTTGATTTTTTTAATTACTGTTTTGGGGCCAGATCATATCTGGCCCTAATGCATCCACTCAGAGAAGTTAGATGGAGAAAGCACCCCACAAATTCTTGTGTAGCTTCCCCTAATCTTGGCTGGGGCCTGGAGAGGTGAGCAGGGGCTGCATGCACAGTATTCCCTGCCTGAGCAGGTGGATGGGATGGGAATGGGCAGAGCCCTCGACATGCTGATAAGTGGAGCTGAATTAGCACATGTTGGGAGGAGTGATTTGTACCTGCAAAGGGAGTGCTGAAGATTATTTCCTTCCGGGAGTAAGGAAGGAAGAGGGAAGAATTTGAGACTTAGACTTCTGATGTTCTTTGTTTCATCTAGGCAACTGAAGTAAATCTGACAGTAATAAAAGTGGAAGCTCAGGATAAAGATGTGACACCTGATTTCAGCATCATTAGTTACAGTCTTTTGGTAAGTGCCTTTCATCTCTCATAGATTCTGAACATCAAGCTATCTTTAATAATTCAAATACACACCAGGTCCTGGACTGTCCTGTCACCATGCTGCACAGTATTACCACTGAAAAGGTGCCAAAAGCCAGCATCAGAAGGATTACCATAGTGTAAGGGGATCATCCAGGGACAAAAAAGCTAGCAAAACAGCTCCTACGCCAACCCCCACCCTGTGGTCAGTGTAGGAAGATGTGGGGTCTGACCAGGGGTTCCTATGCCCTGCTGATCAGCCAGTTGAGCAGGCACAAGTTACAGCAGGCTGAAAGCTGTTCTAACCTATGCCAGGGGACCAGCCTGGTACACAGCTGGCCTAGGATCTTAAAGCCATCTGTGCTATCCCCACCCAGAGGTTTGCTCTCTCTGGGTACTGTTCGACACAGGGATTCTTTCAGTCAGCCGCTTTTACATGGTCATCCACCTGCCCAATGGAATGAAATAATTCATAGTGAATAATTTGTCAGAGAAATGTAGCCTCTATTTTTCTTAATCCGTTGTCCATGAGGAGCTTATGATTTTCTTTTATCCTTTTGTTATCCAAAATTGTTTGGGGAATCATTGTTATGAAAAGTTCTTTGGGTCAGGGTCCTTAACTTGTGTAAATCATTGTAGCTCAGTCCAAGTCAATGGAGCTATGACATTTACACCAGCTGAGGATCTGGCCCTTTGTATGGAGATGGTCTGTGAGCCATGCTTTGCAATTGCTCAATATTAAAAATTCAAGTTATGTTGGTCTGTTTTGATCGGATACATAGGACACATTGTATTGTTTTTGTTCCTTGCTTGGATGAGTGTAACTCTTAGACTTAGTTTTCCAGTGTGAATACTGGCAGTTCAAGATCTACTGTCCACGGATATTCTGTAATATTCAGTTTTTCTGAAAGCATTTCCGCCACTAAACCCATTTTCTATAATATTTATGGAAAACTGCTGCAAAGGGGGCACAAGCACAGCTGAAGAAACTTGGGGAATTTTTTTATTCAAGCAAATACTCTGCAAATGTTTTGAGGTATTCATCAAGTTCTAATTATCATGACCTTTTTACAAACGAGGAAATTGAGACACAGAGAGGTTAAGTCAACTTGGTTAAGTTCTGCTTTAACCACTAGATTCATTGCCTCCCCTCATAGTTAGTTGTTCTTTCACACTTTTTTGTCAGTCTTTTACTGCCAAAGAGAGAACCTCATAGAGTGAAACTAATGTATCACAAAATTATTATTCTGATTGCCAAATTATGCAAACAACTTCCTTTATTTAAGCAGGGAAATAAACTTACAAGGAGAACCCCTGACAAGTTAAAACATGTGTGTTACGTAGTGCTTTAAATACTACACCCGTTAATGCGGTGGAAATTAATGTGATTGCAAAGAGAACATTTCTCTTAGTCACAGTAATGTACACAGCTTCTAAGAAGTAAAGCTTTAGAGATTCAATGACTGTGATTGAAATAATCTGCTCTTTCACTATATAATATTTAAGGGTTTTCAGAACGTTTCTATTAATTGGCAGTGAATTTTAGACCTTTGACATATAAGGCCAGATCCTTAGCTGGTGTAAATTGAAGTCAGTGGGGCTACATCAAATTATACCAGCTGTGGATCTGGCCTTTGCTGTCTGAACTGATTAATTTAATTGATTTCAATACTTACAAGTAGAAAAGGCTAAGAAGGAGCCACTTCACAGCTGACTGCCCATCATGGGAATTCCAAAGAAGCTCTGAGTTTTGTCTTGTCTGTTTTCCTTTGGTGATGCAGATGAGGAAACATTATATGATGCCTTGTGCATTGTAATTTTCCAAGAGAGAGAGTTACTAATCAGTTATGCAGATGTGACATTTTTAATGCCAATGTTGATCTAATAACAGTATTGTAAAGCATGATATCTTCTCTTATTTCCATCATGTTTCAGAGTAGCAGCCGTGTTAGTCTGTATTCGCAAAAAGAAAAGGAGTACTTGTGGCACCTTAGAGACTAACCAATGTATTTGAGCATAAGCTTTCTTGAGCTACAGCTCACTTCATCGGATGCATCCATCATGTTACACATTACTTTTTGTCATAAATTAGTTTGAGATTATGAAACTATGGCATGTTGGTTACAGAGACAAGAAGGGAAACTAGTGATCTTGCCTTGCAGATGTGATGTAAGCTAAGTAGGTGACTGCCTTCTACAGCAGACACTGACAGAGCTCAGTAAAGAAGGGAACAGAATAGCTCCAAGACCATGGCTGTCACTCACCAATAGGTCAGTCCATAAGCTCTATTCTCCAGATGTGGAGATTCTTTCCACCTAGGTCTGCCCTGCACAAAGGCCCCTTGTTTCTGTTCAGCTGTATGCAGCAGTAGCAGCAGCTGGTACACCTAATTCCAAAATGCATCCCATAATACTTCGTGCTGGCTGCCTCTGAAGCACTGCTGCAATGGGGCTATGGTTTAGGATCCTGCTCCTACTATAGCCAATAGCAGATTTTCCACTTCAGTGAATTCAGATCAGACCCTAAATGTTCCCATCACATGGGACTGAACAGAAAGATGGATACTGTTCTGCAAGATGGGGGAAGTGCTCTGTTTCTGTGGGTCAAAGAATTTTGAGTGGCTCTGCCAGTTCCATAAATAGTGGGTCAGAAGGGCACGTTGTTCCACTTATTCACCTATTCTGTTTTGCCTCCTGTCAGCTGTGCAATACAAGGGTGTGCCAACAGGAAAGATGGAATCTGTTAGGGGGAAACTAGTATCTTACAGTATGATGGGGTGGGGTTTGCTCATTCCCTGATGATGAGACGATGTCCAGTAAGGAACGTGGTGAAAGAAAAAAGCATGCATTTTTTCTAACAATTGTACAAATCCATGTGAACCATATAACTAATTCATTTAATAGGGTCCAAACTCTGATTACTTTCACATAAAGGAAGGGGATGGGAACATCACGCTGAAAAAAGTTTTGGAATACAAGAAGATCAACAGTTTCAATCTAACGGTACAAGCAAAGGTATGCCACATTAAGAATACATCCCATGTGCAGGATGAACCACTTTCTCCAGTACATAACTGTGTCTCAGCTTCACAGGTTTGCTAATTCCCACTAGATTTTCTAGATCTCAGTTAGATCTAGATCTGAGAAATACCTATCTGATAGGAAGAGATACAATGCCAATATTTTGCCTGACTCCAGCACTTCCATTTGAAGAGCTCACAGCCCTTTACAGACATAACTGTATTGAGTCTTACAGCATCCCTGTGAGATAAATATTAATATCAGTATTTTCCAGAGAGGGAAGCTCGGGTACAGAGGGCAGATCACTGAATCCCTTACACTGGTGAGGAGTTATTCATACGAGTAGTTCCATTGTCTGCACCAGTATGGATGAAGTCTTTGCAATGCAGCCCAGAAAGATTAATATGAGTGAGTTGCCCAATTTCACACGGCAAGTTTCTGGCAAAGCCAGGAATAACACCAGAGCTCTTGTCTCCTAGTTGTGTATTTTAACCATTAGACCATGCTTCCTCTAAACTCCTGCAGGTTTTTATACATTCTTTGAGGCCACGCTCCTGAGCAGAGGTCTCAGAAGATTCTGAAAGAGATCTCTCCACTGAACGTCCACTCACACAATATCATACATTTATTTCTGTGTTGTGTTTGTGGCGGGATACCTGACATCCATCTGTTATGTCTATGGTATGTTTTTACTGCTCATAATTCCTTCATATAGTCACTTAACCACTCTATACGAGCTCCTTTATCCTTTCTGAGTGTGCATCATCCACTGACATCTGGCATTCTTGCCAATGTGTCTATTATTATTTATTTTATATTACCATAACGCTTAGGAGCCCCCGTCATGGACTGTGACCCCATTGTGCTAGGGGCTGTACGGACACAGAGTAGAAGATAGTCCCTGCCCCAAACAGCTTACAATCTAAATAGACAAGACAGACACAGTGTGGGTAAGAGGGCAGAACACGCAGCGTGAACAATGAGATGGTAGCAAATGGCATGCTAGTGCCACAGTTGTTTGGAGGGGGAGGGTATTTAGGACAAGCTAAATGAAAGGAGAGGGGACATTGAAGGGAAGGGGGTGAGTGGACAAGGAAGTGGAGAATAGGATAAGAAGAGTAACACTGAGATGAACAGACTGTGAAGGCAGGGGAGGGGGTGAGTTGGAGCAAACAGCCAATCAGCAAAGGATCAAGAAAGTCCAGTGAAAACTGTAGAAAGTTCTCGATGTCGAAAGGACCCTGCTTTGGCTGCTTCTGCCCGTACTGGCTGGAGTCTTTGGCTGGCTCCTCTTTGCAGCTTTCTTTCAAGTCCACATGGTGGGAAGGAAAGACATCACCTGGGTCCCAGCGCCCCCATAAAGTGGGCGGAGTCTCTCTGGGTTCAGGGCAAAGGTGGCCCTGGCTGGGCCTAATTTTCCCCACTACCCCCCAGTGCAGTAGTCCCTGCCTTGGCTGTTTCTGCCCCTGTGGACTGGAGTGTGGGAACATTTGTGTATTTACTTAAATTTTATGCCCTTTGGGGAAAGAACCATCTTTTTGTTATGTGTGTTTGCAGTGCCTAGCACAATGGAGCCTCTAGGTGCCACTATTATAAAAATAATACATAATAATATTTATTCAAGAGAATTATCTGGATTCTTAGAAATGACAAACTCAGATAAGATCAAACTACTTGAGCAGAGATACAGATACGGTAAAGCACATCACTATATTCTGTCACATCCTCCACTGGAATTATCCATATGGAAGGTGAATGATTCTGGTCCCATTGATATAATGTTCCTCATTTTCTTTTTCCTTTTGGCATATAGGAAAAACGTGGAGTCAACAATGGCACAGCATCATTGCTAATTCATGTACGGGATTATGATACAATGAACCCCTATTTCAATCAATCAATGTACAAAGCAACAATCCTAGAAAACAAGGTAGCAGCTTTTTACTACATACTACAAATGTAAAATGGTTTATTTGCATTATTTTCACATTCATATACAGTAAACCATACATATATCCAGTGTCATATCTTATACATATCGTTTACTCTGAGAAAGTTCACCTTTTCATTGTCCAAAATGATCATGATTTTACAACCACTGTACTGTTTTCCTTTTTTTAAACACATTGCTGCTTTTATTAGGACTATAACTGAGGCTCCCTATAACATAGATTGTCTTCCAGGAAATGAGTAATACTGCTATTGTCTGTATTCTTAATGTGAGCTTCATCACTGAGTACTCTGATGTAGTCCAATGTTCCTTAAAAGGGCACAATACTGTTCATAAAGTGCTTTGTTCATAATTTTCCACCTTGAAAACTGGAAGAGAGTCATAATATTGTCAAGGTTCCAGTGCTGACTATGTATGATTTATGGCCACATTTGAATCTTGTTTCCATGATGAAAATTGTAATTTATTAATTAATATTAGAAATCAATCATGTATATTTTAAAAAGTCTTCAGTGATGTACTGTTGCAAATCACCTTTTCCAGACTGGCACTCTGCCTACTCTCCCAGAGAAGATTGTTGCTAAAGATGGAGACATAGGTATAAATGAAAAAGTATCGTACAGCATCCAACATGGTAAGAGTCTTTATTCTCTGCTGGATGCATAAATTCAAGCAGTTGCCTATTATGCTAAGACCAGTGAAGATGATGATAATGAAGTGCAGTGAACAGGCAGGTTATAGCTTTCTCCACATACACATCGATATTTAAAATGCTGATTTGTAAGCAAAAATAACATACTTCTGAGCCATGTGTGGGGTGCAATTTTCAAAAGCATATATGTGACTTAAGAGCCTGTTGAAACTGGAACTTAGGGCCAGATTTTAAAAGGTATCTACCTACCTAAAGATGCAGATAGAAACCTAGTGGGATTTTCAAAAGCACCACAAGGCATTGCTCTGCTCAGCATTGTAAGGCCTAAGTGACTTAGACAGATAAGTCCCGTTTTCAAAACTAACTTAACTACTTAGGAGACCAAACCCTATTGAAAATCCATGGGATTTACGTTCCTAAGTAGAACAGGTTGGGAATTTTTCCACTGAATGTTTTTTGCCAAAAATGCTGACTAGTCAAAACCAAAACTGATCATGGGAAAGGGTAGATTATGACAAATTACCCAGTTTGAAGGAATGTTGGGAAAAAAGTTTTTAAATTGTTGAAAGGTCCTGGTTCAACATTTTTGAAGTTAAAAGTTTCAGGGATTTGGTTCGAAATGGCTTTTTGTTTCAAAATTTAATGTAGTTTCTATTATTTTTTTTTAAAAAGGGCAAAATTGAAATGAAACATTTCAAAATTATCAAACTAAAATGTTTCATTGGACCCAAACCAAAATGTTTTTCAGTTTGTTGTTCATAAAATTTTATGAGATTTCAACTTTTTGTCCCAGTGCAGGATGGGGAACATTTTTGAAATCTTGAAAATTCTCGCAGGATGGGAAAACTGTTTCCTGATTAGCCCTTCTCCTAACTCATCTAGGTGCTTTACCGCTGGAGTCTAACTTTTGAAAAATGGGCGTCTCTTTTAGTCCCAGAGGTGGTTCCTCCAGCGGAGGCTTGAAGTAGATGGGTGGGGTAGTGGGGAGCTGTGTACACTACTAGTGCAATGCTGTACCTGCTCCATGGACAAATAGAGGTTTCCAGTCCTCGGCTCACTCAATCTGACACCTTTCACATGCATAAAATTCACCTTACAAATAAAAAAAGAAATAGAGTGCTGAGTGCAAGCAATTGGGCAAGGTGGAAGTGATCCTGGTGAATGTATGGAGGATGCAAAGCCAATGTTTACTGTGCTAACATTTGAGACTTGTTCACAGCAATGTGATTGCCTGTCACATGGCTTCCTGCAGCTCTTTTCCTACAAGAGAATTTGTCTGATGTCTGATTTAATCAGGCTGCTCTAGTAGCCTTGTGGGAGTGCAATGCTTTGTCACACAGGAGGCCCATGTTTGGCTTCTCAGTTCCTATGGGCTCACTCTGTCCCCAGAAGGAGAAAGCCCAAGCAAAGGGCCTGATTCAAAACTCATTGTACCCAGTGAAAACCCTCCCATTCTCTTCAGTGGGCTTTGAAAGAGGCCCAGTCTCCCAAGAGGGTCATGTCCAGGTTTCTTGCTGCAGAAGGAGTCATTACAAAGCACAGTCCTTGAGGGAAAGAAAATGGAAATAATGGGAGGCCCTTGGAATCCAAGTGTGATTCATAAGATTTTTTTAAAGGACAATGGCAGTTCTCATGGAAGCTTCTTCCCATCTATAATGTCTGGTACATTTTGGCATACCTGAGAGGACACCAGAATTACACCAGGACTGGATCAGTTCTGGAGATAGGATTTATTTGCACTAGCCAATAGCATCTTGTTTTCATTCCAGTGGACCCTCCAGGTTACCACAGCACTTTCTCAATTGAGGCTGACAGTGGAGTGCTGGAATTAAAGACCCCAATTGACAGAGAGAATTGCTCCTTCCTTACTGTTGAGATTAAGGTAATGATCATATTACAGCAGAGCATGTTGAATATTAAGAGTCTGAATTTCATAAAATAAAATTGGAGGTTATTATTGTTACTATTGTTGTTAATAATCAGCAGCATTAATTTGTATTATAGCTGTGACAAGGGGGCCAGTCAGGATTGCGGTCCCATTGTGCTGGGTACTGTAAAGCACAGAATAAAAGACAATTCCTGCCCCAAACAGTATATTTTGCCATGTTGTTCCAATCACTTGGAGTTGGTGAATATTATCAGTCTATGGAATTAATGGAATTAAACTCTGTTTTCTAGGCTACTCAGCAGGACAATGATCTTAAAACAGCTAACACGATAGTGCTGGTTACTATCCAAGATGTGAATGACAATCCTCCAGAATTTCCACAATCAAGTTATATGGTCTCGGTTCCAGAAAACTCCCCAGATGGGACGATGGTGCTTCAAGTAACCGCCACTGACAAAGATGAGGTAAAATGTCAATTCTGTGGGACAGATGCAAACATTACCTCTCAGATGTATAAAATTATACACTTGACATTACACAGCTATGGTGTATAGTCATAAAACGTATCCTGAACTTATGTAAATTACCCAAATACATTTAACCGAAACAGACACGGAATCTCATGATCCAAAGCGTTAAAACTGTTTTGTACCTCAGTTAAAATGGGAAAAATATATTTTAGTCTTTGTGAGGAAATGCATTGCCTTGAAAAATCTCTTAATTTCAAATAGATATAAGAGTATGATGATGTATTTAGTTATTTATTTATTTGTATTGTGGCGCATGGCTCTGGCATTTGGGGAGGCTGGCATGAGTGCCGGAAGCTCCCCCGGTGCCCAGACTGTGGCCCCACCCCCTGCTTGGCCCCAAGGTCTGCCCCCGCTCAGCCTCCTCCCCCTGTGCCCTAGGCCACAATCCTGCTTGGCCCCCTTGCCCACCGCTTGCTGTCGTTGCTCACTCCTCTCCTTTGCAGCGAGCAGAGAGCAGGGGGTCCTTGGGGGAGGAGGGTTGGAGGATAGGAGCAACTCGGCAAGCAGCGGGTGATGGGCGCCTCGGAGGAAGGGGCAGAGCGAGGACGGGCCTCAGGTGGGAGTGGCGGAGCAGGGGCAGGAAGAGGAGCAAGGCAGGCAGGGCATGGGGGAAGAGCGGAAGCAAGGCCTCGGGGCAGAGAACAGGTGGGGCCATGGACCAGGCTGTTTGGGGAGGCTTAGCCTCCCCTGGCCTATTATGCCCGCCACCCATGCCAGGACCCCATTGCTAGTTGCTGTACAAACACAGAACAAAAAGATGTTCCCTCCCCCAAGGGGCTTACCTTCTAAGTATAAAACAAAAGAACAGATAGATACAGACAGACAAAGGAATACAAGTAAACAATGAGATAATAGTATAACAATAATGATATTTATGAAGCGACCCCAGGCCAGGTGCTTAGAGCACTATACAAAAGCCATAATACAAATACATTATAAAAGCTTTTAAAAAGACAAAAATAATAGTTGCAAGTATCTTCCTTTCGATATGCACCTGTAC
This sequence comes from Natator depressus, assembly GCF_965152275.1. Lineage (NCBI taxonomy): Eukaryota > Metazoa > Chordata > Testudines > Cheloniidae > Natator > Natator depressus. Next base: position 189,493,782 of record NC_134236.1, read on the forward strand.
CTTTACATACAGTGTACACCTTACCCAGTACACTAACAGAATTACATCTGGTTGTTGCTATTTAGGAAAATGTTTTGGGGAGTTTTAAAGGCCTCTCCTTTAAGATTCAAGGCAGTGTAAAACACTGGGCACTGCAAATTTCAGCCACAGCAGATGCTCATCATTTCTGTTCCTATTCCTTGAAATAGGACCCACTTGCTGTTCTAATTGTATATGACTTATTCAAGTAAAACTCCCACTAACGTCACTGACAGTTTGCCTGAATGCAGTTTTCCTAAAAGTAGTGGGCAAATGATGGCTGCTGTAATGTGGGTACACAGGAAGCCCCTTCAACCACTAGTTTTCCTGGCTGAGGGTGCAGGTGGGGCTGTCTAGCTCTGCCATCGGCCTTAGAGGGAGCATGGGCAGGACAGAGGCCATGGCCCCGCCCCTACCCACCAAATAGGCTTCACTTGTGAAAGGACCGTCTATACTTATTGAAAAGGTATATCAAGGTATACCCAGCACACTGTCCCCCAGCACCCGTGTGAGGACCCAGAGAAAGATACAGAGACTCCAGTTCTGCATTGTTACAGCCTCTTTACACCTCTTCTATCATCGCCTCACTGGGGGATTCCCCAAGTCCTGGAGGATTCCACTGGAAAAAAACGGAAAATGTACTGAGACCACTATGCTGCCATTTCTTGTAGCCCCTACTGTAGGGGCATGCTAGAGGAAAGAGGGTGTGTAACCAGAGTGCACTCCACTCCATCTAGTCCAGGTTATAGCATAGTCCAGGGGGGACCATTGCAGCTAAGGCATAAGTTTGATCTGCCCCTGGAGTTGTTCTAATTTGCACTAGGTGCAGAACTGACTCTTGGCACCCTAGAATCTTGGGGGTGCATAGGGATTCCTGAGATATGCAGCTGAAAATGTGGGTGTCACCATGCCTCAGTGGGTCACAGAATACCAGATTCAGGACAAACTGCTGAGAAATGGGGCAGATCCACCCCAAACTGGTGGTTATTCTTCCATAAGATATACCAAGCCAATAACAAAAGCAAACTTCTACCTCACCACATTGGTTAGCAAGAAATGCAGTCTTCTTAGGTATCCCAGCCTTTGTTTCACCACCCAGACACTAGACTGAATGATGAGTGGTGATTTAAAACCAATTTCATCAAACAAAGGGTTCTTCTAATTTCAAGAGATCAACCATGTAGCCAGGTCAATATATAACTCAGATCTTACCCATTAATCACGCTGTTGCCAGTCCTTTAGTATCTAATATCTAAAGGTTTATTTATAAAGAAAAGAAAAAGAAGAGAATTATAATGATCAAAGAAAACAATATTTACACACATTGCAAAGTTTGCAGATCAGGTCTGTAGTAGTGATGGAATAAACTGCTGGCTTGTAAAGTCTCTGGTAACTTCCAAAAGATTGGAAGGTCCTTTTTTCCCTTGACTGTAATGCTCCTGTTAGTGTAAATCCATAGTCCAGAGATCAGGGCAGGAAAGAGGCAAAATGGGGATGCTTCCAGGATCTTTTTTATACCTTCTCTCATGTGGAGGAAAGCTCTCAATCTTAGTTTGTGGAACAGTACAGGTACAAGATGGAGTCCAGGGTCACATGAGCAAGTCACATGCCCTTGTATGCTTTGATGAGTCATAGCAGGAGCCATTACTCATATTCTGGCTAAAACGTCCTCAGGAAGGCCCATTGGGTGGAGATAAACTTGTTCTATGGCCCATTGTGCTCTTCTATGGCCCATTCTTCTATGGCTCAATTTGAATGGATGCAAACTACCTTGTGGGTGTTACCCCAGGAGCAAACACATTTGAAATAAAGGTATATAGTCAATTTTCATAACTTCAGATAAAAAAATGATACATGCATATAAACACAATAATCATACTTAGCAAATCATAACTTTTCCATCAACACCTTACATGACATATTTTGTACAAGATTTGTTGCAATTGTATAACAGTGGTAGCAACAGTGAGCTTTGATAATCATACAATGTCACCCTGCTGCTTGGGTGGTGCATCTCTTCCCCATCTCTAGCTGAACTCACCCTTTTGGAAAGCATAATTAAAGCCAAAATGTTTAAGCTGCCAAGTTCTGCTAGTTGTTCTCTCCCTGGAAATTAAGAAGAAAATGAAATAAAGAGCTAGTTAAGTGGTTATTTTATTTAATAACATCTTTCCCCTCAGGATGGCTTCCGTGGAACATTCAGTCTCATTCCGGATGACAGTCCCTTCCAAATAAGTGACACTGGGATCCTGACTGTGAGGAACTCCAGTGCCTTAGACAGGGAGAGAACAGCATCTATCCTCCTGCAGGTAGTAAAAATAATGATTAAAAAAAATTAAAATCAAATCCTCAAATAAATAAGATAACAGCTAGGCTGACCTGGAAAGAGACAGGGCCAGATTCTGATCTCACATTGGTGTAAATTGGGAGTAATTTCACCAAAGAATCAGACCCAGAATTTCACGCTGGAGAAAACTTGAGGAAAATATCACTACAAAGGTGCAATTTACTTGGCCTGTAACTACTTGGGATCTTCCTTGTTGTTACCAGATGTGTGTTGTTTAAATAAGTGCAGAATTTTTACTTACTCCTTTTTCAAGGTTAAAGCTAGAGATCATTTGTCACCCTACTTTGAGGCCCACTCTACAGTCACCATATCACTGCTGGATGAAAATGACAACTCTCCAGCCTTTGAAGGCACACCATACAAACAGCAGATTTTCTCCAACATGACTGCAGGAATGCCCATTCTTCAGGTATTGAAAGTGCTTATTTGAAAACAATGTCACTGTCAGTATAGGGTGTGGGTGTGGGTGTGTGTACACTTAGCCCCTTCCCCTTGAGCAGTGATCCTTGGGAGGAGAGATGTTCATTTTTTAGCAGTTTTCCACAGTTCCCTTTACTTTATTCTGCCTTTCATTTAGCCTCACGCTCCCCTTGTTTGGTAACCCTCGTGTCATGGATGCTCCCAGCACCTGCCAGTTCAGGCAGTAAAGGATAGAGGCCTTGTCTTGATCTCACATCTCTCATATAGTGGTGCATTGCACACACGAGACCATGCGCCAGCCTAAATGAGACTTCTGGAATATATTATTTTTGAGATTTTTAATGAAAACAGAGTAGAGTGTGTTTTAGAGCCCAGAAAAATGAGATCATTGTTAAGATCTTTACAAACCACAGATTGGGTCACTGGCAGAACCTGAACCCAGGTCTATTGACGTCCAATCTCCTGCTGTAAGCACTAGAACACTATGTCCCCCAATAACTTTTAGGATTACAACAAAACAAAACAAAACATTGCTAGTGTGAAATCTTGGCCCCATTGAAGTTGGTGGGAGTTGTGCTACTGACTTCTGTGAGGCCAAAATTTTACCCCTAGATTCTAAAATTGTATTCGCATGTTGATGCATCAGCCTCTGAGGACAAACATTCTGTCTCGGATTTGGCCCAGAATTCCATTATTACAATGTTCCTAGTCTTTCAGTGACTTTGTTCCTTGATTCCAAAGGTCAATTGAGAAATCTACTGAGGAAACAGTTAAAAGAAATATTGTTGGATATAATTAGTTCTCTGTCGCCTACCCAAGCTGAGATCTTAAAGAACATATGTTGGGATATTTCTTGCCAATATTAGGCCAAATTCTTTCTTTCTTTCTTTCTTTCTTTCTTTCTTTCTTTCTTTCTTTCTTTCTTTCTTTCTTTCTTTCTTCATTCAGTGGGAATTTTGGGTGCCCAAGGAATGGGCAGTATTGGACCCATTAGTTTGATTTATGTTGTTGCTATAATTGCCCCACAAACTATGTCTTATAAAAGTGAATTATATTGAACATATGTAACAAATGATCAATCAAATAAAGAAACAGCTGAATATTATTGTGGATTTATTTAGCTGGACTTTACCAAAAATTCCTGACCTATTTATTTTGAATGGACAAACAAGCAAGATTTCCAGTTATGTAATTATCATGCTAGCTGAATGGTTTCTCTGCAAACCACACCAGAATTTACAAATGTGTGTCATTTGCTAACAACAAAGAAAATGAAGAAAAATGATATTTTCTCCTCAGGTTGTGGCTCATGATCCAGATGATGGCAGAAATGGAGAGACATGGTTTCTCTTAGTGAGCGGCAATGAAGAAGGACACTTTGAACTGAATGAAACCTCTGGGCAAATCAGTTTGAAAACACTGATCCCATTACTAGTCAACCAACTGAAGAACTTCACCTTGTGGATAACCGCTACAGATGGTAAGACACACACAAGACTTCTTGGGAGGCTCCTTCCTGAAGGGACACTAGTGAAACACACAGCCCCTTTCCCCCCACGCCCGAACCTATTTAACATTCCTTTAAATATACCATATATTTTTAATTGCCCTTGCAGTTCCTGAAAACAAGTCACTTTCCCCCAGCAGTAGTTGCAACATTGATAAAACTCAATTTTCCCTGCAGGGTGATGCCCTAATAACAAATCCATGTTTTCTTCATGACTGTTAGCGTGTGCATGATATTAGCATGAATCTCACTCCTTTCTTCATCTCCCCTGATCTGCAATAGGCCGGTGCACAGGCTAGAATACTGAAATTTATTATAATTTTGCTCTCACAGGTACTCGAAGAGGCATTCCATTCTTGTGTATTTCAGCCATTGGCCTGCTGTTAAGAGTAGAGCCGGCAGTAAGATTATTTACATGTACATGCAAGTACATACAAACTAAAAGAGAGCTACCAAGGCTAATTGTAGGGCTGTCAGTCTTGATGTTGTTGTTCTAACTAAGAATTATTGAATGTTTGTTTACTCATCTAACGGGCAGAACCACTCAGCTAAATGAGCATGCATAATTGGAACAAGGCCAAAGGAAAATCTTATCTGGGAAATAGAATCCTTTTCCTGATAACTTGGGCACTCTTAACTCTTTCTCAGCCTATTGACTTCACTTACCCTGATTTGCTTATTCTGGGCCCTGTACCTTATAGGCACTGTCCTGTATTGTGGATGGTGGGGAACCACTTGGTCCCAGATTCACGGGGGGGGGGGGGGATTGGCGGCCAGTGGTGCAAGTAGAATTTATTTCCTAACAGTACGCTGTGCCTAGGTGACTCATGGGAGGGACACAAAGGGGGGACACTTGCTAAAGGGTGGGCAAGTGATCCCCCACGTAACCCCCCCATGTGACTTGTCCCCACCCCACCCCCAGTCTGGGGCCCCACACTTTCCCCATCCCCTCCACATCCCACGTTATCTTGGCGGGAGGGGAGGGCTCTGTCCTCCTGCTGCACCAGATACAGACTTCTGAACCGCAGGGCTCTCCGGAACCGCAGCGGCGAAAGGAGCAGAATGTGGGACTGCCAAGCAGCCCCGTGCCAGCAGCTCCTGCAGGGCAGCTGTACTGCCTGCAGCCCCACCCCCCAGTCCTGTCCTCCAGCGAGGCTGTACAGACCTCTGACAGGAGACGCAGCTGCGTGGAAGGGCTGGGGGCGGGGCAGGGGGCGGTACAGCTGTGCCAGAGGAGCTGCCAGCATGCAGCCCCATGTTCTGCTCCTGTGTCTTTCCAGTACAGTGTACTGGCAATAAATATCTTAATGGTATGGTGGACCAGACCGGACCGCCCTACTTGCACCTCTAGTGGTGACACACCTTTTGCTATTCACCTCAGAGAATGCAGCATCCCACCCTTGGTCTGTCTTGTCTCTTAGACTGTAAGCTCTTCAGGCTCTCGCTGGGTAAATACGGTGCCCACACAAGGGGCTCCGATCTTGGTTGGGGCCTCTAGGCACTACTCTAATAATTGTTATTGTTATTTTATTATTATTTATTATTAATACAGTTCCAGGTGTCAGCTGATGTATTTTCTTTGCAAGAAGAAGGTATTTTACAGGTCTGATAAGAGATAAAGGTCTATTTTGCTTCCAGGTGGAATGGTGCCAAGAAGTTCATCAGTTCCAGTGCAGGTCTTTGCAGTTGGAGATTCTAGACCTCGGTTTATTCACAAAACATATGATGGGATGTTGGAGGAAGAATTAAACAGCCTTGTCCCAGTAACAAGAGTAAGAAGCAAAAGGCTCTGTACTGTCACCTGTACCAAACACACAAATTATGAACAGTTTGTAGTGACATAGGATTAAGATATGCATGGCCAGTATAAATGTAAATAGCTCACTAGGTAAAATATATAGGTTGTTAGATTTGATGTCTCGATCCATGTGATACGCTGTAGCATGTAGTCTTGCCATTTATTTGTCATGCATCCTGACGACCGCAGCTGAATGATGCCATCACCTCCTGGGACTGCTCCTACTATTCCAGAGCTCTGAGCATCTTCAGTCTCTGTTTAAAAAGTAAAACATAAAACCATGTGCCAGAGAAATGTTTTCTGCCTCTCCTCCTCCTCTCCTCTCCTTTCCCTCAAAGATTTCAGTGGTCAAAAGCCCTAGAGAGACAATATTCGACATTCCATTAGTGACAAGTCTGCTGTTATGTCACGTGGTGGGTACAGAACAGGGGACTTACCATCAGGGGATTGCCAGCAGGACATTTTCTGAGAGGACCATGTGTCTCTGGAACTTGGTTCCCACCTTAGGTGAAAATTGCTTGAAGTTGCTGATATTTTGGACAAGCTGCAAAAGCCATTTCTTAGGGCTTGTCTACGCTTACCGAAGGATCGACACTGTGGCAATAGATGCATCAGCTGTCGATTTCGCGAGTCTAGTGAAGACCCGCTATATCAACCACTGATCGCTCCCCTGTTGACTCCTGCACTCCACCTGATGGGGAAGAGTAAGGGGAGTTGACAGGAGAGCATCTTCCATCGCCATTGTGTAGTGTGTACCCCGCGATAAATAGATCTAAGCTACGTCGATTTGAGTTATGCTATTCACGTAACTCAAATTGCGTAGCTTAGATTGACTTTTCCCTTTAGTGTAGAAAAGGCCTTAGAGAGGTTCTTGGGGCAGACTGAAGTAGAATCCTGAAAGGGCAGATTATAGGGGGCTGTTTTGCTGGTTTGGTTTATTGGCTGGCTGAATTAATGTTATACCAATAAAATAAAAACCAGCAGGATCTTATTAAAGGGAAAAAGGCAAAATACCACATTTATTGTGAATACAGAAAGAATCATAGTAAGCAGTTAGTTATAGCTATAACATTCCATTCAATCTCATCTTTATTCACACATTCACACACACACACACACACACACATTCACACACACACACAGGTTCTGCAAGGCTGTTATCATAGTTACCAGCCTTAGAGTTGCTCATGCCAAGCCACTGGCCAGGTGGCCTGGACATGAGGAGGGAGCAGGGCCTTGTCAGATGCTCATCTGATACTCCTGGAAGTTGCTTTGCAGAATCAGACCCCAAAGTTCTCACTTTTTAGAGTCTCTTTTTATAGGAATTTCTTCCTAGGCCAGTCTATGGGAATTGCTTCATCATGCTGTTGCTGAATCAGTCAGCAGATGGCACATTCCTGACGGCTCCGTGCTGCCAGATGTTATCTTGTTCTTTGGTTCTCCCATTCTTGAGGCTGTTGGGTGGATTCCAGTCTGCCCTCCGGGGGTCCTCTGGTTATTTCCACTTGAGGCCTTCTTCAGCCGATGGACACTGGATTCTTAGGCTGGCACCTCCCTGATCATTCAGTTATTATCCACACCAAGCATCCATCCACATTCATCCTCTATCTCTATTTTAATCACAATTGTTAATACAACAAAAGGGCGGGGAGTCTCTGGGTGCTGTTTCTGTTGTTAGAGTATTGCTTTGAGTCTCTCTCTCTGTGAATTGCTTTGAGAACAGACTCTGTCTTAGAATGTACTAACACAATTAGCAGCTTGCAAGTTTCACACATAGAAGGAGAGAAACAGTACCAAAAACCAAGAGACCTCTTAATTAGTAATACCCTGGAATTTAAACTATGGGGAATCAAACTCATTTGTGATTTTAATACAGAACTTCTTTAATATGATCCAACATTAATTCATTATTTACATATGATTATTTTTTGCTGCTGAGAGAAAGACAGAAAAGCTAAATATAGACACACATTGATATATGTATATTCAGTGTATATTATGGGTATTATACATGTGTATTTATGTATATGGGCGTGTATGATGTTCTGATAAAAGGACAGATATCTGTATCTTGTAGTTATTGAGTATTTTAAGTCTTGATACCCAGAAATGGCATTGTAATCACTATTAGTTTCAGCTAATAAAATAAGTTTTATTGCATCTTAAAAGTATCTATCTTATTTCAATTGAGAGATAGTTAAGGCTGCTAATTTAGGTGTTATCTAAGCCTAAAATTCCTATTTCGAATGTCACATCAAGTAATTAATATAATTAATAGGATATATTATTAATTATAATTAATAATATGCTGTGTCTTACACAGGTAGAATTTGTGTCTGTGGATCCCCACATTCCAGTTGCATTGCAAGTGTTGACGGAATCAGACATTTTTGATGTTGACATCAATGGAACCATCTGGACAAAAACCAAACTGGACTATGAATCCCAGAAATCTCATGAGATAAACGTTTCTTTGACTGACGGAAAAACAATTGACTATGCTGCAGTGTTTATCAAAGTTACAGACATCAACGATAACAGTCCTGTGTTCAATGCAATCAGTGCTACCATTAATGTGCTAGAGAGCATGCAAGTTGGAGCCACTGTTCTCAATGTGTCAGCTGCTGATGCAGATGATGGCTTTAATGGGCTAGTGTCTTATACTCTAAAAGGTGGAGAGGGAAAGATGGATATTGACTCTGTGACAGGATTAATTGTGCTGAGAAGGGAACTGGACAGAGAAACACAAGCATTTTATAACTTAACAGTTATTGCCAGTGACCAAGGTCAACCAGCTCTCTCTGCAGTTGTGAACTTTACTATCTTTGTTGATGATGTGAATGACAACCCTCCAACTTTTCCCTTGAGCGGATACGAAGTGAGCGTCTCTGAGGATGAAATGATTGGGAAGGTGCTAGTGACAGTGTCTGCTACGGATTTGGATTCTGGGGTCAATGCTCGGGTGAAGTACAGAATAATTAGTCAGCTTCCTCTGACTTCCTTGCCAATGGTCCTTGTCAATTCAACCACAGGCCAGCTTACCCTGAGCCAGCAGCTGGATTACGAAACTGTCAAACTGTTTGAAGTAAGAGTGCAGGTGTCAGATGAAGGGATTCCAAGCCTCAACACCAGTGTGCTTGTTGTTATCCATGTACTGGATGTCAATGATAACCCCCCTGAATTTAGTCAGGCAGTGTACAATATATTAGTTCTTGAAAACATACAGAAGGACAGTCTCATCTACGCACTCAATGTTACTGACAAGGATCAGGTAAGTCCGACACTACTCAGTTCTTAGAAATCAAGATGATATGGCATTAGAAGGGCAAAGAGAGAGTTTTAAATGCTCAGTGGTAAATATATTAGGTACGATTTGAAAAAGAGAGAAAATCTATTAGAGCATCATGGGGGCCACGATACTCCCATTGAAGCCAATGGCAAATGTCTCATTGACCCAGTAAGGGAAAGGACTGAGCTTCAACTCTATTTCCCTGCAACCCTGCAAGTACAAGATATAGCAATCTGGTGGCCTTAGAGAAGCCAGACTCAATATAAATACTTATGTAGGCCAGTCAAGAGAGAGCTAGTAGAATGGATGCTTGCCCGTCAGACTAGAGAACAAAAAAACAGACATGTAATTAACTGTTTAGATTATCACTTGTTATGTCAAAATAATTGGAAACGCCACTTTAATATACGCTGTAAATCTCTGCTTAATGAGTGTGCCTAGCAGTGTGTTTCTGTGCTGCAGTGAATCTAGCTGTTGTACTGCATCAATCAGGGAAAAAGGAAATCATAGAGGAGTTACTTTCATTTTCTTTTTGTCCTTTACAAGAAATCACATAATTGCTCTCTGTTGTCCATCAAATCTTTTCTTTCTTCCCCCTCCCCTTTAACTAAAGAAAAATCCTGCTCATGTGAGAAGTTGGCTTTAGGGGGGTGACACTTTGGGGTTCACCCAGAGCATTAAGGGGTTGTATCACTGCCTGCCATGTAATCCTGGATGCTTCTGTGCTGTCCTGCTTTGGATCAGCGCCCTGACACCAGTAGCTTGGCTACAGTGCACTCACCTCACCCTGGCTTCCCCCAGCCTGGGTACGCCTTGCAGGGTGACACCAACAGCCCTTCAAGTCCCAAGTCTCCCCAAAACCATCCCCTCTGCAATGCTCAGCCCCTCTCACTGTAGCACTCACAAAACCGTGTCCAGGTCACTGCTCCTTTACAGAGACAGTCCACAGCACCAGCCAGTTCGTTTGGCTGAGGATTTTACCCATCAGTTTGAAACACTGCACTGAGATGGTTGTGTAAGCAGAAAAGATTACATTTATTAACAGAGACTAGCTACTTAAGTAGAAGGATACTATGCTTCTGAGACTAAAACCTAACTTAAACTAGAGTCTTTTGTTCAAAATAGTTTTCTCACCACAGTCATTCTTCCAACGCAGCTGGCCAGTCCTTAGCTAGGATCCAACACCGAGCCCAAAGCACTTGGTTTCTTTGTCTTCTCAGGTGAAAGATGCCCAAATGGTTTTCTCTCTCTGCTTATATCATCAAACTTTATCTTTGTTTTCAAAGTCAGGAAGTCCTCCTGGGGGCTCACCTTTCTGTTTCCACCAGGGAGCTGAAGCCAGATTAATTTTTGGGGGGGAGGGATAGCTCAGTGGTTTGAGCATTGACCTGCTAAACCCAGGGTTGTGAGTTCAATCCTTGAGGGGGCCATTTAGGGATTTGGGGCAAAAATTGGGGATTTGGTCCTGCTTTGAGCAGGGGGTTGGACTAGATGACCTCCTGAGGTCCCTTCCAACCCTGACATTCTATGTCTCCTCCCCCTGTAGTGATAGTTAAGTGGCTGTTGTGATGGGTTGGGTCACAGACACCCCCTTGGGACTGCCACCTGATGTGCTGAGACTACCTCTGAGCCTGTTTTCCCTGGCAGCTTGGGACTTCAGTACCCTGTCTTGTTGAGCCAGACATGCTAGCCTGCTGCAAACACAGACCCGGGTCTGAACCATGTCCCCCAAAAGCTGCAGACTTAACTGAAAACAGCTTAAGAAGTGCTCCTGCCTCCAACATCCAGGTACCCAGTTCCCAGTGCGATCCAAACCCCAAAGAAATCCATTTTACTCTGTATAGTGCTTATACAGGGTAAACTCATAAATTGTTCATCCTCTGTAACACTGATAGAGAGATATGCAAAGCTGTTTGCTCCCCCAGGTATTAATACTTGCTCTGGGTTAATTAATAAGCAAAAAGTGATTTTATTAAATATAAAAAGTATGATTTAAGTGGTTCCAAGTAATAACAGACAGAACAAAGTAAATTACCAAGCAAAATAAAACAAAAACATGCAAGTCTAAGCCTAATACAGTAAGAAGCTGATTACAGATGAAACCTCACCCTCAGAGATGTTCCAATAAATTTCTTTCACAGACTAGACTCCTTTCTAGCCTGGGCCCAATCCTTTCCCCTGGTACAGTCCTTGTTCCAGCTCAGGTGGTAGATAGGGGATTTCTCATGACTGCAGCCCCCTTCGTTCTGTTCCACCCCCTTATATATCTTTTACACAAGGTGGGAATCCTTTGTCCCTCTCTGGGTTCCCACCCCTCCTTCTAAATGGAAAAGCACCAGGTTAAAGATAAGGAGTACTTGTGGCACCTTAGAGACTAACCAATTTATTTGAGCATAAGCTTTCGTGAGCTACAGCTCACTTCATCGGATGAAGTTAAAGATGTATTCCAGTTCAGGTGACATGATCACATGTCACTGTAAGACTTCATTACCCACTTGCCAGCACAGACGTATACAGGAAGACATACAAGTAAACAGAGCCATTTACAACCAATTGTCCTGGTTAATGGGAGCCATCAAGATCCCAAGCCACCATTAATGGCCCACACTTTGCATAATTACAATCAGACCTCTGAGTTATATTTCATATTTCTAGGTTCAGATACAAGAATGATACATTTATACAAATTGGATGACCACACTCAGTAGATTATAAGATTTGGATCTGCATGCATCCGATGAAGTGAGCTGTAGCTCACGAAAGCTTATGCTCAAATAAATTTGTTAGTCTCTAAGGTGCCACAAGTACTCCTTTTCTTTTTGAAGATTTGTAATGATACCTTACAAGAGATCTTTTGCATGAAGCATATTCCAGTTACATCATATTCATACTCATTAGCATATTTTCATAAAATCATATAGAGTGCAACGTCACAGCTGTCTCCCCCACTCACCAGTTTGATGGTTTTGTTTACTCTTTAGATAAATGTACTTCATTGTCTCTTGTTCAATTTACATCGCAGACACATTCAAGCAGGTGGAACCACATTCCTTGTCTAGAGCAGCGTGACTGGCGCCCTACCTGCCAAACACATTTTAATAACATATTTCCAGTGCACATTTATAATTTTTCATCTATCACCTGTACAGACACCACACAGTAATAATACTGACCAACATGTTACCAGTTCACTTATGATGCCTTTCATGACACCTTTTAGATACAGATTATGACAACAGTGATTTGGGGTATGCTGAGTTGGTCAGGCCAGCTGAGACTCACTGCTAGATACCCAGGAGCATCTTGTCCTCTGGCATTGGGATGCTCTTAGGTCACAAGGGGAAGTGGTTCCCTTTTTGCAGTAGCTGCCTAGCATGTCTCTGAGTTTTAAAAAAATTCAGAAGGAAACAAGAATGGAATGAACTAGGTACTACTGTTCACCACCTCACAGGTGTGACTCTGAAATGACTTTTAAATGAGGGTATATTAGAGGAGGGGACCGGAATTCAGGACTCTTGGAGGAATCTGTTCTCTTCTCTTCCACTTGCTGTCTGTTCTTGTCTGCATGTGAGTTTGCCCATCTGTAACATGGGGATAATATGACTTACCAGCTCCCATGTGTGTTATGAGGCTTCCTTTGTTAAATACTATAAAGCTCTTTGTGCTAAAGAAATGCAAAGTATTGATGTTAATAACAGAGAGGTATTTCCATCTTCTCTCCACAACTCAAGTGCTTATTACATCTCTTTTAGGTCGGCTTCTCTCAGGGGTATTTTATTCTTAACAATACTATGTTTGCTGTCAATAAACATGGGATACTTTCAATAAGGAATGACACAGAACTCGACAGAGAATCTACACCTAGGTTAACTTTGCAAGTAAGCTCATTCTGAACCTTCAGATGGTTTAGTCCACCTTTTGTGTCTTAATCAATCAATTGAAATCTCAGTCAAAATCAAGTAATGTTTTCATTGATTATTTTGGCAGGTATGGGCAGTTGATGCTGAAACGGAAGGGCTCAATTCTAGTGCTCTGTTAGATATCACAGTTCTGGATGTCAATGACAATAATCCTGAGTTTCAGATGCAGCCCTTCAGTTTTACAACCCTGGAAGGAGACTATACACAGGATGCACCTACCGTAGTTGGACATGTAGCTGCCACAGATTTGGATGAGGGAGAAAATGCCCACATCACATTTCACCTATTCGCAGAAGATGGGGTGAATCCATTTAGCATCCAACAAGTAAGAATTTGGGTGGGGCATAGAAAATGATGCCTACCTGCTTCTTTCTCCAAGACAGTTAGCCTGGCCAGATAGAAATGATGCACTGATATGAGCCATTGTAGCATCTCTGATATCAAGAATGACACCGACGTCTTTGGAAGCTAAGAATATAAATCCAAAGCCTATTGAAGTCAATGTGAAGACTCCCATTGGTTTCAATGAGTTATGAATTAGGCTATGTGGGCAGGGCCAGCGCAGCCAATGCTGCCAGTCCTGCCCTAGGAAGCTCCTGAAGACCTGGGGACTCCAGCAATGCAAGGTTGATATTTACTGCTCCTGCGGCAGTGCAGCATGGGGTGGAGTATGTGCTGCGTTGTGACAACTGTGAGCTCTGATAATAGTTTGAGGCTGCTGGGGAATCAGGCTGTCCCTTCCTTTAGTACAGTTCTAGCTAGAGTACATTGCAACCCCTCTGTTTAACAGGAATCCTCCAACCGCTATGCTCCCATTTGCCTCCGCAAACATATATGTGCACAAACCTGTTCTGGACCCTGTAATAGGCTCCCTTCCAAACTGGCTGGTCTGGCAGTTTGGAGGAAGTTGTGAGTGGGATCGGGAAGGAGATTGCATGGCGAATGTTGAGCCTTGCAGCTGGGGAGCTCATTCAAACAGCGTTTCAGGGCATCCCAGTTTTTCTCGAACCAACCCTGATTAAGGCCTGGACACAATGCTGCAAAGTTTCACACGTGAGTCATCCCACTGAAATCAATCACATGAGCATGGCTTTGTAGTGTTAGCCATTCTCAGTGGGGCTGATCACCTGCAACTTCCATTAATGTTTGTCTGGTATCAGGTGTCTAAACCTTCAGTATGTGTGTTAAGGGACTACGTAGCTCAGGAGGTGGGTAATGGAAATGAAAAAGTATTTCTTCTCTAGGTTGCCAGCTACTCAAGTCCTGCCAAGATCTGTAGTGACTGAGAATTATTACCATCTAGTGGTGCTTCTGTGGCCTTTGTAAATGAGGTAGGTGGGCTCAGTCCAGTACTTACTGGACAGGAGTCTGCATTACAGAAGCCACCACCATAACTGACCACCTATTTGATAGTCTTATCAGAGAAGCTAAGGTGTGAATGGGTATGGAGACTCCCATCCACAGAGAACGAGTGTGGGACTCCTGTCCCCATCCCTCCAGGTCATGGGTAAGACATATTGGCAGGAAACTGTGAAGAAGATTGCCCTGATACTACCAGGATATACCTGTTCTGTGATGAAGAGAGGACTTCCATCCTCACTTTTCCTGAGAACTAAATGTACACAAACATTGTCAAAAATGTGATATATGTGTTGATTTTTATTCTCCTCTGTAGAATGGAACTATTTTGGCTAATGGGTTTATGGACAGAGAAATCAAAGAGAAATATGAGCTTTTGTTAGTGGCATCTGATAATGGAGTACCTCAGAGACAGGTAAGGAAGAGGATTAGGTTATTCTTACATTAACAGCCTTTGATTTCTGACATTTAAATGGACTGACTTTGCATCTCTTGTGCATGATTCATTTGTTTTCTGTTGTCCACCAGAATTTCACATATGTCACCATAAGTGTATTAGATGTAAATGATAATCCTCCACAGTTTACAAAGACCCAGTATTCTGCAAATATACGTGTAGCAACTGAAAAAGAGGGAGTTTCTGTTCTGTCAGTATCTGCTACTGATCGTGACCTTGCGAACAATTCTCTTATTTCATACAGGTAATTTTGTCTAAGGTAAATAAATATCTTTTAGTAAAGAAAATCAGTGTTATTTGTATTGCCCAGTTGATCACAAGTTGCCCATACCTACTCATTCGATGCCCATTATTATATTTTGCCATTAGTGTAATCAACAACAATATGCCTAATTTTAAAACTTAGAGAAAAACAGTAGAGAAACATTTCACCAAGCTTGTTGGAGATGATCAAACTACTGGAGGGCCAGTAAAATAAAAGACAACCTTAATCAAAAGCCAAGCTTGTTTAGTCTGAAATAGCTGGCTAAAAGTTTGGCACTTCTGGATAGAAAATGGAAATAATGAAATGCAAAGTGATTGCCATTCTTCCCCTCATTCCCCCACTCCCACCCATTAACCTTAAGACATAGATTGTGCATGGAACATTTAGTTGAAAAAGGTCCTGGGATACAATGATGGCTGGGCATTAAAACAAAATACATAGGTTGATATGGATGGTTGAATGTGTCAGAAACTTATGGGGTTACGCACCAAATGTAGCACTTACTATTGTGTGAGATTTAATTGGCTTCAGGACTATGCACATTAGTAATTGTTTCCAGAACCAGATCTTTACAATGAAAGTTACCTGCCTTTCTTGCCACGTCTGCAAATTGATCTATAATCCTTTGAGTTTGCAGTTTGTACTATGCTCTCTATTCATAGAAGGATCTAAAACTTGTGGGTGGAATAGAAACTGAGAAAGTCTGAATGCCATCTTGGCTAAGATGGAAGACATGCTAGGAAATATAGTCTCATTTGTTTAGGTTAATGAGACAGCATCTAAAACGTGTTGTCCTACCACTCCTATAATCATTATAACTAGGCAAATATAATCGGTAGGCTGTTTATCATAAAACTTTAATAATAAAGATAGAATACTTCTGATGTGAATAATATGAATGATACACTCACTTCTCTTTAATACAGCTTCATGAACCATTCTGATGATTTCTGGATAAATAATCTTACTGGAGAGATCACTCTCACCAGTGATCTAGCCCATATCACAGCTGACACAGTCATTACATTGACAGTCATTGCTACTGACCATGGGGTTCCTCAGCTAACATCAAATGGTAAGTGATGTGCTTTCACCAATTTTTCTCCCAAGTAGTGCTCAAGAATGTATTGGGCTGCGTGAATATTCAGTGTCAAATGTAAACCTGACAAACTTCACAAGTTTGAATTAATCACATCCATATGGAGTCCATATTACAATTCCGTAATGAGGTGTGCATTACTCTTCTGATTGTATTTCTTTCACTGATGCCCTCCCATCATGTGGACACAGAATCACATTAACACAGAGCAAGATTTATTAATTCTGTTTAAAATTATTGCTTATTTATTTATGGCGGGGGTGCCAGTCAAGGATCAGGCCTCAACTGTGATAGGCACGCTATAGTCATGCACTAAAGAGCATATCAGTATAGTATTTTCTGCTCCGTTTTTCCAGCTTCTTTGATTTGCTTAAGAGAACTGGGCAGTCAGTCAGCTTTCAACATCCTAAACATCCTTCTGAGCAAGTTTCTGCTCTTTCAAAATAGATTTTGAGTCACCTGGTATTTTGTATCGTTTACAAAATCCAATGACTATCTTTCTCACTTGTTCCTATGGGATAACTTTGATAATTGATGAATAGGAGGAAAAAACAATTGTTTTAAATTTCACTATTAGTGACTGCAGGGGTATTTGTATGTATTGTGGCCAAAACACAGTTTGGGGGAATCCTTTTCCTTTTGATACAAAATTCTTGTGGTCTAACATTCAACTTCTCTGACCTCCAGAAACAATAACTAATTAGAAGCCTGATCCTGGGATGGGTAAAGATGTGGTTCTCAACCAGGGATACATGTACCCCTAGGGCTACTTAGAAGCCTTCCAGGGCGCATATCAACTCATCTAGATATTTGCCTACTTTTACAACAGGCTACATAAAAAGCACTAGGGAAGTCAGTACAAACTACATTTCATACAATGACTTGTTTACACTGCTCTATATACTATACACAAGCAGGTCTCAAATTGTGGGTCAGGACGCTGTTTTAATGGGGTCACCAGGTCTGGCATGACTGGCTGGAGCCAAAGTTGAAGCCCAAGCCGGACCGCCCAGGGCTCAGGCTTTGGCTTCAGCCCTGGGTGGCAGGGCTCAGGTTACAGGCCCCCACCAGGGGATGAAGCCCTAGGGGTTTGGCCCCCCCACCTGGGGTTCTGGGGCTCGGGCTTTGGCTTCCCCCCACTCCCTGCCCAGGGTGACAGGATTTGGGCAGCCTCAGGCTTCAGTCCCCCCTCCTGGGGTTATTTAGTAATTCTTGTTGTGAGAGGGAGGTCATGGTGCAATGAAGTTTGAGAACCCCTGCTGTACACTGAAATGTAAGTACAATATTTATATTCCAATTAATTTATTTTACAATTATATGGTAAAAATGAGGAAATAAGCAATTTTTCAGTAATCTTGTGCTGTGACACTTTTGTATTTTTATGTCTGATTGTGTAAGCAAGTAGTTTTTAAGTGAGGTGAAACTTGGGGGGTATGGAAGACAAATCAGACTTCTGAAATGGGTACAGTAGTCTGGAAAGGTTGAGAACTACTGGCGTAAAGGACCTGCAAGTCCCATTGACTTCAGGCCCAGTCAGTGAGCCAAATTCTCCCTTCTCTTTTATTGGAGCAATATCATAACATTCAGCAAAGTGGGATTACTCTGGAATGAGCATTGGATGCTGAGAGGGTTTGAGTTATATCTGTCACAGCTTATTTCTTATCATTGTTGTTTTTTCTTATTATTCCTTTTTCCTATCATGCCAATTTCCATCAGTCTGTTGCTCCTAACATCCTAGACATTTACTTTAGGGAGACAAAACACAGTGCATGATATTTAACAGCTTTTATCTGTCTTTTCCTCCACTAGCTCCTGTTATTCTCTATTTGCTGGTAAATGACACTGACTTTGGACTGACTTTTGAAAGCTCCAGCTATGAGTTCAGTGTTTTGGAACAGGAACCAGTCACAACTGCTGTTGGCTCTGTGAAGGCCCTGACCGGAAGCATAGCCATTAGAGTCATATACTCTCTCAAGTCACATACTGACAAGTTTTCTGTTAATGACCAAGGAAACATTATGACCCTTGTCAGTTTAGATCGAGAAGAGCAGGATCTTTACAGCATCATTGTAGAAGCCGTTGATTCTGCGATGCCACCCAATTCAGCTGTGACTTTGGTACAGTATATTGCATTTTAAAGTGTTTTGAAAATGCTGAATATATAGTTTAAAAATAAGCAGTGATACCCAGAGGACACCATATTTTTAATGTCACATACTATAGAGAAATGATAGTTAGCAAAAGTATTTTAAGAATCAATTTGTAACTAGTTTCTGATTTTCTTAAAGGGACAATGTCAATTGGACTTCAAAAAGAGAGTAGTTTTCCTGGAGAGCCCCCTGCAAATTTCTGTAATTTTATAACTGCAGTTTCCTCTTTTTTAAAAAAGGTTGCTTTGTGAATGACCCATACAAATAACAAGGAATCTCAGTAACTCCTTATTTTGGGGAAACATTGAAACTGACTATATACAAAGTGCTGTCAAGTGTACAAAGTAAACAAGTTGAAAAAACAAAGAATTTTTTTTTTAATCTCTTTCAGTTAGAATAATTTTAGGTGTTACTGTATCACTGTTAGGCAGAAAGGAACTAGAGCAGTGAGATTTAAGTTGCTTCTGTCCCTTTAATTATAGTATTGGAATTTTGATGTTAGACAGAAGGTAAAGATTAAATGCTTTTTCCATTATAAATTTTGTTTGTAAGAGTTTTGCTAAGTTCCTTATTTTTACATCAGGCTGAAACTATCATAATGAATGCAATTTCTTTAATTTAGCTAAACTAGGTTTAACTTTCAAGTACAGTGTAAGAAGAATAAAGTATTTGCCAGGATTTTTTTTTTCTTCCACTGCATTGGTATTTTGTAGAGATAGGATTGAGTTGGGGAGGGGAAACCCACGGAATGAAATACGGTATGTGGGAAGGACAGAAATATTGGAAGTGTACGGGATAGAAGGAAAAAGATGCAGGGAAAAGAAGAGACAGAAGAAAGCAAAGGAAATAAGGAGGATGGAGTGAATGAGAAATGGGAGAAGAGGGAAATTGAAGGGAAGGAATGGAGAGACAGGACAAGGAATAAAATAATGAGAGGAGGGTGAAATGGGCAGCAAGGAGTAGGAGAACATTGAATAGAGATTAAAAAGAGAAAGTGGGAGATGGAAGAAGAAATTAAAAAAAGCAATAGATATAAATGAAAGTATAAAACCTTTTTATATTACACACACAGAGCTTATTTGTTGGTAAGTTGTAGTAGCATTGTAATTACATATTATTCTTGTTCATTCCAATCTGTGTTTTGGAGCAGCAATTAGAATGTGATTTATTATATTTAAATATATAACTCACATATATTGCTCTGCTTTTTTCTTTTTTGTATTTTAGTAGTGATGGAGGGAAAAATTCATTGTCTAGAACATTAGTGCAGTCAAGATTGCCCCTGGACAAATAAAGTTGCTTGAGGGCATGTCTACATGGCTCAGCAATGCACAGTACAGGGGTGTGATTTCTAAAGTGCACTAAAGTACTGTGTACTAATTGGTCCATGTAGACCCTGTGGGTGTGCACTAAAAGTTCTTAGTGTGCTTTAACATAAGACTGTTTGAAACAACACTACATTAAAATGCATTAGGGAACTTTTACTGCATACCCGCAGGGTTTACATGGACCAATTAGTATACAACACATTAGTGCACTTTAGAAATTACACCCCCATAGTGCTCACTGCTGCTCTGTGCAGGCATGGTTGAAAGCCACATAGAACACACTGGTTTTGCCTAGACTGTATACTATTCTGTCCACATATTATATTTCATAATTTGACCAAGATGCACCAGCTTGGTCGAGTCCTTGGGATTTAATTCCAGGGAAAGGAGCCCACATTATAGTTGTGTGAGACTGGCTGCATTATTTTTTTTTTTGACCCCCTTTTTAAATTCCTAGGCTGAGGCCTGGGATGTGGGTTCCAAATGAGAGCAACATTGATATGGTTTGGCAATACATCTGTACAAACCAAAGCTTAAGGAAGTGCTGACTCCCCTTTGACGAGAGTGACACACATGCAGCTGTTTATCAGAGCAAATCGCAAGAGCTTAACTGCAAGAATGTCACAGCTGCTACAATTCTAGAATGTTGGAGGTTGAATTGAAGGTTGCCACCAAATTATCTGCCTCCCACCCAGCACTGTATTAACTAGGTGAAGGGGGAGATAAGTAGTAATAACAAACTAAGATCAGTATCCTGCAAACAGTTATGCATATGGGTAACTTTATGCACGTATATAGTCCCTTGAAGTCAAAGTTACTCACATGGGTAGGTGTTTCCAGTATCAGGGCCTAAGTTGTGACTTTAATTTATGCAGTTTGGGATAATAATTATTGGGTTGAAATAATTGTTTAAAACAGTAGTTTCCAATGCGGGAAGAGTGGAATGGTTTTCAAAAATAACACTGAGCCCATCTTTCCCCCTCTTCTCCACAAACAACAAATATTACCATTTTACAAATAGAATTGAAATCAAATAAATGTGCTAGTTCTAAAACATAGAGGCCAATTCTTTTTGTACACTCAGTTTATAGAGCCCTTAGTGATGAAACAGTGCCGCGTTCTTGTGTCATTTCCAACCAGAAGCAAAAGTGGAAGAGTTGAAACTGACAAGAAAACCTCTTTTTGTGCTCAGTTTCGCAGACTGAATTGGGTTTAATCACCCTGAGACACATCCAAACCAAATCAGAACTCTGATATTATTGGTACCAACAGCAAATACACCAGCATTTTGTGACTAGTGATCTAGGCTCCCCACTTTCCCACTATAGGGCCAACTGTGTAACCCTTGAATCGCCCATGTTCACACACAAGTAATTTGTGTGAGGAAGTCCTAGACCAAGTGAGTACTAGAATATCTGGACCTAAATAATGGCCTTCTATGCTGGGTCCCTGTGCCCTGCTGCCACAGCCTGTCTCCCATGCAGCTGTGTACTCTCTGGCCTGCAATGGCGTTTTGATTGCTGCAAACCCAAATCTTGCTTGTGAGGCTCACTTGTGAGTCTAACACTTGCTACAGCCCCTTAGATAAGTGGCATTGTTGGGCAAAAGTCAACATGGTTTCTGTAAAGGGAAATCATGTCTTACTAATCTATTAGAGTTCTTTGAAGGAGTCAACAAACATGTGGACAAGGGGTATCCAGTGGACATAGTGTACTTAGATTTCCAGAAAGCCTTTGACAAGGTCCCTCACCAAAGTCTCTTATGTAAATTGAGTTGTCATAGGATAAGAGGGAATATCCTTTCATGGATTGAGAACTGGTTAAAAGACAGGGAACAAAGGGTAGGAATAAATGGTAAATTTTCAGAATGGAGAGGGGTAACTAGTGGTATTCCCCAAGGGTCAGTCCTAGGACCAATCCTATTCAACTTATTCATAAATGATCTGGAGAAAGGGGTAAACAGTGAGGTGACAAAGTTTACAGATAATACTAAGCTGCTTAAGATAGTTAAGACCAAAGCAGACTGTGAAGAACTTCAAAAAGATCTCACAAAATTATACAAATAATACGATGGGAGCTAATTTAGCTACAACTAATCAGGAAAGAGATCTTGGAGTCATCGTGGATAGTACTCTGAAGACGTCCACACAGTGTGCAGCAGCAGTCAAAAGAGCAAACAGGATGTTAGGAATCATTTAAAAAGGGATAGAGAATAAGACGGGGAATATCTTATTGCCCTTACATAAATCCATGGTACGCCCACATCTTGAATACTGCGTACAGATGTGGTCTCCTCATCTCAAAAAAGATATACTGGCATTAGAAAAGGTTCAGAGAAGGGCAACTAAAATGATTAGGGGTTTGGAACGGGTCCTATATGAGGAGAGATTAAAGAGACTAGGACTTTTCAGCATGGAAAAGAGAAGACTAAGGGGGGATATGATAGCGGTATATAAAATCATGAGTGGTGTGGAGAAAGTGAATAAGGAAAAGTTATTTACTTGTTCCCATAATATAAGAACTAGGTGCCACCAAATAAAATTAATGGGCAGCAGGTTTAAAGCAAATAAAAGGAAATTCTTCTTCACACAGTGCACAGTCAACCTGTGGAACTCCTCACCTGAGGAGGTTGTGAAGGCTAGGACTATAACAGGGTTTAAAAGGGAACTGGATAAATTCATGGCAGTTAAGTCCATTAATGGCTATTAGCCAGGATGGGTAAGGAATGGTGTCCCTAGCCTCTGTTTGTCAGAGGGTGGAGATGGATGGCAGGAGAGAGATCACTTGATCATTACCTGTTAGGTTCACTCCCTCTGGGGCACCTGGCATTGGGCACTGTCGGCAGACAGTATACTGGGCTGGATGGACCTTTGGTCTGACCCAGTATGGCCATTCTTATGTTCTTATGGCATCTGAATCAGAGGTGCTAGGTTCTTGTTGGCAGTCAGGCTCCTAATCTGCAAAGCCAGTATTCTAAAAGTTTGGATACTACTGTTCTTTTTATTGTTATTATTTGTATTAGTGCCTAGTAGCCCAAGTCATGAACACAGAACAAAAAGTCAGTCTCTGACTCAGAGAGCTTACAATCTAACTGACTCAGACAGAATTTACTCTTGTGTGCTATTTTTATGGCTCAGAAAAATGTCTTTCTTTTATATAGGTTACAATCATTGTGAATGACACCAATGACAATTCTCCTGTTTTCTCAACACTGATTCAAACCAAACGATCAGCTCCTGAGAATGAAGACACTATAGACTTTGGCATATTTTCTGCTGTAGACCAAGATGTAGGAATGAACGCCCTTATAAGCTACTCTTTGGAGAATCACTTTGAGGGAACTTTCCATATTAACAGTTCCACTGGCAGGCTGACTACAAAAGGAGCCTTGGACAGGGAAATGGTGGACAGTTATGAATTGAAAATAATAGTAAGTGGACACATGGATCTAACAGTTTGTCAGATACTCAACACAAGGCATAGAGAGGCTGAGAGAATACTGACCCATCATAAGAAAAACACTTTCCAACAGTGAAGTATTGTAATATTGGGCCAAATTCATCCTTTAGTGAGTGACTAAATGAGTGAATTTGGGTTAATTCATGGGATCTGATTCTCTACTGATGTAAATTGGTGCAGCAAAGAATTTGCACGACAAAGTTAATATTTTAAAGATTAAATATTATCATAAAACATCAGCATGACTTGATGTGAATAAATTGTTCCTCAATTCATTTCAGGCTGCAGTTGTTGAAGTACTACTGCACCATAACATTTTTTTAATGGCTTCGCCAATCCATATCAGGCATCACTCTCAGCTGATGAATATGTTTTTTCAATATATACATATTTAAATCTTCTTTTTATATTACTTGATAAATTATTTGTGTTTCCTCATGAAGCTTCCAAAGGAAAACATAGTCCCTGACTGAAGAGCCTTTACATTGTGGGCATGTTTTCATGAGAGTCAGCCCATTGACTTCAATGGGATTACTCCTGTGACGAAGTGCTCATTGACATAGTAAAGGTTTCCACACTGGACCACACATGCACAGGTAGACTTTCAGGGGCTCTTTGGTTTAAACACATTTATTTATTTAACCTGGCAAAGAGAAGATTCAAGGAAGACAGTCAGAACTATGGGGTAGGGGCATAGTCAAAACTGAGCAGACGCTTCTTAAAAGACAATAAATTCAGAATTAATAAAAGGAAGTACTTTGTATCAATAATTGGGCTTGGAAGTATTACATTATCAGTAAACATTGATTTCACTGTACACATGCAAATTGATGAAAAAAATATTTCCATCAATGATAATAGGAATTTACAAATAGGCAACATAAGAAAAATGCTGCTTGAGAACTTCTTAGAGTTTGATTTAAGGATATTTACTTTGTAAATTTTGACATGTAATGTTGACAATTTGTGTTTTTATGGTTCTAAAACTTTAACTTTTTGAATCTCAGAGTCTACTGTCCTTAAATAACTATTTTCTGACTCCCCATAATTTCCCACAACTGTGAAAATTCAAATAGATTAAAAATAGGCTTAAAATCCATAATAATTTTCAACTGTGAAAATTTTTATTGATAGAGATAGAAAAAATGCAAAAATAAACATTGATATTATCTGTCAATTTATTAAAAAAATCAAATTCTTCCAAGTCTGCCAGTAATTAAGTATTGTATGTTTGTATATACAATATAGATATAATACATTCACACACATATATCAAAATAACCTAGTGTATTAAAGCACTCTACAGAATATAGAAAGAAAGAAGTCCCTGCACCAAAGAGTGATGGCAGAGCACAGTCATCTTGTAGAATTTAATTTGTTCAAATTTCAGATATACATATCTGACTATAACAGATGGATTGTTAAATTATTGATTATTGGCCAAATTCTGCAGTTCTTATTTAGGTAAAACACTAGTTTATGTTAATAGGCATAAGTTGCAAAAGTTAATGGGAATTTCACCTGACTAAGGACTGCACAATTTAGCCCTATATTCAGTTATGAGTTATTTCTTTACAGGCCACTGATTCTGGATTTCCCAAACAATCTGCAAGTTTAGTTCTCAGCATCACTGTGGAAGATGTGAATGACAACCCTCCAGTGTTCCTACAGAAATCATTTAATGTGACTGTGAAAGAGAATGAGCCTCCAAGTGTGGTATGTAAACTGA
The DNA here is from genome assembly GCF_965152275.1 of Natator depressus. Lineage (NCBI taxonomy): Eukaryota > Metazoa > Chordata > Testudines > Cheloniidae > Natator > Natator depressus. The sequence continues at coordinate 189,518,926 of NC_134236.1, forward strand.
AGACGAAATAGCCTTCCGTTGTGGGATTTTTTTTTTTATATAAAGCTTAGAAGTGCTGCCTTATCCTTGGTGGACCTGGATACCTGCCTTACTGATATTAATTAGAGATTCGTAAGACTCAGGGGGAAAGGTATCTCATTAGAAATCAGCAAGGATTCTGCCACATCTCAGTCATCTGCATTGCAGTAGATTGTGTTGCCACTCTAACAGTACTGGAGAATTCCATATCAGTAATTAAGGCAGTAAATGTAAAATATAAAATCCTGCAAACCATTTGGTCAATCGGTCACTGTGTTACTTATGCTCTGTCTTTTTTCTCGTCTAGATTTTGAATGTGACAGCCACAGATAAAGACACAGGTTACAATGCTATTATTCATTATGGCCTAACTGAAGCAACTTCATTTTATCTCGGAGAACTTTCTGGACATATTACAACCCTGCAGCCTCTGGATTATGAAAATTGTGCCCAACACACAATTGTACTGAAAGCTTTCAATCCTGGAGATCCACATTTCCAGGATACAGCAAATGTTACAGGTAGAGAAAACTTACCTCAGAGAATTTACCCCAGTTTTTGCTGTAAACTTTTCCAAGGCTGCTATGCATAGACACATAATTGTAAGCCATGTATAAAGTCTTCTTTAGTAATATCAACCCGCTAAAGTAAAATATTTTAGTTAATGGCAATGGGATTTTGACTAGAGTTGGCTGAAATATTTTTCAAAACGAGCTTTTGTCCAAAAAAATTTTTTTTTCAAAAACAAAACTTTTCACAACAAATAGTCATTACTGCTTCGGTAGATATCAGTGGGAACTACTGAGTGCTCAGCACTTCTGGAAATCAGGTCACGTGATTCTGGTAAGTGTACTTCTGATTATTGTATGAAACAGAAGCTGATGGACATCCAAAGAGTCCTACAAAAATCCTGCCTTACAACTTTTTAACGCCTCCATGTGCTCCTTTATTAAACCTTTATTTTAGGTGTACACAGAACTGAATAGATCCATGAGACCAGGAGATTTGAGATACAGAAATAGAGCACTAGATCCTTAGTTTGTGTAAATCGACATAGCTCCAAGATAATTCAGTGGAGCTACACTGATTTACACCCGCTGAGAATCTGGCCCATAGTCATTTAGACTAAACTCACATTTTCATTTGTCTATATATCCTTTCATTTAGTTAACGTGGAAGATGTAAATGAAGAAGGACCCAGATTTGACAGGCCTTCATACTACAAGATTCTTCAAGACAATTCAACTGCTGGCATGATGGTAATAGATATCAATGCAACAGATGAAAGCAAAGGTTTTGATGAAGGCATTTACTACAATCTAACAGGTACAGTGGAAATAACCACCTCTGGCATGAATTGCTGTGGTCTTGATAGCACTAATATACTTCTTAAAATTTTGCAACTAGAGTGGAGACTTTTGGAAGGTAAAGCACAATGAAATTGTGCATCTGCAACATCCCATTCTGAGGCATCTGTAATGGGATAACCTTAAGGGCCCGATCCTGGGAGTCCTCTGTGCATAAAACTCCCATTGGAATTCAATGAAAAATTATTATTATTATTATTATTATTAATACATTTTTATATGATAATAGCACCCAGAGACCCCAGTCAGGATCAGGGTCTCCATTGTATCAGGTGCTGTAGAAACAAATTGATAGACATGGAGTGAAATCCTGGATCCACTGAATTAAATGGGAGTTTTGCCACCAACTTAATTGCGGCCATGATTTCACCTGTGCCCCCTGTCTCACAGAGTTTCACAATCTAATTAAATATGAGATACAACAAGTGAATTTAGCTACAAACTAAGGAGGAGGATGTTAATGAATATAGGCTCTTGTGGTTCCATAAGATAACTGTAACTATGGTATTTATATGGCCCCCATCACCATAGTATCGGAATACCTCACAATTTTTAATGTATTTATCTTTCCAGCATCCCTGTAAGGTAGGGAAGTGCTATTATCTCCATTTTACAGAGAATGAGCCAAGTCACAAAGAGACTAGGACCTAAAGCCTCAAAGATATTTAGATGCGTAAATCCCACTGAGATCATAGAATCATAGAATATCAGGGTTGGAAGGGACCTCAGGAGGTCATCTAGTCCAACCCCCTGCTCAAAGCAGGACCAATCCCCAATTAAATCATCCCAGCCAGGGCTTTGTCAAGCCTGACCTTAAAAACTTCTAAGGAAGGAGATTCTACCACCTCCCTAGGTAACGCATTCCAGTGTTTCACCACCCTCCTAGTGAAAAAGTTTTTCCTAATATCCAACCTAAACCTCCCCCACTGCAACTTGAGACCATTACTCCTTGTCCTGTCATCTTCTACCACTGAGAATAGTCTAGAACTATCCTCTTTGGAACCACCTCTCAGGTAGTTGAAAGCAGCTATCAAATCCCCCCTCATTCTTCTCTTCTGCAGACTAAACAATCCCAGTTCCCTCAGCCTCTCCTCATAAGTCATGTGTTCCAGACCCCTAATCATTTTTGTTGCCCTTCGCTGGACTCTCTCCAATTTTTCCACATCCTTCTTGTAGTGTGGGGCCCAAAACTGGACACAGTACTCCAGGTGAGGCCTCACCAATGTTGAATAGAGGGGAACGATCACGTCCCTTGATCTGCTGGTTATGCCCCTACTTATATATCCCAAAATGCCATTGGCCTTCTTGGCAACAAGGGCACATTGTTGACTCATATCCAGCTTCTTGTCCACTGTCACCCCTAGGTCCTTTTCCGCAGAACTGCTGCCGAGCCATTCGGTCCCTAGTCTGTAGCGGTGCATTGGATTCTTCCGTCCTAAGTGCAGGACCCTGCACTTATCCTTGTTGAACCTCATCAGATTTCTTTTGGCCCAATCCTCCAATTTGTCTAGGTCCCTCTGTATCCTATCCCTACCTGCTACCGTATCTACCACTCCTCCTAGTTTAGTATCATCCGCAAATGTGCTGAGAGTGCAATCCACACCATCCTCCAGATCATTTATGAAGATATTGAACAAAACCGGCCCCAGGACCGACCCTTGGGGCACTCCACTTGATACCGGCTGCCATCCAGACATGGAGCCATTGATCACTACCCGTTGAGCCCGACAATCTAGCCAACTTTCTAACACCCGTGCTGGAAACCTGGGGACTATGGCCCCCCACTTTTTAACAAAAGAAATATAAGCACAGAATTAATGTCCCCCAGATCCCCCCCTCACACACCCGCAAGATAATACATTCTGTCAGAGAGGCACTGCAGTTACACCGTTTGCCCATCAGGGGCTGCTGTGGCACTAGAAGATAGGGCAGGTGGCTCACTGCCAGAGCATCAGCCGCCACTGAGAGGGAGGAGGCACTCTGGCCTTCCCCCCAACACACACTTCTACAAAGGTTTTGGCTCCTTTGGTGCCTAAACATCCTTGAGGATCTGGGCTTAAGCTACTTACCAAAGGTCACACAGGAAGTCTGTGGCAGAGCAGAGACTTAAATTCAAGTCTCTGAAGTCCTAGGCTAGTGCCCTAATTGCTGGATCATCATCTCAGTATGCATCACTTAATGCCTCTGAATCATTTAAACTTTCCATTTTAATTATCATTTTAAAAATACCCTGTCGAGCCACAGGCCCATGTGCAACCTTCATGTCTGTCACACCACCCACTTCTCCTTTAAATAGGTGATCCTGGGTGCACTGGATCATCTATAGGTGATCCTGGGTGCACTGCCTCTGAGTTCAATACTTTACTTACTTACTTAATTATTTCTGCCTTCCTTCCATAGAGATTTTCTCCAACCACCCATCTACCTTGCATTATTAGTCCCCTTCCTTTAACAGAAAGAAAAACGAACACTACAAGTTCCTCAGATGATGGAAAATAATCATAATACTTAGCTCATCTGTGAATTCCCCCCCACCCCCTTGGTTGCCTGTCTTTGTAGGAGTGTGAAGCGCCAGAGGGTTTTCCCATTCTCTCTGCTGCTCTCCAGAAGGCAGGGCTGGGTCTATGTAGAAGCAAGGTGGCAGAAAACCCATTGGTCCATTATGATGCAAATATTCTGATGTCATTGTGATCTGGGACTGTGATGGTGCCATGGAGGCCTGCCCATTCACAAACCCCTTACTGAGTTATTCCACCTTTCCCTTGCCTCCCCATCCCATCCACTTTCACCACGTTCTGTTTTCACTTGGGGATCTGGGATAGAACAGGTTGGCTCCATTGGAAGTTTCCTATAGCCATATTTCTCTCTCTGTAGGTGGGAATTTTGAAGGCCTTTTTAAGATTTCAAGTATCATGGGACAGATCACTTTGACAAGAGACATAGTGAAACAAACTACCACTGTGCAGTATTCTTTGATGGTCACTGCAACAGACTCAGGTCTTCCACCTCTTTCAACCTCTGTCAAGGTACTGAACAATATTGCCTTAGCCAGTGCTCACACAGTATATTCAACAAGTTGCTTTGTTCTAAATGGAATGTCACCACACAGGAAAAAAGACCTAAGCATCTACAGGGACAGTTCAATGATAACCTGTGCTTAATGCATAGCAGCAGTCAAAAAAGCAAACCATGTTATTGCATGCATGAGGAGTGGGATAGAAAATACTGCAAATATTATAATGCCATTATATACATACATGGCATGCCCCCACCTAACAAAAATAGAAGGAGTGCAGGACACAGGGGAAGAAAATGAGAGAAATGAGACTTCTTTGTGGGATCTAAAGATTGGGACTGTTTAACTGAGAGGACCAAATAAGAGGGAACATGGTGGAGGTATATAAAATAATGAACAGGAGTAGGTAAATCAAGTATTCATATTTACCCTCTCATTATACAAGAAGAGGGGCATTCAATTAGATTGTTAGGCAACAAATTTAAACCCAGCAAAAGGAAATACCCTTTTATTCAATGTTCATAATAAGCCAGTGGAACTCATTGACACAAAATATTGTTGAGGATAAGAGTTTAACAGGATTCAGAAAAGGATTGGACATTTGTGTGGGTAAAAAACATGCATGGTTACATTAAACAGAATTCAAAAATATAGAATCATAAGCCCGCATTCTTCAGGGAATAGGACAGCAACTAACTGATGGAGTTTAAACCTAAACCCCAGTTAAAGATGATCAGCCAGTAGGCACTGTCTGTACATAATTTGTAGCCATTTTTTCATAAAATAAAGTACAATTATCTTAAAATAACGAATATATTCTAAAATATTTATATTTTTAAATCTCTCCTCATGCTCTACAAATTCCAGTGGAAGAGTTTGTTAGAAGTCCTATCACACAAATCAATACCCCTTTCCTTGAGCTGTTTAGCCAACTGAGCTATCTGATGTGTGCTTTATTATCTGAAATCCCTCTATATAATTAGAAAAATCATACTGGTGAACTAAATTAATCATCAGGCTGGTACCTCACTTACTCAAATTACCTTCAAGAGATTAACATGTCAAACAACATATAACAATATCAGCTGTTGCTCTGTTTTTTAATCATTGACATGTTGCTAGACTATTTTACCACTGCAAAATGATAAAAGAAAATCTGTTTGCATTGAAAACCTAGTAACATTACTGTTGGGTTTTTCCTCCTAGGTGTCAGTGATGATTGCACCCATCAACACTTCATTCCCAGTGTTCTCTGCAGTTGTCTACCAGCCTGATGCTCTGAGTGAGAAAGCATTAGCAGGGACATTCGTAGTACAGATCAGCGTGCTGTATAAGAGTCCTATAATATACACCATTATATCAGGCAATGAAAAGGGTAAGCTGTTTATATGAAGTCACTGAATAAAGGTATGTATGTGATAAAGAAGCTCCTCCACAACCCATCAAAATACTCTGCTGATTCCCTCCCCCTTTTTTGTGTGTGGATGTTTCTCTCTCTCTCATTCTCTGTGTTTCTCTTTTTATAAAGCATTTCGGGTGAAATCCTAGCCCTGTTGAACTCAGTGGCAAAACTCCCATTTACTTCAGTGGGACCAGGAGTTCATAGGAACGTAGAAATTACCACACTGGATCAGACTAGCAGTCCACATAGTCAAGTATCCTGTCTCTGGTAGTGGCCAACACCAGATGCTTTCAAGGAAGGTATAAGAACCTTGCAAAGCAGATGTGGGGTAATTTGTCTCCCACATTAGGTTTCATCGTGATCTCTAATAAAAAAGGGTTTAAGCCTTCAAGTGCAAGGTTGACTATGCCTTCCAAATTGTTTGTTGTCATTAATTGTGATAATTTTGGATATTCTTGATATCTGTATAAATCCATATTTCACCCTTAGAGCTTGTCTAGATGAGCCGTTAGTGCTCAGTAAGCTTGGGTGTAAATCTACTGTGGTCTGCCATGCACTAACCGGTCATGTGCATCCTGCTACATTGCACTAAAAGTTTCCTAGGGCACGCTAACTTCCTGTTTCAAAATGAAGTAGATCAAAACGCACTGGGGAACTTTTAGTCTGCAGTACTGGGTCCACATGGACAGTTAGTGCACAGCACAATAGGGAGCTGTAAATTCACAGCCCAGCATGCCATGCACTACCTGTTTGTCTTGACAGGCCCTAAGTGTTCTTTTTGGAAGGCACTATAACAAGTGAGTTTTCTGGGATGGTTTGCGTAATAAGACCTGTATCTCTCGGATAGTTTCAAAAGTTGAGAAAATGGTACATAGTGTAATCTGTGTTTTCTTTCTTTCTTAGGTTACTTTAGTATTGATCAGTTTAGTGGCATAATAAGAACAACAAAGAACCTGACAGTAGAAGAGTTTCCAATCCTCTTTATCGTGCAAGCAATAGATTCGTCTGAACCCAACATCTACAGTCAAGCTTCTGTGCAAGTGACAGTCATTGATGAAAATGATTTCCCTCCTGTTTTCCCATCCTCTTTGTTTGAAGCAACACTACAAGAGGTGAGAAAATGTTATCCCCCAAACAATGAAATGTTGTCCTTTGCGCTGAAAGTTAATGTGCTAGTAAACATCCAATGAGGGGAAAAGACTCAAAATGTTGTCTTGACATGTAATTATATATTTGAAACTGAAAACTCCAGCACATAAAGAGAAGTACATGGAAACATAAACACATTGAGGAAACACTGATCTTTCGCTAACGGGACTCCACTGAAAGAAAACATCAAACCCTTCTTGCACATGGGTTTGCCCTTAGAGCTTGCTCTTGCACCTTCTCAACCTATTTAGGGAACTGTTGGGCTGCAGATACTTGCTTTGACTTTTCTCTGCCTCCTGCAGTGAATAAGAAGGAAGACTCCATTAAAATAGCTCTTTCCCCTCTGCTTTCTCCAGCAGTATCCATTATGATTTATCTTGCTCATAAACTAACAGCAGCGTTCCAAGCAAACCAGATTTCTAATTTAGTCTGTCACTAAACTCCTTTTTGCCTGCCAAGGAAGCCACATTTTAATTCTGAAAATGAATCCAGCTCAATATTTCAACTAGTGATTTGCTTTTTTTAAATAACACCTCAGTACCTTTCAGCGTCCAGCTATAAAAAAATAAAATAAAGCACATCAAGGTTATTTTGATATATGCTGTGATGCATGCTTTGCATCTAAGATTAACAGCTGGCCCATACAGATTCCCTTTAAGGAACACAGCCAATATGAAACCTGCTCTGTTTCCAAAACTGAGTTAAAACTTTATTTAGCTACTACCCCTGCCACTGACCCATCTGCTAATTTGGAGGTAGGGTGGGGGTTACGATCACATTTTCCAACCTCCCCAAAAAAGTATACAATTGTCTGCCATATTTCTGTGTGAAAGACTCACACAGAGGGAACTGACTAACTAGGGACCTCCCAGTGGCTTCAGTGGCTTTGGATCAGGCCTTAACTGAAAGAATGAAATTGACTGTGCACAATGTGCTGTCAAAGGAACAAAAAAAAAAAATAGTAAAAAAGCTGAAATTACATAAAAATGTTTTTATTTATTTATCTTTCAGTTATAAGTAAAATTGCTAGGCAAACAATAGTCAGAAGCAGTATGACTCTTCAGTTGACAGTGTTCCTTTAATTTCAAAAAGGTGGGGGCAGAGGCTGTTGAGTTTCTCCTTAAAACAAAGCCACACACGTTGCTCTAAAAATTATTCATATTTAAAACAGGAAAAGGCAGCTAATCAAAACATCTTTGACCATTTTCCTCTGTTCTGTATTGACAGAATTCAACTTCTACCCAAATCATTCAGCTGAAGGCTCACGATAATGATACAGGTAGAAACGGTTTTCTCACATACGGCATTCTGAGTGGAGATAGACAGAAATTCAGGATAGATGAAGCTACTGGGATTCTTTACTCCACTGTTCCTGTTGATTATGAAGAGGGACCTACAAAGTATCAGGTTTGCTTTAAACTGCCACTTCAAGTTTTTCCCTATTCCGATTTCTTGATTTAACCCCAGGGTAATCAGTGAGATTTTGTTTTGTTTTGGTTCAGATGGGTTTGAACATTTTATGTATCATTTAAAAAGATATGCGTCTTTACATAATATCTATTCAAGTCAAACACTGATAGTACGTAATAATTACTAATATAACATACAGTAAGGCAAGGATCTTAGGCCCCACTCTGTAAAGATTTAAGCATGTAAGTAACTTGGACTTCATGTGCTGGGGCTGCCCATTGGCATAAGGTTAAGCATGTGCTCAGATCTTTGCAGGATCAGGGCCTTAGAGATAAAAGAGCTCAAAATCAATGCATGCAATTTTTTGTTGCCACATGTGTTACTTCTGTTTTCTCTTTCACCAAAAGCTAATTTACTAATAGGTTCATTTGATAATAATACTTTATATATAGAAACATTTGGATGAGAAAATGTTTCAATTTTTCAGACACATTTCATGCATTGTCTTTAAGGTGACCTTGAAATGCTGGTTTTAAATTTAAAAAAATCAAAAAGCTCTTCCCATTATGCAATTGACCCAGTAGCTATATTTGTGTTATTTATAGGTTGTAATATATGCTGAAGACAATGGGATCCCTGAGAAGAAAAGGGGTTATTGCACCATCATCATAAACATCACTGACATTAATGACTGCCAACCAGTGTTTGACCCAGGCAATACACTCAGTGTTACGGAAAATGCACCTGTAGGATTCATTGTTGGAAAAGTCACTGCAACAGACAAAGATGAGGGAGATAATGCCTTTGTTCTGTATAATCTCATAGGTAACAAGCAATTCTCTTATGGAAACAACTGTCTAATTTTGATTCATAATGTCCTCTCTCCTGTGAGCATCAACAGCATTATATTTAGAGTCTTGTAGCTCCTCACTATTTAATCCAAATATATATATTACCAATCTACAACTGTACTGTCTTTTTACAATGCTCAAACTGATTGAGTAGCAATTGTTGTTGGACCGAAATTTTGCTCACTTTTAAATCATACTACTAACTGCAGTTAAAAATAACCTTTCATCCACCTGAAAAAAACCTCTCTTCTATTCTGAAAACTCTTAACTGATCTGCCACATAAACTGTAATCAACGTGATTCATTCTGGTAGAAAGAACACTTTTAATACATGCTGTGTCAGCTTCTGTGTGTTGAGGAAAGGGTTGAGGCCTGATTCTCCCCTGGGTAGAACCTTGGCATTCCTACTTGTGCAGAAGGGGTGTCAAATGCTACCAAATCAGAATTCTCTACTCACACTTGTGGATTCTGGGCATTTTACACTCACTTTGAAAAGGTGTAAATGATGCCACAAGAGAATCAGTCCTGGCAATGTTTTTTCCCCCTTGTTGGGAGAATGAGTGCACATGTATTCCGCTTATTTTTTCATATTGTCTCTTTATTTCCTATGTGCACAAAGTTCCTACTATGGCTTTGAACAAGTGTGGGCAAAAAGCAGTAAAAACCACAGCAAAGTTTCCTCAAATATAGCAGTACCATGGCCAGATCAACTGCAAAACAGCTTTGTTTTCAAGTTCCTAACCAGACTTCAGTTTGTCTGTGTTGAATAAATCTTTCTGAAAGTCACTGAGATTTTTCTGTAGCATGTTTTGGTTGTCAAAAATAATAATCACCTCTTCTCCAAGTATGTGCGTCACTCACCTGCCTGGACTGAGAATCAATTGAGAGTCAAAGCTGCTCCTTCTTAACTAAATGGGATAAGTATAGACTCAGGCCACTACCGCTCCAGCAGTACAAAGAAGGTAGAAAGCATTAGGAGTGTGACTGGGGAAAGAGGCATGTCTGGAGCACTGCTATGCCTCAGCAATCCCTGGCTGTTGTAATGGCCCTTGGAAGCTGTTGCAGACAGCAAACTTGGAGCAACACTGAGGCTCCAAGTTATTTCTTGAGACTGAACAGTGACCGGCAAGCTGAAGGTCAGGGAACTGTAATGGTGGATGATAGCCCTCTTTGTACCCTCCAGATCCCCTGGGCTGCACTGGCCCAGAATAGCTAGTTTTCAGGATTTGGCCCAAGGTGTCCAATATATTGGCATGAATTGTCCAACAGCAGTTGCCATTTATTGTCCTCACTTTAGGTATCTTTAAGCATGGAGCTATTTAACCCTTCGTTGAGCTGGTGTCTATGCAGTATCTGTTGACCCGTTCTCTTGGTTCCCATCGCAGATATTCATTTCACTCACATTATTTGTTTAGTTCATATCTTTACCATTTCTACTGCATTACCTTGATTGTGTGAAACAGGATTGCTTTCAGAGCAAGAAAGATGTTAATAGCTGACTGGAGAGTGTTGCCAGCTACCTGCCTCTCAGACAGTATTAATGTATAATGTTTCCTTGAATGTACTTTAGGTGGTGGTGGAAATATATTTGAAATAGATGAAGTACATGGGAACATTAAGGTAAAGAATTCCCCAGACTATGAAACCCTGAACAGATACATCCTTACAGTGAACGCATGCAACAATAAATCTGCCCCTTTCTATCAGGTGAGAGCATTTTTATAATACATGGGAACGTTACCGCTCAAAGCAGGTCTAGACCACATAGCGGGTAGCGCTCGCCCCGCAACAAAGACTAGTGGAGCTGCTCCAGTGCTAAAGCAGCTGGTGGGGCTGTGAGGCATTGAAAACGTTATGACCTTAAGCAAAGAATCTCCCAGTGCCCCACTCACCGCACACCCTTGCCTTTCAAGGTGAAGCATTCTAGGTCAACTTCTCAAAGCACATCCAAATGATATAAACTTCTAATTTATCATTAGTACATTTTTTACCTTTATAGTAAATATTAGGGGTCATGAAATTCTTTGACTTTGAATAAGGAATTACCAGCCCATCACTGGTGATTTGTAAATCAAGATTGATACGTTTCTAAAAGATCTGCTCTAGGAATTATTTTGCGGAAGTTCTATGGTCTGTGTTACACAGGAGGGCAGACTAGACGATCACAGTGTGGCTTTGGAATCTATGAATCAGAAAATTTGGAGGGTGGATGTGGCCAAAGGGACAGATTCTCCTCTCATACTGACTTGCGACCAGTGTAAGTGCAGTGACTTGAATGGAGTTACTCCTGATTTCACAGTGTTAAGTGGGAGGAGAATCAGACCTTAGCATTGGCTCAAATGTTTTAATAGTTATTATAAGGTACAACTGTTTAAAGCAGCACAGAAAGGGGCTGTCCACATATTCATGTTATGGGTCAGATTCTGCCACCTGTATTCATGATTGATGAGTAGTATCTTACGCCATAACTAGTCCCATGGGGATGAATGTCAGAATCAGGGCCTACATTATTTCCCAGCCAACCTCTGCTGGGGAAGAGGACTGCTTGCTGTTGCTATTAGCATAGTAATTACACTGATATTTTTCAAACCACCAAATACTGATCTCCAGATCAGTGAAAATTAATTTGCAGCAAATCTTTCCAGTTCTATAGTATCTATTTTTAATTTTGAAAAGCTATAATATAAACATTAAAAAAAAATAGCAACACTTTGCCTTTCCCTCATAGCATCTGAGGTATGGTATGCTGTCCCCATACATCACATCATGCCATGTCTTATTCACTCAGAATGCTATAGCCCTTTTACAGTGTAGAATCCAACAGCTCCTGTAAATGTGTTGCCTCTTCTCATATTCATGTCCTGTGTTGATCTTGGATGTAGAATTCTGTGAAGTGAATAAAGAAATTAAAGCTATGCTAATATTATACCACAGGGTTCTTTGGATTCTAATTTGTGTTTACTGTTGCAAGCAAGGATAAAAGAGTCATCTTAAATATTCTAAACATATCTGAAATAATTTTGTTTTCCAGGCCAATACTACCGTCACTGTTGTAGTGGCTGATATAAATGATAACGCTCCAGAATTCACTGAGGACTCCTATTTTGCTGCAATAAACATGACTAATCCTGTAGCAGCTCATGTCATTACTGTGAAAGCCACAGACAAAGATCAGGTGACTGTTAGTTTTTAATTTTAAGACTGTTGTAAGATTTTCTCCACCCAAAATGGGGAATCAGGACTCCTGAATTCTTTTTCTGACATTGACTCACTCTGTGATTTTGGGCAAGTCATTTAACTGAGCTGTACTTTCGTTTCCTCCTTTGCAATATATGGGTTATACCTATCTCACAGAAGTGTTGTGCGGCTTAATTAATTAGTGTTTGTAAAGTTATTTGGACTCCTCAGATAGAAGGTAATAGAAAAGTGAAAAATACTGAATATGAGGTATGTACCCACCAGACTCTCATAGAATCATAGAAGATATGGGTTGGAAGAGACCTCAAAAGGTCATCTAGTCCAACCCCCTTCTCAAAGCAGGACCAACACCAACTAAATCATCCCAGACAGGGCTTTGTCAAGCCGGGCCTTAAAAACCTCTAAGGATGCAGATTCCACCACTTCCCTAGGTAACCCATTCCAGAGCTTCACCACCCTCCCAGTGAAATAGTGTTTCCTAATATCCAACCTAGACCTCCCCCACTACAGCTTGAGACCATTGCTCCTTGTTCAGTCATCTGCCACCACTAAGAACAGCCGAGCTCCATCCTCTTTGAAACCCCACTTCAGGTAATTGAAGGCTGCTATCAAATCCCCCCTCACTCTTCTCTACTGCAGACTAAATAATCTCAGTTCCCTCAGCCTCTCCTCATAAGTCATGTGCCCCAGCCCCCTGATCATTTTCATTGCCCTCTGCTGGACTCTCTCCAATTTGTCCACATCCTTTCTGCAGTGAGGGGCCCAAAACTGGACACAATAATCCAGATGTGGCCTGACCAGTGCCGAATAGAGGGAATAATCACTTCCCTCGATATGCTGGCTGTGCTTCTACTAATGCAGCCCAATATGCCGTACGCCTTCTTGGGAACAAGGGCACACTCTCCACAAGTATCCTCAAAATATTTTACACTGCACACTCGACTACTGTTCATTGTGTTGCTACTCCCAGGAACACCAGTCCTGAGAGTAATACTTCCACAAATAGTTGCATTTGATCTATGCATTTCTAGTGCACTTATCACTGTGCACAGTGAGTGGTATTGGACAGTCTGCTAGCTCAGCATAGCAACATCATTCCTGAACATAGCCCTTTCAGGAGAGGGAACTTCCAGAAGTGCCATCAAAAGAAATATCAGTGGCTGTTGCCTCCCTACTTGATGAGGTACAGATCTGGTCAAACTATGTATCTCCAGCTCTAACTTACTGCTATAATAAAACTAAAAGCTCTGTTTTGCTATGTTCCTTCTCATTTCTTTTCTTCTTCTTTTATTTATAAATACTTTTTAACTTTCAGTGTGAATGTAATGCTCATGAAAGATACTGAGTTGACAGCTGGAGAGACTCAAGTCCTCTCTTAATGGACAAAACAGGAACAAGGGAGTTAGCAATGCAATCTTCTTCCACACGCTCCTGACCAAGGGCGTCAGGGAGAAAGAGAGAGTAGTTCAGTCTCCATGTCCATTCAGTCCTTGGCCTCTCTGTGAAGATTGCCTAGAAGTGTGTCAATCACCACCAGTTGTGGAAGGGGTGGTTATGTAAGCGGGGGAATAGTCCCACTATTGTGGGGAACTTCCCTGGCTTCTGCACTACCCCAGTGAAATGGGCTAGCAAAAGGATCTGAGTCCTCTCTCCCACTTCCTTTACCCAGTGGCCTCCCTGCCCTTGAGGACTCCCCTTCCACTCTCCTGTCTGGCAGAGTCCTCGTAACCCCAACAAGGCTGGGCCCAGAATTACTGGGGGGCTTGACCCCCAACCCTGCTGTGGTCACTTAGGACAGGGGCTAGGGTGTCCCCACTCCAGGGTACTCTCTCTGCACTGGGCACTTCTCTGACCCACTGACCATTACATACAAGTTAAAGCAAATGCAAGTTATTTAATCAACAATTAATTTTAAAAAGAATAAGGAAAAATGGGAAAGGTTAAAGGAAACTCGCTCTGTGGCGAGGAACATCACAGTCTCTCTGGAATGTCAGGGCAGTTCACAGTCTGTTCCTTGTAAGTCCCAGGCCTTCTTCTCAGGCCCTGGCTTTGCTGCAGGGATGCTGTGGGTTGGACACTTGCTCTGGTGGTGGCCACACGCTCTCAGGCTCTAAGTGGTAGGACCCTTCTTCCCAGTGTCGGCCCCGCCCTTTCGGGGTTATGATCCAAGCCTGGCCTGCAGAGCCTCTTGGCTGAGGCGTCTCCCTGTGCTGGGCTCGCTGCCCAGGGTCCCCCTCGGTCTCCCCAGCTGCTCACCGCACCCAGCTCCGGACTGCTCCAGCCCCAGCTGCACCACTCTGTCTCTGCACTACGGCTGCTGCTCTGCCTCCAGCTCCCTGGGCTGCTTCTTTGGCCGCTCTGGTTGCTGCAGCTCTGCTCCCAGGACAGGTCTGCTCTCTCTGGGCTGTGCCTCTGGCTTTGGGGCTGCAGCTCTGCTCCCAGGACAGGGTCTGCTCTCTCTGGGCTGCTTTTCTGGTCCCTCTGGATCTGGCACACCTCTGCTCCCCAGCTTAGCTTGGTCCCCTGCTTTCTCCTTAGCTCAGCCCCACACTGTCTGACCCAGGCAAATCCAGCTCACACGGAGGACGGGGCCTCCCTGGCCTCCTGACTCCCTGATTAGCCTGCTCGCCCTGTCATTCAAGCTGACCTGGAGCATTGTCCTCTCCCCATTGTTCCTGGGGGCTGTCAGTCTCAGGGTCCTGATTCCCCCTCAACCCTTCCCCTTTTTAGTACTGGGAGCTAGCAACTAAAACACCCCCACTGAATGTTAGTAAGGGGGCAACAGTCCCCTTACAGTTAGGTCATATGGACCCCCGGCCACTGAGAACTTGACTAAGACCACCAAATCCTGTCTCAGGGATGTGTTTCAGAATTAAAGAGGCAGTTGAAAGTGCAATTTGGGATTTTTTTCTGCTCTCTCTTCTTGGTGCTTGGGAGGTATTAAAAACAAAAAACTTAAATCATTTCTCTCTTCCTGCGTAGTAGTTTGAACACTTGGTGCCTGATCTGAAGCCCGCTGAAGTCAGTGGAAATACTCCTATTGTCTTCAGTAGGCTTTGATTCAAACCCAGAGAGCCTGATGTTCAGCCATTTTAATTTGGCAGATGCGGCTTTAAAAGTGGAAATAATTGTGCCTAATTCACTGTGAGTGCGAATTTACAGAAACAATTATACATTAGCATAAAATTGTGCCTGCATTGAGGCCCAGATGAAAATCATATCATCTGTATCCTGTGTTCCATCCTCATACAGAATGACCACTGACATCAAGACAGGACTCAGAGAATATGGGGCACCTCTGAGAGCTAAGAAGGACAGGGTGTGAATTCTTCTTCTTTCCCCTGTTTTTTCTTTCTCTTTCTGAGATTATTATAAAGGAAAAAAGAGCCATAAATCTGAAACTTACTTAATGTCAATAAACACATGGTAAATCCCAATCTTGCTCCCACTGGAGCCAGTGAAGCACAGTGTATAATACTTTCAAGAAATACAAAGCAAAGTGTAACAGAGCCAACTCTAACATAAAGCCAACCTTTAAAGACTTATTTCAGGGAAAACATACTAAGATCATTTTTATATGCTTATTATGTAATTGGCTAATTGCCTGTGACATTTTCTATTTTCTGAAACACCCAACAAAACTCATCCAAAATTTTAATTTTCTAAATAAGTTCACTGAATGCATTTAGATTTTGTCAAGTCTATTATATTAAACAGTGCTTATGCCACCTTTCAGAAACTTACTCAAATTGCTTGTAATTTTCTTTAATGCTTCTATGTGTATTCTTTCTGGAAATTTAATAATATTTTGTAATATGTAGCACCTTCTAAGATCTCAAAATCCATTACAAACATTAACAAAGGAAGCTTCTCAACATCTGTGGAAAGTAAAGATTTATTTTTATCCCTGTTTTACAGATGGGAAAACCAAGGCACAGTTGCCCAGCGTCTGGCAGAGCATAGAATACAGATCTCCTGTGCTTAATAATAGTCTTCTCCCACTTCTCTCTCTGAAATTCTACTAATGTGTTCTTGCCATTGCAGGGGGAAAATGCTCTTATTGAATACTATATCCTGCCGGATGTTAGCTTCAGCCAGTTCTTCCTGATTGAGGATATAAATGAGGGGAAAATAATAACAATTGGAAACCTGTCCAAACCTGGAGAGATGCCTTTGAGAATAATAGCTAAAGACCGAGGTTCTCCTCCATTAAATAGCACAGCCTTGATTATGCTCAATGTGCTTGACAATCGCCCGTTTGTCCCACAGTTTAATCAGACTGACATCAGGTGAGGGTTTTTATTTTCAATTACATGAGTGTCATTGTTCTGAATTCTCCTTGTAGCTGAGACCACATTGCCACTGAATTCATTAAAAGTATTGGGGGTAGTATTTCCAAAGATGGAAATTCCATTTTTCTTTGTGTTGGGAAGAAACAAACAATTAATTTTAATAACAAAGCCAGAAAATGTCCCTAGTCTAATTGTTTTGTGCATCTGATGTTTGGAACCATGTTTTACATTTTATTGCCTTATTCTTCAGCTTATAAAATGCACTTGCCCTCCAAACTCACCCAGTCAGAGTAAAGATCACCCTCCTTTTCCCCCCTTCCTTTTGCACACCATCAATCAGTATTTTGGTATAAAAATGTATTGATTTTATGTCAATAATTATTACTGGCATATTGTTGTGGGCTTTGAATGCAATTGGTCCTACACATACTGGGCATCAACCCCCTATCAGCCACCCACCACCAAATGGAAAAATCTTCCCTAGCCTTGACCCAAGGTCAAAGAAATGCTTGGCCAAAAAGATGAGCCTTGCATTGCTCTTTGAAGGCCAGCATACTCCAGTAGGCATCCTCCAGAGGGGAAAAAGGTCCACAGCCAAGGATCTTCCATCAAGAACACCCTTCTCCCAAGTCTCAAAGGTTCAACAACATGCACTGCCAACAAATCAGGTATTGGCATTTGTGCCAGTAAGATCTATCATCACAGTCTGTTGTCTTTTTTCTGTCAGCACAACTGTGATGGAAGATACAGGAGCTGCACATTTAGTTTACACTTTTGCTGTGACAGAAGCCTTAGGGAGACAAATTGATTACAAAATTGTATCTGGCAATGAGCGTGGTGAGTACAGCTTCTTCTTACACCCTAACGTAGGCAAATATAGCACTATAAACTAGCTCTGAGTGGGAGATCATATTGTATTTAGCAATGAGACTGAGTGAGAATAATGACTATGGAATAAAATGTAGGTATGGAGAGTGACATGATTTCTTACTATATCCCTTTAGTATAAAGAAAAGGAAAGGAGTACTTGTGGCACCTTAGACACTAACAAATTTATTTGAGCATAAGCTTTTGTGAGCTACAGCTCACTTCATTGGATGCATCCGATGAAGTGAGCTGTAGCTCACAAAAGCTTATGCTCAAATAAATTTGTCAGTCTCTAAGGTGCCACAAGTACTCCTTTTCTTTTTGCGAATACAGACTAACACTGCTGCTACTCTGAAACCTGTCTTTAGTATAAGACATCACCAGTTTTATTTGGCCAAGTTCAGAAGTGACCTAGGTGGTGGTATAAATTACATGTTGCAAAGTGGGTTTAAGTGGGCTTACATGGGTTTAATTTACATGCTGAAAGAGCAAAAGGGGGAAGGGTCTCAGGAGAAACAACTAACAGGAAGGGGTAAGTCAGTACCTTGTTGTTTGCCAGTTGCTATTCTATGACATCAGCTTGCACTCACACCAATTTACTTGTGTGCAACTTACACCGACATTTACAACACTTGGGAATATGGCCCCCTATGTCTAAAAACGTGGAATAATGAAAATCTGAGTTAAAAAAATGCTAATCAAGTAGAAAGACAGGTGCAGCGCACATAGCTAACAATCTGTCTTCTGTATACTGCACCTTTAAATGTAAGAAGTCTGTCTGTTCAGGGAAAGGACTTTGAGGAGATTCAAGATAGAGAATCAGTGTGGGAGGGTCTTCCAGTGAGAGGCTCACTCGGCTTTCTCTCTCATGGAGATGTTATAGTCTTTCTTCCTCCATGTGTCTTCCCTAATCTAAAACAATGGTGGTTGGCGGAGCACTGCTAGAGGAAAGCTGACTGGTCACATGTTCTGCCATTCTGCCTTCTTGTTTCCAGCTGGTAAATGTTTCTAAAAGACAGCTATAAAAACACACGCCACGCTTACCAAATATTACTCTTCCATGTAAGCAAGAGCTGCCTGAGGAATGTTATGCAATCATGAATGGGAAGGATAGTAGTCGACACACTTGCAAATAGGAGAAGAGGTGAGGTGGCAAACCAAGATCTCTCTTAAGATGTCATCACACTATGAAAAAGGGTTGAGAGACCCTGGACTGGAATAAGTCATCTAGATTGAAAGTGCACATTTTGCTCTTTTTGTATAGGGAATACAGAAGTATTAACAGGCAATGTGTGAAGTCATAAAAAGCACAGCTGGTGACCTACTTCTGGTTGAAAGTTTTTTGAGGTTTTGGTGCTTTTGCCACTCCTGTATTAGTGTTGAAATACGCTACCACTCAGTCCCCAAGAACTGAGGCAGTAAGTAGCATTACAAGAGCAACACAGATAGAAGAGGTGTGAAGGATACAAATGAAAATGGTGACTATATTACTGAAAAGTGCACATTTTTCCTTTCAGCCCATTTTATATTGGATACAAAAAGTGGACAGCTAAAAACTGCAATTAACTTGAACTATGAGGAAATTTCTCAGTATACAATTACAGTTGAAGCAAATGAAAGTCCCTCCTCTGTCACACGGGTCCAGTATTCAGGTATTTTTTTTTCCTTTAAAGGACATTGCAGTTTGAATTGGAGGGTGTTAAGCACAGGACACTTCTTGTGCATTCTATATTTGCACTAAATTTAGAAACAGAAAATGTGAATTGCTTTAAATGACAAAGCTGTGGGGAAAGATTAAAAGCTGAGGGCCAGATTGCATGGGCACTAGGCAGGCAATGGAGGGCAAAGAGCCTTCCCGCAACCTTGCACTCCTTCACAGGGGCTCACCACAGCCACAGATGGGAACGCAGCTGTTGGCACTGGACTTCCCAAATGGCATAGGGCTAGGGCCCCAGCTCCTGTCTGTCCTGGCTAATAGAGCTAACATGCAGCACCCTTTCATCCTGCATCACTCCAGCATGTGCCACCCAGAGCTCCCAGAGGAATTCAAGTTGAGTCAGTCAGAATTCTTCTGGGGACTCCTGTGCTGTGCCACCCCTCCTCACCCCCATTCAGTATAGCCGTCGTCTTAAAACTGCCTGCTTTCACATCTGAATGCAATGCTTGGGGTTAACGGAGAAACATGTCTGTAGCCTCAGTGATATGTTCTGCACGATACAGGATTTAATTACATTAATGTATTTATTTTTAAAAGGTCTGTTTTCTCAAAATGTGGCAAGACTAACAATCTTAGTGCAAGATGTAAATGAAAAGCCAGCATTTTTGAACAGCTCCTACTCTGTTCGGATCTTGAACTCAGTGCCGTACAAATTCCCAGTTGTTAAAGTTCAGGTAGAGTATATTTCTGCCCTTTCTGAGTATCTGAAGGCTTCTGAAAGTCTTGGGCTCCATTCACACTGGCCATTAAACTGGGTTAGTGGAGCCATTGTTAAACATGTTTTTAAAATATTGGGTCATAATCTGCCCTGCATCTGAGATCTGCTAGTGAATGTGAATGATGGGGGACATCAGGGAGCTTGTTATAGTTCCCTGGTGCTGTGAGCTGGTCTGTGCCTGCCCCAGCCTTGGCATGAGTTGGAGCAGCCTAAGGGGTCTGCTCTAACTTATGCCACTGGTGTATGATACCTAAAGGACACTACACCAACTGAGGATCGACATAATCCCATCCACAGGGTAGGCATGGATCCAAGAGCTGGTGCTGGCCAGTTACAGTCAGAATTCAGCTGCTTTTATACTGCTTGAGTAGCATAAAAGCGGCTGGATCGTAAACAAGAATCTGGCCCAATATGCCTACCCTGCACAGACCAGGTTAACTGTGTTTAGGGCCCAATCCTGTTGCCACTAAAGTCAGTGAGAAAACAGTGACTTCAATGGTGCAAAATGAGGTCCTTAAATAATAATAGCAGGAGCTGTTAGTAAATTGGGTTTATAAACCGGCCCACTAACAGAGTTTAATTGCCACTGTGGGCAGGCCCTTCACAATGCTCTGGAAATCATATTACTAAAATAGTGCTAAGTCATTCAGGAGGGAGACAGAGGACCCATGAAACTCTGCAAGGTTCATCTCAGGGAATTTCCTTGAGGCTTCTTAAGGAGAGGGACTTGGGGTGGCCAAATGCAGAGGACACTCCCTCCAAACCCATTCCCCTCAGATATAGAGGTCTGTGAGGAAGGGAAACTGCAGTCCTGTGGAGATTCACTGCTTTGACTGCCCAGGTCCTGTGGCTCCCTCTGGAGTCATTTTGCCATTGACTCTCCCCCTGCATCTGAGTGGAATGGGAGTTAATGCTGCACAGAGCACTAATAACTTCCCCACTGATATCTGAGACACAAGGAGAGTGAGGTAATATCTCTTATTGGACAAACTTCTGTTGGTAAAAGAGACAAGCTTTTGAGCTTACATAGAGCTCTTCTTCAGGTCAAACCACTGGTATCTACTCAATTATCCACCACGCCCAATGGGGAATATGTTGCAGAATGCACCTGGTCTACCATCCCTGCTCCTTTCAACCCGAGTGCTGCCCCCTTGACTCTAGGAGCTGTAGACTCTTCAGCGGGCTCATGAGGATGCATTTCATAGAGCCATTATTTCCCCCTTCCATTAACCTGATTCTGATGGTTTCTGCCCCCTTTTCACTTGTGTTAATGGAAGGGAGGTACAGGTCTATGCATTTAAAAAGTATACAGACCAGTCCCAGGATGCCAGGATTTTATAAATACCAATGGGGGAGAGACCCACAGGCTCTCAAGAGCAATTTACAGTCCAAAAGCCAGAGGCTGAGTACTGCTCTGCTACATTATTGTTGCTTTTTCTTTTCTGAATCCAGGCCACAGACCCAGATTCTGGAGATAACGGGTTTCTGCTGTACAGTTTGGTGAATCATCAAACCAATGAATTTGACATTGATGAAAATACAGGGCAGATTTATACAGTGTCAGTGACAGGAAAGATTGGATCATTTCCTTTGCAAGTCGAAGCTGCAGACCAAGGGGGGAAAGGACTTACAACACAAGCAACAGTCGATGTAAGAGATTAGAAAATATATATGGTTTATTCCTCTTTTCCTTCCATTTCAAAACTCTGTGTACAACTAAGGTTAGTCTTTAAAAAGTCTATCCCATTATTACTATTAAACAATGAAACTGTAGGATGTACTATATAGAGTAGGGTATATGTTGAGACCTGCATGGGGGTTACTACGTTGTAACTTCTATTTAAAAGAAACAATGCACAGGATATGGTTTATGTATGTATGTATGTATGTATGTATGAAAATTGATCTATGTATGTCCATAGAGCTCCTTAGACATATGGAATGAAATAATCCCTGGTGTAACTCAGTAGAGTTGCACCAGGGATTAATTGGCCTACAATGCAGATCTCAAGCACTACAATGACAACTTTACATTTAAAGTTACAACACGTGATGCAGGGCTATTTAGCTGCTGAGTTCACATTGAACTGGCCATATGCACATGCAGAAATCTGATTTTTCACATGCCTACCTGGTTGCACAAATAGGTCATGTGCAAAAAAATATTTGCTTGGACCTAATTTTGGAAGTCTGTCTATAAATTTGCGTTCATGGATAGGGATTACAAGATGGAAGAAACTTTAGTTTTATCTTGTATCTGCCCATTTTTTCTTCTAGATGTTATCTATAGGCATAGCATAGTTCCATGTTTCTTCAGCTATAATTTAGTAGGTTCTTAACCCTTTTTGGAGTTGCCTGTAAAATCATCTTAACTTCTCAGTTCCACGGAAGTAATGGAAAGGAAAAGTCCTAAGTGTACTTGATGTCTTCTCATTTTTATCCCAACCCTCAGAAAGCGTTTTCTGCAAGCCAGTCTTGAGAATAAAAAAAATTATAAATGTGGGTAGGAAACATGAAATATAGACTTAATGTGATTCATTTATTATTTTATAGGTAACCATTGATCCCAGTTCCAATGATAACATTGTGGTACTTGTCCTTAGTCAGAAGATCAATATTGTTGAAAGAAACATTCCTGAATTAAAAAGGTATTTATGGAGCTATACAATTTATTCTGATATAATGCCAGGGAAAGATTAAGGCAGGATCCTCTTAAGATCTGGATATGGCAGTCTTAGGGGGGCCAATACAGCTAAGAGTCACTGAGAAACCAAGTCCTCAATTGGTGTAACTCAGAGTGGCTCCAATTATTTCAGTTTAGCTATGCCAATTTACAGATATTGAGGATTTGGCTCCAAGAGTTTAGCGTGCTGGAGAGGAAGACCACAGATTCTACTGAGTTTCAATGGACTAGAAAGAAGTCTCTCAGAGTGAGGAGGGAGATTAGGGAAAAATGATCAAGTCAGCCATTTCCACTTTTTATAAACAGAAAAGCAAGTAGCCAAGATGGTGACAAAGTAGTCTGATAGCTCTGACTTTGCTGGGTTGCCATATGACTGAGGTAGTGTCATCACTTAAATGATGTGAGGTTTGTTCAGTTCTGTGGGTTGAAGTCATATCATGGGTGTAGCTAATATTCTGCAATTTGTACTCCCATATTGACCTTCCTTTTCCCCGAAGAAATAAAAATCATCCTGCAAAATAGCCCTGTTCTGCTCTGGCGAGTGCATGGCCCTGAGGATGGGAAATGTGCTTGAGTTGGAGAAGGTTGCAGAGGTAGATAGGGTGTCATAAAAGGTCAGTCATCCCAATGGTGGGCAACCTTGGCCAGGAAAGTGCGTGTGGCCAGGGCATGCACTGATTCAACTCCTCATTCCTTGGCTTGGCTTCCAAGAAATGAAGCCACAAACTAAAGCTTCCCCACAAACAGAAAATCTCTTGAAGGGCAGCAGCAGCAGCAGCAAAATCTGTCTTCCTGTGGGGGTCAATTATCCATGGGGCACCAGGGAATTAGTTAACGTGTAGGTGGCCCATCATCTCTGAAATATAGCACAAGTATGATGTAATTACATCTAGCCTCGGTGGGTCCGAAATATAAGTGGCCAGTAGAGCTAGTCTCGGGCTGCAGCTCTGGTGGCTATTTCTAGCCTTAAAGATGTGTATGTTCTGCCTTTTCTTGCTTGTTTATGAAGACTTCAAATATTTTTTGTTTTATTTTTCAACATTATTTATATTTTGCATTATGAATATCAGGCCTTGATTTCCCTACTCTTGCTGCAGGATCTTTAGGAGGAATGAAGATTTAAGAGAATGATGATGTCAAGGTTCCTCCCCCACTCTGAACTCTAGGGTACAGATGTGGGGACCTGCATGAAAACCTTAAGTTACAAAAAAGACACACAGACAGAAATAGTCATTCTATTCAGCACAATTCTTTTCTCAGCCATTTAAAGAAATCATAATCTAACGCATACCTAGCTAGATTACTTACTAAAAGTTCTAAGACTCCATTCCTGTTCTATCCCCGGCAAAGCAGCATACCGACAGAGAGAGACCCTTTGTTTCTCTCCCTCCTCCCAGCTGGTCAGGTGCCAGCGAGGTTACCTTTAGCTTCTTAACCCTTTACAGGTGAGAGGAACTTTCCTCTGGCCAGGAGGGATTTTAAAGGGGTTTACCCTTCCCTTTATATTTATGACAGATGACATCAGAGGAGAATTAAAGATAGGCATTTCACCAACCTCCAGCTCTTAGGGGTTGGGCAAAAACATTCCTTGGGGGAAGGGTTATCCCATAACTTTCAACTGCAGAGTCTTGCACTTTCTCTGCAGGGAGAGGGGAGAATAGAAATGCACTGTGAAACTTGGGGCAGGGAGAGGAGGGGAGGTATAAGAAGGGGAGCTAATGAGACTCGGCTGAGGGAGCAGGGAGCTGGCTCTAGTCTGGGAAGGGGTGTCCTGGCTGAGTAAAAAAAAAGATGGAGAGAGGACAGCTGTTCCTACATTCTCCCTGGCTAGAGGCGGATTAAGATTTATTGGAGCCTTAGGGTATGTCTACACTACGGAATAAGGTCGAATTTATAGAAGTCGGTTTTTTAGAAATCGGTTTTATATATTCGAGTGTGTGTGTCCCCACAGAAGTGCATTAAGTGCATTAACTCGGCGGAGTGCTTCCACAGTACCGAGGCTAGAGTCGACTTCCGGAGCGTTGCACTGTGGGTAGCTATCCCACAGTTCCCGCAGTCTCCGCTGCCCATTGGAATTCTGGGTTGAGATCCCAATGCCTGATGGGGCTGAAACATTGTCGCAGGTGGTTCTGGGTACATATCGTCAGTCCCCCCCTTCCCTCCCTCCCTCCGTAAAAGCAAGGGCAGACAATTGTTTCGCGCCTTTTTTCCTGAGTTACCTGTGCGGACGCCATACCACCGCAAGCATGGAGCCCGCTCAGGTAACCGTCACCGTATGTCTCCTGGGTGCTGGCAGACGCGGCACGGCATTGCTACACAATAGCAGCAACCCATTGCCTTGTGGCAGCAGACGGTACAATACGACTGGTAGCCGTCCTCGTCATGTCCGAGGTACTCCTGGTCGCCTGTGTGAGGTCGATCAGGAGCGCCTGAGCAGACATGGGCGCAGGGACTAAATTTTTAGTGACTTGACCAGGTCATTCTCTTTAGTCCGGCAGTCAGTCCTATTGAACCGTCTTATGGTGAGCAGGCAGGCAATATATCCTTCTGCACCGTCTGCTGCCAGCCAAAGATGTAAAAGATAGATGGAGTGGATCAAAACAAGAAATAGACCAGATTTGTTTTGTACTCATTTGCCTCCTCCCCTGTCTAGGGGACTCATTCCTCTAGGTCACACTGCAGTCACTCACAGAGAAGGTGCAGCGAGGTAGATCTAGCCATGTATCAATCAGAGGCCAGGCTAACCTCCTTGTTCCAATAAGAACAATAACTTAGGTGCACCATTTCTTATTGGAACCCTCCGTGAAGTCCTGCCTGAACTACTCCTTGATGTAAAGCCACCCCCTTTGTGGATTTTAGCCTCCTGAAGCCAACCCTGTAAGCCGTGTCATCAGTCGCCCCTCCCTCCGTCAGAGCAACGGCAGACAATCATTCCGCGCCTTTTTTCTGTGCGGACGCCATACCAAGGCAAGCATGGAGTCCGCTCAGCTCACTTTGGCAATTAGGAGCACATTAAACACCACACGCATTATCCAGCAGTATATGCAGCACCAGAACCTGGCAAAGCGCTACCGGGCGAGGAGGCGACGTCAGCGCGGTCACGTGAGTGATCAGGACATGGACACAGATTTCTCTGAAAGCATGGGCCCTGCCAATGCATGCATAATGGTGCTAATGGGGCAGGTTCATGCTGTGGAACGCCGATTCTGGGCTCGGGAAACAAGTACAGACTGGTGGGACCGCATAGTGTTGCAGGTCTGGGACGATTCCCAGTGGCTGCGAAACTTTCGCATGCGTAAGGGCACTTTCATGGAACTTTGTGACTTGCTTTCCCCTGCCGTGAAGCGCATGAATACCAAGATGAGAGCAGCCCTCACAGTTGAGAAGCGAGTGGCGATAGCCCTGTGGAAGCTTGCAACGCCAGACAGCTACCGGTCAGTTGGGAATCAATTTGGAGTGGGCAAATCTACTGTGGGGGCTGCTGTGATGCAAGTAGCCCACGCAATCAAAGATCTGCTGATATCAAGGGTAGTGACCTTGGGAAATGTGCAGGTCATAGTGGATGGCTTTGCTGCAATGGGATTCCCTAACTGTGGTGGGGCCATAGACGGAACCCATATCCCTATCTTGGCACCGGAGCACCAAGCCGGCGAGTACATAAACCGCAAGGGGTACTTTTCAATAGTGCTGCAAGCTCTGGTGGATCACAAGGGACGTTTCACCAACATCAACGTGGGATGGCCGGGAAAGGTACATGACGCTCGTATCTTCAGGAACTCTGGTCTGTTTCAAAAGCTTCAAGAAGGGACTTTATTCCCAGACCAGAAAATAACTGTTGGTGATGTTGAAATGCCTATATGTATCCTTGGGGACCCAGCCTACCCCTTAATGCCATGGCTCATGAAGCCGTACACAGGCAGCCTGGACAGCAGTCAGGAGCTGTTCAACTACAGGCTGAGCAAGTGCAGAATGGCGGTAGAATGTGCATTTGGACGTTTAAAGGCGCGCTGGCGCAGTTTACTGACTCGCTTAGACCTCAGCGAAATCAATATTCCCACTGTTATTACTGCTTGCTGTGTGCTCCACAATATCTGTGAGAGTAAGGGAGAGACGTTTATGGCGGGGTGGGAGGTTGAGGCAAATCGCCTGGCTGCTGGTTACGCGCAGCCAGACACCAGGGCGGTTAGAAGAGCACAGGAGGGTGCGGTACGCATCAGAGAGGCTTTGAAAACCAGTTTCATGACTGGCCAGGCTACGGTGTGAAAGTTCTGTTTGTTTCTCCTTGATGAAACCCCCCGCCCCTTGGTTCACTCTACTTCCTTGTAAGCTAACCACCCTCCCCTCCTCCCTTTGATCACCTCTTGCAGAGGCAATAAAGTCATTGTTGCTTCACATTCATGCATTCTTTATTCATTCATCACACAAATAGGGGGATGACTACCAAGGTAGCCCAGGAGGGGTGGTGGAGGAGGGAAGGAAAATGCCACACAGCACTTTAAAAATTTACAACTTTAAAATTTATTGAATGACAGCCTTCTTTTTTTTGGGCAATCCTCTGTGGTGGAGTGGCTGGTTGGCCGGTGGCCACCCCACCGCGTTCTTGGGCGTCTGGGTGTGGAGGCTATGGAACTTGGGGAGGAGGGCGGTTGGTTACACAGGGGCTGTAGTGGCAGTCTGTGCTCCAGCTGCCTTTGCTGCAGCTCAACCATACACTGGAGCATACTGGTTTGGTCCTCCAGCAGCCTCAGCATTGAATCCTGCCTCCTCTCATCACGCTGCCGCCACATTTGAGCTTCAGCCCTCTCTTCAGCCCGCCACTTACTCTCTTCAGCCCGCCACCTCTCCTCCTGGTCATTTTGTGCTTTCCTGCAGTCTGACATTATTTGCCTCCACGCATTCGTCTGTGCTCTGTCAGTGTGGGAGGACAGCATGAGCTCGGAGAACATTTCATCTCGAGTGCGTTTTTTTTTCTTTCTAATCTTCACTAGCCTCTGGGAAGGAGAAGATCCTGTGATCATTGAAACACATGCAGCTGGTGGAGAAAAGAAAAGGGACAGCGGTATTTAAAAAGACACATTTTATAAAACACTGGCTACACTCTTTCAGGGTAAACCTTCCTGTTAACATTACATACATAGCACATGTGCTTTCGTTACAAGGTCGCATTTTGCCTCCCCCCACCGCGTGGCTACCCCCTCAACCCTCCCCCCTCCCTGTGGCTAACAGCGGGGAACATTTCTGTTCAGCCGCAGGCAAACAGCCCAGCAGGAATGGGCTCCTCTGAGTGTCCCCTGAAGAAAAGCACCCTATTTCAACCAGGTGACCATGGATTATATCTCACTCTCCTGAGGATAACACACGAACGGATGTTGCTTGAACGCCAGCAAACATACACTGCAATGCTTTGTTGTACAATGATTCCCGAGTACGTGTTACTGGCCTGGAGTGGTAAAGTGTCCTACCATGAAGGACGCAATAAGTCTGCCCTCCCCAGAAACCTTTTGCAAAGGCTTTGGGAGTATATCCAGGAGAGCCGCGAATGCCAGGGCAAAGTAATCCTTTCACATGCTTGCTTTTAAACCATGTATAATATTTTAAAAGGTACACTCACCGGAGGTCCCTTCTCCGCCTGCTGGGTCCAGGAGGCAGCCTTGGGTGGGTTCAGGGGGTACTGGCTCCAGGTCCAGGGTGAGAAACAGTTCCTGGCTGTCGGGAAAACCGGTTTCTCCGCTTGCTTGCTGTGAGCTATCTACAACCTCGTCATCATCATCATCTTCTTCGTCCCCAAAACCTGCTTCCGTATTGCCTCCATCTCCATTGAAGGAGTCAAACAACACGGCTGGGGTAGTGGTGGCTGAACCCCCTAAAATGGCATGCAGCTCATCATAGAAGCGGCATGTTTGGGGCTCTGACCCGGAGCGGCCGTTCGCCTCTCTGGTTTTCTGGTAGGCTTGCCTCAGCTCCTTCAGTTTCACGCGGCACTGCTTCGGGTCCCTGTTATGGCCTCTGTCCTTCATGCCCTGGGAGATCTTGACAAAGGTTTTGGCATTTCGAAAACTGGAACGGAGTTCTGATAGCATGGATTCCTCTCCCCATACAGCGATCAGATCCCGTACCTCCCGTTCGGTCCATGCTGGAGCTCTTTTGCGATTCTGAGACTCCATCATGGTCACCTCTGCTGATGAGCTCTGCATGGTCACCTGCAGCTTGCCACGCTGGCCAAACAGGAAATGAGATTCAAAAGTTCGCGGTTCTTTTCCTGTCTACCTGGCCAGTGCATCTGAGTTGAGAGTGCTGTCCAGAGCGGTCAAAATGGAGCACTCTGGGATAGCTCCCGGAGGCCAATACCGTCGAATTGTGTCCACAGTACCCCAAATTCGACACGGCAAGGCCGATTTAAGCGCTAATCCACTTGTCAGGGGTGGAGTAAGGAAATCGATTTTAAGAGCCCTTTAAGTCGAAATAAAGGGCTTCATCGTGTGGACGGGTGCAGGTTTACATCGATTTAATGCTGCTAAATTCGACCTAAAGTCCTCGTGTAGACCAGGGCTTAGGCACAAAGAACATTTGGGCCCTCCACATCGCCCCCTGCCATGGGGTCCTGCCCCCTGCTCCTCCCCTTCCTTCAGGCCATGCCCCCTAGCCTGGCCAGAAGCCAGGCTGTGGTAAGAGTTGTCCAAGGAGCCCAGGCTGCTGTGGGGAGCCCTGGACTCTCTACCTGCCTTGGGTGGCACACCCTGGGGGATAGGGACACAAGCCAGGGTCTGCTCTTGGGCATCCTAGCCGCCCACACCAAGGGCAGGTGGAGAGCCCAAGGGTCCCCATAGCTACCCAGGTCCCACTCTCGCCTCCACTTATAAGAATATAAGAATGGCCCTACTGGGTCAGACCAAAGGTCCATCTAGCCCAGTATCCTGTCATCCAACAGTGTCCAGTGCCAGGTGCCCCAGAGAGAATGAACAGAACAGGTAATCATCAAATGATCCATCCTGTTACTCATTCCCAGCTTCTGGCAAACAGAGGCTAGGGACACCATTCCTGCCAATCCTGGCTAATAGCCATTGATGGACCTATCCTCCATGAATTTATCTAGTTCTTTTTTGAACCCTGTTATGGTCTTGGCCTTCACAGCATCCTCTGGCAAGGAGTTCCACAGGTTGACTGTGCGTTGTGTGAAGAAATACTTCCTTTTATTTGTTTTAAACCTGTTGCATATTAATTTCATTTGGTGACCCTTAGTTCTTGTGTTATGAGAAGTAGTAAACAACACTTCCTTACCTACTTTCTCTACACCACTCATGATTTTATAGACCTCAATCAGATCTCCCCTTAGCCGTCTCTTTTCCAAGCTGAAAAGTCCCAGTCTTATTAATCTCTCCTGATATGGAAGCCATTTCATACCCCTAATAATTTTTGGTGCCCTTTTCTGAACCTTTTCCAATTCCAATATATCTTTTTTGAGATGGGGCAACCACATCTGCACACAGTATTCAAGATGTGAGTGTACTATGGATTGATAGAGAGGCAACCTGATATTTTCTGTCCTATTATCTATCCCTTTCTTAATTATTCCTAGCATTCTGTTTGCTTTTTGACTGCCTCTGCACATTGAGTGGATGTTTTCAGAGAACTATCCACAATGACTTTAAGATCTCTTTCTTGAGTGGTAATAGCTAATTTAGACCCCATCATTTTATATGTATAGTTGGGATTATGCTTTCCAATGTGCATTACTTTGCATTTATCAGCATTAAATTTCATCTGCCATTTTGTTGCCCAGTCACCCAGTTTTGAGAGATCCTTTTGTAGCTCTTTGCAATCTGCCTGGTTCTTAACTATCTTTAGTAATTTTGTATCATCTGCAAATTTTGCCCCCTCACTGTTTATCCCTCTTTCCAGATCATTTATGAATATGTTGAATAGGACTGGTCTCAGAACAGACCCCTGGGGGACACCACTATTTACCTGTCTCCATTCTGAGATCTGACCATTTATACCTACCCTTTGTTTCCTATCTTTTAACCAGTTACCAATCCATGAGAGCACCTTCCCTCTTATCCCGTGGCAGCTTACTTTGCGTAAGAGCCTTTGGTGAGGGACCTTGTCAAAAGCTTTCTGAAAATCTAAGTACACTATATCCACTGGATCCCTTTGGTCCACATGCTTGTTGACCCCCTCAAAGAATTCTAGTAAATTGGTGAGGCATGATTTCCCTTTATTAAAACCACGTTAACTCTTCCTCAACAAATTATGCTCATCTATATGTCTGATAATATTGTTCTTTATTGAAGTTTCAGCCAGTTTGCCTGGTACTGAAGTCAGGCTTACAGGCCTGTAATTGCTGGGATCACCTCTGGAGCCCTTTTTAAAAATTGGCATCACATTAGCTATCTTCCAGTCATCTGGTACAGAAGCTGATTTAAATGATAGGTTACAGACTACACTTCCCCTCTCCTGTGTATGCAGGAGGTCAGAAACATAGCTGGGTCCTGCTCTTGCCTCTGTGAGATGTTGTATGTGTGGCAAATGTTGCGGGGTCGGGGGAGGCAGAAACATATGTCAAGCCCTGCAATATTTCCACTGCAGGGTCATTAACCCTCCCAGGTCCCCCAGTTCTGCCATCCATGTTCCTCCAAAGCAGGTGGTGCTGGCCACTGTCACAGACAGGATACTGGATTATGGGTTACCATTGGTCTGATTTGGTATGAAATTGTCTATGAACAATAAAGAGCTCAAGGAAAATAGGTTTTCCCCCTTGCATTTCACCTTTAAGTGGTCATAATAATAGTCCACATCTGATAGATATGAATCTAAAATATTTATAACAATGCTTTCAGGAAACAAATCAATATTCATTTGGTAAAGCATGACACAATATTCCTTGTGCTAAGTAGTATTACTTGTGAACTGCAAGCAAGAGAATTTATTTCAATTTACATTTTTAAGTTTTCTTTTGGAGCTCATTTATGCTAACATATCTAAGAGTTTCCAGGTTTCATATGAAACAGTAATGGGAAGTAGCTTAGTCTAGTGATCAGAGCAGAGGACTCAGAGTTGGGAAACCTGCGTTCTCTAACTGACTCTTTGTACATTTACACTGAAGAGGAAAAAAAACACAGCAGTGAGTCTGACTTGAGATTGCTCAGTGGGGCTAAAAATAGTAATATACACATTCCCACTCAGGCTGGAGCCCAGGCTCTGAAACCTGGAGAGAGGAATGGGTCTCAGAGCCCAGGCTGCAGCCTAAGTGGGAACATCTACAGAGCTATTTGTAGCCTGTAGTGCAAGCCCAGCGAACTTGAGCCAGTTTGACTCAGCTGCTGCAAGGAATTTTTTTTCATGGTAGATGTACCCTCTGATACTGACCTACTGTGTGACCTTGGGCAAGTCTCTTAACCTCTGTGCATCAATTTTCCTATCTATAAAACAGGGATGATAATAAACGTGAACCACTATTGTGTTTTGAGATCCTTAGATGAAAATGGTAAATAAATGCATAATATTATATTAAATGTTATCATTGTATAACAATGATTACTTTCTGTCATTTCTACATAAAAATAATTTGTTGTTCCCCAGTCAATTAAAATTGTTTATCTCAATCTGGTGGCAGGGTTCTAGAAGAAAAACTCGAATGGACTGTTTACATCATTGATGTGTTATCTAAAATTGTTGACAGAAGAGTAAGAGAAAGCACTGATGTAACCCATGTAAAGATTGTTGCTGTTGATCAGACAGCCCAAGCAATACCTGCGGAGCATGTAAAAAGGTCTGTATGGTATAGTACAAAGTGTATCATTGTGAGTTACAAAGGTGGATTTTGCTTCCCTTTAAAATATTTACATCTTGATTAGGGATGAATGAACTGGTTAAGATCAAGTAAGAACTGCTCTGAGATGTCCCTCAAAACGAACCACTTTTGAGTTTCAAAAAGTTCAGTTCATTCTCAAAAGGCTATTTTCCTGTACGTGGTTCCTGCTGGGATTTGAAAGTGTTAAGATACCATAGAGACACTATCCTGGTGAGATTTCCGACAGGGTTTTATAGACTCCAGGAGGTTCAGGAAGTTTTGATATGGTTCAGCTAAAGCAACTCTTATGGAAACATCCTACAGAATTCAAAAGGGAGAGATGAAATCAAGAGCATTCTACAGAAATTAAATAGGGGTCTATAGGAACTATTTTAAACAACTCTGGATTTAAATGAGAATTAGAGCCCTACAATAGCATTTAACAGGTTGGCTAAAAATTATATAGACAGAACCAATCTTCTCTAGTTTTAGTCTTTCCTTCACTGCTTTATAAACCAAAGTGAAGGCCTTTTGTTAAATAAATTGATACAAACGTTTTTACTTGTCTGTTTTTAGAAAATATAAGGAACAAGAGATGGCCATTCAAACTGAACTGGAGAAAATATTTGGAACTTCTGTTTCTGTTGCAGTAGAAGAGATACCTGTTGACTCAATGCCCTCTGAACTTATAGCAACCATAATTCTAAGTATTCTGCTGGGCTGCACTCTTATAGCCTTTGTGACATACATATTTGTTAATAGAAAAAGGTATAAATAAATATTTTATTTAAATTAACAAGGTAGATTTAGATTACAATCCTTACTAAGAATTCAACTTTAAAGGCATAGTGTCAACTTGAAAATCACAGTTCTGTCTGGAAAATTACTAATGTGAGAAGTAAAAAGAAAAGGAGTACTTGTGGCACCTTAGAGACTAACCAATTTATTTGAGCATAAGCTTTCGTGAGCTACAGCTCACTTCGCTTATATTCAGATAAATTGGTTAGTCTCTAAGGTGCCACAAGTACTCCTTTTCTTTTTGCGAATACAGACTAACACGGCTGTTACTCTGTAATGTGAGAAGTATCACCTAAAATTTGCTGTAAATGAAAGATTAGAGCCAAGAACTATTTTTCTCTATTTTTTCACTTTGTTACTATTTACATTTGACAGCACTTTGTATATAGACAACCTCTATAGCCAGTTTCCTCTTTTGTTTTGTGACAAGGGATCAGTGGACAGAGACTTTTTTTAAAAAATAGGAAAATGTGGTTGCAAGGTCAGAGATAATGGAAGGGAGACACAGATGGAGTGAATTATAATACTCTTCACTCACTATCCCCTGATCCTGCACCACTGAAGACATTGGGAATTCTGCCATTGACTTCAAAGACAGCAGGGTAATGCCCTTTTAAAACTGACTAGATTTCAAGTTGACAGTGTCTGTTTAATCATAATCAGCAGCATGTAACTGAACTTAATGTTTGTTTCAGTGAAACAGGAAATAATGGGCCAAATTAATCCCTGTGATAATTCTATGTAAGTGGATAGAGTTACCTCAGGAATTAATGTGGCTCAAAATATGTGCTCACTTAAATTATTATTTGTATTGTAAATGTTTAGAAATACTGCAAGGCCAATTCACAAAAATAGGAAACCATTTGCTTGTTGTGTATTTGTCATTTTCAGAAATGCTAAACGACAACTCTTAGTCAACGAACACAATGAAATTAACAGAAATATAGGAAATCCCTATGCAACAGACAGTGATGCAAGTCCACAAAATTTAAGGAAACAAGATGACAAGTAAGTATAATTCCGAAGACATGCCACAGCTTGTACAAATCAGCATACTGAAATGTGTGATTGCTTAATTGTTCAGATCACAGGAGGTTTTCTTTCATCTATGATTAGCTGTACTGGTTGATTTCCAATGAACTGTTGCTGTACTAAAATATAAAATTTCTTAAAGTATCAGGGAAATTGATATCTTTTAAAGCAAATTTTATGTACTGTGGGCAAGACTTCATGTACTCTTTGACAAGCCATATTGACCTCTATTCATCCCTACAGGAGACAGGAATGTACATGCCTCCAGTGAGACTACTCACATAGATAAAGTTTGCAACTTGGGTGAAATACTTCAAAGTAAATGCAAGTTTTGCCATTGACTTCAACAGAGCCAGGTTTTCATGCACGAGTGTTTGCAGGATCAGGGCCTCATACATTATCTTACTCTTTTTCAGTGATGCCCAAGTGATGGAGGTTAAAGATGTGAAAAATATCAATAAAAACAATGATGAGAAGGAAATATTAGTAGAGAAACAAAAATGTGATGACCGTGACATTCTACTATTAGATGTTAAAAATGAACATGAAGAAAATGTAGCACCCAAAGAGACCACTGAGCCTAATAATGTAGCTCCTCAGCTCACTACAGAAGCTGTTACCAAACAGGTAATTTCAATTGAAAAATGAAAGAATGAAGACTGGGTGCAGTAAAGGACTAGGAGTCATTTATATTTACAGTATGTACTGAAAGGCATCTAATTTACTGCTGGTCCAGCAACCTTCACCATTACAGAGATATGCACTCTCTGCATGTTTCAAGTGCAGAACACAGGAAAAAAATGTACTTGAGATTTTGCCTGTTTAGAATTTCTCTAATTCTGTACCTTCATGACATTTTGTCTCATTTGTATTATTCGTTATAATTTCTTGCAGACTTGCTTCCTAACAGAAACAAATGATGGACCAGCTTTTTCCTTAACACCTGATCCAACAACGCATAATAATGGGAAAGGACTGAAAGGAGTAACGTTTTCAGAAGTGGCAATTATTTTGGAGCCAGAGACTGAACAAAATGACCCTGATCTTGACATTTTGGCAGCACTGACAGAGAGGGAGGACGAAGGACCTCATATCTCCACCTTGTGAGAATCACAACCCTTGCTCTTAGAGTCATTTAAAGTATTTTGTTGTTCTAATAAAGACGGGAACATTGTCCAGATTTTGATTCCTATATGTATATGCTGTAAGAGATTGACTGGGAAGTAAATAAGTACTACATTAAGGAGACATTGTAGCTTCTGAAAATCAAGGATGTGCTCAGCAAAAAAGTGTGTATGATTATACTTCAAACTTGTTTTCCTAAGAGCAATGATATTTTAAAATGTGATTAGTTTTTTGTGCCCTTTCAGACATGATAAGAAAATATCCTCTGTGATGACTTTTCATAATTTAAGGAAAAACATTGTCCCCTACTATCAAATCATTTTATATCCTTTTGCTGTTACCCATGTACAACAAATAAACACTGCCCTTATCATAACAGTTCGCAAAATCATTGGATTAGATATTATATGTATATAGCATGGTTCATCCCTAAGGATTACACATTAAAATCGAGCCCCATCTAAATCAGGAAAGGAAACAGCTAGCATTAATAGAGTGAGGTGAAATTGTAGCCAAGGGCACAGCACCAAACCCTCTCCTCTTATGAAAAGTGCAAAGGAAATTTTTATGTCCACAGAACAGACAAGACCATTGGCCTAGTGTATCCCCTCCTGTGTGCCCTCTACTAGTGGACCACTCTGCTTGCAGATTTCAGAGTAGCAGCCATGTTAGTCTGTATTCGCAAAAAGAAAAGGAGTACTAGTGGCACCTTAGAGACCAAATTGGTTATTCTCTAAGGTGCCACTAGTACTCCTTTCTGCTTGCAGAGGAGCAGTTTCCACCCTTCCATGCAGCCCTCCCCGGACGCTGAAGATTTGTCCCTGTGGCAGGGGTGCTGGAACAATTTGTATAGTGGGGGTGCTGAGAGCCATTGAACCAAACTGTACACCCTACAGATAATGGAAACCACTTCAAGCCAGGGGGTGCTGCAGCACCCCCCACACCGCTAGTTCCAGCACCGATGCTCTATGGCATTGGAGGGGCGGGACTTGGGCAGGGCAGTGTGAGCACTGGCCACAGCCTAGGTCACCCTTTCCTGCAGGCTGCCAGACTCCGAGCAGGACTTGCTACAACTCAAAGCCGTACTGGAGTAACTTGCTCGGATCTCAAACGTAGCTGCAGGGAGAACGGAAGTCAACACACCCTGCTGACCTTGAGGAAAACTGGGGCGCGGGAGGGGAGCAGAGCAGCTCAGTGAGGAGGGAGGGAGTTTTGTGGCTGCAGGGTTGGAGCAGCCGCAGGTCCGCCTCTCTCACGCGCTGGCCGCCCACCTTACACACGTGTCACACCCCCGCCGCCGAAGCAGCCGAACCCCACGTCCCCCACTCCCCCCAACCAAATCACACCCCACGGCGCCAGAGCCGGGGGGGGAGGGGGCGTGTAACGGCCCCGCGTGTCTGTAAGGCTGCCCGCGCTGCCCGCCGGGGACGAGCAAGAGGCGGCGGCGGTTCTGAGTCCCCGGGACGGTTCTGGCACCTTCCCGCCGGGTCTCGGCGCCGGAAGCGGCCGGGCAGAGGGGGCGGGGCCGGGCAGGGGTAGCGGCGGCGGCGGCGGCAGCCAGCCGGCAGCGCCATGGCCAAGTGGGGCCAGGGGGACCCGCGCTGGATCGTGGAGGAGCGAGCGGACGCCACCAACGTGAACAACTGGCACTGGTGAGCGGGCGGGGAAGGGGGGCCCCGGCGGCGGGGGCGGCGGCCCCGGCCCGGTCCCGCTGCGCGGCCTGCCCCTCGCGGGCTGGGCGGCAGCTTCTCCCCCCTCCCTGCCGCGGCTGGGGCTGTCCGGACACGGGCAGCGGCCGGGCCGAGTCTGGCGCCGGCAACCGCGGGGTTTGCTGCAGGCTCCACGCTGAGCCTCCCGCGGGCGGGGGCCCGAGGCCACGCTCGGTTTGTAGCCAGGGGGAGCCGCGGGGGCTTGCCCCGGGCCCGGCTGCGGCTCACCCCCTCCCCGCCCGCCCTTCTGCCGCAGGACGGAGCGGGACGCGACCGGCTGGTCAAAAACCCAACTGGAGCAGCTGCTGGTGGGGATCGCGGTGGGCAGTGAGGCGGGCAGCTGTGAAATAAGCGACCTGAAGCAAATGGAAGGCGAAGCCTCCTGCAACAGCCGGAAAGGGAAACTGATTTTCTTCTACGAATGGAACATAACACTTAGCTGGAAAGGTAAAAATGCCCCTTCTCGTGTCAAGAGACATACAGCAGGAGGCGGAGCGTCATGTGCTGCCCCTGGAGGCTGCAAACTCGTGCAGGCAGCAACGGCAGCCTTTTTGGATTGTGGAGTGCGCTAGGCTGGTGGGTCTCAAGCAGGGGTCCGGGACCCGCTGAGCAGGTTTCAGGGGGTCTGCCAAGCAGGGCTGGCATGAGACTTGCTGGGGCCAGCACTTCAAAGCACCCACTGCATGGGGCTGAAGCCCTGAGCCCTGCCACCCAGGGCTGAAGCTGAAGCCTGAGCAACTTAGGTTTATGGGATCTTGGGGCAGTTGTCCTGATTGCTACCCCTTAACGCTGGTCCTGGCTTTTATATGCAAAAAAACAATTGTTGTGGGACAAGCAGGCCATGGAGTTTTTATAGCATGGGGGGGGGCATGTATCAGAAAAAGATTGAGAACCCCTGCATTAGGGCAATAATCTTCTTAATATTTGGGTGTATTTCTCACATTCTTCTCAGCACTTGCTGTCAGTCTTGCTGATGCTAGCCCAGCTAAAAGTGCTATCAATTCTTACAGCTATGATTGAAGGATTATCATCATTATGTTCTTATTACGCCTTGGCGTTTAGGGCAGTGATGAAGCTCCTGCACTCCTGTCTGTTTCTGGCTAGTCTTTCAGTGATTCCCCAGCTGTGCCCCAGATTTTTCAGCTCGGATTTCACAGCTTTTCGCCATGTTGGTTTCAGGCAGCCTCGTTTTCGCTTGCCTTCAGGTGTCCATCTTATTGCTACTCTGGTGATGGAATCAGTTTCCATCTGAATCACGTGACCAATCCAGCTCCAACGCGTCCTGGTAATAGTCGTGCTCAGATCCCCTTGGCTGCACTGTCTCCATAGATCTTGGTTTGAGATTGTTCTGGGCCAAAAGATAGAAACTACCCAGTATTATCCTTTTTCTTAGAAGATTCACTTTTTCCGCTCAAAACTTCGTAATCATAGAAACATTGGGCTGGAAGGGACCTCGCGATGCCATCTAGTACGCCTCCCACACTGAGGCGGGACCAAATATTTGTACATCATCCCTGAAGGTCTTTGTGTCACCTAACCTTAAAACAGTAATGAATTTCCATCCTTTGTGTCACTGGAAAAGTTGCTTCAGGTTTGTTTACCACATTTCCATATTAGCGCTGAAAACTGTGGCTAATAAATACAGCATATCTGCACATTAAGACCTGAACGGGGCCCTGTAGGCCAGGGCTGGGCAAACAATGGCCCACGGGCCACATCTGGTCTGCCAGCCATTTTAATCCAGTCCTTGAGCTCCCGCTGAGGAGTGGAGTCTGGGGCTTGCGCCGCTCCGGTGCTCCAGCTGGGGAGCAGGGTTGGGGGTCACTCTGCGTGGCTCCCAGAAGCAGCGGCATGTTCCCCTTCTGGCTCCTATACATAGAGGCAGCCAGGGGGCTCTGCTCTGCATGCTGCCCCCACCCCAACCGCAGCTGCGATTGTCTGGGAACCACAGCTGATGGGAGCTGCAGGGGTGGCGCCTGCGGATGGGGCAGCACACAGCAGAGCCACCTGGCAGTGCTTCCATGTAGGAGCTGGAGCGGGGACATGCCGCTGCTTCCGGGAGCTGCTTGAGATAAGCACTGCCCAGAGCCTGCACCCCTGAGACACGCGCCCCCTACCCCAGCCCTGATCCCCCTCCCGCCCTCCGAACCCCTTGGTCTCAGCCCGGAGCACCCTCCTGCACCCCAAACCCCTCATCCCCAGCCCCACCCCAGAGCCTGCACCCCCAGCCGGAGCCCTCAACCCCGCTGCCCCAGCCCGGAGCCTCTTGCTGCACCCTGAATGCCTCATTTCTGGCCCCACCCCAGAGCCCGCACCCCAAACCTAATTTTGTGAGCATTCATAGAATCATAGAATATCAGGGTTGGAAGGGACCTCAGGAGGTCCAACCCCCTGCTCAAAGCAGGACCAATCCCCAATCAAACCATCCCAGCCAGGGCTTTGTCAAGCCTGACCTTAAAAACTTCTAAGGAAGGAGATTCTACCACCTCCCTAGGTAACGCATTCCAGTGTTTCACCACCCTCCTAGTGAAAAAGTTTTTCCTAATATCCAACCTAAACCTCCCCCACTGCAACTTGAGACCATTACTCCTTGTCCTGTCCTCTTCTACCACTGAGAATAGTCTAGAACCATCCTCTCTGGAACCACCTCTCAGGTAGTTGAAAGCAGCTATCAAATCCCCTCTCATTCTTCTCTTCTGCAGACTAAACAATCCCAGTTCCCTCAGCCTCTCCTCATAAGTCATGTGTTCCAGACCCCTAATCATTTTTGTTGCCCTTCGCTGGACTCTCTCCAATTTATTCATGGCCCGCCATACAATTTCTATACCTAGATGTGGCTCTCAGGCCAAAACGTTTGCCCACCCCTGCTCTAGGCAGACTCCACACCTACATGGAGCCCCGTGAAGTCAGTGATGTTGTGTGTGCATGTGTAGGTCTGGCCATACAAACCTGCTTGCGGGATCGGGGCCTTGTGTGGTAGTGTACACAAGTTTCCTGGAATGATTATTCTAGAAAGCAAACTCTTTGATAGGTTGGAGAAGCAGTAATATTTTCATAAACTGAATCGAAGTGGCAAAGGAAACAGAGAGGAACAAAATCAGTGAGTCTCAGCTACTGAAATAGGTTATTTTGAAATAATCTTGAAACAATAGTCTCTTTTTCTTGAATTTTTTTCCATACTTTAATTTTATTTCTCCAAAACAGATACGTTCCCATTCATTATTTTTGAATAAATTAGGACATGACTCATTTTACTCTGAAAGAAGCAGGCATTTTCATTGTGACAATCCTGATCTGCTTTATTATGACTTGTTTGCATTGTTTAAAATTATCGAGCATACAGATTATAGGTATTCAATTAATGTGTTCATGGTAGCAGTGAGGAAACGAGGAACTGTTTCAGGAAAAGTGTAAAGAAAATATAGACATCTTTGTAATACAGTATGTAGAGAAAATTGCAAAAAGGAGTGTGAATAATTTCAAGACTTTAAAAAAAGTGAATTATTGAGATACACTAGCCAGTGTGAATTAATACAACTGCTTGATTGATCACGTAATCAGTTCTCTTTAGCAAATTATACCATTCTTTTCAATGAGTATTGTGTAACCATATCTCTTCAGTGAGACATGTGCTCCACATTTTTCCTTCCCAGGGCCAAATCCTAGAGAAGGCTGATGTAAACTGTGTACTTGGGAAATAATACACATAGATTGCCGTGCTGAAGGGTAGAGTGTTCATTCCCAAAATGTGGTAATTAGCTCTCAGCCAGACTTCAATCACTACTGCAAGAGAGAGGCTGCATTCACTACTACTCCCATTTCCCTCTCACTCTCCTTGCCCCAAAATAGGATTGTGGTTCAGTGCCATGAATAGTCCTGCTTTCCACTCCTGTGGGGTGTCTGCAATTTTTCCCTCCCCTCTCCATTTAGCTGATGAGCTATTTCATGAAGTTCCTTCCAGTGCTGTATACATGCCATACAGAGTCCTGCTGTCCAGCTTTCCTGCAGCTTGGCCACCTGACACTGTAAAATGCATTGTTTATACTGCTTTTAGTTCCCACATAAGGAGGACCAGGATTGGGGGCTTACTCTCCCAATAACATGCTAGTAACACTCAGGAAATTCAAGACAAGAACATGCAAAGCACCTTATTTTTGTTTCTATTCTGTTTAGGTTCAGTAAAGAATGGAGACAACTTTACATTTTTATTATTGAGTTTGCAAAAAAACAAAAACAAAACATAAATAAATTATACTGATTTGGATGTGTATATGTGCTTATTTATTTGTTTTTCCTAAAGTTAAGTATTTTAGGAAAAATTGTCAGAACGCCACCAGCAAGCGTTGGTGGCCACACTCTGTGGCCACCAAAAAATTTGTTGTGAGAACCCCTGGGCTAAGAAAACATTCTTAATTGTTGAGATCCATGCAATGTAGGTGATGAAAATAACTAAAATGAAACAATGTAAAGAGGGGCATGGAGTAGCATCATGCAGGGTGCAGTTATTTAAATAATTTAAATTGAAATTAATTGTAATCAATATTTAAATCACCCAATATATTTTAAAAATAAATATAAAACATTACTTGTCAGTTTTACAAAGCCTCAGGTTACCTTGAAAAAAGTTTAATGCAATTTTAGATTTATAGGAAGTAAATTTAGATTTAAAGGAAGTATTTCTTCACACAGTGCCCAGTCAACCTGTGGAACTCTTTGCTAGAGGATGTTGTGAAGG
This sequence comes from Natator depressus, assembly GCF_965152275.1. Taxonomy (NCBI): domain Eukaryota; kingdom Metazoa; phylum Chordata; order Testudines; family Cheloniidae; genus Natator; species Natator depressus. The sequence goes on from NC_134236.1 coordinate 189,560,803, forward strand.
CCAAGACTATAACAAGCTTCAAAAAAGAACTAAATACATTCATGGAGGATAGGTCCATCAATGGCTATTAGCCAGGATGGGCAGGGATGGTGTCCCTGGCCTCTGTTTGCCAGAATCTGGGAATGAGCGACAGAGAATGGATCACTTGACGATTACCTGTTCTGTTCATTCCCTCTGGTGCACCTGGCATTGGCCACTGTTGGAAGACAGGATACTGGGCTAGATGGACCTTGGCGGGGTGAAAGTAATATTAAATAGTACTTACAGGTACTGGGACCTGGCTTCCCCAGCCAGCCCATCCGTGCTGCCTGACCCATGCCACCTGGGGCTCCGGCGGTGATTTAAAAGGGCCTGGGCTCCCCGCCTCGGTGGCCCTGCCCATAGGGCCTACCAGAAGGGCTGCCGATGGGCGGGGCAAAAGGGGCAGCGACGTTAAAGTGCTGCCATGGCAGTGCTTTAATGTCGGCTGCGTATGGGCCGGTACGTGGCTGTTCTTTATAAGAACTAAGTTATAAATGCTACATTTAGGGTAGCTTAATTTTATACATTGCGAAGAACAAAATATAATTGTCTTGCTACAAGCGTTTCCCAAATAAATAGTTTTTTCCTACCTGCCACAACTTTCTGAGGTGAAAAAACCAGAAGCGATTAACAATTATGAGCTATTCTTACACTGTGATAAGAGCACTTAATCTCACAGGCATTCAGTGGTCTACCGTATATTAATGCAACTTTCCTTTGTGAACCTGTGCTTAAGAGTATTTGCTTGAAGATTCTAGTATTCCACTGAAAGTTCTAAGAGCTGCTATTGGTCATGAATTTGGGTCTGTATCAGTGCTTCCCCCCTGCATGTTCTCTAAGCAATTGGAAGTAGAAATAAGATCAGAACTTCTGGGGAGTTTGACAGCATGGAACATTCTCAGACTTAAAGCAATAGTTCTTCCCCCATCTAGTCCTTTTCTATAATATTCTGCATTCAATCTACTATTTTAAAAAGAGCATTTCTTAGCAGAAACAAAATCTATGTAAATCTGAAATTCACTAACAATTAGGAAAGCCCGATTTAAGAATGTCCCAAAATCCACTTTAGCAACATAGACTGGGAAGAAAGTGAAGAACTAGCACCACTTAAATAAAGTAAGTTGATTTAAATTAAAAACATCCGTTTCTTTATTAAATTCTAAAACTATTATTTGTATCCCCATGGTATTATAAGTATTTTAGAGAAGAGCTTTACATTATGGTGGTAGTTTTAGTAGGTGTTTGTACATGTTCTATAAAAACTACCTGTGGACTTGCTGTCCTGGAATCCAGTACACCTGCCGTCCTTTTGAGGAAGGTGCTTTCAATGTTAATTTGTCTAATATTGAAATAACAGTGTCTGAAATGTAATGTGGTCCAGTTGATCCAAAATGGGACTGGGAACCAAAAACTGGTTAATACTAGGGCAGTCAAGCAGTTAAAAAAATTAGTCACGATTAATCGCACTGTTAAACAATAACAGAATAGATAATTTATTTAAATATTTTTGGGTGTCTCCTACATTTTAAAATATACTGATTTCAGTTACAACACAGAATACAAAGTGTACAGTGCTCACTTTATATTTATTTTCATCATCTGAGTCAGATGCCACCAGCAGAAAGTTGATTTTCTTTTTTGGTGGTTTGGGTTCTGTAGTTTCCACATTGGAGTGTTGCTTTTTTAAGACTTCTGAAAGCATGATCCACACCTTGTCCCTCACAGATTTTGGACGGCACTTCAGATTCTTAAACCTTGGGTCGAATGCTATAGCTATTTTTAAAAATCTCACATTGGTACCGTTTTTGCGTTTTTTGTCAAATCTGCTGTGAAAGCGTTCTTAAAATGAACATCATCTGAGACTGCTATAACTTGAAATATATGGCAGAAAGTGGGTAAAACAGAACAGGAGACATACAATTCTCCCCCAAGGAGTTCAGTCACAAATTTAATTAACACGTTAGTTTTTTAACGAGCATCATCAGCATGGAAGCATGTCCTCTGGAATGGTGGCCAAAGCATGAAGGGGCATACAAATGTTTAGCATATCTGGCATGTAAATACCTTGCAACACTGGCTACAAAAGTGCCATGCGGATGCCTGTTCTCACTTTCAGGTGACATTGTAAATAAGAGTCAGTCAGCAGTATCTCCCGTAAATGTAAACAAACTTGTTTGTCTTAGCGATTGTCTGAACAAAAAGTAGGACTGAGTGGACTTGTAGGCTCTAAAGTTTTACATTGTTTTGTTTTTGAGTGCAGTTATGCAAGAAAAAATATCTACATTTGTAAGTTACACTTTCACGGTAAAGAAATTGCACTACAGTACTTGTATGAGGTGAATTGAAAAATACCATTCCTTTTATCATTTTTACAGTGCAAATATTTGTAATCAATAATATAAAGTGAGCACTGTACATTTTGTATTCTGTGTGTAATAGAAATCAATATATTTGAAAATGTAGAAAAACCTCAAATATTTAATACATTTCAGTTGGTATTGTTTAACAGTGCGATTAATCGCAATTAATTTGAGTTAACTGCACGCGTTAACTGTGATTAATCAACATCCCTAATTAATACTAATCACAGTTCTGACACTGGAACCTTTTGGGTTTTGGACAAGCCATTTTATCCTTCTGTGTCTTAGTTGCCACATCTGTAAAATGGCAATAATAATATGTGCCTACCTCAAAGTGGTATTTACAATGCAAAGCATTACCTCCAGTGAGCAGTGTGGCTCTATCCAGTAAATATTTAGATTAGAATTTGCTCACCGGCACAGATATTTTCTGTCCAACTGACTGATATGTACAGCATTATTAGCAGTTTTTTAAAAATAAAAATTGAATGTTTAAAAATCCTCTATTACTGTTAGTCATAAAGTAGACCTTCCAGTTAGTATTATTTGTATCTTTGGTTTTTTTTTTTTTTTTTTTTTTTTTGCAACGATTACGTGGTTTCTCAACACTTCCCTAAACTCTTATCCATTCAGCAAGCTTGGCTAGAAATGCCATCCTGCAGGTATGTGCCCCATTGTTCAAAAAAGAAGTCTAAACACACATTTTCTTTGGGCACACTGATTGACTAAGAAGTAAAAAACCTCATTTTTCCTTCAGATATTAACAGAAACTGCACATAAATGTCTTTTTGCCTACTTTAGTGTGAGCTTCACCTGCAGCAAGTCAGGATATATTCATGCATGGGCATTTCTTTCAATGGATAGTCTGGTGCTCATTCAGGGCACAATCCTGTGCATAAAGTTGTTAAAGGAAGTTTTTCCATTGAGTTAAGTGACAGTTGGATCTGGATATTTGGAAGATGCAACTTCTGAGTGACTTTGTGTCTTTAAGCTGATTCACCCCTTTGCAGCAGTGCCTGTCCCTGCAGGGTGTTACTGCAAAAATGTAGTACATGATATTGCAGGGTGTTTGTTAGAGGGTTTTGCTGTGAGCATTGATGAACATCTTTGCTGCTGGGCAGTTGTACATGTTAAAATAACATTTAATGGTATGACATAAGACACTGTAAAGGTAATTGGTGCTATGACAGAATGGAAATGCCACTGGTACAGTCTGAAGAGCATTTAAACCAGATCTGCTGGGTGAATAAATTTAATGAACAACGAGAAACTTTTTAAGAATAAGAGGAGGAATCTTTACTAAAACAAAAGCTGTTCACAGAACTGTAATAATTAAAGCAGAACAGTGTGGACTAAGGGCCTGATCCTGCAACTTCTTGCACTCATGTGCACTGCTGTGCCTGTGTGGAGCCCCATTGCCGTCAGTGAGGTTCTGTTCAAGAGCCATCAGTCTCTGTGTGTGTGTGCAAGTTCCAGGATCATGATCTAGGGCTTCATTTATGATGGCATGTGTAGTACAAGCACTGCACACACGCCTAGAACAGATGTAAACAGCAGTGTAGATGATGAGACACTGCTTAGACAAGTAGAGTAAAGACATACCCTAAGGTTCTGGCATAGCTCCTACACAGCTCTCTCTACGCTCCACAGTGCCTCCCATTGCTGTTTTTAGCAGTGTAGTGTCCTACTGCCTCCCTGCTGCTGGAGCCTTTCCCTGCCATAGTGAAAGGTTTTGGCAGGGGAGAGGCAGTGGAAAAGGCTTCAAGAGCTCCCCATTGCTGGAGCTTTTCCTCATCACAGGGAGCTGCTGGAGCCCATCCCTGTGGCAAGGAGAGGCTGTGACTGGTGGGAGGCCGTGGGGAGAGGTTCTGACCTTTCCTCACTGCCTCCCCCTGCCAGAACCTGTCCCTGCTTTCCACTGTGGAGTGTAGCTACACATACGCTGCACACTACTGCAAGTGTAGACAAGGCCTTACTAGCGTAGGGATTACTACCACGAGTTGCCCTGTTGAGGTCAGTGGCACTATTTGCAAAGCAAGTACTTCTCTCAGAAGCGTTTGCAGGGTCAAGCCTTTTATTTTTAAACTTCAATAGAGATGTATATAGCTCTGTGCATGTATACATATTATTGCTGACTTACGTTAACAGCTATAATATGCTAGGCGATTTCCAGACATTCACAAAGGGATGATCCCTGCTCCAAGAAACTCTAAGGATAGACAGAGTGACATTAGCAGAAAGGGAACAACAAATAGGGTTGTTTTTTTCCCATACAGAATTCAGTTGGGTTCACTAGCAGAAGTAGGCCTTTAAGAAGGATATAATGGTGATGGGGAAGGCCACAACATGCGTAGGGGCTGTATGGAAGAAGGCACAAATGTGATTGTGCAAGAAGTTGACAAATGGACAGATGAGGGTAAGAACGTTGGCAGAATGGCAGCACAAAGCTTGATTAGGGAGGAGGTGTTTGTACTCTCATGCACCTACACAGAAGTATCAGTGACTCACTAAGATGATATCCTAAGTTTAAAAGCAGCTTAATGAGTTTGTGTTTTATTAATTCCGTTTTAGTTCTTTCAGTTGGTTTAATTATTCTTCTTTGAGTGATTGTTCCTACGTATAGTGCACTTCAGGTTGCACATGCGCTCAGGATGGCTGTTTTTTCCTAGCAGTGTCTGTCTGGTCCACACACGTGCATCCATTCTCCATCAGCTGCACGCCAACGGAATAAAGGGGGCTGTTGGATCACCACCATCTTAGTTTCTTCTTGCCACTTGTGGTCTATGATGGAGCTTCACTGTCCTTGCTGACTACTTCAGCTCTCTTTGTAAATAGTTTTAGAAGTTTAAAAAAATTTCTTAGGTAGTTTTTAGTATAGTTAGATAGTGTTAAGGGTTTGGTTTCCTATTTTTTGGTCTGTGTGAGGGGAACCACACACACACAGTTCCAAAAACTGCATGAAGGGCCACAAATGCTTCCTGGTCACAGACTTCCCTGACATCTCTTTGTCATGGATGCCTGGGGGAAACCCACATCCCATCCAAGTGCAGAATCTGTTTCTTTGGCACTGAAATCCTCTTCCGTACTGAAGGATCTGATGCCCTTTACTTCAACAACCTGAGCTGTGGAAATGACTCCAGTGGCTGCAGCTTGCATCCCAGCTCCAGAAGACCTGTTGTTCCCTGAACCTTTCGTCTAAGAGCACCAACCCTTGCAGAAGGGTTAGAAAGACTTTGACCTACTACAGCCCCATGAGACTGATGGGGATGACCTCTGGTAAACTTTTACCATGTATATAGGAACTTTTGTTTTTTATGTTTTTTTTTTTGTGCTTTTGCCCTTAAGAATAAATGCCGTTTGCTTTGGGAAGGCTCCAGGCAAGTGCAATCTCACCTTGCTAATTATGATTCTCCAAAGGATTTTAGCCTCCCTTATTCGGTAGGAGGACAGAGCAAAAGTATGCGTGGGGATACTGTTCAACTCCCTGCTTTCAGTAAAGACTATGATCACACTCACATTCTTCTTAGACTGGGGCGTTGACATGGAGGGACAGTCCAAGGGACATGGTCCCCTCAGGAGTCTGTTTCAAATCAGAGTCCGATGAGCCTGTGAATGATTCCTCCCATGTATCTGTGGCCAGTCAATCCAGGTGGCCTATAACAAGCAGGGAGGAGTGGAGGCCATCACCCTTTGGAATTATGCAGTCCCATGCAAATTACTTTAACTGCTGTCCACCTGCCAGGGATCCACAAACACCCTAGATTATCTGAGTAAACAGTTCTCCTTAGAATGAGAGTTAGAGCTACATGACCTGACTCTCCAGAAGATGTTTTTGGGTGTGGGGTCTCTCATCCATGGATTTTTTTCACATCCCTTGTGAACAACAAGTGCAAAAATTTCTGCTCCACGGGGGGTTGTAGTCCAGGCTCTCTGGGCGATGTGTTTCTCAGACAGTGGTTGGGAGCCTTGCAATACCCCTTTATCCCCGATTCCCCTTTTACTCAGACATTGAGGGAAATCAGACAACATAAAGCACAAGTCATGCACCAGGTTGGCCAACAGTTCTAAAGTACTCTACACTTCTGCAACTATCTGCCTGATCTCCCCTCTGCATTCTCCTGATACCTTAACTATTAACCCAGGACAAAGGACAGACCCAGCCACGCTTCACCTGAAAACATGGTATTTGTATGGCTGTTGGGGTGGTTCAGCTGATGTCCAGGCTATCGTAAGCAGCAGTAGAAAGGACTCTACCAGGAAGTGTTACAAAGCAAAATGGAAATATTTTTGTTTTGGTGTAACTGACAGGGAATTCCTCCTTCACAGGCAAAGATTCTGAATGTATTGGACTCCTTTTGTCCTTAAATCCTCAGGGCTGTCTTTTAGCTCACTTAGAGTACACCTTTTGGTCATCAGTGCATTTCATCTGCTGGTAGACACTTACTCTATATTTTCCCACTCTGTCACAGTCTGCTTCCTGGTGAGTATGATTTGAGACTTCCCTCCAGTGGCAAAACCAGTACCAACCTGGGACTTGAACTTTGTGTTCTCAACCATTACTAAGTCACCATTTGAGCCCTTGGGATCATGCTCTTTACTAGATCTGTCTGTGAAGGGGACATTTTTGATCATTATCGTGTCAGCCAGAAGACTTGGAGCTAGAAGTGCTCATGGCTGACCCTCCAATTTTGTACAGTTTTCCACAAGGGCCAGGCATCTGTGAGACTACATGCTAAGTTTGTCCCTGAGGTGGTGGTGCATCAACCAAAGTATCCATCGATCTGCGTTTTAGCCTAAACCTCTTTCTAGCTAGGAAGAGGTGGCATGGCACTCACTGGCAACATAGGGCTCTTGCCTTTTTCCTGCAAAGAACAAAGTCCTTTCAAAAGTCTCCTAGACTTTGTCACATTTTCAGAATGTCTGAAAGGAGAGGCCATCTCCTCTCACAGGCTGTCAAAGTAGATCTTGGGATGCATCCTACTCTGAGATGAACAATTTCTCCCTTAAGGATAGCATATGAACATACCCAGCTTGAGTTTAGGCATCATTGGTAGCGTCACATAGCAATGTCCCTATTACTGACATCTGCAGAGTTCTCTGCACTATGCGCTGGTGCAAGCAGCTGCTTCTAATATTTCTCTAGGCAGGGCAGTTCTGCAATCTGTTGTGCCATAGGATTCCAGGCACCCACCTCCTTAAAGAGACAGTGCTTGTGAATCACCTGAAGTGCACTACATATAGGGACAATCAGTCGAAGAAGGATGCATTAATCTTAATTTGAGTTCTTTGAGATGGGTTGTTCCTGTGTAGTGCATTACCCACCTTTCCTCCCCCCTGTTTAGTCAGTAGAGAGGGAACTATAATGGTAGTGGTTTATTCCCCTTTATTCCCTTGGTGTGGAGCATGAAGAGTGTGGGGGCAGATATGTGGAACAGATGGACACTGCTAGGGAAAAATCTCCAGTTCTGGGCACATGGAGGGCATGCAAAACCTGAATGCGCTATGTGCAGGGACAACACATTTCAAAAAACTTATGGATTACTTACCTTGTAGTAACTTCCTTTTAAATAGTAGTTCTGCAGAAAGCATTTACAAGGGTAAAACTGCTACGATGGAAAATACAGTTATTTAGTTATTACATTTAAGAATTCATTCTGTTAATGCAGGTACAATGAAAGAATCTGGTGAGAAACATGAGGGATTTGTTGAAATTCCTAACCTGTCAGAAGAAAATGAGGTGGATGATACAGAGGTAGGTAATAAATACTAACATAGCTGTATAGGGCAGGAATTTTTAAAGAAAATTAATAACTTTGGCTGCCATTAAATTTCCTGTTAACTGAATAATAGTTACCAAAGAGTTTTAAAAAAAGAAAAGCGTAATTAGTGAATACCTGGGAGAACAACATGACTTAGCTAGGGGCTCACTTCATCGAATGCGTCCGATGAAGTGAGCTGTAGCTCATGAAAGCTTATGCTCAAATAAATTTGTTAGTCTCTAAGGTGCCACAAATACTCCTTTTTGCGAATACAGACTAACACGGCTCCTACTCTGAAACATGACTTAGCTAGTCTGTCTTTAGTGATCTAAAGATAAAAGATGTCAAGAACCAAAAACATTAATGGCTCACTTCTGTCCTCCGATACGTAAATACATATGTTCCAAAGTTAGCTACTAAGCATGCACAGTATCAGACTTTAAAAGATGCAGCTCATGGTAATACAGAGCCACATGTTTGAGATAAGAATTGAGCCCTATGTTTGCTTCACTGTTTGTCATTTTTTAATCTTAAGGCCTCTACTTTGGTGCTAGCCTAATGATATAGTTGATACTGTGGTCTCTAAAGAACTCCTGCATAGGGGGAGAAACCTATCTAAACTTCAGCTAGTTTTTGATTTATTATGGAGACAAAATTGCTTGTGTTTCCTTTTAGAAAAAGAAAAAGTATCCAGTTTTAGCTTAAAGGCATGATAAAGTAGGAAAGTTTGCACTTGAAATATCTATTCTGCACCTGTCCTCTGAATAAACCAACACTGTTGTTCCCCAAAAATCAAATTGTACAAAGCATCTCTTAGATTTTTATGTTTGTTTACAGATAAGTGTAAGCAAAAAGAAAGGAGATGGAGATGTGCTAAAGGATCTTATGAGAACAGAAGGAACTTCAAAAGTCAGGGAGGCTCTCAGACATTATCTGAAAGTTCTTAAAACAGGTACATTAACATAATTTCTGTGACTATATGGGCCAATTATGTGCAATCTCCCTGCTTGAATAGATTGATCCATTTTCATCTGAGTTGGTAGAAACTGTTTTCATATCACTTTAAGAACAAAACAAAACCCCAATGCCTTCATTTTAATGCAGTATTATAATTAAGGTTTTAATTTCACCAAAGTCAGGATATTCAAAGTTGTTTATTTTGGAGTAAAGCCCGGGAGGCACTAATCGGGACCAGACGCATATTGTCATAAGCGCTATACAAACATATGAGGAGATACAGTCCCTGCCTTAAAGATCTTACAAATTAATTGGCTGAGCAAAGCAAGGCCATACACTTAACTCAATGGCATTTCTCTGTATCTGTAATGCGGTAACTTCTGAAAACAGTATCCAATCAATTCCAAAATTTCAGGGAATGTTCTAGGCGTAAGTGGACAGAACTCTATTAATTTTGGTGAAAAATCAAAAACTGAAAAAGCCTGAATTTAGTGGAAATCAGGCTATTCTCATTTTCAGATCTTTACCAAAATAAATATGGCTCTGAGCAGAGGGGGAAGGGCTTGGTTGTAGTGGGGGCGAGGGGTGTAGTTGGGTGTACAGGTTGGCCTCATGTTAGACGGTATTTTTTACTTCCTCTGTTTACAGAGTTTACTCTGGGAATGATCCTACCAACCAAAACTTCAGCTGGTCCGGAACTAGCGGTTAAAAAAAAATTGAGTGAGAATAACATGCAGGTATGCTGGCATTAGGAGTTACCATGTAAGTTTCACTGGGAAAGATGGATGCTATTGGCCCCAAACTCTGCCATCATAGGAGGAATAGAGAATTTAAGATTTATCCCGTGACTAACAGCAGATGTACATAGTGCTATAATGTGGAGCATTCATCTGTAACAGTAAGTGTTTGGTGCACTTTTAAAATCACCTTTGGGATGGAGGCCAGTAAATTCACCAACATGAATGCTATAACCAGTCTGTGTAGTGCTCAGGTAACGTGGAAATAGAATAATTGCTGGGCCACAGAATTTTCAGACAGTGAAAGAGAGATCAAAGGTGTCCTGTTCTTCACTTCCAGTGTTCTGTCAGTAACAATGACAGCTTCAAGAGGGAGAGGCTGAAATTTGTCTGCTTCCCTCATTTCCTCAGTCATTATTAATTCATTCCACATTCTGTTGCCTGTCACCAAAAGCATGTTAGGGTTGCCAGAGATTTTTCTAGTGCCTGACTGTGGTGCTCACTTAATCTAATCCTAATATAGAATAGTATGTTATCATATAATTAATGCATATGCACAAGGGAGGAGGCTTAATATTGCTTGGGCAGCCTTAAACCTGGCATTTCCTAACTTTTGAGTGGTTGACTTTGCAAACTTGATGATGTTTTTCTAGTATAGAGTTTTGGTGTGGAATATATATGTATTTTCTATTCATATACAATGGCACTTTATCCTGAGTTTGCTTTACAGGATTCTGTTTTACCAGTTTCTTTGGATACAGTTGGTGTAAAAATTCCAACAGTAAAGATACTTCTGAAAGAGATGTTTGACTCTCCGGTAGAGGAGCTTTATAGCATCTTCATAACTAAGGAGGTAAGAAGCCTTTTTATAGCAAAGGACCACACGTTCTTAGTGATGTAATGGCAGGGATTGGTGCTCCAGAAAGGAGAAAAGTTATTTTATTTGAAGAGTTTAATTATAATCAGTAATGAAAAATATTATATGTAGGGCCTTACCAAATTCACGGCCATGAAAAATGTGTCATAGACCGTGAAATCTGGTCTCCTCCCATGAAATCTGGTCTCGTGTGTGCTTTTACTCTATACTGTACAAATTTCACAGGGGAGACCAGCGTTTCTCAAATTCAGGGTCCTGACCCAAAAGGGAGTTGCAGAGGGGTGGTGGTATTGCCACCCTGAAGGCAGTGCAGAAGTAAGAGCTGGGCGGCTGGAGAGCAGCAGCTGTTGGCCAGGTGCCCAGCTCTGAATGCAGTACCCCGCCAGCAGCAGCACAGAAGCAAGGGTGGCAATACCATACCATGCCACTCTTCCTTCTGTGCTGCCACCTTCAGAACTGGGTGGCAGGAGAGTGGTGGCTGCTGATTGAGGTCCCAGCTCTGCAGGCAGCAGCTCTGCCTTCAAAGCTGGGATCCTGGCCAGCGGCCTCCGCTCTCCAACTGCCCAGCTCTGAAGGCAGCACCGCTGCCAGCAGCAGTGCAGAAGTAAGGGTAGCAGTACTGCAACCCCCCCCAACCCCCAAATAATTTTGCAAAACACACCCTCCCCCCCACTACCCCACCCACACACACACTCCTTTTGGGGGTCAGGACCCTTACAATTACAACACCGTGAAATTTCTGATTTAAATAGCTGAAATCATGAAATTTATTATTTTTTAAATCCTATTGACCGTAAAATTGACCAAAACGGACCTTGAACTTGGTAGGGCCTTAATTTTATGTAACTTTCATAGTGCAACTAACACATTCCCACTTGTACAACAAAAGTGGGAAATCTAGTCAGACAGGGACTGAAATACCATCAGCTACTTATTTCTAGTAACTTCAGCTATAGTACCATAATGCAAGGTGTAAGGTGGTCTTGGGTCTCTCCCTGTCTGTCAGGGAGGGAGACCACGCCCCTTGCTACAATGCCTCTGGAGCGACTCAGTTCAGGGCGAAATTAGCAAACAGTTAATAGGCCCAAACCTGCAGTCCAGGCTGGGCAGCAGTTGAGTCTGTGAGCCACAGCCAACAAATAAGGGCTCTGGCCTGCAGTCAGGCAGAGCAACTATGAGTCTATAGGCCTGGGGGCCTCAGTCAGGGCAGTGCCACAAACAGTTAATGGCTCTGGCTTGCAGTCAGGCAGAGCAGCAGTGAGTCTGTACTAGGACCAGAGCCCTCAGTCAGGGCAGGGCGGCAAACAGTTAACAGCTCTGGCCTGCAGTCCGGCAGAGCAACACAGCAGTGTAGGCGGATCAGCTCTTTGGCGGGGCCGACAGCAAAACTGTCTGGCATCCTAGCTCGGGTGGGCGACAGACCGACGCAGGCCTCTTGCCAGGGGCGGGGTGGCAGGGGGATGCAGGCCCACACAACTCCACTGCGTCCCAGCCAAGGGCCCTAACCGTGGTGGAGTGGTCCACCACTGGGTCAGCGGGTAAATCCGGCCACAACACGCTGGCCGGCTTACAGTCAGTAACACAGCCAAACCCTATTCGGCTTCCCTGGGCTCCTTCCTACACTCCCATTTGAGAGGTACCTGGGTTCCGGGGTCCTTGTTTGTCTCACTGGGGTAAACAGCTAGTGGCAGCCCTAACAGCTCCTTGGTGTCCCTGGTGTCTGGCAGCTCCGGCAGTCCCTCCAGGTCTCTGCCACTGTAGCGGTCTCCATGGGGTCTGAGCTCCAGCAGCGGGGGAGATACATCCTGCTCCTCCGGCAGCTCTCCTCCAACTGAGTTGGAGGGTCTGCCTTTTATATTTCTCGTTCCTGTCCCGCCCCTCTGCTTCCGCGGTGATCGTAGGCGTCCTGGGTGCAGGTCTCCCGGGGCCCCTGTCTGTCAGGGAGGGAGACCATGCCCCCTCGCGACAAGGGTTCCACTTGTAATTCTAACTAGCACCATTTGTTCTATTAGTGCTGTTGTTACCTTTTGAAGGTAAAGAACTATCATAGTGTGTAAAGTGGAGAGCAAAATGGAGATATTTAGTTTATCGGTGTGTGTTTATTTCATTGAGCTCTGTGTATTGCTGTGAAACTGGCTAGCTAGCCTTGTCCAAAGGAAGGGTCTGCTAATTTTGCTGGTCCTGTCAGCAGGCTTTTGATGCCATTGCCCGTGAGGAATTGATAACTTACTTTCAGATCTTTCCAAAGTAGACAGACTGGCCCCTTTGGTAGTTTTGTTTATTTTCTTTCTGAGCATCCCTGGAAGGTGGTGCTGGGCCATTGTTTATCAACCCACAACAGCTCCAGTAATAGAGATTGGGAAGTCTTACGCTTCATGTCATTAGTATGCAAGCGAAATGCAGCTCTGTCTCCTTTGCACTCAGCTTAGAATAATAATAAATACTCAGTAATAATAAATACGTTATGTAAGCACTTGTAATCCAAAGAGCTTTACAAATGTTAAGCATTCTTATCCCCATTTTACAGATGGATTCCATTAGCTAGTATGTGTATGGATATGATTACATCTACCTCTCTTGCATCCTAAACTTGCTATATTAGTGCTTCTCCACAGTAAACCTTGCATCAGTGTCCTCCTAAGAAGCCCTAGAATATATCAGAAGATTTTAGACTGGAATGCTAATACTTCCAAAAATCGTAATTCTCAGGAGGATCAGGGATTAATGTCAGTCTTCTGATATGGGATAGAGAATATAACATCTCATGACTTTCCGACTAATTCTGCTCCATGTGTCCAGACTGCTGCTTCCATCTCATCAGGGCAGAAGGAGGATCAGTCTGCCTGTTTCCTAATCCAAATATAGCTGCAGCCACTTCACTTCACTTGCTTTGAACTCTCTACCTCTGTTTTACCTAATGGTCCCTTCCACATACCCTCACTGGTTGCTCCTTTTACCTACCAAGCGTGTTTCTCAGAACTCGGTAATGTGACAAAGTTCCTCCTCTGCCTTGTTGGGTCCTGTGCTTATTGGCGGATTTGCTCGCCTCAGTTTGGCCACTTTTGCTAGTGGCTCAAACCTGCTGTTCACTCAGCTAACCTCATCACTGGCCAGCATGGGGAAAAGGAAGGAGAACAGTCCCCACAGAGATAGCTCAGTGGTTTGAGCATTGGCCTGTTAAACCCAGGGTTGTGAGCTCAATCCTTAAGGGGCCAATTTGGGATCTGGGGCAAAAATTGGGGAGTGGTCCTGCTTTGAGCAGGAGGTTGGACTAGATAACCTCCTGAGATCCCTTCCAACCCTGATATTCTATGATCCACCTAGTGGGTTGGGGGACAGGCCAGGGACCTTCCCCTCTGGTGGGACCCACAGTCCAGGTCAACTCCTCTTATATCCAATGGGGGGAACCCAGGCCCGCCCTCTACTCCGGGTTCCAGCCCAGTGCCCAACAGCTGTCTACAGTGTTTCGTGCGACAGCTACAACTCTCTGGGCTACTTCCCCATGGCCTCCTCACCACAGGACCGTCTTCCTGATGCCAGATAGCATTTGTACTCCTCAGTCCTCCAGCAGTATACCTCTCACTGACTGAAGTGAGGTCCTTTTTAAACCAGGTGCCCTGATTTTAGCTTGCTTGTCTTAATTGATTCTAGCAGCTTCTTAATTGGCTCCAGGTGTCCTAATTAGCCTGCCTGCCTTAATTGGTTCCAGCAAGTTCCTGATTGTTCTGGAACTACCCATTACCTTACCCAGGAAAAAGGGATCTGCTTAATCTGGGGCTAATATATCTGCCTTCTGTCACTCTCCTGTAGCCATCTGGTCTGACCCTGTCACAGTAACTTAATCATATTATGATTTTTCTTAGTGAAGTCAGTGATATATTGATTTGACTAGAGCACTTTTTAAAGTTCAAACGCATAAAATTGCTTTTAGAGAGCCATGCATTAATCACAGAACCATTGGCATTAGGAGTCTCCAGTACCCTTTTAGTTCATCCCAGTATCCTGGAAGAATGCGTTATATATCACTAAGCTATCCAGAAATCGTAGAAGTTATGTGTTGTTGAATAGCTGATTAAATTCTTACACTATGCATGTTTGCTTTTTGTTTCCCTAGTTGGTGCAGAAATTTTCTAAAAGTTGTGCTGTGATCCAAGCTAAAAGAGGAGGGAAACTTCAAATGTTTGATGGTTGTATTACTGGTGAATATATAGAACTGGTAAGTTGAAACCTTGAAGTTTAAAATCAGATGCCATGTTCTGCCCTTTTGGAGTCTCACACTGGTGATGTTTGGGTCCAGAAGGTTCTTAATTTGCTACTCCACAGGGGAGAATACACTGTAAAATGTAACCTTGCTTTAGTTTCTCTAATGCAGATTTAGTTCATAAAAAACAAAATATGACCATGCAGAAGATTCCTGACTTTCTCCTTTTCTGGCCCAGATTATCTATCATGTAGGAAAACCTTCACTTGGAACCTGGGAAGAGGAAAACTGTGTATGATTGCCTTACAGAGTTTTTCTACCACTGTTTCTTTTAATAGAAGAGTTTGGGATTGAGTTTACAGATTAGCGGTAGTACCACTTACCAAACATGTGGATCTCTGGAGAAGCAGATCCCATTCTCTTCAGAGCCAGAAGCTATACTGTCCCTGGCTACGCTCCCCTAGAGCTACATAGGGGCAGCTGAGGAAGGTAATCTAGTGTAGACCTGTATTAACTCCCCCTGGATTTCCACACAAAACGAAGCAAAGAGTAGTGCCATGGAGAGCTCTGCTTTGATTAGGGAGCATGTCCCTGTTACACTTCTTCTCTTGTCAGAGATCAGTGGTATCACCATTCTGAATGTCAAAAGTTGTTTCTTAAACGAAAAAACGACCTAGGGAAAATGCTCTGTCCGGAAGCCCTTTAACTTACCATTCAGCTGTGTGTCAATTCTAGCTTCGAATCCCTTAATTACTTAAATCAAATCCTGAGTAGTTTAAGATAGTAAACATTTTTTTGGAATTAAAATTACTGCAGATTCTAAGGATTTAGTTCTAGGTATTTCATCTTTTAGGCATGCCTCAGATTTCCTAAAGCTCAAGATCCCCTTTCCCCCAAATGGACTGAGAGTGCAGTGGCTCCAGTTATAATAAAGATATTGAAACTTGGGAACACACCGATGAAATAATTCATTTGATAGTGCCAGTGACTGGCTATAAAAAGATACTCCACACATTTCCAGCTGTAACAATTAAAGAAACTCTTTAGGCAACATCCCCGGTCAACAATCAAACAACTGGCAAGTTCCACATCATAGAGAAATAGTTACAGTGGTTATGTTAAGCACAAATGGAACTGAACCTACTTGGACTCTAGGGGAAGTTGTGAATAAAAAAATACCCCTATTTGTAAACCTCCTTGAAGGATGAGCAAACTCCCTGAATAGGAGAATGCACCACTACTCTAAACCAACTGCTGTCAAATCTGTCTTCCGGATTAAGCCTCTGCCAGTTTGCTTTCAGTTCCCTATTTCAGCCAGTTGCTGAGAATGCTGAGACTCCATACAGTCTAGAACTGATGGAAAGGAGCTCTAGAGCTGTGTGTCATCTTACGCATAGTACCACAGCCCAAACCATCTGTCTCTTCCAGTGGCCTCAAATGTACATTGAGCAAGATGGGGGATCAGTTACCCTCCACTTTTTTTCTGTGATTTCTCAGAGGAAAATACAGAACCACTGCAGTAATCCCAGTCACCCATGCTAAGGTCCATATTATCAATGGCTGCTGATTAGAGCTATGGCTATAAGCATGAACAACTGACCTTTGTCCATTGCTAGGAGAAAGTAGGGAATTGTGTGCCCAGTTATGAGTGTCACGATTAGAGCTGGATAAAAGCTGGGATTTTCAAGTAAAGTGTGTTCCCTCACATTTACTGTTTGTCCAACTTTTGCCAGGTGGAAAAGTCAGAAATTCAAGGGAGAAGGCCACAAAATTTTATTTCAGAATTTTGGAAAACAAACTTTTTCAAAGAAAAAACTTAATTTGATAAAAACCCCATTTTATGATGGAAAAAGCTTTCTCATTGGAAAATTCTTGGCCAGTGCCAGCTAGGATCCTCTTGGAATGAGATGTGGCAGGCCCTCAGATGAAATTCTTGAAAAAAGGCAGGGGGGGGACTATTAGTTTTGTCATGATTTTTATATATCTGTATCTGTCTTACAGTTACCCAGCCAAAGGATTGTCATGAAATGGAGATGCAGGGACTGGCCTCATGGTATGTCTTTTCTCTAACCCCATAGTATTTACAGGTTGGATTTTCTTAGGGGCCTAATCCCAGTTTAAATTGTGGCTAAAGTTTGAGAAAGCACAATGTAATGCCTGCTGTTAGACCCACTGAGGTAAGGAGTTTGTTCTGTCTTTGTTCTTGTAAGTACATAAATGTACTTAATACAACAGCTGAGTTCATGAGATTGAATTTTATTTAGTAGTATAGTAAAGCAAACTTTCATTAATCAGGTGTTAAAACAAAGGTTATTAATAAACATATTACTGACTATTGTACCGTCTCTTCTTCCAGAACATTATGCAACAGTTGCTTTGAATTTCAAGGATCGGGCAACTCAAACTGAGTTACAGGTAGAGTGCAAAGGAGTCCCTGTCTGTAATGAAGACAGTACAAGACAGTGTTGGCAGAAGCAGCATTTTGAAGAAATACATGTTTTACTGCAACAGACCAAAGTAAATGCTGAATGATGATAGCACTGTAGTTAGTTTTATTAGCGCATTACTTTTTTTTATATATATATATTGTCTCCCTTCCCCCCCCCCTTTTTTTTTAAGAAAATTTATTTATTTACAGGGGATGAATAAAGATCCACATCTGTGATACTGTATATAATTTAAGTACTATGTATGGATCTTCAGTGAATGAAATGGCCTCTTCCATAAGTGAGATTATGTATTTAGACACCTTCAGTTTGAGACGTGATCACTGTTTTATCTATAACTTAAATTTGGGAAATGTGAGTGTGACTCAGATGCTATAGACTTCATGGTATTACATCATACTGGCAAGGCCATTTAGTAGAGACTAACTTGGGCCTGGACTAGGCCTACTTAGTAGCTACAGCAGAAAAGTGACATATGCATTGTTTAGTAAGAATCCATTCCTAGTGGGTAGAATACTGTGTTTAAATGCACTCCTGATTAAAAGGTGAATTGGAAAGTCTTAAAAAAATACCCCAGACGTAGTTTGAGCCTGTAAAATCAAATGAGTGAATTATACAGCCACTTAAAATAAAGCATTTAATCTCAAACCATAACAAAACAAGCTGCAGGCTTATCTTTTCAAACAGCACAGCTACACATTTGAAAGACTCAGTCACCTAAGTAAGTCTTTGCTGTTAGTCCTGAGGGTTAACAAAATTAGAGCAACCCTTGTTGACTGGGGGAGATGCTATTATTTTGGTCTGTTTTTCTAAACTCCTGTCTTCATCTTTTCTCTGTCAATGGTACCTGTGATGGGAGTTGATGCTCTCGCAGAGATGCCAGGAAGGCTGTAAGGGAAGTAACTTAATTTCAGCAATTTCCATATTTATTTAAAGAGCCATTCTGACTTGGACTGTTTTCTTCTCTTGGAATTCTGAAAATGTTTTTAGCTTAGACCCTTTCAGTTCACCTTAATAAACCATTCCACCCATGGGAATGTAATGAAAGCAAAGCAAATAAAACCCCAACCGTTTGACACAAATGCACCATAAGGGTTAACCATGGTGGGTTAATAGTGAAGATATAACAGTTTAGCAAGAATGGGGCAGAATTCTTAAATGCATTAAGTAATTTTGTAAACAATTGGAATAAAAAATTACTTACCTGTGCAATACTGAATTTAAGGCAAAATTGTGACAGAGGTGACAGACTGCATTTTAATCAAATGCACAGAATAGCAGTCAGCCATGTTAATAAACAAAATTGTACAGTGAGTGTGCTTTGTTTCCTCTAATGTATGCTGTTCAATAAGCTACCACATGCAAATGACCAGTTCTTTCCTCCTCCTCCTCCCTGCTTAAAGGATTCTTTAGAGAATCCAGTTTCTGGCATACAGTTTTATTGTGATAAGACTAAGACCACGCAAATTACAAACTTGCACAGGCCACCATATGACATTTACATTGTGTGTAAGTTTAAATGACATACAGGATGAGGAAGTTTTTTCTCCCTGACAGCCACAAGTAGAGCAGGGGAGGAGGACAGGGAAAGACAGCAGCATTGTGATGAGAGGGGAAAGTAGAGAATTCCATGTTTATCGTACACTGTGGTTTTCATCCTGAAATGGGATGGTGTGTAAAAAAAAAAAAAAAAAAAAAAAAAAAAAAAATTGAGTCAGACCCCCCCAAAATGCAATTGATTAAAAAAATTTCAGTCACTTTTTAAGGTATTAGGTATGATTTTTAGGAGAGCAGGCTTGAGGTATCATGACTCTCTTAACCAGTGGTTAACTGTACATTTCTTTAGCAGTTTTATAAAATAGAATCAAGGCTGAATTTAGTTGTTCGGAGTGTCCATTGAGAGCAACAGAGCAAGCACTGAAAGTGCTTGGGCAATGAAAACCAGAAACTTTTACAAAGACATTGCAAACTAAGTTTAAATTAAACCCTTCTATTTGCGTATTAAGTGAATCTAATTTCCCCATAAGAATTAATGTAAATGGGGGGGGTTAGGTTCCAGGGAAATTTTTTTCGCCAGTCAAAAGACATGTATAAGTTTTAAACAATTTAATACTGTCCTCACTGCTGATGACTGTGAAGCTTGGTTGAGGCAGGGTCAAGGCACGGGGGCTTGCCCCGCTCTGCCCACCGTTCAGCCGGGTGTGGGGGCTTGCCCTGTTCTGCACTCCTGCTGGGGCATGGGGTCAGGGGCTTGTCCGCTACCTGGGTGGAATGCCAGGTGAGTGGGGTAAGGCCCTGTGCCCTGATCCCAATCCCTGGCTTAAACACCGGGCAGGCAGAAAGGGGCAAGCCCCCATGCCCTGACCCTGCTCCCCAGCAGGAGCACCAAGCGGGTGGAATGGGGCAAGCAACCTTATAATAGAACATTGTGTGACTTTAAATGAGTATGTTCTCTAGTAGATCAGCAATCTAATAAAACAGTGTTAACCGGGACAACTTTAAGTGAGGAGTTTCTATAGCAGAATACCTGCTTGCACCACTTTTGTGGTACATTTCCAGCCTCTTCTTTACTAAGCCACTCTACTTTCTGCTGGTTAAGTCCTGGTGGCGAATGGAAATTTCTATTCTGAATCAGAATGAAGTGTTGAATTTCAAAATTTCTCTTGAAACAAAATTTGAAAAAACAAAAAAAAACCACACTTTGCAACAACCAAAATCATTGTGTTTTGATTTTTAAAATTTTAATATATTCCAAAACAAAATCTAAACATTCTGTTTCCATAAGGTAAAAGGTAATTTTTAAAAAAATATTGACACATTCCCTATGGAACATTACGACTGCTTTTTCAGGAGAAACGTTTCCCATCAACCTTTTTTGACCAGCTTTGTCTACAGTCCTTGTTGACTCTCTCGGATGAAATCCTGGTTCAAGTGCAAAGAGAGAAGGACAGAGAGCATGTATTTTTAGGAACAAATGGATACCAGCAGGAGGGAGCTCTGTTCCCCTTTGTCTGACATGAAGTTGTTCTCTAACAGGTTGAGATATCCCTTTGACACTATCCCCTCCAATCTTCTGGCTTCTTTTGCTCCCTCTGTAGTCCTCACGCTCTCATTTGGATTTTTCCCCTACATCATCCTGGTTTAACCCCCTTTCTTCTTTTGCAACCAGTAACCGTCTCCCATTCCCAAGCTCTTTCTGTGCCTCTTGTCTCTCTTCTGGATCCCCTGTGCTTCACTCTTAACAGGAGTCCTCTAAGGTAGTTAATGTTCTGCTTCTGACTGGGTCCATGGGCTTTACGGCCATCTTCCTCAGTGTGTTACGGCCTCAGGCTCCATGGATTACTTGACTCCTTGATTCTGTCTTCTCTTTGGATTTTTATGGTTCTCTGATCACTCCTTCAAATGGTTCCCCTCCTCCCCCCTTCCCTCTGTTGGGCTCATCCTTTAGACCCCATCCCTGGATATCTTCATCTGTTCTTTCAACTGCCATCAGTATGCTGTGATTATTTTTTGTCAAGATATAGTGAAGGTGCAGACTCCAGAGAATCATGGTTCACATTGCAAGTGCCCCTCCAAACTCCCCGATTGCCTGCCAGCTCTCTACCCGCCCCACCTGGAGAGTAGGATGACTATATTTCCCTACATTGAAAATGGGACATGCAGGGCTGGCCCAAGCCACCTGGCATTGCTGCTTGCTCTCCTAAATGTTCCTCCATGCCTCCAGGCATGTCAGGTAGCAGACATAGAAGCAGGGGGAGGAAGAATGAGTATGGGCTGGGATCTGGGCAGCAAAGCAAGGTGTGTGTGAGAGTACTTTTGAGCTTGGAGGTGAAGTATTGGACTATGATCCAGCTAGTGGGATGATTCCCCTTTTGGGGCTGGGATAGCTGACTGGCAGGAAGGAGGCTTCGGGTAGTGGGAGGGACCAAGGAGCCTCCAGGTAGCAGCCCTGGGGAGGGCGGAGGCCAGTATGTGGCAGAAGCAGGCAACTGGAGGAGGGAAAGCGGCAGGTTGGAGTTGGGGGCAGGAAACAGGGCCCAAAGGACGAGGCATGGGGAGGACACAAGGCGGGGGTGCACAAGGGTGGGGGGCTTGGGAGCCTGTGGAACGCTTGGGGACAGGGAGTATGAGGCCAGGGGGAGGGGAGCACAAGGCCAGGAAGGGGGTCTGCAGGTAGGGGGCCCCTGCACAAAGAGATGGTACAGGACCTGTCAGGCACTTACCAGCCAGGTTACCCGGTAGGGCCCAGGAGTCTCAGCTCCTTGGCCCAGCCACCCATGCAGTTTCAACAGCAAGCAGAAAAGGATTTGCATTAGGGCTCTATAGTGCTCTGATTGGGCTGCAGAGTGAGCACATGACATCCTATCACTCCCTGATTGGAGGGGCAGGGCGTCATGGAGACACATTAGGCTCCCCGCAGGGGGGGTGTGTGTGTGGGGGGGGGAATGCCCCCCCAGCCCTGTGCTGCTGCCAGTGGGGCTGAGCCTGCAGAAGTAGCTGCCTGGAGACATGACTCCACCCTGCAGCCCAGCCCAGCTCAGCTGGTTCTCTGTGCTGGGGGTCCCTGTGCTGGGGAGTGGGCACAGCTCCAGCTCAGCTTCAACCCATGCAGTCCATGGAAAAGCATCTGGCTGCCTAGATTGGGACCATGGTCCGCCTATTGACTACCCGTCTCCACATCTGACCTCCCTCACACCTGCAACTGTTACATCTCCTCCTAGATGTCCAGCCACAAACTCAGATTACACATGGCAAACTGAACTTCTTAGCTTGCCCCAAACTCTCCATTCTATCATGGCTGGAAATGTCACCATCTTCAGTCAATCATGCTTACAGCCTGTATGTCACAGTTGTCTTCTCATATCCAATTTTTCTTTCTTCCTAACTGAGCTGCTGGAAAATCATGCCAATTCTTCCTCTCTCTCTCCAAAAATCCCTCATTTCATCACTGTTCCCACTGCCAGATATTCTCCAGTTATTTATCATTTTTAGTACTGCAACCTCATCGCTGGACTGCCCACTTCTCACAGCATCTTTCAAGTAGATCCAATTTTTCTTGGTAAAAATATTCTTCCCCCTCCCCAGCACATCCTTCCAATGGCTCCTACTCTCCTTCCATAACAAATTGCAGTTTCTCTACCACCTGCCTACCACGTTGCCTATCAATGGCACTGAACGAACGAGTAATAACAAACATTTTATACCAGTGCTGGTATCTAAGCACTGGGAACTTCTTTGACTGTTGGCTCTCAAACCCAGGGATAAACTGAGGGATGTACTGCATGCCATCACAAGATATACCAACTAACCTACATTTTTCTTTTACATAAACTCTGAGGTCCCACTGGTGTAAGTCACTGATACCCTTTCTAGTATTTATTAATTCAATTTAGAGGCCAACCTTCTTTCAATGGTGGGACTATCTAAGGCCCAAACGAAAAGGGAATAATTACTCTTTTTGGATCAATTTCAATGGGATCAGGAGCAGGTACTAATGAAACTTTCCATGTGGTGTGGTATATAAAAGGTGTTTTGCAAATCAGAGGGAACCCAGGCCTTCTCTAACATGTCCTAAAGCATTATTTGGGTAATTATTGCATGGTTTATGAATGTTCCAAAAGCCATTGAAATCAGTGGGAGATAGGCACCTAAATACCTTTGAGAATCTGGATGGTCATAACTAAGGCTGCGAGTTTCACAGACGTTGCGGATTCTGTGACTTCTGTAGCGTCTGGTGCCTGGCTCAGGGGCGGCTCAGGCAGCCCCTGTGCCAGGTGCACCGGCCCCTGCTGGGGTAGTCTCGGGCCCCCACGCCCTCCCCCCAGCAACAGTTTGGGTGTGGGAGGGGGCAGGGGGTTGGGGCACGGGACAGGGTGAGGCGGGCTCTGGGCGGCGCTTACCTGGGGGGCTCCCTGGAAGCGGCGACATCCCCTTGCTCAGCTGCTAGGTGGAGGCATGGCCAGGCAGCTCTGCGTGCTGCCTCAGCCCAGATTGCTGGCTTCGGAGCTCCCATTGGCCGAGAATTGAACTGGGTCTCCCAGGTGAGTGTTCTAACCACTGGGCTAAAAGTTATAAGGTGGGAACCCCACCTCCTCCTGGTTTGTGTGGAGTGAGGCCAGCACGTAACTCATTCTCACAAGAACACCACCGCGACCTCCTCCTGGTTTGTACGGACAGAGGGAGGCACAAAACCCATTCTCACAAGAAATGATTTAGGTGCCTAAGCCGCTTGATTCCAGGATAGGGGTTGCTATTTGTGGATCACTAGGAGAGATAGGCATCTCCCTGCAGCCCTGATTTAGGCACCTAACTCTGTGAGGGAAGGAGGGGGGCAGTAAAGACACAACCCTCTTAGCGTCTCCCGTCAACTGGTTGAGGCAGCTCTCCGCCTAGCATGTTGGCTTTTGTGGATCACATCCTAAGACCCCTAAGATCCCATCCCATGCATCGCCTGAGGAGCATAGGCACCTAATTCAGGCTTTGGATCACAATGTTGTTCTTGTGAGTTTTCTAGGGGTCTAAACGTTAGGCGTTGCAATGCTGAGTGTCTCAAAGCCTAAGTCCCTTTGGGACAGAATGGGGGAGGGGAGTGAGTGATGATGGAGGACAGTAACTTGCAGTCAGAAAGAGGGAATTCAGAGGTAGGTGGATCGAAAGACAACAGTGTTTGCAGAAGACCCAAGCCAGGAAAGTGAATGAGATGATGAGTAGCGGAGTCAGTCCAAAAATGGAGACTGAATGGGCCAGTTAAAGGAGGGGAACCAAGAGGGTCAATGTGGAAACTGAAATCTCCCAGGATGAGGATAAGGCAGTGCAATAAGAGAGATAGTTCATATCAGGTTAAAAGGAGGATGAGTTGCAAGGAGAATGAAGTAGTAGAGTGAGATGGGAATGGACCTCAAAGAAGGCACAGATGGAAGAATGGAAAATTTCTTACCTGATAATTTCCTTTCTGCTAGCAGCGTCTCCCATAACTCTGAGACGTACGGGTTACTCCCTGCCTGTCTCCAGTCTCCGGAGCGGGTTCAAAGCTGCAGCACAGCCTGTGCTAGGTTATACCCCTTTCTCCTGTTTGCTGCCAGATGATTCATTCCAAACCTGTAAAAACTCTTAGACAATGATTAGTAACAATAACTTCAGTGCCAACTAATTAACTATGTACAGTAGACCACTACCTGTGGAGCAACTATCCAAATAAATTACTGACCCAGGCTGTGAAGCTACCCATGTTGGGAAGAATTGTGGGAGATGCTGCTAGCAGAAAGGAAATGATCAGTTAAGAACTTTTCCATGCTGCAGCCTAGGGTCTCCCACAATTCTGATACATATGGGAAGTATCGAGCTGTAAACCGGAGCAGAAAGGGATAGAAAAGTGAACATAAACAGGAAAGATCTCCCTTTTTGAATTGCTCAAATGGCAAGTACTTGTGGCACCTTAGAGACTAACAAATTTATTTGAGCATAAGCTTTCGTGAGCTACAGCCGATGAACTGAGCTGTAGCTCACGAAAGCTTATGCTCAAATAAATTTGTTAGTCTCTGAGATGCCACAAGTACTCCTGTTCATTTTGCGAATACAGACTAACGCGGCTGCTACTCTGAAACCAGTCAAATGGCAAGGTTATTCTGAACCACCACCATCTGCAGCATCTTCCTGCTAAACAAGGCATCCGTTAAATCAGCAAGTCCACCTTATAGTGTCTGATAGAGGTGTAAGCCGGTGAGTATGTGGCTGCTTTGCAGATGTCTGTGGCGGAAGCACATGCTCTTTCAGCTCACGAGGTTGCTGTGGATCTTGAAGAATGCAACTTGATTCCTTCTGGGACAGATGTGCTGGATGGCTTTTATACCTCAACAACGTGTAGTATATACAGGAAGGATGGGCTTCTCCTAAACCAAAATGGAACCAGATTGCTCGCACTTAAAATTAAAAAGGTCATAGAGCAGTTTTTAAACTAAGGGCTGGGGGAAAGCCGACAGGTGTGGAGGAGCACATGGTTCGGACAGAGACATCCCTTAGGGGAAGCTCTATTAATGGAGATTTTCTCTGTCCTAGTAAGGAGGATGGAAAATGATAAAATATGGGTAGGATCTGATGAGAAATAGTCAAATGAAAGAGGCCCATTCAATTACATCATGTAATGGCAGACAGCTAAAAAGTGACAAGTTTTTGAAGTGCTTATATACAAATGCTAGAAGTCTAAATAATAAGATGGGTAAACTAGAGTGCCTCATATTAAATGAGAACATTGCTATAATAGGCATAACAGAAACTTGGTGGAATGAGGATAATCAATGGGGGACAGTAATACCAGGGTACAAAATATATCGGAAGGACAGAACAATTCGTGCTGGTGGGGAAGTGGCACTACATGTGAAAGAAAGCATAGAATCAAATGGAGTAAAAATCTTAAATGAACCAAACTGTACCACAGAATCTCTATGGCTAGTAATTCCACGCTCTAATAATAAGAATATAGCAGTAGGGATATATTACCAATCACCTGACCAGGATGGTGATAGTGACTGTGAAATGCTCAGGGAGATTAGAGAGGCTATAAAAATAAAAAACTCAATAATAATGGGGGATTTCAACTATCCTGATATTGACTTGGTACATGTCACCTCAGGACAGGATGCAGAGTTAAAGTTTATTGACATCTTAAATGACTGCTTTTTGGGGCAGCTAGTCCTGGAACCCACAAGAGAAGAGGCAATTCTTGATTTAGTCCTAAATGGAGCACAGGATGTGGTCCAAGAGGTGAATATAGCTGGACCGCTTGGTAATAATGACAGTAATATAATTAAATTTAACATCCCTGTGGCAGGGAAAACACCACAGCAGCCCAACATGGTAGCATTTAATTTCAGAAAGGGGGACTACACTATAATGAGGAAATTAGTTAAACAGAAATTAAAAGGTACAGTGCCAAAAGTGAAATCCCTGCAAACTGCAAGGAAACTTTTTCAAGACACCATAATAGAGGCTCAACTTAAATGTATACCCCAAATTAAAAAACACAGTAAGACCCAAAAAAGTGTTACCGTGGCTAAACAACAAAGTAGAAGAAGCAGAGAGAGACAAAAAGGCATCCTTTAAAACAGGGTTGGGCAAACTATAGCCTGGGGGCCACATCCGGCCCTTCAGACATTTTAATCTGGCCCTTGAGCTCCCGCCAGGGAGCAGGGTCGGGGGCTTTCCCCTCTCCACGTGAACTGTGGCTGCGCGCAGCTCCTGGAAGCAGTGGCATGTTCCCCCTTCAGCTCCTACACATAGGGGCAGCCAGGGAGCTCCACACGCTGCCCCCGCCCCAAGCATCACCCCCGCAGCTCCCATTGGCCAGGAACCATGACCAATGGGAACTGCAGGGGCGGCGCCTGCAGACAGGGCAGTGTACAGAGCTGCCTGGCTGTGCCTCCGCGTAGGAGCCAGAGGGGGGACATGCCGCCGCCTCTGGGAGCTGCTTGAGGTAAGTGCTGCCTGGCGCCTGCACCTGAACCCCTCCCACACCCCAACCCCCTGCCACAGCCCTGATCCCCTTCCTGCCCTCTGAACCCCTTGGTCCCAGACCGGCGCATCCTCCTGCACCACAAAGCCTCATCCTCAGCCCCACCCCAGAGCCTGCACCCCCAGCCAGAGCCCTCACCCCACCCCAGCCCAGAGCCTCTTCCTGCACACTGAACTCCTTATTTCTGGACCCACCCCAGAGCCCAGAGCCCTCACCCCTATCCCCAGTTTTGCAAGCATTCAAGGCCCGCCATACAATTTCCATACCCAGATGTGGCCTTTGGGCCAAAAAGTTTGCCCACCTGCTTTAAAAAGTGGAATTTAAATCCTAGTGAGGAAAATAGAAAGGAGCATAAACTCTGGCAAAGGAAATGTAAAAATATAAGTAGGAAGGCCAAAAAAAGAATCTGAAGAACAACTAGCTAAAGACTCTAAAGGAAAAAAAAAAAGTAAGTATATCAGAAGTAGGAAGCCTGCTAAGCAACCAATGGGGCCACTGGATGATCGAGATGCTAAAGGAGACTCAAGGACAATAAGACCATTGCAGAGAAACTAAATGAATTTAGGGCTGACAATTACTCGCAGTTAACACATTATGAATTAAACAAATTAACTGTGATTAAAAAAATTAATCATGATTAATTGCAATGTTAAACAACAGAATACCAATTAAAATTTATTAAATATTTTTGGATGTTTTTCTACATTTTCAAATATATTGATTTCTATTACAACACAAAATACAAAGTGTACAAATATTTGCACTGTAAAAATGATAAATAAAGAAAATAGTATTTTTCAATTCACCTCATACAAGTACTGTAGTGCAATCTCTTTATCGTGAAAGTGTAACTTACAAAGAGATTTTTTTTGTTACATATCTGCACTCAGAAACAAAACAATGTAAAACTTTAGAGCTTACAAGTCCACTCAGTCCTATTTCTTGTTCAGCCAATGGCTAAGACAAACAAGTTTGTTTACATTTACGGGAGATACTGCTGACTGATTCTTATTTACAATGTCACCTGAAAGTAAGAACAGGTGTTCACATGGCACTTTTGTAGCCAGCATTGCAAGGTATTTATGTGCCAGATATGCTAAACATTCATATGACCCTTCATGCTTCGGCCACCATTCCAGAAGAAATGCTTCCATGCTGATGATGCTCATTAAAAATATAATGCATTAGTTAAATTTGTGACTGAACTCCTTGGAGGAGAATTGTATGTCTCCTGTTCTGTTTTACCCACTTTCTGCCATATATTTCATTTGATAACAATCTCGGATGATGACCCAGTACATGTTCATTTTAAGAACACTTTCACAGCACATTTGACAAAACGCAAAGAAGACACCAGTGAGAGATTTCTAAGGATAGATACAGCACTTGACCCAAGGTTTAAGAACCTGAAGCACCTTCCGAAATCTGAGAGGGATGAGGTGTGGAGCATGCTTTCATATGTCTTAAAAGAGCAACACTCCAATGTGGAAACTACAGAACCCGAACCACCAAAAAAGAAAATCAACCTTCTGCTAGTGGCATCTGATTCAGATGATGAAAATGAACGTGCGTCGGTCCGCTCTGCTTTGGATTGTTATCGAGCAGAACCCGTCATCAGCATGGACAATATCTTCTGGAATGGTGGTTGAAGCATGAAGGGACATATGAATCTTTAGCGCATCTGACATGTAAATATCTTGCGATGCCAGCTACAACAGTGCCATGCCAACACCTGTCCTCACTTTCAGGTTACATTGTAACCAAGACGTGAGATTACATTGTAACCAAACTTGTTTGTCTGAGTGATTGGCTGAAGTAGGACTGAGTAGACCTGTAGGTTTTAAAGTTTTACATTGTTTTATTTTTGAATGCAGTTATTTTTGTACATAATTCTACATTTGTAAGTTCAACTTTCATTATAAAGACATTGCACTACAGTACTTGTATTAGGTGAATTGAAAAATACTATTTCTTTTGTTTTTTACAGTGCAAATATTTGTAAAAAATAAAGTGAGCACCGTACACTGTTATTGTGTTGTAATTGAAACCAATATATTTGAAAATGTAGAAAATGTCAAAAATATTTAAATAAATGGTATTCTATTATTGTTTAACAGTGCGATTAATCACAATTAATCTTTTTAATCGCTTGACAGCCCTAAATGAATTGTTTGCATCTGTCACGGCCGAGGATGTGAGGGAGATTCCCACACCTGAGCCATTCTTTTTAGGTGACAAATCTGAGGAACTGGCCCAGATTGAGGTGTCATTAGAGGAGGTTTTGGAATAAACTTATAAACTAAATAGTAATAAGCCACCAGTACCAGACGGTATTCACCCAAAAGTTCTGAAGGAACTCAAATGTGAAATTGCAGAACTACTAACTCTAGTTTGTAACCTATCATTTAAATCATAGATTCATAGATACTAAGGTCAGAAGGGACCATTATGATAATCTAGTCTGACCTCCTGCACAACGCAGGCCACAGAATCTTACCCACCCCCTCCTGCGAAAAACCTCACCTATGTCTGAGCTATTGAAGTCCTCAAATCGTGGTTTAAAGACTTCAAGGAGCAGAGAATCCTCCAGCAAGTGACTCGTGCCCCATGCTACAGAGGAAGGTGAAAAACCTCCAGGGCCTCTTCCAATCTGCCCTGGAGGAAAATTCCTTCCCGACCCCAAATAAACCCTGAGCATATGGGCAAGATTCAACTGCCAGATACTACAGAAAATTCTTTCCTGGGTAACTCAGATCCCACCCCATCTAACATCCCATCACAGGCCATTAGGCCTTTTTACCATGAATATTTAAAGATCAATTAATTACCAAAATCATGTTATCCCATCATACCATCTCTTCCATAAATTTATCGAGTTTAATCTTAAAGCCAGATAGATCTTTCCCCCCCACAGCTTCTGTACCAAATGACTGGAGGATAGCTAATGTGACTCCAATTTTTAAAAAGGGCACCAGAGGTGATCCCGACAATTATAAGCTGCTAAACCTGACTTCAGTACCAAGCAAACTGGTTGAAACAATATAAAGAACTAAGTTGTCCGACACATAGATGAACATAATTTGTTGAGGAGGAGTCAACATGGTTTTAGTAAAGGGAAATTATGCCTCACCAATCTACTAGAATTCTTTGAGGGGGTCAACAAGCATGTGGACAAGGGGGATCCAGTGGATATAGTGTACTTAGAATTCAGAAAGCCTTTGGCAAGGTCCCTCACCAAAGGCTCTTAAGCAAAATAATCTGTCATGGGGTAAGAGGGAAGGTCCTCTCCTGGATCAGTAACTGGTTAAAAGATAGGAAACAAAGGGTAGGAATAAATGGTCAGTTTTCCGAATGGAGAGAGAGAAATAGTGGTGTCCCCCAGGGGGCTGTACTAGGACCAGTCCTATTCAACATATTCAACCAGACCTATTCATGAATGATCTGGAAAAAGGGGTAAACAGTGAAGTGACAAAATTTGCAGAGGATAGAAAACTACTGAACATAGTTAAGTCCCGAGCTACAAAAGGATCTCTCAAAATGGGGTGACTGGGCAACAAAATGGCAGATGAAATTCAATGTTGATAAATGCAAAGTAATGCATATTGGCAAACATAATGCCAATTATACACGTAAAATGATGGGGTCTAAATTAGCTGTCACCACTCAAGAAAGATCTTGGAGTCACTGTGGATAGTTCTCTGAAAACATCCACTCAATGTGCAGCGGCAGTCAAAAAAGCAGAGTGTTGGGATATCATTAAGAAAGGGACAGATAAGAAGACAGAAAATATCATATTGCTTCTATATAAATTGATGGTACGCCCACATCTTGAATACTGCGTTCAGATGTGGTCGCCCCATCTCAAAAAAGATATAATGGAATTGGAAAAGGTTCAGTAAAGGGCACCAAAAATGATTAGGGGTATGGAATGGCTGCCATATGAGGAGAGATTAATAAATCTGGGACTTTTCAGCTTGGAAAGGAGACGAGTAAACGGGGATATGATCGAGGTCTATAAAATCATGACTGGTGTAGAGAAAGTAAATAAGGAAGTGTTATTTACTCCTTCTCATGAAACAAGAACTAGGGGTGACCAAATGAAATTAATAGGTAGCAGGTTTAAAACAAACAAAAGGAATTATTTCTTCACACAACACACAGTCAACCTGTGGAACTCCTTGCCAGAGGATGTTGTGAACGCGAAGACTATAACAGATTTCAAAAAAGAACTAGATAAGTTCATGGAGGATAGGTCCATCAATAGCTATTAGCCAGGATGGGCAGGAATGGTGTCCCTAGCCTGTTTGCCAGAAGCTGGGAGTGGACAACGGGATGGATCACCTCATGATTATCTGTTCTGTTCTTTCCCTCTGGGGCATCTAGCATTCGCCACTGTCAGAAGACAGGATACTGGGCTAGATGGACCTTTGGTCTGACCCAGTATGGCTATTCTTATGCTCCATCTAATAATTTGGCCATTCTTAAGCCCTTGGCACTGTAGAATGAAAGGAAATGAACAGAGAGCTGACTTCCTTGTAGATTCTGTATGCTAGATATAAGTGCTTTTCTGATATTCAGGGTTTGCCGATAGCATTCATTTGGGTGCTGTGGCCATTGGCAGAATGAAGGAAGTCAGAATCTCAATGGAATGGATGGTTAGAGCTTTCAGCACCAGTGGTAAGTCCCACTTAGGGAAGATTGGTCTGACTGTTAGTCTGGCAGACTGAGTGCTCTGAGAAATCTGGATACCTGAGGGTTTTGCCCATGAGTCCAGGGATACTATCAACAGTACACTACTTAGCGCTGAAATGTAGTACTACAATGCTAGGCTGAAGGCCCTTTTCCACACCAAGTTAGCATCCATTGCTCATCACAAATCACATCAAGGGTTTGACCAAGGCAGGATCCGAGATGTCTCACTCCAAGCAAGGATCATACCCCTAGAAAATGAGCTGCTTATTTAACATGAAGTAGACTTTCCTTTTTTATATATATGTAAAAACTTTGGTCTGAATGGCGATAGCCTCAGTGTGCTGTGTGTCATTGTGACTGGCTCTCCCCCCCCCCCCGAGGTGCCACCTGAAACTGGGGTACCGCTGAGCCCCCCTACCCACTAGCCTGCCTGGGGTCCCTTTTACACTATACTGCTGTGACAAGCTGCAAAGCCCTTTCTAGCCTGCAATTTCACCAGCATATATAGTTAGGAACACAGCCAGCTGCAGTTACATGCCCCCTGTAGTACTCCTGACCAGCCCCTGGGAAGGCTCCAGCTAAGGCACCTCCCAGCTCCTCACGCACGCACCTCCTCTGGAGTGTAAACCCAAAATTATACCATCTTGCGCTGCATAGGGAACTGTACAGCGTAAGCTCATAAAATTCTCCCCCTTCCTCAACGTGGAGAGGAATATGCTACAGTCTTTTGCCCTGAGTTATGATTCCCACACATGGGTTTAGATAGAGCAAAAATAAGTTTATTAACTACAAAAGATAGATTTTAAGTGATTATAAGTGATAGCAAACAGATCACCTAGTGAATAAACAAAAAATGCAAACTAAGCTTAATATGCTAAATAGACTGGATATGAATAGCAGATTCTCACCCTAAGTGATGATACAAGCAGGCTGCAGATTCTTAAGGGGCAAGCTGTACTAGCTTAAAGCTTGGAATCCCCAGGTGTTCCAGTCACAGGCTAAAAATCCCTTTCACCTGGGTCCAGCACTTCCTCCAGTTCAATCTTTGTTCCTCACGTGTTTCCAGGAGTCTTCTTGGGTGGGGAGTCAGTGAAGAACCCAGATGATGTAACTCCCCTGCCTTATATAGCTTTTGCATATCGCGGGGACCCTTTGTTTCAAAGCTTAGTTTCCATGCCAGTCAGTGGAAAAATACTGACATCCCAAGATGGAGTCCAGCACCAGGTGACCTGGTCACATGTCCCTGTAGACACACAGAAACCATCCCCCACTGGCTGTTTGGAGCATTCACAGGAAGGCTCACCAGGTGGGAGATAAGGTTCTCCTACGGACTATTATTTCTTCCTAATGGTTCATTAATCTGAATGGACCCTTCCCAGCTAGCTATCTAGACAGAGCATTTTGCCTAGTGGGTGTTGCCTAGGAATAGCTACATTTGAAATAGATACATCGTCAATATTCATAACTTTGGATACAAAAATGATTCATGCATACAAATAGGATAATCATATTCAGCAAACCATAACCTTTCCAATTACACCTCACACGTCTTATCTTACATAAATACATCATAATTACAATATAATATCATACTAATATCACTATGAAGACTATCGGTGCAGTGATACAGTCATCACTGTCGGGTCTTTTGGAAGGAAGTTTCCTTCTGAAGGTGTGACACTGTCTTTCACTGGTGGAGATACTATTGCGCCAATCTTAGATTCCCAAACCATATTGTGGTTTAATTAGGTGTCCTCATTTGGATCTTATGACAACTTCAAAAGATGCAGCAATGGAAAACATGCATCACAATAATGCTCACAAGGAGAGATACTGTATTGACATTAAATAAGTTCCTTGCAGGCCACTGACTGGTATCCTGTCTTTGAAAAGTCTTGTAGGTTGTTGCTGGTGTGGGTTTTTGTTTGGTTGTTTTGTATGTGTGGTACTTCTTCCCCATGCCATTTACAGGGGGGATGTAGTTTATTATTCATCCTGGACTAGGGACCACACACAAGTGGAGGGGTACTGACACAATGTGAAAATGTCTTGTTAGCTGTCCCTGCGAGCCTGAAAGCTGCCTGCCTGCTACCCCAGGCTAGCATCCAAGTAAGTGCTGTAGGCGAAGACTAGTACCACCTGGAGCTTTGATCAGGAAATCAGGATCATTCTGAAAAGGGGAAGGATTTCTCACTTACCCCTTACTAATCCCACGAAGGTGCAGTTTCATAGGGAGTGGAATCCTCAAATTCCTCTGTTTTGGTCACAGGCTGCCTGAAGTGCACAAAGCTTTAATGTGGAGCCAGCCTTTTGCTTTTTTGGGACCCAGAATCTCTGGGGTTTGCGGTACTTACCTTATAGTACCATGGGAATCTCCCGATTCACAGTGCGAGGAAGAGGAGCTGTGTAGGAGCCCTGCTTCTCTCCCCAGGGATTCTAGTACCCATTTTTGGACTTGTGGGGGGGACCAGTAGCCCAGAAAGCATCTCTTCTTTATAATTCTTTGTTGTCGCAGGACTTACCCCAGTTGTCTGGATAAAGTCCTCCTCGTACTCAGAGCCTCTTCCTGTTCTGCTCTGTCTCTCCTGGTTGGGTTTTTCTGCAGTGGAGTCGCAGCTACTTGCAGGGTGGAGTTATGGGGTAGAGGCCCAAACCTGCCTGTCTGACTTAGAGCCCTGTGCCCTTGCAGAGATAGGGTCAGCAGGCTGTCTGTCTGGTGCTTGCACAGCTGCTCTGCCAGGCCTGACAGGGGGCAGAGGAGCTCAATGGGATGCATGCAGCGGAGGTGACAGGTGGCTATGATCACCATGCTGCCCAGATGCCGTACTTGCATAGCTGCTGTGTCATGCCTTGAAAGGGGGCAGATGAGCTTGGCAGGGAGATGCTACAGTGAGGCTTGAAAACAAACAATTTAACCACTCAAAATAATGAATCTACAAGAAAAGGACGGGAGCGAAGCAAACCACCATTTGACTGTTGTCACGGAGACAGAAGATCTAGCACCAAGCAGGAAAAGGGAGTGTGGCTAGCACAGGCTGTGTAGCAGTTTATGAAAACTTTGTACAGGAGGGGAATAGCCCATTCGTATCAGAATTGTGGGAGACACTGGGCAGCAGAAAGAGGGACTGAAAATGGCAAGAGGGGGAGAAGAGGAGGCCAGAATGGAGCAAAGGCTCAAGTCCTAGCTGACAGGTCAATATTGAGGAAAGTGGTAAAAGATTCTGTTGGATTCTTTGTATTTTTAAATTGTTGGAATGAGGTACATTTTACTGAACTGCCCAATTGTAAAGTTAATGCAAAGTGGACAAAACGAATGGGAAAGAACTGAGATTTACACAGCTTAGAATGTATTTGAGAAGCATTTCTTATTCTGCAACTATTTCACAGTTCTCAAGTTGTCTTTGGTTAGAAATCTGAAGACTGAAGCAACGTATGTAAACAAATGAAAAGTCATCACAATCAGTTTAATGAAGTGCACAGAATAGCGATTGATCATGTCAATAAAAATAAAACAATTAATTTTACATCAAGTGTGCTTTATTTCCTCCACAGGTATTCTGTTAAATAAAGCACCATATATATACTGCCAGGCCACAGCTAAAGAGGATTCTTTACAGAATCAAATTTCTTGTGGTTGTTTAGTATACAAGTAAACTTAATTTTGATAATAAGAACCACAGCGATCTGAGGCAATCTGCCTCTATTATAAGGTACAAAACTGGCACAGAGGACACCATATTATACACAGTAAAAATGCCATAAGTTTAAATTACATCATACAGGGCAAGGAGGCCCTGTTCTCCCATACAGCCATATTAAATGAAAGCCACTACAGTGAACTCTTAATTACATAAAACATATCCATTATCTGATTGCCCTTCAAGAAAAGTACGGTAGATGCAAAAAAATGTTTTAATCTGGAGTTCTGCCTGACCAAGAATTAAGCATATAAATCTATCTTGCCATTCAAGCAGAGAGCACTGGACAAACTGAAGCACAAAACAGAAATAAGCAAAACTTATACAAACAGCATTTTTTGAAAAAAAAAAAAAAAAAAAAAGAAAAAAAAAGAAAAAAGAAAAAAAAGACTTAAAAGCAGACATGCTCCATCTAATGTCAAGAAGCAGCTTGGTTTCCTTTGCCAGATATCCTTGTGACCACATGAATTGTAGACTCAATGGTCCTACACAGGATGTCTAAAATGTCATGCTGCTGCATGTGACTAAAAAGTCCTCTGGAATGGCCGCAACTGACTGATAAACTATTTTCAGGGTCCTGGGATGGTAAGGCTTGACCATCGCAGCCTCTTAGATCTGCTAGGTCAGATAAAACTGCTGAAATTGATGTGGTGGGGAACTCAGAGTCATCCTCAACTGCATTGGGATCCTTGGAACTCTGCAGATCTTTAAATTCCTTGCACTCTTCAAATTTACCATTGCCTGACTGCTCTTCTGTGTGTTGTGACCTGGTAGTTAACATCATGTCTTCTGAAAAGGAAGATGGAACTTCCATTCTGTATTCTTTAACAGAACTATTTTCAGGGGAAGGAGGATCTTGCTCAGTGCCAGGATCAATGATAGAAGAGTCTCTTGTCTCATTATCTGAAGTGCTTGTTGGAGTCAATGCCTCCCTTGGTTCAGTTTTCATATCACTGATGCAGCTGTCTACAGTATGCTCCTCATCGCTGCTAACCCGTCTTCTTTTTACAGGAGTAGCTCCTTCATCATCTGTAAAACCAACATACAGTTTGCAGTGAAGTACATTTATCAGATTTGTTTTATATTTACATTCAAGTCGTGAGGTCTTTTATTTTATGTTATTCACTTTCATATACTCTTCTGTATGTAGGCAAACAGCGCTCACTAGAGATCTCCTCAGAGGCTCATCAGATTGGAGAGATTCATTAACTGTAACTGCCTGCTTAAAATTTCACTTCCTTAGATTCTTGTGTGTTGCATTAGGGGTTAGAATCAGCAAATCTGAAGCTCCAGTGTTAAGCGGGTAACATAATATCTTTACAGCAAGGACTGTCTTTTTGTTCTGTTTGTACATCACCTAGAGTCATGGGGTCCTGGTCCATGACTAGTGCTCCTAAGCTCTGCCACAATACAAATAATAAATAATGATGATAATAATAATATTGTTGTTTGTTTAAACAGATTTCATCAAATAACCTCTCTTTAATATGCTCAGATTTGTAAAAGGTTTTCCTCTCCACACTAAGTGTAATTTTTCTGGTCCAAGGAATTAACCCTGGTCCCACTGAGGTCAATGGTAAAACTCTTTTTGATTTCTATACAACCAGGATTTCACCCGTGTGTTTTGGATTGACAATGCATAATGTTATTATATGTACAGCATTATTAGTTTGGATGATACAGTACAGCAAATAAAACCAGGTCCCTTACCCGAGAAGCTTACAATCTAGTTTACACATTACAACAGGAAGAGATGTGTGTGAGAAGTATCACACAAAGGAAACCGGTAAGTGAGATTTACATACTATAGCCTCATGAGGTTATTTATTGCATCACATACATACTGTGTCAGTTCCTGTTCGTTTATCTCATTTCAGTATGCAAATTTGTCAAAATTAGGACTGTGCTTTTTTCTCTTCTTTTTATGGCACAGGAGTGGAATCAGCACTAGAAAGCTAGTCCAAGGAAGTGGGTGTTAGAATATTTTAAAAGGGGAGGTAGGCTCCATAGTTAGCAGGTTATTTTAGACATAGGGATGACATGGGAGAAAGACACAAAGTATGGGGGATGGGAGCGGTAGGGGATGAAACAAGAGTAGTAGTATGAGGAGCTTTGAAAGTGTGGACAAAGGTTTTAATTTCATGCTGCAAATGTGAACCAGCGATGGGGATGATACAGTAAAAGCAGTGGGCAAGAAAAGTGACTTTAGCAGAAGTATTTTGGATTATCCAGAGGGGTGGCAAGGCAGGAGTCAGGTAAACCAGAGAGGTGGTGGTTGCTGTAGTCTTATTGGGAGATTTCCATAGTATAGAGCAGAATCTTGGTGGCAGAGATTGAGCTGGAGATATACGGAGGAAGAACTGGCAGGATACAGCAACAGTGTGGATATGTGAGGTAAAGGAGAGGGAGTTGGTGTGTGATTACACCAAGGTTATAAAAGGCAAACCTTTAGTTTTTCTTTCTTTGGCTTCTTGCTCTTGTAACGAGTTCCTCTGTTGTTGACAAGCCCTGCATTTGTTTAGCAGTTCTTGCAAAGTTGGAATCAAGGCCGAATTCAGCTGCTTAGGGGTGTGCACTGAAAGCAACAAAGCAAGTGCTCGAAGGTCCTAGAAACATCATAAACAAACACGATTACTAAAATACTTCAAACTTTAAATTTACATTAATCCTACACACACACTATTTGCAATTGAAATAGGTTGATTTGTGTAATAAGCAGAGACCTTACCAGATGTTCTGAACGCTTTTCTGCTTCCAACAGAATAGATTCCTAAACTTTGTTTACACTACCGAAATTTCCCAAAACTTTCCCACTAGTATTAGCAATATCCTTAATGTAGACATAGACCTACTGTGAAAGAGTTGACAATATTAAGTTG
This sequence comes from Natator depressus, assembly GCF_965152275.1. Lineage (NCBI taxonomy): Eukaryota > Metazoa > Chordata > Testudines > Cheloniidae > Natator > Natator depressus. The sequence continues at coordinate 189,598,939 of NC_134236.1, forward strand.
TACACAACAGAATTAACCCCCTTGGTTAGGATTTCTTAATGCTTAATTCCAATGCGTTTTACACTAGTTCTGAACAACGAATGAAACACACTATGGTTGACAACCTGACCGTGGAAAACCCAGCAACAGTTTTGGAAATGCTGTGTTATGTAGAAGTGGCAATGAATAGGGAGAATAAACAAAATGTAGAATTATTTGAGTGTTTCTGTCAATCCCCAGCTATTTCATACCACTGCTGGTATCTAAGCGCCAGGAGTAGAGGAGTTTGCATGTGCACTGATTTCCTGTGTGACCAGTGTGCTCTGCACGTTGAGAATGCTGAAAAGGTTGTTCCACTTTTAGTCTCCAGACCATTCATTAAGTCTGGGCTCCTAAACCCAAAAGATCCTGTTGCCCGGGGTGGGGGGTAGGGGTGGAGAGGGTTGTTAATTGTAAGATATCACAATATACATTGGCTTGTCTACATTACTCTGTTATGCAAACTTTAGCAAATGCCACTTGTTAAGTCACTAATACTGGGTCTAGACCACTGTTAATTAAAGTATGTCACTGACCTCTTTTCGATGGTGATGACTTTTTGTATCAATGAAGAACAAGTAAAATGAAGAAAAATAAAAAGAAAAGGGAATAATCCTTTTTTTCTTGTAGAACCAATTTCACTTAGAACAATGGAAACAGAACTTTTTATTGATTACTAAATATTCAATAGATGGGTGAACGTTTTCTACATGGAAGTTATGTAACAAGGAAGGAATATTAAAAGATATGGGGGGGAAGACCGAAGGCACAAAGTCTGAAAGTGATCTAAGATACCAACCGTGATCCAATGCATCTGCAACTAGGGTGAGAATAGGCTGTGTAGGGGCAAAGGGAACTCCCTCGCAAACTCCTAGATTTTATCTACCAGTTCAGAAAGAATAAGAACTGAAGGGGTACCTGAATCACCATGTCTATATGATGATGGGCCATTGAGTACACAGAGGCCACCCAACCCTGCAAATGCTTGAAGTGCAGTCTGTAGCTGTACCACGTAGGTGTGCACCGCCACGCGTCCTAGAACTCTGAGGCAGTTCTGAACTGTGAGGCAGAAGGGCCAACGGCATGGAGGTGGGACGCAGTTCTGAGAAGGCCATTGACTCCTAAAATGCTGAGGTGGACAGACACCCCACTGGAGCTGTTGGGCAAGCTTACAACCGGACACAACAGATCTGACTTCTGAGTCCAATGAGGAGTCCATTTCCTCCAACCCTGGGGGAGATGATCTCATCAGTTTCAGGGAGTGGGGCTGAGAGTCTGGAAAAGGGGGAACCAATGAAATCATCGCTGGCTTGTCTCTAGATGCAATCCTACACAGAAGAAACATGAGCATAGAAGTGACCAGTACCAAGTGATGCTCTGGGGCTTCAGTCGGGATCGCAGGAGCATGTGGTTCCAAAGTCAGTTCCTTGTGAGGCTCTTGAATCATGGGAGAAGCCAGTACCAACAAGCTGAATAACTCCCTGGCTGCCTCAAATGTCAATGGCACCAAAAGGTGTTTTTGAGCCTGCAGGATTGAGAGGTGCGTTGATGCTTCGGGGACTGGTCTCAACGAACCCTTCCTGGGTTCCGAAATCAGCAATCCCTGCTGGCTCACAGACTGCTCCAGGGGACTTTTTAGGGAACTCCTATGAGTTCTTGTGAATACTTGGCAGCTTCTTGTTGGAAGGTTCTGGTACGAATCCCTAGGAGACTTACGCAATCTCTTCTTAAGCACCGGCAATACAGAACTGGCTGATGACTTCGTAAGAACAGGAGGCATGATAGACATGGACGTGCTTGGTACCCACTCAGAGCGGGTGGGTTCTGACGGTGGATTGTGCAGAATCCATGAGCAGGTACTTGAGTCTGGCAGCCTTCTCCTTTTTCGAATGATGTTTGAACAAATGTGATATTTGTCTCTCACATGCACCTCTCTCAGACACTTAAAGAAGCTGGGAGGAGGGTCACGCACTGGCAGAGACATTACATGAATGACAGGCCTTGAAGCTAGGAGAATGGGGCATCAGTTTGGTATCAATACCGGTACCCAACCAGGGACTGGTAACCCCAAACTAAAAAGACAGTTCTAGGTATAAGTTTACAATACTATTTACAGAATTACTATATAAGACTAAAACTAATATTATAGGTACTACATACACTGAGAGAGGAAAGATATGAAGAAACAAAGATTGCAGCTCCAACAACCACCGTCACTGACAATAGGAAGGAACTGAGAGGTGTCGAGGGCAGTGTGGCTCTTTATACCTGTGTGCAGTGGTAAGAGGTATCAGAGGGAGTTCATAGTGCACTGACAGGTACGGCTAAGGGAAAAATCTCTGACAAGTGTGCACAAGGCATGCACACACCTACAGTGGAATGGACATGTGGAATCACTTGAAGAAGAACTTGTTTTATTCTGAGAAAGTGGCCCAGGGAAAACAGCCCTGGAATTCTTGGAACAAGATTTGGAGAGTTTACCTTTTTTGGTTGACAAAATATGCAAGGAGAAATAAAAATAGAATGGGCGCTTCCTAAACTTCTTTAATGTTTTCCTACATTTTTCAATCTTTGGGATGATCTAATGTCTGTTTCAGAGAAATAATCAGAGGTGTTGGATGGAGGGCAGAGAGGGTAAACTCTTTTTCCATATGATCACAGGTGGGACTCAGGAATGACTTTTATCAGAGCTTGACTCCACTCATAGCAAGGGGTCTCTGGGGCTGGAGTGACAGCAGCCCACCCATATGATGCACAGAAAGAGAACAAGGGGAAACAGAAAGTGAAAAAGTAGGTAGCAGAGAGCTAAAAAAGACCAATAGAAGAATTTTGAAGAGATCAGAATGGCATTCCAGAGCTATCTGCCTATTTCCTTAGCAGAGCAGAGATTTCTAGCAGGGAGTTTGTGAGCAGCCCCCTTATCCAGGGTTCAACCTGATGGACACCTCCAGCTGTCTCTGAACAGCTGGCAAAGGGGACCCTGCCTATGCATATAGTTTCAATCAATATGCCCACTCTCTAAGGCAAATCCTCACACTGGATACAATCTACTGAAGCTCTGCCATAGAAAGTAAACTTGTTTTTAAAAGGTTTTATTATTTTAATGGCTTTGAAAAGTCTTACCCCATTTAAGGTAGAGCTTGCTTTGGAAATTTCAACTCGCTGGCTGCTGAAATCGGATTCAAGGCTTTGATATTGATTTATTAGATTTGTAACCAGAGTATTGATTAAATTGGCACAGTTTGCTTCAGAAAACACCTGCCCCTGGACCTGTAAGAGAACGCATTTATTTCAAAGCTATGAAGACTTGAATTGTGCAAAGTAATACCCTAAACTAATGTGATGCATAATAACTGCATTTCCATTAAATACGAACACTTAAAATACCACATACCTTTAAAAGAAAGTGCGTCAAAAATGTGTACACAATATTGTTGTTAAGAAAAGTTCTTTCATCCATTAGAATACATTTAATGTATTCTGCAAAAACTGGATCTTCACACAGGAGCTTAATACAGTTCTTTGACATAGCAGACTAAAGAGGAAAGAAAAAAACTTTGCAATTTAATGCTGCAAAATTAGCACTGAAATTATGACACTTGTGAGAGCATTGTACATAATTATCTATTAAGGGCAACTGAAAGAATAGGCACCATCTGGAATAATGCCTGCAACATTAATGATCATAACTAACTAACTGGGTCTGCTAATCAATTCATTCATACTGAAAATGTTTGCCTGGCATTAAGTTAAAATAAACTACTACTAAGGACAAAAAGAAATTAATTTGAGTTATCATCTCAAAGGTGTTCTTTGATTCACCTCATTTTATGTGAGGATGGAAGTTTGTCAGTAGTAGTGTGTATTTACTGAGATCCATCTCCCCTGGCCTGCAAAGCAACTACTGCCCCCTCTTCTGTGAGTGTAAAGGGTCCTCCGACAGTGGCACTGGTCGAGATCTGCTGCAAGAGGTGACAGGAGCCAGATCTCGGGAGGTCTCAGCCACGAATAATGATAGAAATTTAACTTCACAGTTTTTATGGTCACAAACTATAGTAAAGAGAGGTTACTCACCAGCAATTGTTGTTCTTGAAGAGCATGGCCTCCACATATTCACATTTGTGCGATATGGTGCCTCTGGCATCGAGCTGTGGAATATTACTATCGAGCACTGTCTGTTGGAGCCACTAGTTCCTCTATCTCCCCTCCCCCAGAGGACTGGAGTAGCCCCAATTACCCTTCAGTCTGTTCCCTAATTTAGGAATTCATTAGCTGAGATTCTGAAGAAGTGGTGAAAGTGGGCAGAAGGTATGAGTATGCAGAGGCTACATTCCGGAAGAACAGTTACGTGTAAGTAACCCCCCAATCTTCTTTGAGTAGCCTCTGCATAGTCCCGCTCATGGGAGATTAGCAAAGAGTACAACCCCTAGGAAATTCTAGGTGAACAAGGAGGGTGATAACTACCAAAACTAGCATAAGCTCTATATGGCAGGTCAAGAGAATATGCTGGCCACCATTACACTCTCTCATGGGACCTCTGTGAGGTCATGAGACACATATAGAGATAAAAGCAACAGCTTGGAAATGCTGTGAAAAAGGCCAACAACAGCTGCTGCTTTTGGGTTAATTGGATCTCTTTTGATATATACAGGTGACTGAAAATCTGACAAGTCTTAACAAGGGTGTAAAAGAGAACTGAGGAAACAGACAAGTTAGTGGTCTGTTTGAGATGGAAATGGAGATGATTTAAGACTCCAAATGGGGATTGATGGCACTAACCATGTCACACTTTTCATACCGACTCCTGTTTATAGAGAACTGGCCATTTGGTATGCATCTAACGAAGTCCAGGAAGTAGCTATGGATATGAGAAATTCCTCTTCTACACTTTATGGTACAGATGATAATCTGACAATAGAAGACCAGAGATCCAGAGAGCTTTGAGAAAGAAGACTCCAATTCCAATTGAAAAGAAATACATACACTACAGGGAATAACCCTGGAATGAACAACACCTACTGTAATACTCACAGCACAACAATAAAGAAATCCAGATTCCTTAGTGCAGTCATGAAGGCAAAGCAGTAAGTAACCATACTGGTCCATGGAGAAATCCTTCAATAAACTAGGGTATTACAAAGTGAGGGAGGCCCACTGTCCCAAGCATCTGAGGGAAGCTGAAATCACAAACGCTGCTATTCGAAATATGGTTCTGGACTGTTCAAAAATCTAGAAGTCAGGGTGTCAACTCTTGACAATTCAGGATGAGATGGAGAGTCTTAATCCAACCTTACCACAAAGATCTAGTAATCTGGAAAGTGGTGCTAACATCAAACACAGGACACTTGAACCAAACTGCCAAGATTCTATTACAGTTATTGCAACATCTTTGCAGAGTCTCATCTGATCTGCAGACAGATCCCCTGAACCAATGGAACTAGAGGGAATATGTAGTGGAATTCCTGATTCCAGCTGAGAAACGGATTTTGCCAATGACACTGGCTTTTGTCTGACCCCGAAGTAGAACTGGAGATAAGGGGTGATGGGCTTGGTAATGAACAGGCCACGTATTATATAAACTTTCCCTTTATATAATACCTGGCAGAGACCTAAGACAGACATTGGTATTTTTGGCAGATGAGTCTCTGGTCTTGATCAATGGGAGAAAGTCTTACAGGCTAGACAAACTGTTTTCAACTCCAGAACCCTACGGTAGAAGCTTTAATTTCCAACAGTGACCATATTCTGTAAAAGGATTGAGAACAAGATGACCATCTTACTCCATCTGGAAATATCCCTGTCGATAGTAAGGGAAGCAAGAAAAATCTCGTGATGAGCATGTGTTATCTTTACCTTCTGCATCTCGAATGGCTCAGGTGTAAGTAGCATCAATAAGGCATGTTTCCCTTTGTAATCAATCTTATGGAGGCCATACAAAGGCTTGGAGAAAAGGTATCATCAGTTATACTGATAAGGACCTATCTGTAGACCAAAGTCTAAAAACAGACATTTTTGCATGGATGATTTGACGTCTGAGACAGTAAGGACAGGATAGCAGCGTTCTCAATTTTTTTAATGCTGTTTTAAAAGCAAAGTATCTTGTGGATACTTGTGATTAACTGGAGTGATAGAACAGAGCTGGGTTTTGTTGCATGAAAAGGGTTGATATAATGCCAATGCCACCTTACAGATAGTTTGCCTTACAGCGTTGCTGTACTGTTTCTTCTTTATTTTTTGGACTGAAGAAAGACTGTGCTAACTAACTGTTCATCTAACTAGAAAGAAAATAGCCCCAAAAGGCTGATACAGGCTGGGCCACTCCCTCTTTTATACCCCTGGCATCCTTTGCAAAGGAGGGGAAGGAGAAAGCAGCCCCAAAACATACTGCTCACTAGAAAAATTCTGCAGCTGAATGCAGAGGTGCCATATCCCCCAAGTGGGAATATGTAGCCATTGTGTCAGTAGTGTTACCACTGTGTCAGCATTTCCACTATAAACTGCGTATTTTTGTGATTTAAAACTTGGTTATTTACATCTCTTCAAGCCTGCAACTCGACAAGTAATCTAGGGTGATTTAATTTTTTTAAACTTTACTTGAAAAAAGTTTGTAGTTGTTTTCACATAAGCGCAGGAGTGCTGATGGGTGTCCTGGACAAATTCTAACTTAGGTAAGTATATTCTAATTACCTAAATTCCTCCTGCACTTTCAACTGGGTATGGTATTCTTCACTCTCTATCCTAAACTGTTGGGTGAAATGGTTGTACGCTATTAAAAAATTCTATTCTAGATCTGCAGATTAGATTTATTGATCTTTTATATACATACATAAATATATATATATTGCACTCTTCATTGTGATATTTGGGTACACTATGGCTCTGAAGTGGCTGGATTTCAATGGTGAGCAAAGCAATCTCTATCGACAAGCACAAGCTCAGAACCTACTAATATTTATGCGTGTGTGTAAAGTTATTAACATACAAAAGTGTTTGCAGGATCAGGGCTATACATGATCTGCATATCAGTTAGTTTTTTTTTGTTTGTTTGTTTTTTTAAAAGATCCTTCAGGATGAAAGTCACAATACAAACACAAGGTGTTACTAATTGTTAATTTAAAAAATGTTAAAGTTGTGAACAAAGTAATACCACCCAATAAATTTAAAGTGTACTGAAATTAATTAGTAATTAGTCTTATGAATTGCTGTTTAAAAAGTAACTAGCTTTAAAGAATTTACAGCTGTCACATCTTCTAAATATTCTTGTTCAGTTAGTTCTCAAACTCATTTAAATTTTACCTGAGTCTGGCATAGCTCAGTCCAAAGTTTGGGAAACAATGCAAGATGAAGCGGTAAACCTTCATAAGCAACTAGGACACCTGAAATTTTAAGAGAAAACAAAACTGATGACATAAAGAACTACGTAAAACTGATCTTTGTCGGATATATTTATTTTTTGACCTGAATAGTTTTGAAGCACCATAAAAATTCAGAGGACTATATCCTAAGCCAATTACATATGACCACAAATGTCTAGCATCTAGAATGGTTTTTATAGTACAGTTAGTCTACAGAACAGGACTTCCTTCTACATTTTTACCAGCTGAATCAAAAATGTAGCATCTGATCTCAATATTGTTTTCTTTTAATTCTTTAGCTGGAACAATTTATCAGTTTTCATATTTTTTGAGAAACAAAGCAGCATGAGCACAACAAACAGATTTGAAATTTCTTAAGCTTCATCTTCACCTCAAGCCACAACTTTATTTACATACACTTAATGAAACATTGGCTAGGTGACAGACTGACCAATAGCAAAGGATACACATTCTTGATAAACACTTCAGCAAAAAAATCCCACACTAAATAGTAATGTTGCTGTGTGGTTCATGGCTTGAACAAAGAATGAGTGGGTGACTCAATGGCTTAATGAATTCTTACCTGTAAAAGCCAATCCACACTACCTCCATAATTTGGTAACTAGTCAGAAAGATAGCTCTTACCCAGTTACAAAGAAACTTTCCTGACAACATAACCATGTTTGCATATCTACACCTACCATGCTGCCTAACTATATTGTATTCTGGGAAAATCTGAGTAGCTATTCCAGAAGATGAACACACAGAGGATGTCCTACACAGAGAGAGCTGGGATGAAGAAGGACTGCTGAACTGGCTAGACAGGCACTAAAAAAATTAGTGTGCTGGAATTGTTAGAGAAAGGCTATTCTAGGCCTCTGGCAGCGGTGAAACACAGCTGCCATGTGTGGAGGTAAAAACCATTTCCACTAGCTGAGTACAAACTCAGCTAAAAGTTGTCGTGTGATCAGGCCCTAACTCACTAACTAGAATCAGGCCCAGGTATATATAGTGACAGAGTTGGTGCCCTCTGATGGCTTTTTGGTTGCTTATGTAAAATGAATTGGTGGTCTCAATTCAGCTATTACTGCACAGATGAGATGTCCACATCCCAGAAACCACTGTCAGAACTGGCACACTTGTTAGCAGTCTCAGCAAGGCTGAGGATTAATGTCTAGATTTTTAAAGATATTTAGGTATTGCTGTGCTCAGCTTTGCAATACATAACTGATTCATGAGCCTAAATCTAATTTTCAAAAGGGATTTAAGCATTTTGGAGCCTAAACCCCATTGACTATCAATATACTAAATTAAATTTTTAAAAGTAAGTACACAGTTGTCTCATAATTGCCACTACAAAACACCTCAATGGCTAAGGAAGTCTGTTTAACTGCCATACTTACTCATCTTAACTAAAGTTTCGGTAAACTTTTCACAGTTGATTGCAACTCGACATAATAGATGGATGAACTGATGGTACGAAAAGAAGTAGTCTAGAAGCATACGATCATAAACATCATCTTTACCCTGAGGATTTAAGATGACAATTTATAAATAGATTAAGCTTAAATTAAGCAACTGGGCAACTACATGACATACCTAAAAATTTAGTTAATAAGCTTATTCAGAGCCATAAGTTTTCAATGCATTTAATAATATACTGCTGTAAAACTGGATGAGAATTTCCGAGACTAACTCAAAATAGATGTGATGTGAATAAAATTAGATGTTAATTTGCAGATCAGTGTACATATATTTAAATGCATAAAATACTATTTTTCAGTTTTTAAAGGGCATATCAATAATCAGATTAATATCTTTTTGCAACACCCAAAATGTACTTAAAGTCAGTTTTATAGATAGGGCCCTAACAAATTCACTGCCATGAAAAACATGTCACAGAAAGTGAAGTATGGTCTTTTGTGTGCTCTTACCCTATATTATCCGATTTCATGGGGTCGACCAGTGCTTCTCAAATTGCGATTCTGACCCAAAAGGGAGTTGCACAGGGGTTACAAGGTTATTTTAGGCGGGGCGGGGCCGGCCCACAACATTCTGGTAGCTGAGGCGGGGAGCTCAAATGACACCCCCATGCTCCCTCGCTTGGGCCAAAACTTTGAAAGGTCTCAATTCTGCCTTCTTCCTGTTCTACTCCTCTCATGGTACTGCTCTGCTACCTACCCCAATAAAGGAGAACTAACAACTTAAAATGCCTTGTTCAAAAATTTTAAGTAACACTTAACTGTCAAACGCCTGAACAGCAAATGTAACTTTTTTTGTCTGCATAGTAAACACTGGCATTTTTATCCGTTTGAATAATCAAAGTGGTGCTTTCCATGCCTTCTTGGTTGCAAAGATTTGAACTGCTTCCTGAAGGTCCACAGGTTGGGCCAGTTCATGCTCTACTGAGAATGTTGCAAGTCCGACCAGCCTCTCCTGTGTCATTGTGGAGCATAGATGTGTTTTTATTTAACTTCTCCACTGGCAACTGTTACAGGAAGTGTTAGAAGTATGCGCAGAGCAACAAAAGCATTTGGAAAGAGGGTGGTCATCTTATTTGTGCACATGTATTCCAGAACAGCCTTTGGAGTTGATCCTGCTGAAAGGTATCTTGAAAGGGCTTTCAGTTCATCACCTAAATCACTTGCATCAATATTGTGCATGTCATCACTGTTTCTAGTGCCCTGCATTGCTGGTGCAGGCCTTCTTCAGGTATAGTGAGGAGTTTTGGAATATCATACAACATCCCAAATATACTGCTGTGTTCCCTGAGCTGCATGAAACGTTCTTCAACTGACCGTATTGCACAATCTAGCACCTGGTTAAAGAATTCAACTTTGAATTGTTGTTTGGGGTCTCTTGTGGGATTATCCCGTGCCTTGTAATCAAAATATCTTCTTCTTCAGTGACTCTTGTATTCTTGAATGGGTGGGAAAATAGTTTCAGCGTGCAGTGCCTCTGCCAACTTCTCTGCACTCTTCAGAACGTTTTGAAATCCCTCATCTGACTGGTGACACTGTAGGTGGGACTTAGCTTCATCCAGTTGTTCCATTGCTCCAGATATATCAAGGTCAACACCTTGGAGTCTCTTGCTTACAACACTTATTTCAAACAGTATGTCATGACACAACACTAAGCCACACAGAAATTTGAAGTTATGTATGTTTCTGGTGATTCCATTTCCCTCTGCCACTGTTCTCCCACGAACAGTTCCTGTCATAGCATTATCCTCCATAATGGCAACTATGGCATCATCTATCTTCCCAATTTGGTGTTTGATAGGCTTTATCGCCTCCACTCGACTTTCCCATCCTGTGGCACTCAGTGGTTTCAGTGTCAGAGAGGATGTTCCCAGATGTTGCTTCAAAATTTGCTGTTGATGCAGAGAAAAATACATAGATGCTTTGAATTACATTAAAAAATTCAGCAGCCTCACTAGAAGCTGATGCTGCATCACTGACCACCAAGTTCAATGAATGAGAACTGCATGGGACAAAAAAAGGTCAAGGGTTTAACTCTCGGATCAGTGTCTGCACTCCTCTGTTCTTTCCTCTCATGTTGGCACCATTATCGTAGCCCTGACCTCTCATGTCAGCTATCGCAATTCCCATATCTTCCAGCTTTTTAAAAAGCACATTTGTCATACCAGCTCCTGTAGTATCATCAATGTCAATAAATTCTAAAAAATGCTCTCTGACAGTCACCATTGCAGGGACATTTTCACTAGGTTCTGTTGTTACAAAACGCACCATTAAAGTCATCTGTTCCGTACGGCTGATGTCAGATGTGCAGTCCAGAATAACAGAGTAATATCTTGCTGACTTCAGATCTGCCACAATCTTCTGTTTGACTTTTGTTGCCAGTAACTGTATGATCTCATTTTGAATTGTTTTTCCAAAGTAGTGGTGTATGTACATTTCTTGGGTGGTGACTTTTCTTAGATGCTCCTGGAGTACAGCATCAAACTCAGCCATCAGCTCCACAATTCTAAGGAAGTTTCCATTTGCTAGGTTTTGGGTAGCAAGCATTCTCACAATGGCATCTGCTCACCACTCACATCCTCACTGGGGCCGGAAGGCTCACCGTGAACATTTGTGTCTATGTATCTCAGGAGAGCTACTTCATGCTTAGATAGAAATACTTCCTTTGATTTCTTTCTTTTTCTGAATACTGCCCCAGAGGGGCGTTTTCTTCTTTCATTCATGACTGCTGTTCTGTGCCAGCTATAGTGGCTCTCAACACTCAATTGAAGGGGCCAAATAAGCAGGCTGGTACCAGGGCCTGAGTGAGGGAAGATATCAGCGTCTTAAGGGCCTAACTGGCTCCTATTACTTCAGTTGACTGCCTGTTCTCCTCAAGTGGGTTCAGGGAAGCAGCAGGAAACAGGAAGCTCCCTGAGAAGCTGGTGCTAATCAGTCCAGGCTCCTGAGGGTGCTAGAGAGGTACATAAGAGGCTCCTCCTCCTCTCTCTCCCTGCAGCTCCTGCTGCATTCTGTTATTCCCTCTCACCTTTTCTCCTGCCTGCCTGTTATGTCTCTTGTGCTCTCCTTCCTCTAGCACAGCACTTCACCATTTCTGTGCATCTAGAGGAGAGAGAATACATATGCACCAGCAGCAGACACAATTTTCTACACTCTGGGTCCTAGTGGTGCCCCCCCCCACACAGTCTGGCACCTGAGGCAGCTGCCTCAGTTCACCTCATGGTAAGGCCAGCCCTGAGGCGGGGGTCATGATATTGCCAACCTTACTTCTGCGCTGACTTCAGAGCTGGGCAGCCAGACAGCGGCAGCAGGCAGCAGCACAGAAGTAAGGGTGGCAATACCATACCAGGCCATCTTTACTTCTGTGCTGCTGCTGGGGGCAGCTCTGCCTTCAGAGCTGGGCTCCTGGCCAAGAGATGCTGCTCTCCAACTGCTCAGCTTTAAAAGACAGTGCTGCTTCCAGCAGCAGTGCAGAAGTAAGGGTAGCGGTACCGCAACCCCCGCTACAATAACCTTGCAACCCCCCCCCCCCCCCCAAACTCCTTTTTGGGTCAGGAGCCCTACAATTACAATACTGTGAAATTTCAGATTTAAATAGCTGAAATAATGAAATTTATTATTTTAAAAATCCTATGACCATGAAATTGACCAAAATGGACTGTGAATTTGGTAGGGCCCTATTTCTAGATAAACTTCCAGAAAACACGGTTACTCACCTTCTCGTAACTTTTGTTCTTTGAGATGTGTTGCTCATATCCATTCCAATTAGGTGTGTGCACACCGCATGCACAGCAGTTGTAAAGTTTTCCCCGAGCAGCACCCATTGGGTCGGCTGTGGAGCCCCCTGGAGTGCCACCTCCTTGGCGCTCAATTTGTGACCCTGCCGACCCAGCGTCCCCTCAGTTCCTTCTTGCTGGTTATTCTGACAGAGGGGAAGGCGGGCGGGTTTGGAATGGGTATGAGCAACACCACTTGCAGAACAAGTTATGAGAAGGTGAGTAACCATTTTTTCTTCTTCGAGTGATTGCTCATATCGATTCCAATTAGGTGATTCCCAAGCCTTACCTAGGTGGTGGGGTTGCAGTTATGGAATCGCTGACTGGGGCACCGCTCCGCCAAAAACTGCATCATCTCTGGCATGCTGAATGATGGCATAATGAGAGATGAACGTATGCATACAGGACCAAGTTGCTGCCCTGCAGATTTCTTGTATCAGGACCTGGGCCAGGAACACTGCCAATGAGGCCTGTGCTGTAAGTGCCAGGGCTGGTACCTTGGACACCTCATACTACGTGCTGATGCAGGACATGAGCCAGGAAGATATTCTTTGAGATGAGACCGGGAGACCTTTCATCCGGTCTGCCACCACTAGGGGCAACTGGTTTGACTTCCTGAATGGCTTAATACATTCGATGTAGAAAGCTAGCGCCGGCCGTACATCCAGGGAGTGCAGCCTCTGCTCGTGGCCACTGGCATGAGGCTTAGGATAAAAAACAGGCAGGAAACATTGGGCACTTTCTGTTGCTCCAGGTGGCGAACAGATTGACCTGGGGAAACCCGCACCTTTGGAAGATGGAGTGTATGACATGCGGCCGGATGGACCACTCCTGATTGTGGAAGGACCTGCTGAGGTGGTCTGCCAAAGCACTCTGAACTCCTGGTAGAGAGGATGCTTCCAGGTGAATGGAATGGGCTATGTAGAACTCCCACAGCCGGAGGGCTTACTGACACAGGGGAGAGGAACAGGCTCCACCCTGCTTGTTGATGTAAAACATGGCAGTGGTGTTGTCCATCATAACTGCCATGCACTGGCCTTGTAGTCGGGCCTGAAAGGTTTGGCATGCTAGCCGCACTGCCCTCAGCTCCTTGATATTGATACGGAGAGACAGCTCATCCTGCGACCATTGGCCCTGTGTTTGGAGGTCTCCTAAATGTGCGCCCCATCCCAGAGCTGACGCATCCGTTACCAGGGACAAGGAGGGTTGGAGGTTGTTGAAGGGGACTCCTTCACACACTGTCGGAGGGTCGAGTCACCATTGGAGGGACTTGAGTACTTGCTCCAGCACCGTGACCAGAGTTCAGGCTGTCACACCCCGGGAGATAAGTCGAAGCGAGCCACGCCTGGAGTGGCCTGAGCCTCAGTGTGGAATCCCAGATAACGTAAGTGCAGGCTGCCATGTGGCCAAGGAGACTCAGGCATCCTGTAGTGGTCGGGTACTGCCTGAGGCCTTGAATGATCATAGAATATCAGGGTTGGAAGGGACCTCAGGAGGTCATCTAGTCCAACCCCCTGCTCAAAGCAGGACCGATCCCCAAATAAATCATCCCAGCCAGAGCTTTGTCAAGCCTGACCTTAAAAACTTCTAAGGAAGGAGATTCCACCACCTCCCTAGGTAACGCATTCCAGTGTTTCACCACCCTCCTAGTGAAAAAGTTTTTCCTAATATCCAACCTAAACCTCCCCCACTGCAATTTGAGACCATTACTCCTTGTTCTGTCATCTGCTACCACTGAGAACAGTCTAGAGCCATCCTCTTTGGAACCCCCTTTCAGGTAGTTGAAAGCAGCTATCAAATCCCCCCTCATTCCTCTTTTCCGTAGACTAAACAATCCCAGTTCCCTCAGCCTCTCCTCGTAAGTCATGTGTTCCAGTCCCCTAATCATTTTTGTTGCCCTCCGCTGGACATTTTCCAATTTTTCCACATCCTACTTGTAGTGTGGGGCCCAAAACTGGTCACAGTACTCCAGATGAGGCCTCACCAATGTCGAATAGAGGGGAACGATCACGTCCCTCGATCTGCTGGCAATGCCCCTACTTATACAGCCCGAAATGCCATTGGCCTTCTTGGCAACAAGGGCACACTGTTGACTCATATCCAGCTTCTCGTCCACTGTAACCCCTAGGTCCTTTTCTGCAGAACTGCTGCCAAGCCACTCGGTCCCTAGTCTGTAGCAGTGCATGGGATTCTTCCGTCCTAAGTGGAGGACTCTGCACTTGTCCTTGTTGAACCTCATCAGATTTCTTTTGGCCCAATCCTCCAATTTGTCTAGGTCCCTCTGTATCCTATCCCTACCCTTCAGCGTATCTACCTCTCCTCCCAGTTTAGTCTCATCTGCAAACTTGCTGAGGGTGCAATCCATGCCATCCTCCAGATCATTTATGAAGATATTGAACAAAACCGGCCCCAGGACCGACCCTTGGGGCACTCCACTTGATACCGGCTGCCAACTAGACATGGAGCCATTGATCACTACCCGTTGAGCCCGACAATCTAGCCAGCTTTCTATCCACCTTATAGTCCATTCATCCAGCCCATACTTCTTTAACTTGCTGGCAAGAATACTGTGGGAGACAGTGTCAAAAGCTTTGCTAAAGTCAAGGAACAACACATCAACTGCTTTCCCTTCATCCACAGAACTAGTTATCTCATCATAGAAGGCAATTAGATTAGTCAGGCATGACTTGCCCTTGGTGAATCCATGCTGACTGTTCCTGATCACTTTCCTCTCCTCTAAGTGCTTCAGAATTGATTCCTTGAGGACTTGCTCCATGATTTTTCCAGGGACTGAGGTGAGGCTGACTGGCCTGTAGTTCCCAGGATCCTCCTTCTTCCCTTTTTTAAAGATGGGCACTACATTAGCCTTTTTCCAGTCATCCGGGACTTCCCCCGATCGCCATGAGTTTTCAGAGATAATGGCCAATGGCTCTGCAATCACATCCGCCAACTCCTTTAGCACTCTCGGATGCAACGCATCCGGCCCCATGGACTTGTGCATGTCCAGCTTTTCTAAATAGTCCTGAACCACTTCTTTCTCCACAGAGGGCTGGTCACCTCCTCCCCATGCTGTGCTGTGTCTGGGGTGCATGGCATCCCCTCCTCTTCCACTTAGGGAGTCCAAAGGTACTGGACTCAACCGTCCCCTTTGCGGAGCAGAAGTCGACGGTGCTGGTTCCAAAGGTCACGGCACTGGGTGCTCCTCCCTGGGACGCACCCCAGTGGCCGACTCCAAGGGAGTGGGTCTTGAAGGCAGAGATCCACTCCTACCCTGCTTCTGGTGCTACTCCTGCAACGCAAAGGAATGGGATCAGTGCCGGACGGTGCCTGTCGGCTTTGGCAGCAGTGCCGCAGGTCCCTATGTCCCGAGACCTTCCATGGTGCCACATCTACCACAGATGCCAGAACGCTCTGCACCGATGACCTTGGTGCTGTGTCTTGCTGCGCCAAGGTGAATTGCAGACTGAGAGCTGCCTCTATAAGGAGATGCTTTAAACGGCAGTGCTGCTCCATTTTTATTCTAGGGCAAAACCCTTTACAAATCCTGCACCTATCGGCCTGGTGCGTCTCCCCCAGACACTTTAGACAAGCGTCGTCAGGGTTGCCCGTTGGCATGGGCTTATTGCAGGATTTGAACCCTTGGAACCAAGGCATGCCCCGTGTCCCCAAGGGGAGATAGGCAGTCGGGGTGGAGAGGAAACCGCCACACCCAATGTCTAAAACTACTAACACTAACTAACTACAAATAAAACTAACGCGAACTGAAAGCTAGGAGAATGAGAGGAGAACTTGCTAAGCAAGTCGCCATAGTTCCAATGACCGTCACTGGTGGTAAGAAGGAACTGAGGAGGCACTGGGTCGGCGGGGTCATATATTGAGCACCATGGAGGCGCCACTCCAGGGGGCTCCGCAGCCGACCCGATGGGTGCTGCTAAAGGAAAAACTTTCTGATGACTGTGCACACGGCACGCACACACCTATTTGGAATTGCTATGAGCAATCACTTGAAGAAGAAACAAATTTTCGAAGGCATATATAGCTCAATCAATAAATCAGGTCTGCAGTTTTGCATTCCAAAGTTTTCACATATAATTTCTGCATCCAAATTTTTGGATTTAAATGCTCAAGCACTGGCATGCACAGATAGTTAGAAATCTAAGTATCTGAGACTCATGCATGCAAACACCATTTAATGAAAAAACACACATGAAAAATACATATGCAAAAATATTAGCAAGAAAGATGGTCGGTGCAATTTTAGAGACTTCTTTTAAAACTGGCTCTTAATGCTAAAGAATTATTAATTATAAAATGTGGGCTCATACACTACATAAATATTTGTAAGGGAAACTTATAATATTACATCATTTTGGGGACAGGCACCACCACATAATTCAAACCCACTGAGGATAATTTTAAATTACGTAAGTACAGTTTTTAAAATTTGCTTACACAGTAAGTTAGTGGGTAAACACATTGTACAAGGCATCATTTTGAAAGCACTTAAAATTACGTTTTCTTTACAAGCTACAAATATGTAATGCCAGTGACAGGAAAATAGGTTTCCCTATGTCCATACCTTGCTGGCTTCCATCATCGTAGGCAAGAGGCACATATTGAGTTCAGGACGAGGAGGACGGATATTACTTTTCCCTCCTATTAATTTCAGATTTTCACGACAGGGGAAATAAGGTCCAAGAGACACTGTAGTGTAAATTAGAACAAAATAATAATGAATTTAAAAGGTCAACACTAGCCACCCCCAATGCACACAAAAATCAATTGTACTGAAATTCAACTGTAAAATACAACAATTAGAAATACATACTTGGAATATTACTGTGGTGGTATGTACAATGGTTATGCTGCAGAAATGGAACCAAAGTGTGCAGGAAATCATGAGGGCTTAAAAGCACAAGCTCCTTGAGGACATCTACAAATGAGAAGTTGGTTTTGCTATTACACAAAGTTATTTCTTAAGGGTAAACATGACTTATAGCTCATGCATCTGCAAACCTGATCTATTTGGATTACTTTTGCTAGTGCACATTGTGGAGGCAGGCTTTAAGTGAACAAAATTTAACGTGAAAACACCTGAATTAATCAAGGTTCCTTCACCTCTACCACGAGAAGAAAACCTAATCAGTGTTATATCAACTTTCCCTTATCAACCAATAAGAGGGGTGTCAAATTGTAGGAAGTAGAAGCTCAAGAAAATTACCCTCTTTGCTTCTTCTTTACCATATCAGGTCTGACGCCTGGAAAATGGCAACCAGCAGCAGCCAGGACGACAATGACAAGGGCACTCAAAGTAACAGGAAAAGGCATACAAATTACATTAAAAATAGGTTTAATTTGGACAGTGGGTTAGGCCTTCACAAACAAGAAAAAAAATGCAGATTCTACTCCTTAAAAAAATCAGATAAAGCCTTTCAGAAGAAGTCTGCTAATGCAAGAAGAAAAGACTTTCTTGGTATGACGTCCATTCCTACAAGTTAAACACCCCACCAGGAACCAAGAAGCAAGAAACATCATAGCCTGGTACTTTTAAAAGCTATTTAACATGTCTTTTTACTTTTATTGTTGCATTTTTTAGTAAATGGGGTATAGAAATGGACACGGAGTTCTTACTCAGAGTAACGAGGTTTCTGTGCTTCACAATAAATGAGTTTTCCCACTAACTTTAAATATTAATTTAGTTACCCTGTGGATGCTAAATTAAAGATCTGGGACTTGATTCTGATTTTACTAACACTGTAGAAAATCTATTGATTTCAACAGAGTTATTCCTGATTCACACTAGTATAAGCGAGAATAGAATCAGGCACCTGGCTTTTAAACAAGCTAGATGAATAATATAAAATGATGCCTAACAAATCCTAAATATTAATTTTATTCTTGATATACAAGGATTAGTAAGATTATTGGGAAAACAAACAATTCTATTAATGTCAAAAAATTAACAAATCCAATGTGCAGAACACTCATAAATATTCATAATATAGAACTGTTTCTGAATTTTAATTTTAATTTAGTTATCTGGCAAGAATCTTTCCTGACTGCAGTAGCATTAATACAACTTACCAATGCAAGCATTTCTAAGTTCTGAAGGACTGTAAGAATTTAGCAGAGTTAAGAGTTTATGGGCAAATTCAATTCGCTCCTGCCACTGGATTAGCGCTTGCTTCACATCTGCAAATACAAAAACATACTAAGTTATCTATCAGGAGGTAGCCGCATTAGTCCGTATCCACAAAAACAACAAGGAATCCGGTGGCACCCCAAAGACTAACAGATTTATTTGGGAATAAGCTTTCGTGGGTAAAAAACCACTTCTTCAGATACATGGAGTGAAAATTACAGATGCAGGCATTATATCATAATATAGATACTAAGTTATCTGTCACCCAAATTCTTGATAACTTTTAATTCCTGAAGAAAGAAAGAGAATGGTAACATGGAGCAACTAAAACAATCATATCAATTTTATAAACATGATCTTAATCAAATTAGAAACCTAAGACTTGTCACTGGTCTACTGCTGTCAAAACTATACTATTTATTTTTAGATACATTTTAACACTTTAATAATTTCATTAATTTAGTCACTGTTACTGTCTCGAAAAAGATGATTCCCAAAGGCTACATAGCCACGAGACAAACTATGAAAGAATTTCTGTCAATGAAACTTAATTAGTTCAAAAAAACTAAAGCCTTTAATCTCTATAAAAGAAAATCATTACCAAACCTTTTCTCTGAAGATATGGACGTGTCGATTTAAGGACTGAAAGGAATATTGACAAAAGTTCCACCAAGTCTCCAGTCACGTGACAAGCTGTGGCCTCATGATACATCATGTGCAAGGTGTTAAAGGACTACAAAAAAGAAAGTAAAATTAAAGTAAAAGTTTATACTAACAAATTAAAATTTATTATGATTTCTAATTTAATCCTACAGATACTATTTTTACATTTATTTTAGTACCACAGAAAGATGTATCAAATGTTTTATCATAGATGCTGACAGATATAAAGTTATTCAAAGAAGAATTCAGTATATACAGTAGGTTGTTCAAATAATGAACAGTTAGTTAACTTTGAACAAAGAAAGTAATTTTAAGTAGTGCTCTAATATCATTGCCCTAGTACAGAGTTTGGTATTATGGAGAGACAGTAGTCTGTCCACGATTTAGACTGCGATTTGCTTTTGGTTATAAGACTGATTTTTATCCCATTCTAAATTTCGCCAATACTAGAGCAATCAGAAATTTCTCACTGTGTGCCCGTGGAAAATGAGTTTAAAAATGCTACTGAAAAACAGAGCAAACTCTGCACGTACATGCAAACAGTCTGATTCAGGAAACAAAAAGCTTTGCAAACACATCCAGCTTACTTTATAAAATCTGTAAAACGAAGAGATTTGCTTCAAGGTGAATGCAATCTGTGCATGCATAGCCTATGCGGTTTGTAAGATGCATAAGCTAAACACTTCTGGCTCAAGGCAATTACTTAAGGCTGCGTAAGTAGCAGGTGGAGACATTAAAGTCTAAAACCCAAAGAGCCAAGTATAGCCCAAAACACATAAAATTTTACAAATCTTTAATCCCAATCAATTTGTCTAGTTACAAAGTTCTATTAAGGAGGCGTGGGAAAGGGACATTTGTTTCAGAAAACAATGGTTACAGAATAATCATATATTCTAGTTAAGTTTATGTGCATTGCTTACAGACATACAATATAAAATTCTATGTCAGCTGAATTATTACTACTGCTTTAACAAAAGCATCTTCTGGGGATTTTTGACTTAGAGAAATTGTAGTGGTGTAGGATACTCATATTGCTGGCAATACACAATATTGCAAGGATTTTGGCAGAAAAGGTATTTGAGAAGATGTTTACACTGCTTGAATGCCAATTATGTTTCAAACATCGAACAGATAAGGAAATACTATTTATAATATTAATCTCCCTCAAAATATAATGCAATACCTTAATTATGATCTATATTTATACCAGGAGAAAGATTCAGGATACACTGTCAACTCTCTGCAGTGAGGAAATCTATTCTGCTGACGTGGAAGATTCTTAATGCTGTTTATTTAACATATAAAAACACCTTCAGCAGACAGTGACAGCATATGGTCTATAATATAGTACAACAGTTACAAGTTTAAGAGCAGCTCAGACAAAACATTGCTTATACCACACTGTGGCCTTATCCAGCTTCCAGTGCCTTTAATGGAGTTGTATTGGGTCCAGTGTTAGCCTTTCTGCATGAAGCACCCTTCAACTAGAAGGTGAACTTAGCTGTTAAGCAACAAATCTAGTTACGCTTTATTTCTAGACATATCTTTGTAATGTCCTGTGCCAAAACCTCCCCCATAAAAACAAGTTTGACATAGAAATAGACAGAGAGAGAGTTTGGTTCATAAATTTGTTAGCTCAAATTTCTTACACCTAAACATTTCTAAGAGATAAAAGGCAAGCAGCAAAAATGTCAGCGCAAATATAGCTTAGTAGGTTTACTTTTATATCAGTTTTAAAAATTTACATGGGTTTTATAGTATTGCAGAGTTTTGATTTTATGATTTCTTTTCTTTAAAAAAAGAAAAGATTTGTTTAGGTCTTTATATAGCTTTTGTTATTAACATTGTCATCACTGGGAAATTCAAACTTCTGAGATCAATTAGCTAATGATGAACACTTTAAGATGGCTTTATAAGTATCCTAGGATTTAATCACTCCTCTTCCCTTTTTTAGGTAATTTTAAAATGGCTGATACTGTATTTAAAAAAATACTTAAAGCAAGCATATTTAGCAATAAGGAAGTGATGAGACCCCCCTATCCTCTCAGATGATGAGACAATGGGAAAGGAAGATGCTCATTTGAACTAAGTGACAATGAAATATTTACCTCAGTCATCAGGATTAAGCCTCTATTAAACACAACAAGAAGTCTGTCTTCATCGGATTCCAATAATATTCTGAAGGCACTAGAAAAGAAAGAAACACTTAAAAAAACATGCTTAAGATACCAGTTTTTCATAATTCTCAAAGTCTTAAAATTATTAAATTTAGCATTAGTGAAATTGTATTTTGAGGTATAAGCACAGATCAGGAGAAAATGAAATGAATACAATTATCACCTTCAGTCCTTTCACTTTATTAGTTTAGAAGTGTTCCTAGTTGTGCCAAACATACTTATAAAACTAACTGCTTTGATGGACATAGTACCAACTTCCATCTTTTTAATACAAGAATATCTCTTCAAAAAGTATTTTATGAAGATTCTCTCCAAAGTTGTTTTAACAAGTAATGGCTTGAAAATATTAAAAAACTAAAGAGAACAATCCATTCAAAGATGAAGGTTTAAGCTTTTTAAAAAAATGCATTTTAAGTGCAGGGTAAGGTGCAATTAAGCACATATTTGAGAATGCAAATGAGTAGAAATATTTCTGAAAGAGCCATTTAAGCATATAACTAGAAATAAAGGATTTTGCCTGGCCAGTTGAGCATTTAACTGAGCACTCAAATTAAGGGTGCAACTGTACACTAAAAACAGTACTGAGTTTTAAAATAATTTAGGGAATAGTTCTTGTTCTCATCATATATTGAACACCCCCTCTTCTTCTTATTTACATACATGTTCCTTCCTATGTAAGCTTATGCATACAGCTTCTAAGTGCTACCATTTCTTTCACTTAAACAATGGTTTCCAGGGTATTTTCCATGGAAAATAAAGCATTACACCAGAGTATTTACAAAAAATAATAATTACACACTAATATTTCTACTAAGTTTGAGCATCCAATTATGCAGAGTATCTGCTTCCATGCTAAAACAGATGACTACAAATATGCCCTCAGGGGAGTAAAGGAGATTTTCTCTTCTCACAAGAACATTCCAGCCTATCTGTTACTGGGTTTACACTCCCAGTGATGTGACCTATGTGACGCAGCCATTTTATGGTCATATCCATAAATAAAATGGAAAAAAATCAGGAGTTTCACATATTCAACACAGAACTAAAATTAGAAAAAGATGCACCTAAAAACTTTAAACTCTTTGTAGATTTGATGTATAAAATAATCTCAGATAATGCAGAAACTCTGCCCACAAAGCCACCATTTCTACCTTACTCGTGCCTCACAATTTTGCAAGGGTGGATAAATTGTCACATTGTACATGCTCACCAAGCTATGCAAAATAGGGTGGGTAAAGATACAGAATGAAGTTTCAGCTTTACTACGGAATTTCTAGGCTTTATGTCAAAGAAAATGTTTTAATGATACCACTTTGTTATGGCTTTCTAACATTTCGTTTTGAATAACAATAATAATATATGTTTATTTTTTTAAATTACTGATATTTATTATATTTATTTAGTTCCTTGCATGGTGGGAACTTATAAATTAAATTATTATTTTCATGCACAATAGGTTTTTATGTATAAAGAGACAATTTCTGTATTTCAGAGACAAACTACAACTTTACTGTTTTGTATGTGACTTTTATAAAGACAGTATCATAGATTTTTTCAAAAAGGGTATATAATAAACTAAACTATAATGAAGAATAATTTATGATATTTCAAATTCTAAAAAGTGCTTTTTTTTTTTTTTTTTTTTTTAAACTGAAAAGGATTAAGCTGCCTCACTAACATTTCAGTATTGTAATACCTTATTAAAGTAGTCCAACAAGACCGTCCATCTAAGCAGCGCAGATAGCAGCTTATGGTTGTTTTCTTAAATTGCTTTATGTCTTCTATCTCCTCTTCTCTCATATCTGGCCTCTGAGCTACAAACAGCTGCATGAGGTTAAACAGCTCTTCTACTGCCTAAAACAAACAAAATAAACATTAGGTTAAGGTAATCTTTCTTAATAAGTTATGTTTTATATTCTCCTCTTCATGACTGTCCATTATTTCTATTAAGCAATACATTGAAGTGATATATATGTGTGAATCTAGAAGACATTTTTATGTATTTTAGAGAAGGGGAAAAATCAGAAAAATACACAGCATTGATATTCTTTAAATTATTACCTTATTAAAAAAATAGAGTACTTAAACATAAATGAAAAAAGAAAAGGAGCACTTGTGGCACCTTAGAGACTAACCAATTTATTTGAGCACAAGCTTTCGTGAGCTACAGCGCACTTCATCGGATGCATACTGTGGAAAGTGATCTTTTTATACACACAAAGCATGAAAAAATACCTCCTCCCACCCCACTCTCCTGCTGGTAATAGCTTATCTAAAGTGACCACTCTCCTTACAATGTGTATGATAATCAAGGTGGGCCATTTCCAGCACAAATACAGGGTTTAACAAGAACGTCTGAGGAGGGGGCGGCGGGGTAGGAAAAAACAAGGGGAAATAGGTTACCTTGCATAATGACTTAGCCACTCCCAGTCTCTATTCAAGCCTAAGTTAAATTGTATCCAATTTGCAAATGAATTCCAATTCAGCAGTCTCTCGCTGGAGTCTGGATTTGAAGTTTTTTTGTTGTAATATCGTAACTTTCATGTCTGTAATCGCGTGACCAGAGAGATTGAAGTGTTCTCTGACTGGTTTATGAATGTTATAATTCTTGACATCTGATTTGTGTCCATTTACTCTTTTACGTAGAGACTGTCCCGTTTGACCAATGTACATGGCAGAGGGGCACTGCTGGCACATGATGGCATATATCACATTGGTGGATGTGCAGGTGAACGAGCCTCTGATAGTGTGGCTGATGTTATTAGGCCCTGTGATGGTGTCCCCTGAATAGATATGTGGGCACAGTTGGCAATGGGCTTTGTTGCAAGGATAGGTTCCTGGGTTAGTGGTTCTGTTGTGTGGTATGTGGTTGCTGGTGAGTATTTGCTTCAGGTTGGGGGGCTGTCTGTAGGCAAGGACTGGCCTGTCTCCCAAGATTTGTGAGAGTGTTGGGTCATCCTTTAGGATAGGTTGAAGATACTTAATAATGCGTTGGAGGGGTTTTAGTTGGGGGCTGAAGGTGACAGCTAGTGGCATTCTGTTATTTTCTTTGTTAGGCCTGTCCTGTAGTAGGTGACTTCTGAGAACTCTTCTGGCTCTATCAATCTGTTTCTTCACTTCCGCAGGTGGGTACTGTAGTTGTAAGAATGCTTGATAGAGATCTTGTAGGTGTTTCTGTCTGTCTGAGGGACATATGCACTGCCAAGCTGCCATATGTCCTAGCAATTGAAGACAACTTCTTGCTAATCTCTGGGGGCTTACTGGGACCTTGGAAAAGGTCGGTTTGTTAGACTCATAAACCTGTTGATGGGACAGTAAGCTTTGGCTGCCACTGCATCCAGAGACATCCCTATGAAGTCCATCTGCTGTACTGGGATCAAAGTGGACTTTTCAATGTTGAGTTGAAGTTGTACCACTGCAGAACAGGAACATTGCTGTTGTACTGCAGAGAACTTTGTTGTGCGACCAGCCCTTGAGCAGACAATTGTCGAGGCACGGGAAGACAATTATTCCAAGTCAATGTAGGTGAGTGGCTACTACTATACTCCTATGACCTTTAAGAAAACTCTCGGGACAAAGGAGAGGCTGAAGGGAAGCACTGATACTGGAAATGGTCCTGGCTGACTGTAAAATGAAGGTATCTCTTGCAAGACCAGTGAAATGCAATGCAAAGATATGCATCCTGCAGGTTGAGGGCTGCAAACTAACCCCTAGAATCTAACGCTGGAATTATAGCTGCAAGAGTCACCATCCTGAATTTCTGTGATCTCACAAAGGTGCTTAGGAGTCTGAAATCTAATATGGTCTCCATCCCTGATTCTTTTTGGGGACCAGAAAATACTTGGAATAGAATCCCTTCCTCCTGTGCTGGATTGGGACCACTTATATGGCCCCTATGCATAGAAGGGAAATGAATTCCTGTCTCATTAAATGATTGTGAGACGTGCCCCTGAAAAGGAGCAGGGGAATGTAGATGAAACGAATGGAGTAATCCGATGTTGTGGCTTTCAAAACACATCTGTTGGATATAATCTGCTGCCACAGAGTTCAGAAATAAGAGAAATGGTCTCCAGAGGAAGGGATGTTGGAGGAATGGTGCAGCTGAATAGTCCTCAGGTGGGGACATTCCAGACTCTTGACCAAACCATCAAAATTGATGCTTGCATAAAGTGTACATCTGGGTGACAGAATCAGTCGTGGTAGGTGGTCATTTCTTTTGGTATCTTGGCCTTTTCTTAGGTGGCTCAAAAGGCGAATGGTATGCGAAGAACTAAGCCAGATGAGCTCTCAGTGCCGTTTTTGTTCTGCTAAATTTTCTTTTGTTTGCAGGTACATATATGCAGAGGGACCTAAGAGTGGCCATGGAATCTTTCAAGGTATGGAGAGATTCTTTGGTGGTCTCAAAGAGGAGTG